>NC_056731.1:829096971-829771971 GCF_019279795.1 Protopterus annectens
TTCCCCTTTTTAAAAAAACTGGGAAAAAAAAAAAAAAAAAAGGAAAAAAAAAAAAAACCCAAAAAAAATTTTGGAAAAAATTTTTAAAAAAAAAAATTCCCCAAAAAAATTAAAAAAAAAAAAAAGGGGGGGTTTTTTAAAAATTTTTAAAAAAGGGGGACAAAAAGGGGAAAAAAAAAGGGGAAAAAAAAACCCCAAAAAAAAAAATTTTAAAAAAAAAAAAAAAACCAAAAAAAAAAAAAAAAAAAAAAAAAAAACCCAAAAAAAAAAAAAGAAAAAAAAAAACAAAATTTAAAAAAAACCCAAAAAAAAACCCAAAAAAAAATTGGGAAAAAAAAAACCCCCCCCCAAAAAAAAAAAAAAAAAAAAAAAAAAAAATAAAAAAACCCCCCAAAAAAAAAAACAACCCCCAAATTAAAAAAAAAAAAAAAAGGGGGGAAAATAAGCCCAAAAAGGAAAAAACCAAAAAAAAATTTTTTTTAAAAAAACCTTTTTCCCCAAAAATAAAAAAGGGGGGAAAAGTTTTTAAAAATTTGGGGAATTTAAAAAAAAAAAAGACAAAAAGGTTTAAAAAAGGGGGGAAAAAAAAACCCCAAAAAAAAAATAAAAAAAAAAAAAAAATTTTTTAAAAAAAAAAATTTTTTATAAAAATTTTAAATAAAAATTTTTTTTTGGGTTTTTTTTAAAAAAACCCCCGGGGAAAAAAGGGAAAAAAAAAAAAATTTTTGTTAAAAAATGGGGGGTAAAAGGGGGAAAAAAAAAAAAAAAAAAAATTCCAAAAATTTTTTAAAAAAAAAAAGGAAAAAAAAAGAAAGGTTAAAAAAAAAAATTTTTTGGTTTTAAAAAACCCCAAAATTAAAAAAAAAAGGGGAAAAAAACCCTTTTTAAATTTTTCCAAAAACTAAAAAGCCCCTTTTTTAAAAAAAATTTAATTTCCTTCCCAAAAAAAATTTAAAACCCCGGGCCCCCCCCCGGGGGGCCCCCCAAAAAAATTTTTTTTTTGGGGGGCCCCGGGGGGTTTTTAAAAGGGGTTTTTAAAAACCCCTTTTTTAAAAAAAATTTTTCCCCCGGTTAAAATTTTTTTCATAAATTCCCCCAAAAAAAAAATTTTGGGGAAATTTTTTTAAAGGGGGTTTTAAAAAAAATTTAAAAGGGTTTTTTTTGGAAATTTGGGAAAAAAAATTTTTTTTTTCCCAAATTTTTTTTTTTCCCCCCCAAAAAAATTTTTTTAAAAAAAATTTTTTTTTGAATTTTTTGGGTTTCCCAAAAACCCCCAAAACCCCTTAAACCCTTTAAATTTAAGGGTTTTTCCCCAAAAAAAGGGGGCCCCCGGGTTTTCCCAAAAAAAATTTTAAAAAAAAACCCCCCCTTTTTTTTTTAAAGGGGGGTTTTTTAAAAATAAAAGGGGCCCCCCAAAAAAAAAAAAAAAAAAAAAAGGGGTTTTCCCCCCAAAAAAAATTTTTTGGGGAAAAAATTTTAAAATTTTTTTAAAATTTTAAAAAAAAAACAAAAAAAATTTTTTAAAAAAAAGGTTTTAAAATTTTTTTTTTAAAAAACCCCCTTTTTTTTAAAAAAAAATTTTTTTAAAAACCCCTTTTTAAAAAAATTAAGGGAAAAACCCAAAAAATTTTTTTCCCCCCTTTTTTTCCAATTAAAAACTGGGCCCCCCTTTTTTTTTTTTTAAAAACCCCCTTTTTTTCCCTTTTTTTCCCCCCCCCTTTCCCCCCCCCCAAAGGGGCCCCCTTTAAAATTTTAAAAAATTTTTTGGGGTTTTTGGGTTTGGGGGGTTTTTTTTAAACCTAAAAACCCCCCCCCAAAATTTATTTCCCCCGGGGTTTTTTAAAGGAAATTTTTCCCCCGGGGTTTTTTTTTTAAAAAAAAAGGGGTTTTTTTAAAAAAAACCCCCCCCAAAAAAAAAAATTTTTTGTAATATTCCCCTACATTTGTAATTATCTGAATTAGGGTTAGGCTGTGCAGTTCTTGGTTCCCAGGTAAATAGTCTTCTGTTTAGAATGTGTGATCCCTGTGTCTGTATGTGTTTCCATGGTTATCCCAAAGACATATCAGTAGGCCAGTTGAGAATCCTCTAAATTATTATTATAGGTGTGGGTGTGTGCATCTTCTGATGGACTGGCATTCCATCCAGCAATGGTTCTGTACCTTACATCTGTTGCGTGTGATGATAGGTTCCAGTCCACACCTGACTTTTAATATGATAAAATGGGTTTTGGAGAATGAATGAGAATAAGCAGTTGACCCAAATATTGGGAAGAGAAGTAAAAATGTCAGTGTTGCAACACTGAATGAGTTGTCCTACCCAGAACAACCTGTTCCCACAGTTTGGGGTAGAGAAGTACATGTGTCATTATGTTTTAATCATGAACTTGCTGTTAAAATAGCAAAACTTAGCAATAATGTATCCATATGTGTAACTAAGAATAATGCTTGCTCTGAATGAATTTGCTTTTATTGTGCTAAGTTACTGTAACAGTACTTCATCCTTATTGATGTTTTGTGTTGGATTAATTCCTTCCTATTAGAAAATAAATGGAGAGAGTGCATTGTAATTCTGGATAACTATATCCTTATCCTCCAAAATGTTGCTTGCCATAGTAGGTAAGTGGCTGCTTGGCACTGACTTTTTCTATCTTTTATAAATAGACAAATATTTTGCTTAACTTTTTTTCTTTCCCTTGTACTGCCCATGATGCCATGCCCCAGTGCTCTTCTCTGCTCCTGTAGCCATGACTGATATGACTGTCTTGGTGCTGTGTCTACCTAATGGTAGGGAGTGGGAGTTTTTGTTTTCTTCTCGATACCTACAGTGCATCACCTCCTCATACACAACATGCATTGACATCAGAATGCCATTGATTATAGTATGGGTTTGTGATTCCCTTTACATCAGAGGACTGTTTTGAAGACTGGTGCCTAAATGGTTATAATTTCTTCCACAGCAACCTTAATATCCTTTCACAGTCTAAAGGGAAATATGTGCAGTTTGGTAAAGTAAGATGCCCATGTTGTTAACTGGATCACTGAACATTTGATGTTGGATACAGTCATTGGTTTCTCACATGCTTTGTGTTTCACCAGTTTTGAGAGGTTGTTTTTTTTCATTATATAGCAAGTATTTGTATGGTTTTAAATTCCATGAACATTTTGGCAATTGTATTAAGTACAGGTGAAATATTAGAAGTGCATTTTGACCTTGGAGTTCAGTGACTGCCATTGTTTTTTTTTTTACTGTATCTCTAAGATGTTCAAATAAATTCTTTTGGATTTGTTTTCACTTTATTTATTGTATTTCTATTTAATGATTGGGTAAGTGAGCTGGTTTGTTGACTGAGCTCATAATGCAGTATGTACATCATTTTACATTAATACACATGCATAAATGCATCAGTTTAGTGTCATTGATGCAGGCAGTTTATATACAGATATACAATAAGTTTAAGATACAGCAGTAAAGATGGACATATTTTGGTGGAAAATGAAAGAAGCATTAAGTATTATCACTGCAACAGTTGCAAGTGGATTCTGCAAGGAGATGTTCTCTTTTTTATCATTTTTTTGCAAGCATAGTCATTTTTAATTATTATGGGATATCCAGCCAGGACAGGCACATTTATTCTTGGTGCTCAACAATAAAAAAAGCTATGCAATGTAATAAGCTGCAACCAGCATAGACTTAAACTCTAATGTTTCATAATTACATCAAATGTGGTCGACTTGAAGTAATATACAAGGTGTGCAACACCTAATGCTAATTCAGACTCCAACAGTGCATCCTTATGTTATGAACAGTTGTACAGTGAAATACAATTCATGTGCATATCAGTCTCTGTATAGCAGTAATGTAGCTCAGATTTAAGTTAGTTAAATAGGCTCTGAAAGTAGTGATTTAGCAGCAGGACAATATTGTATTGTTTTTCAATATTGTTTTTATTAGTTTCACATAAAGTAGTATGCTCACTCACAAATTAATGCAATATATACATTTGTCGACAGCTCATGAAGTATTGCAGATATTATGGCATCTAGATACACAAGAGCCCAACAAAGGTTGTATGCAAAATTAGCCGAAAATCTAAATTATATGACATTTTCATAGGTGTGTCAGTTAAGAATTTGAAGAGGACAGCTAAAGAAATGCCCTAGCACAACAGGCAGATACATTGCTGCACTTCATCCAAGTTGTTGATGGTCTGTAGCTTTGCCTAACACAGCCAGTGTACTGCTGCCATTTACCACAGCCATTCACAGTTTGTAAACAGAGAACATCAGTGATTTTGAAAATGGCAGCAGTTTCACACCAGTATACGTGTTATTTAAGCTTGATTTTTCAAAGGTGGAAATGCATCTGTTTATACAGTTAAGTTATATGTGAGACAGAATTAAATGTTGAGTAAAAATCGGTGAGAATTAAAATGTTAATATCAGAAGCACACAGATCATAAGTTTATCTGATCCACACTGAAAATATGATGCATCCTGTATGTCCCAGATTCCCACATTTCAGCCATTTCATATTTGATGGATAATATCTTCAGTACTTTTGTGATATGAGAAGTCCAACATAGTAAAATGCTTTGTTCTTACTGTTGTATCACTGACTGTATATTTTTCGTGACACATCTGGCAGAGACTTACTTCCAGTCAAGTTTGCTACCTTCGAGCCATGGCTGTCGCCAACTTTTTTTTTCTACTTAAATTTCTTTATTTCCATGTAGAATATCTTTGACAGAGCATATGGGGATTGCATTCACTGAATAGCTGCAGTCAGTACAGGTGTACGTTTCTATTCTTTAAGGGGTTTTGCATTAGTTTACATTGCCATCCTTCATAAAGGAATTTACATAAGGTTGAATTTAAACAATGTTTACCTAAACAGAAGCTGTATTGAAGAAATGTCCTTCTCACTATCTTGAAGTTAAAAGCTGATGATGTAACCTGTTGCTTCATTTTGTGATTTCTGACCTATTGCTAGGATTCGTAGTTGCTGTTGAGATAGCTGTTCTCCCTATTCTTGGCAGCTGTGAGTCTGTGACTGATGGCTGTCCTTGGGATACCTGAGTTATTTATATCTGTGCCACTCACCCTCTCAACACTTATGCTTGAACTTGACTTTGTAGCTGCTCCTGAGACCTGAACATTTCTGTTATGTTTCATTTGTCACTCTCGAAGCCTGTAATATTAGGATCTTTTCTGTAACTCACAGAAGTTTTCTTTTTACCCCAGTTTCCCATGTAGGGCAGATTAAATGACTAATTTCAGTTTACAAAGCTTATAATGAGTCTTTTCTATGCTCTGTTTACCTGTTTGCTACCATGCATTCAGGATGTGTAATATCAGCTGCAGGAGTACGTGAGTTTGTGAAGCAGACTTTTGTTTCTATGATAAAAGCCAGGTCATGGATGACAAGGTTCTGATCCCCGATTAAAGCCAATATAATGCTTAGTTGTCTGTGTAAGGCAAGATGGGACCTGCCTTTGTTATGCTAAACTTTTTAAGCAATCTGCCTTTATATTAGCAGAAAACGTTTAAGCTATAGTATTAAGTTGTTTCTGATAGAATGCATATTAATAAAAGAAAGCAACTGAGAATATACTCATAGTAGCAGCATTAGTACTTTGGTATTACTAGTAAACAGTTTAATTCTTGCTTTAGTACATCTGCTGTAATTGTACTACTTATTTTAGTTTTAACAGGTCTAAATAAGTTGCTGTTTATGTGGTATTTAGTAGCTTATGCCGTTTGTTCTACTTGAGTTAAAATTCCATTTCAGTATTGTATGCAATTCTTCCAAGTGTTAGCATTTGATAATTATTTTTAGGCAGCTGGTTTTGACCGGTAGTGCTTAGAAACAATCGGATTTTTTGAATGATTGGGGAAATCATCACAAACACAATGAGGCAAAGCAGTTCACCAGTAGTTTGTCTTCACCATCAGTTCCTTTGTATGCTTTAGTTGTGCTTATATAACTGTCAGGTGATTTGGGGTACATATTTTGCTCTCTGGGGTTATGTTCTTATTAAATTGCACATTGAATTTGGGCACATATCCACCGTTAGCTTATCATCTTGTAGAATATCACTGAGATGAGGAGTGGATTTGTGTTTTATAGACTGTAAAACAATTAGGCTGACCTTTTCTAAGGTGTTGTCAGCTTAATTTCTGGAAGATTTCTTTATAAAAGCCTACAGCTGCAGTTCTTAAAAAAATATGACTTTTGTGTTGTATTTAGGTTGTATTTACTTTAAGATGCAATTTCATAGTTTTGTGCATTTATGTATCAGGAGGAAATGTATATGAAACTGCTAATCCAAATCGATTGAGCTCCAGCTGTATATACCTAATAAAAGATAAGAAATTCTAATCTTTGTTTTTATTTTTTTACATCTTAAATGTATGCTTTGCTTTTTTATTGTAATTCGTGGAATTGTTGTTGTACAGTGTCTGTAGTGTATGAATACTGAAATGATTTTCTGAGATATTTCATACTTCTGATGCAGAAACCATACTTTTGGATGTAATAACTTCTGGGTCATTTATAGCTGAAGCCAAGCAAGAGACAACTACATTCTGTTCAGAACTCTTTCTCATTTTTGTACATGCAAAGTGCATAACCAAATTCAGGATACAGGCATCTATGGGCTGATATGGAAGTGTCATATGTGGAGTTGCAAAAAAGCTTAATTACAGAAATACCCATCATAATATACAGAATTGTGAGAATATTTAGAAATGCTGATGTATAAAATATAGTATTGACACAGATACACGTTTAATGCCGTGTAGTGGAAACAAAATATGGATGTGGTGCTGTGAGGTCACATACCACCAGCCTTACAAAGATATAAGATGGCATCGCAAAAGCAGCACTTAAATTATTTGTGTATATGTTGCAGTTGATGGACAATGCATATTATGTTGTGTGAAAATATTACAGGGTACAGTGGTAGTTGAAATTGGTAACCTCCTCATGTTTACCAGGAGAGTTCAGCTGGACATGTGTCCTTTTTCAGTAGAGGCCATGGGAGATAAGCTCCAAGTCATAAAGTAACATAGTAAAAGTACAACATATTAACAAAAGTAAAGTACTTCATATTAACAAAAAACAATAAAACAGTGAAATTAGTCTGAAACTGTTTGGGGCAAGTTGATGATGAGGAGTGTTATATACTGGTCTTTTAGTGAAATAAATGGATTGTCTGGTGGAATTGGGATGTTATAAATGTGGACTTGGTCATAAGTTGGAATGGCATAACCATGATGTCGGAATTCCTCTTGTAGAGATATAATAGATGTTTTGTGATTGTTAAAGTTACTAGTGGTTTGGAAGCCATAAGATTTGAGTTGGTCATCTTGACTGCTTTGCTAGTTACATATGTGGAGCAGCTAATGGCTACATTTGATGAAGCAGAGTTTCTGCATGACCAGTTGAAAGCTATAGAAACAGCTAAAATGAATGTGTGATTACTGATGAGGCAGGAAAGTTGCTGCACCTGGAGCAGGTGGGCCAGATATCATGTAATTAAAATGGAAGATTTAACAAGAACATGGAATTCAAAGTTGTATGGAGTACTAATAGGTATAAAAAATTAAATGTGTGAGCTACATCAAAAGTAAAGTGTCGGAGTAGGATGCCTTTGCAAAAGGCTCACTAGGAAATTGCATAGTTGAGATTTGCTACTGTTAGAGACTGAAGTTAAGTATGGAAAATCAAGGCCAATTCTGATTGAATTTTTTTTTTTTTACTTTTTATGGAAAAGAGCAAATGCTGGCAACTTTCTAGCTAAGTGGAGAAGGTTTTGTGGGACAAGATTATTTTGAGGGGACATTAAAACACTTTGTTTTTATGGATGAAATTTTAACTGAGATTTGAAGGGTTTTGAGATGATAAAATGCTGACTTTTGAAAGGACATATGAAAGCATTGGGAAGATAGGAGGATAAAAGAATTGCACGTAGGAGTAATTCATGCACAGATAGAAACAATTAGTTAGGGAATTCTAGAGTTAGGAGAAGTTGGTACTTCAGGTGAAAAAGAGGCTGTTTGAAAGGAAAAATGTGATTCATTGAGAGGAGACATTTCTGTGTGTGCTGTCCAAAGAACACGTTAGATAAATTAGAAAGCTTTACATGAAGGAATGAACGGAGTATGTTGATGGCATGAAGCACAACCCAGCAAGTATAAGTGAAGGCTAAAGATGACATAAACATGTGGCAAACATTTCCCTGTATATCTGTTAAATTTATATAGATTGAGGGTGACTTTGGGTGGGACAATAAATTACTGATTTATTAATAATTACAGGCACCTAACTAATGAAGATAAAGTAGAGAAACTTATACAGACTGCATGTAATTCTGTAGCTGTTATACACCGATGAGCCATATTTAATGTTTTGATTTATAGCTAGCTACTTGAACACATGGTTATAGTTTTTATATGTTCGTGTTCCTTATGAGGTCTATGAATTGCCTTAGAAGTTAGTGCTTGCGTGGGTATATATTGTCAATGTTATCTGTAACCTTTAGTTAATCATACAGATAGACAAAATGTCATGGAATAAAACAGAGAACCTTGCACAGACTGCATATATTTTTATAGGCATTGAAAGAAGCCTGCAGCATTTATACAGTGCACGTTATATGTTTGATCATTTCTACTATCAAACATCGAATGTTCAAGATGGACAGCATACAAAGGGTGATCTTTTTAGAGTGAGTCTAAAAAATCAAGAAAAAGAACCCCAAGTCACTCTTTTTTGCAATGAAAGAGGGGCAAGCCTTCATGCATCCCAGGTACCCTATTCAAACTATATACATCAACTCTGAGACTGGGCAACAACATTTAAAGGGCAAATCCCTGGACCCCATTGTACTGTGATCCTGTATGCAGAGCAACTGGCAGACTGAAAAACTAGGAAAAAAGAATGTTTGCTCATTTGAGAATTCAGTCTTGCAAACTGCAACAGTTTGATCACATATTTGCCAGACTGTACTTCTGTTAGTGTTTAAGTGAATTTGCTATACTCTTTAGTTCTGTTAAGATACACAAGTAGAATTTAAACTTGTTTGAATAGCACAAGTGTTTTTCTGATTTTAAAATTTAAGATGAAAGTTGTTTGCTAATGTTTAATTTATGTGCATTTTTTCTTTTTACATGAACAAATGTTTAAGTACTAGCACAGATGCCTGTAAAAGGTATAATTAAAATATGAGCATGAAGGTTTGGTAATGATAACTTTGAAGAACAGATAATGAGCTGTAGGTATAGGGACTGGGTAATCACCAAGAAACCCAGATACTTGCAGTTGAATGTGGGACAAAATGGGAATGTAGCCCTACTGTTTCATACAGCTTCACCTAAGTATCCTGCCTACTGAAAGACATGCATTTCTCCATATTAGATTTAGGACGAGGACATCCAGATTGCTTCAGTAGTCCTGGGAGCACCTGGGCTAATACGAAAAACAATTTGAAATTTACAAATGTGCTACATATAATGTTCACCATGCAGATGACAAAAAAAAAAAGCTGTCAAACTGAATATATTGCATGTGCTGAGCAGAGCAATTGTGGCAAATATCGAAGACCGAAACAATAGAGATTTCACAAACTTATAAATATATCCTGATTTGGAAGTGCACACCATTCCTGCCACAACATTAAAAAACTTAAACATTTGGAGAAATTAAACAGATGAGACCTATATGAAGTGTGATGGCATAACTTCTCAGAAATTGGGGGTGGTGTAAGGCATAGTGCTAATGCCACAAAGATGAGCATGCTGTGGTGCTGGGAGAAGGAAGTTTTTCAGCTGTTAACTATGAATTGAGAGATCCAGATCTGCTGTGTGCATCATCACATTGGCATTGTGTGTTAACAGCTTTAACCCAAGATGCTTTGTAACCAAGTACCACCTATGAGTAGGCTTGTATTCAGACATTCTTTTTGTTTTGGACAATCTTTGATTGTTACATAAGTCCAGTAATGGTTCACCATTTAGTTTTGCATTAGTTAAGCTGGATGTGCCATTCTCCTCCGGGTCTTCACTTTATTCCCCACAATATCAGTGAAGTAAGGCTACAAAGTCCATAAGTTGCATGCTATCAACTATCATTCCCACAGTCTTCAAGAAGGCCAGGTAAGTTAAGTGCCAGATGCTTATACACAGACAACTTGTTCCTTTCTGTAACCTGCAGTCTTATGTATGGGAGTCATCCACTGTCACAAGCTCCAACTGTATTGTACCCAGTTTTGGGGCTTATAGTATCTTCACATTAGCTTGGGTCCTCTCCCAGTGGACAGCTCCAGAGCAGGAGAGAAGTCAAGAAGTCACACCTTACTGAAGGGTCTGATTCTAGAACAAAAGTTGTATGTAGTGGTAGAACCAGCTCTATGAAGCAAGTACTTTTCAAATTTCACACAATCTAGTTTGCATTGCCAGGCAATAGTCTGTAATAATCCAGCACCCTCCAGTCTGCCGCTTGACTGACATTACACATGGTGGCATCCACAGCCTTGTAGGTGGTGTTTCCATATGTCTGCTCCACTTAGCTTTGGTTGGACTGTGCTCAAGGGAGCTATGTAGATCACCTAGATAACAGGTGCTTACTGGTATACACCATTCCCAGTTCTGATTCTGAGAGACAATCTGTTTCCCTCTTCTGGGTGAGGTTTCCTTATTCTGTAAAGGAAGCTTGCAGTTGGGGGGGGGGGGGGCATTCCCAGTCTCTTCTCAGCTAAGGGTGTGAAATGCTACACTCATCATATTGCTAGGAAGTGGAAGTTAAAATTCTTGAACCCACTGGACATGCCCTGCATTGAAGAGATGGTGCCAGATGTAGCTGCTGGAATTGGGGCCATTTGTATAGATAAGGTCATTGTGGCAGTTAAACATTTCTGAGATGGCAGAGCTGTGAGATTGTTATGAGATCAGAAATGTTTAAGGCACTGGATGTTGTTGGGTTGCTGTGGTTAGTGGCTCTTTTTATTGCTGAATCAAAGCCAAGGACAGTATCTCTAGGCTGGCTCACAAAGTAGGTGCTCCCCATTTTCAGTAAGGGGAGCAAGAGGATGTGTACCAGTTATAAAAGGAGCACACTTTTCAGCTTTTCTAAGAAAGTCTGCACCTGTGTGCTGGAAAAGAGACTTTGGTAGTTGAAACTCTGATACAGAAAGAGCAGTATGGAATCCCTGTTGATCATGGGACAGTGGATTATCTGTTTGCTGTGACACAGATATTGGAGGGGCCATGGAAGTTCACTGGACCACGAGAAGACATACAGTATTGTACTTTGGCATGTCTTGGGAGTGGGTGCTGCAACAGCAAGGAGTCTCAAGGCCAATGTTGCATGCTGTTTGGCTGTCACATTTGCAGAATGCAAACTGCATCTTGTTTGTCAGCATTAAGTTTATAGGTTGGTACTAGCTACCGGCCCTAGGGCGTATACAAGCCTAGTCATAACAATTCCCTGGATATTTCTTCCCACAATATTTACTTCCCTAGACTCCTGTCTAGCAGGGCAACTGACGTGATCCCCTGGGTGAATTTCATATCTCCCATTCAATTGTCAGGGTTCCTTTTGAAGAGGGCCAAGTCAGATATATTTAAGGTGGGCATAACACTTCCCTGGGGAGAGTGTCCTGTTGTTCTTTCTCTTGTTAGTATTTATGAGACAGGTCACAGCTGAGGCTTGAAGAGTATTCAGATGTTCTTCGTGTTTCACTGTTGCAGTCCTGACTTGTGAGATTTCCTGTTGTGGAAGCACTTGGCTGGCCCAGCTACCAGAGTAAAACATCTCCCTCCTCCTAAGGCTGGTGGATGTCCTGTCTGACGTCAGTATGCTTGGGTATAAAGAGCCAGAAGATGCCATGACATCAGTATTTTTTTGCCATCAGAGCTCAAAGCAGTGTTTCAGTGCATTGGTCGATCTGCACCAGAGACAAGTCATCTAGAAGCTAAGTACCCCCATTCGGGAGCTCTTTTTTCTTCCTTTAACCCATGTCAGATAAGGTTAACAATTGTCTACTCTTCAGTAACCAAATCCCACAGAGACTTTCATACATTGTGTGTCACCTGTCTAGGCCCTGATCACAACATCCCTAATTGCCATTTTTGAACCTGTTTCAACTCTAGGACTATTGGGAATAGGGAGGAAATCTTAGCTAGGCATTTTAGTCTGCTATCTACTTTGCATTATCCTATGGCATTTGCCAGTCATCCCACGGCTAAACTCCCTAAGTGTAAGAAGGACAAGGAAAAAAAGACCCAAGCTTAGGGCCTCTGATGGAAACCATTCCCTGTCCTCCAGTCCCCCAAGGCTCGTTATCACTGAGGAAGGCAAGGCCCCTTCGCAGCCCCCATCTGGGAATGAGATGATGGCACAGGCTTCTGTCGAGACCCGTATGTAGTCTGATATGCAGTTTGGTCCCTCATCTTCTGCACAGGCCTTGGCTTTCAGTTTCTCAGTCGGATCCAGAGTTGCTCAGCAGCCCTCGACAAACGATCGTTTACCTGCAACATTCCTTTGGGGCATCAGCTTGCATTCATTCTTCCTTACAAAGAGACTGGCATTAGGATTTGTGGACGTACCTAGGCCCAAGGCCAGGGCTACTGCTAAGAAGGGTTCTACCTCAGGTCCTCTGCCTAGGCCTACCAGCTCCCATGCACAAGGATATCAGCAAGACCTGGCCAGGTTAGCTGAGGATCTTATTTCTTTAGTTATAGCCAGGCAACTCCCTTTGAAGTCTTCCCAAGGGAGAAGGAAGAGGGGGATCCTACCCCTGAAGTTTTCTCTGAACCTCCTGATTCAGATCGGGATTCTGACCAGAGGAGTCTGTCTTTGAGGAGGGACTTTTCCTTACTACGTTTGAAGATTCAGATTCTGAAGAGAATGTGGCTTCAGCTTCACCTCCTGAAGACAACTTTTGGGGAAACACTCCATGCCACAAGAGAACATTTCCAGTGTGAGGCACAGGAATACCCACAATCCAAAAAGAGGATTAGAGTGTTCCTTGATCTCCCCGGAACACAGACCTTTGGCTATTCCTGCTGTATTGGAGGTGGTAGAGAATGTTTTTATGGATTTTCACATGAATCCAGATTCTCTACTTCCAACCCATCAAAAAACAGGTTTTACAGGGTGCTGGACTCGCATAAATACCTTTCCAAAAATCTGTCTGCTGATCCAGCGGTTGACATTCCAGGACCCAAGGGAGCAAGAATCAGCTGTTCAAAAAAACTTTATCTGCTGACAAAGAAAGCAGGGCTCTTGATAGATTTGGTAAAAAAGTTTGCAGTTCTGCTACCCTAGCTGTGATGGCTCTTAACTGCCAATTTCGTATGATAAAATAACAACAAACTATTTTAGATAAAATGAAGCAAAAGATATCCTCCCTACAGGATAAGAATATTTCCAAGGAATTGTTGAACCCTTGCCATTCCAGCTCCCAGGTGGCTAGACACTCATTAAACTATGGCTATGATGCTATGCAGGCCTCTAGCCGAGCTGCAGTATCTGGTTCTGTCATTAGAAGGCATGCTTGACATAGGGAATAGACCCTAACAGACCATGTCCAATCCAACCTAATGAATGCACCCCTGGATAAGGACTTCCTCTGTGGGCCAAAAGCTGAGGCTGTGCTCAAAAAGATGGAAGATAAAGCAAAATCTATGCAGATTGTCAAGGACTTCTTCCAAGATCAGCCTGCTAGGTTAAGTAGGAATTTTCCCAGTAAACACTGGTCCTTTCCCTCTCAATCAAAAGAGCAGGCAAAGCATACCCCAGAAGGAAAGGCTCAAAGGCAGCATCAATTGCAGAGGCTCAGGAAACCCTCAGGAAGGGGAGTTCTAGGCCACAGGCCCTGACAGAGAGCAGGTATGACTCTCCTTTCCCCTACCTGTTCCCCCACCCTCCCCAGAGAAGATAGGATGAAGACTAGGAGGAAGGCTGTCCCTATTCAGAGAAAACTGGTCCCTCATTACTGCAGACAAGTGGGTTTGAATGTTATCTCAAATGGTTACAGGCTCACTTTTAAAGAGCCATTAAAGGTACTCAGGTTACCCGGAAATTCCACAAAATCAAACAGCATAGGCCCTTTCTCAAACTCAGAGCTTGTGCTCACAGGTTCAGTAGCAGTAGTACCAGAACACCAAATAGGGAAGGGGTTCTATTCCAGGCTATTCCTGGTTCCCAGAAAGGAAGGCTGTTGGTGCCCTAGGCTGTTGGTGCCCTATTCTAGACCTCTTCACCCTCAATCAGTCCCTGTTGGTACCAAAATTCAGAATGTTGACTCTTCAAAAACTTCTTTCCATGATAGCCTCTCAGGCCATAATGGTCCCCCTGGACCTAAAAGATGCTTACTTGCACATTCCCATAAAGGAATGTTGCAGATGTTTTCTATGTTTTAGAGCAGGTACCAGTCAGTTTCAATTCTGTGCACTGCCCTTTGGCTTGTCTACTGTTCCCAGGGTCTTCACAAAGTGTTTAATTCCCGTGATTGCATAACAAGAGGGATCCAATTGTATCCCTATCTAGATGATTACCTTATTCAAGCCACAAGTCGGTCAAAGCTCCTCAAGGATCTGGCCTTCACTCAGTACCAACTCAACTCCTTGGTCTTCACGATAAATCTTTGCAAGTCCAACATGGACCCATCCACCAGGATAATTTTCCTGGGGGCTTTTCTGGATTCTCTGTTCAAAAGACCTTCCTCCCTCCAGAAAAGATCTCCCTCCTGACACAATGCTTCCAAAACATTATGCAGAGACAATGCCTCTCAGCCAGGGAATTCCTCAGAGCATTAGGCTACATGACATCTTGTATTCTCATGATCCCTCTGGCCAGGCTACACATGAGGAAGCTCCAGTGGTACCTCAAGAAGCTGTGGTGCCAGCACTCAGTCCCTGGAGACTGAAATTCAGCTGATTCCTTGCCTCAAGGAGGGATTTGCATGGTGGACACAGTCATGTGCCCAGAACATGTCTCTCCCCTTTAGGTTCACCCCTTAGGGCCAAACTTTAACCACAGATGCTTCAGAGACAGCCTGGGGGGGGGGGTCATTTACGACACCTTCAATCCCAAGGCTGATAGGAAATTTATCTCCGAGACAAGCACATAAATTGGAAAGAACTGATGGCAGTTCAAAAGGGCCTAGTAGCTTCAAAGGAAAATGGCAGCCAGGGGCCCTGCTAGTCAAATTAGACAACACCACATTCAGGTGCTACATAAACAAACAAGGAGGCACTCACTCTTACTATCTTTGTCAACTAGCTATGCAGGTCTGGAAGATATCTCATTCTCTGCGGTTGTAACTCATGTTGAAAAACACTCTAGAAGATCACCTCAACAGAAACGTCATGGGTCCCCATGAGTGTCATCTGCATTGGGAAACATTTCTCAGCACAGTCCAGAAATAGGGATCCCCACAGATAGACCTCTTTGCCACAAAGAAAATGCTCAACTAAAAAGATTCAGTTCCAGGAGCAAACTACTTACAGCCTGGAGGGACAGATGCTTTCCCCTTCCGTTGAAGCCACCTTTTCCTTTATGCATCACCCCACCTCTTCCTCAGATCCTCCTAAAAATCAGGGAGGAAGGCCCAAGGGACACTCTGATAGCCCCAAAATGGCTCAAGCAGCACTGGTATCCTTTGCTACTAAGTTTAACCAACGAAAATCCATGGCAGTTACCTCAGAGAGTAGACCTTCTGACTGAGGACAAGGTTAGGTTTTTGTATCCAAACTGCAGATTCTCAGATTCTCAGCCTGGATAATCTCCCAACATCCTCGTTTGAGCATACCATAAGCAAACAAGGTCAAGACATTCTCAAGGAGGCTAGAAGGCCTCGTACTAGGAAATCCTACTCAGCCAAGTAGAAAAAATTCTCCATTTGGTGCCATCAGCAAGACCTCAGTTCTGACTCAGCCAGTATCTCTGCTATTTTAGATTACCTGGCTACCTTGGTTGATAGAGGCCTATCCTTTTCTTCCATCAAAATTCACACCTCTGTCATTTCATTCCACATCCATATTTTTTCTCCTATCTTCTCCCACACCCTGCTGAAATAATTCTGTAGGGGAGTGATTCTAATCAGACCTCCCAGAAGACAACCCACATGGGACCTCAGTTTTGTTCTGGAAAACTGACACTACCCCCCTTTGAACCGGCACCTTCTGCTGAACTAAAATTCTTAGCCAGTAAAATGGCAGTCTTCCAAGTTATCACCTCAGCTAGGAGGGTCTCTGAGCTACAAGGTCTCATGGCAGTGGAACCAGTATCCCTCAGGACGAATCCATCGTTTATGCCCAAGATGGTCGCGGGCACATCCTTGAATCAAGCTATACATTTGCCCACCTTCTTCCCCAATCCTCAGAACCAGAGGGAGAGAATTCTTCACTCCTTGGATGCGTATAGATAGCTCCACTGCTATCTTGATAGAACTAAATCTTTCAGAAAATCAGACCAACTCTGTGTCCTTTGCCATTGGCAATGAAGGGAAAGCAGTCTCCACGCAGACTATCTCCAAGTGGATCTCACTGTATTTCCTTTTGTTACAGCCATCATGGTAAAAAGCCACTTGAAGCTGTTAATACTCACTCTGCCAGGGCCACTGCTACCTCTGCTGCCTTCCTGAAAGGGTCCCTACCAAAGACATATTTTGGAAGCTGCTAGCTGGTCATTTGTACATACCTTTACCAAACACTACCACACATCAGCCTTCTCCAAGTCAAGAGCAAGATTTGCCATTGCCATCCTGCAGGGGATACTTTCTTCCCCATAATATACCCTCCACCCTCATCTCGGCTGTGGGAATCATCCCACAAGACAGAAGTGCAACATTGAAATGTGAAGAACATGGTACAGTTGTGTACACTTACCATAACTGTAGATGTTCGAGTGTATTCACTCTTGCAGTCTTCTTTCCCTCCCTCCTTTCCCCTAATTCTACTGTAGTACTCTGCTTCTATCTTCTTCACTAACCAGACGACCCACTGTGTGTTCTCCCCGCAGGGCCCATTGTTCTGTCTTAGGCCCTTGCTTCTGGTTCATCCTGAGGGCTCCTGCTTTCGAAGGGACATGGTGTTGGCTGGCTTCCTTTATCCTCAAGTGCACTAACTTTGGATAGAATGTCCTCTAGCCTTAGGAGGAGAGGGATTTTTACTCTGGTAGTCAGGTCAGTCAAGGGCTTCCACAGCAGGAAATCCCACAATTCAGGACTGCAACAGTGAATACACTCAGACATCTATACTTATGACAAGTGTACACAACTGTACTACTTGAGGCATGAGGGTTGCAATAGTGCCTTCTTAGTCTTTGTGACTATGATCTCTGGTGTACAGTGGTGCATTTTGCGGCTGAGTGTGAAGTGGCTAGTGTGATGATATGGGCAAGTGCCAGCATACCCAGCTGGAGTTTTGTAAAGAATGATATGTACTTTGAATAGCAAACTGATTTATACAAGATGCTTGTGTTACAAATGTATTAGAATTGTATGTCATTTGTATACCAAACTGATTTTGTACAGATGCTTCTGCTGAAAATGTATTTGTGAGCTTTTGCGTATGTTGAAATGTATCAACAGTGTACCCTGCTGAAATGAAGAGAAATGTACATGTATTATTACAGCCAAATTAAATGTATATATTTTAATAGAGGATACTGGCATAGCAGAGTTTAGCTTTAAGAAAAATAAAGGAAATGTAAATGAACTATTAAATCATTAAAAGACACCCCCATAATGCTGAATAGGACCAGAGTCGCTGGATCTGAGGAAGAGCCTTTGCCCATTAGCTCAGTGAAAAGAGGGGAGGCCCCAGGCACTGCCATAAAAATTTGGATGTGTATTGTGCCAGTCTGTGCTAATTTTCTGTCTCAGCTTCAAAGGGGAATACTGTGAGAACCTAGTGTGAGGTGACTAGATTACGTCATTCTGCCAGCCCTCTTGGAAATTATATTTTAGATATTACAAAGTGAAATCTCGGAGTACTGAGTATTCTGTTTGGGAAGCATGACTAGAAAGACCCTCACCCACAGCATCTTGCCTTGCTGTAATAAGTAACTTAACTAGGGACCAGTAATTCTCTTAGATTCAGTCAAAAGTATAGTGAAGCTTAGTTTAGATATTGTTTTTCTTTGTCTGAGTCTGTCCATCACTGTTCTTTTCAATATTTCCTATGATCTGAACTCAGTGGTGTACTGTGAATATATATTCAGTATTTTTATGTACTTTTTTATTATTAAATGTATTTAAAACTTTTATTGTGGATGATCCTTGTAGGAAGTACTTAACCTTTGAAAGTACTTATATTTATTTGGTGACACTGCGTGAGCAACTCCAGAAGGCCAGCCGTTTTGGTTAACTACTACCTTTTGTATTAGTATTAATATTACACAGTATAATTGGACACCCTTTGTTAAGAGCCTTATAGTACCGGCTGGTGGCAGTGAATGTACCTTATAGTCTGGGCAATGTTGGTAGAGCGGCTAATCTGTGCCAGCCTTTCCCAGGTGTGTGTGTGTGTTAGTGTTAGTGTTAAGCTACTTGGGACTGGGACACAAAGCACTGGATTTACAGAGAGGGTGCTGGAGGTCTTGGCTTGGACACTTGTCTGAGGACCTAACCATACAGCAGCTGTACCAGTGGGGAGTCTTATTGGGGTCCTGGTGGGAGACGGATAGAGAGACATCTAGACCCCGGGCTGTGTGTGTTCCCTGTGTGCTGTAAAGGGAAATTGTACTTGATGCAGAGAGGTCTGGATCTGGAAATACTGAGTGTATCCATTTCTATTCCAAGTGCATGTCCCCTTCCAGTGTCAGTGGTGAGGATTCAGGCTCCTTGATTTCTGGCCCAGCGTGGGGATGATGCATATTGGTGGCCATCACTTATTGGTAGCAGTGGTGGGCATCACAGCTGGCATGAAAATTACCATTCCCAAACCAGAATTAAGGCTGTTTTCCAGAAAAGAGTACATTACTGTTTGCAAGTGGGAGTGGAGTAGTTACCCCAAATTAAGGATTTTTTTGGTTTCTCAGCAACTTGCTTATAAATGAGGATAGAGGAAATCATGAGATTGACTGGAATATGGATGCAGCATTGCCAAATCTGTAGGCAGTGTACTGGACTGTGATGAAGAAATGAGGGCTGAGTGGTAGGATTTGAAGTACTGGTCATTTTATGTCTCCATCCTTAAACTGTGGTTGCAAGCTTTGAGTAGTGATCAAGTATGAAAATACAGGTGCAGATGTTTGAAATCTTCTGCTGAATTGCTGGACTTTCTTTCCATTGAAATGTAAGGAGCTCCTTGGCAGCCCATGAAGATCTTGGAATAGAATTGCCTTTCCAATGGGATGAGAATAAACTGTTAAGGTGGCTTGGGTGCCTAGTGAGAATGCCACCTGCAGTACCTCCTGCAGGATGTATACCAGGCAATATCCTCTGTCAGGAGGTCCTGCGACAAATTTAGGATGTGCTGGAGAAATTTAATCTCTTGACTTATCTGGTAATGTCTACATATCATGATATTGGGGCTCTAGTGATTGTCAGGATAGAAACTCCCACTGTGTGACCCTTACCAGGATAAGTGCTTTCTAGGACGGATGGAGTATTAACTGGGAATAAATTCCTGCAGCAACATTTTTTCTCTGTTTTCTGTAATGTTCATAAACATTTTTCTGTAGACTAGTGCAATTATTGAAGGACTCTGAAACTGTGTAGAGTAGTTATGCCTATCACCTTGCATAATGTCATGGATAACGGCTCCCGAAATGTCGGCACTCAAAATGCCGAGTGTCGACAAGCTGAAAAAAGACTGAAGCTAGAGGAGAAGAGTGAATCTCAAACATTACTCTTCTCCTTTAAACTTTTTTTTTTGCAGGCGCCAAACCCCCTACATTGCCAACACATATATATATATATATATACCAGGATAGCTTTGGCTAACACAACGAGTTAACGCACAGGTGCTGATATAAATAAGTCAAAAGTGGAAATATAGAAGTACAAGTGCGAAAACGAAGGCACATATATCCAGTCTTTCTTTCCTATTTCATTTGATTAGATGATTGATATTAATTATTAATATTTATTTATATTTATATTTATATTATTAATATTTATTTATATTTATATTCATACATTTATATTTACACCTGAACAATTTGCTACATACATACATATATACACTATTATGATTTTAACTGCATCCTTTCAAATACACTCTAAAACCATAGATTAATATATAAATCTTATTTTCTGACACACATCTCCATTCACATTTATACTGTCGTACATATATATATATATATGTACACCCATATATATCCTCATATTTATTGTTATATGTCTTATACACATACATACCTCTATATTCATTTATTTATTTACTTATTTATTTACACTTCATACCCCATTGTAACAAGTTTACATAGATCTATGTGTATTTTAATTGTTTTTATATTTATTTTATACATCCCATTATATCAATATGAATTTATCATTCTAAGAATTATTAGAATACATATAATCAAATTCATTCATTACATATGTATTAATGTTTTTATATATTTTTTTAGATATGTGTTTATATAATATGTTTCATATATTCATCAAGTTTTACATTTACATTTATGTTTTTTATATTCATGCTATGTTTGCAGTCTTAGGTGTATTTAACAAATCGTAGCACAATGTTTGATTTGATTATTATATTTATTTGTTAATTAATTAATATCAATCATCTAATCAAATGAAATAGGAATGACTATATAAGGTGCTATCATATTAAATATGTTGTAGGATCTGATGAAGCTTATTTTAGCGAAAGCGCTTATCCATGCATTTGCTTTTACGTGAATAAAGTGATTTAATTTAAAAGTTATTGGAATTCATTATTCGAAGTAAGAAAGAAAGACTGGATATATGTGCCTTCGTTTTCGCACCTGTACTTCTATATTTCCACGTATATATACCAACTCTGAGTTTGGCATACCTGGAAGAAATATTTTGAGAAGTGGCCATCTTAGACTTGGTGTATGTAAGTTTGTTTTTTTTTTTGGCCATTCTGTCTCCAGGTTTTGGGACTCACTGCAGCGGGTCCCGACATTTCAAATGTTTACCACGAATAGCAGTTGTATTCTTAAGATGGGAGGGGAAATGATCTATGTAGATAACACAGAACATAGAAATGACTTGTGTTTTTCTAGGGGGTGGGAGCACTGTTCCCTGGTATGACAAATCCCATTCCAAGCTTTTGTTTTATAAGCCATTAATTTAATTTACTAATCAAGGAAATTTACAAGACTTAATATGTTTAGCATTCCTCACCCACATATTTGAGCAAGTAATGATTTTGCATGCACTGTTGAGCTTCTGGATTACAGGCTATTTTTAGTTAAAATAATTTTAGTTAAAAAAAAAAAAAAAAAAAAAATCATACCCTATATTGATCTGCAATCGTTGTCGTTCTCCAAATTGCCCATAGGTGTGCATGCCATGTAAATGTGTGCCCTGCAGTGGGGTGTGATTAGTTCAGCCTTGTGCACAGCAAGATAGGCTGACCCTGAATATTCAGACAGCAAAGCCAAAACTGAACAGCAGTAGTAGTAATACTCAAGTCAACTGCTCAATAATACAATTAGTCAATTAATTACATTTTGTGTATAAATTGTTGTATATAGACCAAATGTAATAAAAATAATCAATCAAAAGCCTATAAAACAAAAAAATAATACAATGTCATAAAAAATCTTAAAACTTTTATGTATATTATATATATATTTCATTTTAATCTTATCTATTCTATTATGTTAAATTTAAATTAAATAAATTTAATCAAACACTATATTGCAATTTAGTCTCCTACTACTCTCTTAGGCTCATTTCATCTGAAAACTCTATTTTATTATTATTTTATACTATCTATTCAAATAATGTGTATAGTATAAATGTGTAAACAATCTTGACCTAAAAGGTTAGTCTTAGAGATTTTATGTTCAAATAAGTTTATATAAAACTTTAACTTTTAATTTTTAGCTATTCCCAATACTATCCATAAATACATTTAATAGAGCACATTTCATTTAAACCTGGGTTTCTCATTCGTTGGTTCTCTCTTCTATATATTTACAACAGTTGCACATTAAACACTTAAACATTCCTCTTTTAGTCATTAAAAGGCACTTTTAAAATATTTATCATAACTTAGAGTCCAAATTGTAAGTACAAATAGTTGCAACCAAATTCCTGTAGGTGTTTCACTATTTACTGTACTAACCTTGTCTGTTCCTAGTTTCTAAACTTAAAATGGTGGGTATACACCTTCCATTCTTTTAATTTTACTTCCATTAATATTTCACTAAGCAGTTCATGTGGGTAGCCTCTTAATTTGAAGAATCAAATTAATTATTCATTCTCTTCATAATTCTTCCAAAACTAGTAGTGTTATTTAAGTTTTTAACCAGTCTTCAATTTCTTGTGTTGTTCCAAATTTGCTATGGCACCACCACATGGTGAGCCCATAGCCACTCCATTTTTGAGTAAATGTCCTTTTCAAACATTATGTAATTGTATAGCACAATGTCTATTAAAACAAATTCCAATTCACTAATGGATTTTAATTAGGCTGACCCTGAACTGGAGTGAGCTAATTGGTGAATGAATGAACATTTTGTCAGTATTTCTGTTCATATATGTTTAATTATTTACATTTCAACACACTGAATGTATCTGGGTGTTAATGCTTTTAATGTGCTATTAACTAACATTGTGCTGACTTCTTAAATACCCATACACTTTAAGAATAACCATACCTTTGAACTGTCCAGTATATTTGCAGGTTGCTCAGAGTTTTTATTTCACATGTTTGGTTTGTCTGTAATTCTATTTTATTTTTTCTGACAAGTCATTGAGGATTAAAGTCACTAAATGAAGACAGGCATTTGAGTTTCAGACTTCTTATCCTTCAGAAAATACATGAAGATGTAGTAATAATACCTGTTATTCTGTCAATGTTCCAGGTTTATAAGAGCAATATATTTAAAATCTGCCCCTAATCTTTGACCTTTGCCCCCCCATGACTTTTGCTTTGTCCAGATTTGTTGAACTAAAGAGATGAGAGGTTTGACAATAAATAGTTCAAACTGGACTTAAGTAACTTGTTAGAGCATTATTTGAAATGTTTATGTTGTTATCGTACATATTTGAGGACATTTTCAAGAAAATGAATACAAATGTAGTTGAAAATGAGTGATGTGTGTGTCTGTACAAATCAACTTTTATGAAGGCTATGTAGGGTGATAATTAGAACAAATAGAACAAATAGCTGGTATGCTGGGTATCCAAGTTTAAAACCTGCTTCACAGTGAGCGTGTCAACTGAACCATGCTGTCTTTCCTGTCTGCTCTCTGAATATTTGGATAAGCTTGTAAGCAGAACTTAATGTGTCTCTTCTGTGGATCTGTAAACCTACTCTTTTTTTTTTTTGTTACTGAGAGGTAGCATACTCATATCAATGTGATTTTTTTTTTGTGTGCACAACTTTTGCTTCATGTTGTCTTGGTTACCCGATTGTTTATAAATTGCACGTGCTGTAAAGCTAGTTCTCCTATAGTCTGTTTATGTAGTCTGCCTTATACAGTCTAGTCATTTCTGTTCTCAATTTCCATTTTAGTTAGGAATTTAACTGATGACAGGGATGTTTATTTGTTTAACCTTGACAACAATCTGTGAGTTTGTTTTAAGTGAATAGTAGTATAGACAGTTTAAGTATGTATGGAATGTAAAACTATATAGGAAAAAGTATCCACAAAGAAAGCACGTATTTTTAACATTTTTCAAACTGTTACTACAGATTGGGTGAATGTTAAGTGCTGAACTGAAATATGTGACAAAATTTACTATTTAAAGCTGTGATGTGTTACTAGGTTACCTAAACTGTAGACCAGGAAAATTCTAAGTACATTTTTCTAAAGTGAGGACATTGAGTGTGGGTTTACATGGCTGATCTGCAGGGAGGAGGCCAGAAAACTGTAAGTTAAAATGAGGAACAAATTTTTGACATAAGAAAAATGATTCATCCCTCCATTGTATTTCTTCAGCTGAAGTGCCCAACCCCCATTCCCCATATCCCCTTTTTATTAACTAATGGTGAGGCTCCACTGTTTATTTTTCATGGTCGGTACTCATTTAGTAAATCCAACTTATCTGTCGGTGTATATTATTGTCCCATTTAACATAGGTGAATTAAATAAATTAAAGGCATACACATGAAGTAAGCCATAATTCTTCATCTTCTTGTATTACATGGGACCATGCTGAGTTTATCTTGAACAGCTCATTGTATAATGCCTGTTGCTTAAAAGCCATTTTTGAAGTTTTTTTTAAAGCAAACATATCAAGACAGTAAATTCCATAGTACTGACATTCACAGCATTACAATTCACAAAGCACTGACTTACCAGCATACTTGGGAGTTCGAATCTCGCAGCTGGTTCATTTCTAATTAGAGGAGGTTTCAAGTAAAGTGCTGTTGGTTCTTTTCTGTTTGATGGATTTTAACAGACTGATACCATGAAAGAAAGAACTAATGCATATTCTTCTTTCTGCTTTGGTGACAGTGGCTGATAATGTCTGTCTTCCTTCCACACACAGGACACCTTTCTTCCTCACGTTGAATGTGGAACAATAACCCTGATTGGGGCAACAACAGAAAACCCTTCCTTTCAAGTGAATGCTGCTCTCCTAAGCCGCTGCCGTGTTATTGTTCTTGAGAAACTGCCAGCCGACGAGATGGAAATTATCCTTAAGCGTGCTATAGTCTCCCTGGGGATCCATATAGAAGACGAAGAGGATGATTGTGAGTCTCTGAATGTCTGCGGCTACTCTGAGTAAGTACCCATGCCGGCTGCTTTGCTCTTGAATTCCTTGGCAGGCTGCCAAGGAAGGAGGACACAAATACAAACTCTTTGTGTGCTGGTACACATAGTGATAAATTTATATGCCTTACAAACCAACGGTGAACAGGAATAGCACTAAAAGGTATAAAGTTATCAGTATTATGTTGAAACCTGTTTTGTTGTTGGAGAGTTAACTTTAAAGGCAGCTGAGATTACAGAATCTGTGGCAAGGCTTTCACTATCCTTTTTGTTAAAGGTGGTACATGATTGCTTCACTTTCTGTTCCTTTTTTCCTGCCTTTTTTATTTCTTTCTGTTACAGCTGTTACATTGGGTTATCGAGAGTTTGGAGCTCTAACATTTCTGTAAATGAAGATGTTAAAATGCCTCTTTCTTATTGTAACTCAGCTTTTAAGACATAGTTTTCATGCTAGGTTCATACATTTCATACTGCATTTTTTTCCTTTTCTGAACTTCATATAAATGTTTTTATTAGCATAACTGATATATACTCTAGTCATTGCTACAACTTTTGTATGAGGGTGTACTCTAGCTTCTGTTGTTCAAGGGTGAAGCTGGGTTGATTTAGATGTGGGAGGACTACAGTTAACTTTGATGACTTGTCATTTCATAGTTTTTTTTAGAAGAAACGGGTATGTGTAAGGTGCAAGGCAAGAGCTATGACTTGCTTTGCCAAAAATGACTACTGGACTGATTAATAACAGTGGCTTTCTAGTGAAAAAACAGTGTGCATGCACTAGACCATTTTTATAGCAGTTAGACAGATTTATTATTACAAAAACAGTTATCCATTTCACATCACAAATCCCATTCCAAGCTTTTGTTTTATAAGCCATTGGTGGAGTAGCTCTGCTGTACTCATCCTCCCTAAACTTAACACCCTATGATAAAGCTATTCCCCAGTTCCAAAATGCAGAACTAATACTGGCTCACCTCCAGCTAAACAAACATAAATATATCTGCATTGCCTCACTGTACATTCCCCCAGGAGACAATATCCCAATACTAGAAGAAATCCTGTCTTGGCTTTCAACCAACATCAACAATGAAACCATAATCATGGGAGATACCAATATTAACTGGTCCTCCATTCAATCCCACTCACACTCCCTTAACATCAACCTATACAACTACTCCCAACTCATCAATACTATAACTAGACCAAGCAAAGACTTCTCCAGTGGCAACATCCTAGACTGGATTCTAGTCCCCCACCCCCACTACTACCCAGATAATGGAACAATACCTGACTCCCTCAGCGACCACCTCCCCATTTACGCAAGACGTCTCCCTTCTCCCTTACATGTCACCCATAATTACATCACTACCCGATGCCATAGGAGATTCAACCCTGAAGCTTTCTCAGCTGCACTAAATTCACTGAACTGGTACCCCTTAAAGACTCTTCCCCTTGAAAATGCTATCACTCACTTTAATACCACCTTCCTCAACCTTCTAGACACTCATGCCCCATTAAAAACCAAAAGAATAAAAAGGCAATCCACACCCTGGTTAAGTATAGACACCCTAACCACCATGCGACTTAGAGACAAAGCCTGGACACAATATCAAAAGAACAAAACTACTTCTTCCCTCAACGAATACAAAACCCTTCGTAACTCAGTTAAAAAACCTATCTCTGCAGACCGTCGTAACTACTTCACCTGACTTCAAAGCAATTTCAAAACCAACCCTCAGAAGTTCTGGAAAGGCATAACTACCCTTTTAAAACCCGGGAACACAGGAAACCCAATCCCTTGCCCAAATACTGATGATACTGATCTTGCAACCCAATTTAACTCTTTCTTCATAGACTCTATTTCCAAACTCACCAGCTCTTTTTCAAACAACAATACTCCTCCAACCTGCATTTCCTCTCAGGTATCTTCCCCTACAACTTCTCCCACTCCTCCTCAAGCTCTTTCATCTCTAACTTCTCCCACATCACCTCATACTTCTCCTCCCCCCACTCATTCCACAACTCCACCTTTCCTCATCAAACCTATTTCTACATCCACCATAAAAAAACTCCTGCAGAAATTAAAACCATGCACCAATGTCCCTGATAACATTCCCTCATACTACCTTCGTATAGCTGCTGAAGCCATTGCCCTCCTGTCAGTATCCTAATTAAATGCTCAATCCAAGAAAATTTTGTTCCTCTAATCTGGAAAAAAGCCTACATCATTCCCCTGCACAAAGGTGGAACCAATACTAATATTTCCAACTTCCGTCCTATCGCCATCCTTTCTCCCATTTCAAAACTCCTGGAGAAATGTATCCATCTTCAACTCCTTCCACATCTTCTGGATAACAATCTACTAACTCCTACACAGCATGGATTCAGACCCCATCATAGTACTATGACTGCCCTCCTATCCTTCCTTGAAACTGTGAACAAAGCTAAGGAATCTGGCCTCATTGTATCTACGATCCTCCTCGATTTCTCTAAAGCTTTCAATACTATCTCTCATAACCTCCTTCTTACTAAGCTTTCTAACCTAAACCTTTCTCCCTCTTCCCTCTGTTGGTTTACTAGCTATCTCTCCAATCGGCAACAAGCTGTCAAGTGGAAAAAAGCCACCTCCTCCTTCCTTGACACACCCACAGGTGTCCCACAAGGCTCTATTCTGGGCCCCCTCCTCTTCAATATTTTCATTAATGACTTTTTCCGCTCTATCCCCTTTGCAAATATTATTCAATATGCTGATGACTCCACTATCATCTGTGTTGCCCCATCCATCCCAGCTCTCTTAAAACTAACTCAAGATGCCTTCTCCACCACAGAACAATGGATGAAAGAGAACCACCTTGCACTCAATGCTGCTTAAAACCAAGCTTATGATATTCTCCCCCTCCAAAACTAATAACTTTGACAGAAATTTATTCTCCATCACCAGCCAGAACAATACATGTCTCGAGCTGGTATCTGAAGCCAAACTACTCGGGATTCAAATTGATGACAAGCCAAAATTCAACTCCCATCTACTCCTAAATATAAAAAAAAAACATCAAAAACTAGGCATGCTCTACCGCCACAATCGGTTCCTCACCTCTACTACCAAAATTACCCTCGCTACCACATTTCTCCTTCCCTCCCTTCTCTATGGCGCCCCTCTTCTA
The DNA here is from genome assembly GCF_019279795.1 of Protopterus annectens. NCBI lineage: Eukaryota > Metazoa > Chordata > Ceratodontiformes > Protopteridae > Protopterus > Protopterus annectens. Next base: position 829,125,022 of record NC_056731.1, read on the forward strand.
ACAAACCTACAATCTTCTCTGAAATCCAAACTATCATCTTGCTACAATAAAATAGCCAGATTTGCAACCAGCAGCAAATCATCTACCCATCACTGTGAACCTCTCCAAAAACTCAACTGGCTAGAGCTACCCCACTACCTCTCCTACACTCAACTCACCTATGCACATAAACTCATCTTCCAGCCAGCACTCTGTCCCTCTCTTTCAACTACCTTTAAAATGCATCAAACACAAAGACTTCTAAGATCTAACAATCAAAACCTGATAGAGGTCTATAGACCCATACACGCTTCAGGACAACACCTCCTGTCCTTCTCACTAGCATGCCAGTGGAACTCCCTTCCCCCATCCATCCGTACAATTGCTAGGCTCCCACACTTTAAAAAATTACTACACTCTCATCTAACATCCTCATGGGAATGCTCCTGCTCACATCCTTCGTAACCTACCCTATTTCCACCACTACTCCTCTTTCTTTTTCCATTCCCAGCTAGCAAATTCATGCTTGCTTCCACCATTCAACTCCTCACTTGTACCAAGTAAAAAAAAAAAATAATACTATTTATTTTTATATTTCACCTCTATTACTTGTTTTGTTTGATACTTATGTTTTCTCTATATAATCTATATATTGAAATTAATCTTTGTATTTTATGTATTGTGTAACAAAATCTTTGTATAATCTGTATGTGGAGCTTTTCTCCCCAGGACTCCATTGAAAACGGGTTCTTTGGGCCCAATGGACTATCCTGGTTAAACAACAGCAAATAAATAAATAAAATAAATACATCTTTGTTTGGTAGCTGTAGTTGTGTAGTTGGCAGGGCAGTGTGTTATGAATACAGAAGAATGTGTGTAAAATAAACTTTGGCCATCTCTGCCTATCCCCATTCATCCTCTTTTCATGAAAATTTTGCATTTTTCTATCTTCCTTACATTTTCAGTTCTCTTATTTGCCCTTTGGCCTCTGTACTGCCCCAAGAGTATTCACCAAATGCCTCTTTTCTGTCATTGCCTTTTACAGGATGTTATGGTTCAGATTGTTCCTTATCTGGATGACGTACTTATTCAGGCTTCATACTTTGAGGTACTATTTCAGCACCTCCAGTTTGCAGTTTGTCTGTTACAAAGCTTAGGGTTTCTCATAAACGTTCAGAAATTAGTCCTGGTGTCTTCTCATCATCATATTTTCTTAGTTGTAGGATCCTGACCATTCCTATACTGGCATCCCTGCCTCCACCTAAGGCTCTTTCTCTGATCACCTTTTTTCAATCTCTTCTTCCTCTGGCTTCTGTCACAGCCAGAGAGTTTCTCAGTGTTCTAGGATTCATGTGGCTGTCGCCACTCCTGTGCTGCCTCTAGCCAGACTCCATATGAGAAAACTACAGTAGTTCCTCAAGTCAGTGTGGCTTCAGCACTGTCATCCAATGGAATTCCTAGTTCTTTTCCTTCCATGCCTCAAACTGGAACTTCAGTGGTGGATTCATCAGCTTTCTCTCAACCCTGGACTTCCTTTTTAAACCCCAAATCTCATCTCAGGAACTTTTTTTGGATGATTCAGACAAGGGGTGGGGAGCTTCCTTCGGTTTCCTCAAGGTCCAAGGTCTTTGGCCTCCTCATCAGAGGTCAGATCGCATCAGCATAAAGGAGATGAGAGCTCTCCTTTTTGCTCTTCAGGACTTTCATTCCCTCTTTCCTCCAGGGCCTCTCAAAGTCTTCACAGACAACACCACAGTGATGTGTTGTATCAGCAAGCAAGTAGGGACACAGCCCTACCTTATTTGCAGACTTGCTCTTCAGGTTTGGGATATAGCTCTCCAGTATTGAGGGACTCTTCAGGCTGTTTACCTTCTTTGAGAGCAAGATATATTGGCAGACATCTTGAACAGGTTCTGTACACAGGCTTACAAATGTATGCTTCACAGAGATGTATTTCTGGTCATTGTCCATTGGAGGGGGTACTCCACAGGTAGATCTTTTTGCCCTCCGTCTGAACAGACAACTTCCACTTTTCTGTGCTAGAGTCCTAAGCCCCCTGGCCTGGAAGATGGATGCACTAACTTTTCCTTGGAAGAGGATGTTTCTGTATGCCTTCCATTCCACTTCCTCTGATTCTGAGGGTCCTGCTCAAAATCAAGCAAGACTCCTCCAAAATCTTGCGGGTGACTCCCTTTTGGCCCAGGCAGCAGAGGTTCTCCTTTTTCTGCCAGGAGCAATCACATGTTACCTTACAAGGTGGACCTTCTCACACAAGACAGTTTCTGATCCATCCTCACTTGTCCACTCTTCAGCTGATGCTGTGGCCGATAGGATTTTGATCCCTTTTAGGCATCTCTTTTCTGAGGATGTACTTAGGGTTCTGCAGGAGGCCAGGAAACCCACTACCAGGAAATCATATTTGTCCAAATAGAATGATTTTCTGTCTGGTCCCTTTCTTGTAACCAGGATCCCTTTGGATCTCTCTTGTTTGTGTAAATTGCTGCATACTGGGTTGGCATATTATTCAATTTAAGATCACCTTTCAGCTAGGTCTGCTTGTCTGCCCTTGACTTCTCCTCCTGCCGCTAGATTTCAGGAGAGACAATTTCTTAAAGGTGTCCTTCATATCAGGCCTCCCAGGAAGCCTATTCCTCCTTCCTGGGACTTTGATTCTTTGCTTGAAAATTTGACTTGGGCTCCTTTTGAGTCTGCAGTTTCAGCTTCCTTGTAACATTGTACTTTGAAGACTGTTCTTCTCTTGGCCCTTTCTTTCAGCTGAAGCGTCTCTGAACTCCAAGCTTTTATGGCAGTTCCTCCTTTCTTGGGTTTTTCAAATGGACAGGGTGTCTCTTCATACTAATCCTTCTTTTATGCTCGAGGTGGATAATGCACTGTCTCTTAGTCTGTTAATTTACCCACCTTTTTTCCTTCTCTGCAATCTGCTAGTAGGAAGGTTTTTCCACACCTTGGATTTGCATTGGCAGCTCAGATATTATTTGGGTAAAAGTAAGGTCATTCACAAATCTGAGCAACTTTTTGTTTCCTTTCATCCCAGATGTCTGAATTTGGCTATTTCTAAGCAAGCCATATCCTTCTGGATCTCTAAGGCCATTTATTTTTGTTGTTCCTTTCATAGTAAATGTCTTTCACTGCAAGAGCTGCTGTTAGCAAGGGACTGAACAGTAGAATCTTTCCAAGTGTTAGTCATTTTGGTCAGTCTTCAAAATTGAAATCTTAACTGTGTGGAGTCCCTGATCTACTTCACCTACTATGTTTTTACAGGGTTGGCAAGTGCTATCTTTGTCCTCCAGAATGTCCTTGATCTGTCACAGTCCCACTCATGCTTTTTTTTATATGATCAAAGTCCTGCTGATCACAAATTTCTTAAGGTTGTTAATTGCAACCATCCCATGGTTCCTGAAGCTTGCCTTTACATGAGAATTTTGCAGTGAATTCTGAAATCCCATTGTTGGAATATGATCTACATGGATAACATAATCCTACTTACGCAGGCTTTTTACAAGGCAGTAACTTTGTGGTCAGTGCCAGAACATGTTTGAATGCTGTCCTTTTTTCATTGATTTCTCCTTTAATCATAACCACCAAGAATATGTTTAGGGTGGCTGCCATGGGAATGGCTTGTCACTGCCACTGATATTTGATGGATGACTGATCCCACCACTGCCAACCATTGTGCCACGTAGGAAGGGGGCTATGTCCTGTGGATTCTACTCCGCTGTCCCAAATAGGCCTGCTGGCCACCAGAAGGACAGTGTCTTGCGTCACAGCACTGGTATCCAACTGAGTAAATAGAAAAGGGAAAAGTACTATGACTCTATAACCAATTCACCATATGCAACCTGGTCTGAAGAGTACAAGGAGAATGTGCACTGCAGTCCTTGGATATGGGCTTCCCAACATCCACACCTGCCCTAAGGGGCTGCACACGAATCACTGACAGAGCTGAGTCATTGCCCCCCAGGCACCCAGGCACCTTTTCTCACCACTCTGTGAACCGCAGTGCTTTTCATAGATTTGTACTTGTATAATAGTCTAATGACCACTGGGACCTTTATAAGCATAGACCCGCAACCCAAATGTATTCCATGAATTATTATGCCTTAGAGATTAATTATTTTATGGGGTGTATGTTAATTAGGGCACGATATAATGGCTGCAACTATCAACACAAGTGTCAGACCAGGAGTGAATTTCCAGTTTCCCATCCACTTGTCCAGTTTGTGCTAGAATATGGTTTGGGAAGGGCTCTGCTTCATTTGGAAGGGAATCCTATTCCAAACAATGGGAGGTTTCTGACATGTATCTGGACCTCCAACATGTCTTATTTAAGTCACAAGCAAAGTTTAAATCCTTAGATCTAAGTATGTCTGGTGCTGTTCATATTGTGGATATGCAAAAAGTCCATTGGAGCAGGATCCAAGGATGCCTTATACGCCAGGCATAAATCACCTCAGAATTCTGTAGGAAACAGAGTATAGAGATAGTGCCTTGAGGCAATCTGCGTAGGACATTTTGTTTACGCTGTCTATTCTTTTTTGTGAGGAACTTCTGTGGACATTCCAGTAGTTGCATGTATTTGGTCAGGTACATAGACAAGGGGAAATTATAGTCAAAAATGGTTCTGGTGATGGCTGAGTAGAGTGCAAGAGATGACTTTCCTGGACCTAGATGCCATGCCCTTAATTATAAGTTGAGTGACATAGAATGATTTTCTTGCTACCTTAGACACATGCTGGTCAAAAGCCAGGCTACTATCTACACAAGTCCCCAAATCCCTGACTACTGTGACTATGTTTTAGTGACATTTTATCAATGAGGTGGTTTCCCTGGTGACCAACTTTCCAAAATGTACTATTCTGCATTTCTTGACATTGAATTTAAAGCCTTGGGTTTGTCACCAGTGATTTATCTGTGTTAGACCTTCCAGTAAGATGTCAGTATCTTGGGGAGTTTCTATGATTTCCTCTTAAGCTAACAGTCGTCTACAAACTTGGTAAGCCAGAAACCCTTGACATTGGCAACATTGTCAGTTTGGCATTGACTTCCAAAAAGTAGATGGCAAACAGGAGTGGACCCAGCACTGAACCCTGCAAGATTCCATTAGTGACTGACCTCTTTGTGGAGATGATCTCTCCACTCCTAATTTCCTGGGTCCTGTATGTGAACCAGCTAGCTATTCAGAGAGTTACATACGTTTTTATGCTTAATTTCTTGAGTTTATTTACAATGCCTGAGCAGGATATTGTAGCAAATGCCTTGGCTAGGTCAAGGTAGGTAGCATGCACCATTTTGCCCTCATCCATTGCCTTGGTGACCTTCCCAAAGCAGTTCAGCAAGTTCAGTAGGCTTGACCTACCTTTGACAAAACCAAACTGGGTTGGGTCCAGTGTCTGAAGGTTTCCTGTGTCATTGTTACTCATTTTCATGATAATTCTTTCCTTGGCTGTGAATATGAGATTTTCAAGCTAATAGGCCTGTAATTCCCTAGATCATTGATGGTATGACCTTGTGCAATGGAATGACTGTTGTAGTCTTCTATTCACTTGGCACGGAGACTGTGAGGAAGCCATGGTTGAATAGTGACATCAGTGTCCTTGATAGGTCATATTTCAGGCTGTTTGAGAGTCATCCTGGAATATTATCTGGGCCCACTGAAGCTGTATTCTCTACCTTAGAGTGCATCTAAGACCTACTTCCAACTGATAGTTGGAGTTGTTATTTTAGATAGTATTTCCTGGGGGATGGCTATGAATTGGGGGTGGGGAGGTAAAGATAAAGCTGAATTTGTCAGCCAAAAAATTTGCTACATCACCCAGTTCCATGAATGTGGCTCCATTTACCAGCAGTTCGGCACTCTACTGTGTTGCTGCCGTTGAGATTTTGGACAAAGCAACAGAAGGCCTTATGGTCGTCTTTGCCCTAGGTCACTACCTTTACCTCAAAATTTGCAAAGAGGACTTAACTAGTCCTCTTTGTTGTCTATTTAGTTTGATGAGAGAGTTTTTATCTGTCTTGGTGTTGCACGTCCTAATTTTAGATATGACTGGTTTTCTTTGTGCAACCTGTTTAATTTTGGATTTTACCAGTGTTTGTTAGTTTTGGGCTTAGACAGGGTAGACACAGTGGCCTTTATGTAGTCATTGACATGGTTGTACTGAGTATCTGTAAATAATTTTGCATAGCCTTCTGTATTTTCTGAGTTTGGAGAGGGGACTGAAGTTTTGACAGGTTATCACTTAACAGAAGGTGGTTTGCCTTGGAGTCCACAATTGTTACAGGATTTGTTGGGGTTACAGACTTGATTCTTATCTTGAAGTGGACTACCTTGTGGTCTGACCTTTCAAAAGAGGACATGACACAGGGGGAGTTGAAGCATTCTCCCATGTTTGTGAATACCAGGTCCAGTTTGTTGAGCACTAACTGGCCAAAGGTGTTTGTGTTTACAAAGTTTGGGAATCTCTGCACCTGCAAATTTGGGGTTGTGTGTGACCCCCAGTTTATAAAGGGATAAATCCCCCATGTGTATGGTGCTTGTTTGAATGGAGAGCGCCTCCAGTAGGTTTAGGTATGAGCTATGGGTTTCATGAGACATGGAGGGTGATCTATAGCTTGCTAGAGTATGGTATGGGACTTTGTGTATGGTAATCTGGTCATGGAGGAACTCGTGTATTATCCTGTTTAACCAATCTAGCGGTATGCGTGTTATTGATGTAGATTAATACCTTTTCACCTTTAGTCCCTCTATTTGCAGTTGCTTGTCTAAATGTGTTGAAGATACTGAAGCCTTGCACTGCCAGGCTGCGCTCTGCAAAACCATGACTCAGTAACTGCACAGATGTCCACATTCTCCTGAGTGAGGAGCACTTGGAGGGAGGGATCTTTCTTGTTTAGCATTGAGCAGTAACACCTTTAGATCTGATGTTGTCCATTTCATTATTCCTCACTCTTGGGTCTGTGGATCTGATATCGGGTCTGACTCGGCCATTTTTGAAGACTTACGATCTGAGTGTCGATCTCCTCCCTCTCCCATAATACCTCACTCCTCCTGTAACCCCTCGGATCTTGTTTGCTGCCTTCTAGCTCAGACACAGTTCTGTAGCCTTGAGAGAGAAGTGGTTATTTTCTATTTCCTTGGTATCTTTTTTTTTCTATTTTCTATCAGTAAATCTTCCTTTTCACTAGCACAAGTGTTATGCCCACAAGAGATTTATATATTGTCTCGGGCCAGGGCACTTAGAGGCTGTGTGTGGCATCTGTGCAGCCTTTAATCCCCTCGCTCTTGCTGGCCAAAGGAATAAGTTGATTTTTAGAGGTCTCCTACCGAACTCTGGAACTCAAACTCCTGTTAAGCCCACTGTTTCAAAGGCGCTTAAATGTGTCCCCTCAGCTTCCCCGGAGACTATGTCTTCTGTGCCTGAGAAACATCAGAGATTATCGGATCCAGCTACTTCAGATCCTATAGATCTGAGTGCTTCATCGGATCCAGCTACTTCAGATCCTATAGATCTGAGTGCTTCATCGGATCCAAGAAGTTCCTCGGACCCCTCCTATAGATCTCCATGCTTCATTGGATCCAAGAAGTTCCTCAGATCCGACTGAATCGTCACCAATGAAGACCTAAGTGTTCTCTGATCCTTATCCTTCGGATCTGATCTCCCCCTCGAATCCTTCCGATGTCATTCAGATACAGAGTTCACCATCTCCGGGCAAATCCTTCTTGGGTCCGGGACACTCAGATTGGAGGTCCTGGAACCATACTCCATGTTGGAGCAAGTCTCCTTACCCAGCTCTGACTGCTCGCACAAGCCTATCTCCGGTTAAGCCAACCCATGCCTCAGCCTTAGAAAGATCCTCTCTGCTGTCCCATTCAGACATGGACAGGATGATGTGGAGTTTTCTCAAAGCCCAGATTCAGTTGGGCATTTCGCCATCTCCAACCCATACTGGATCTGTGACAGCTCCAACCCCATTATCTCAACTTCCTCTTCCGATTCCACCTCCAGTTTCAGAACTTCAGGATCCAGCTTTTCTGTTTGGACCATTGTCAGAGTGGAGAATTCGTCTTTATTTGACTTCGACAGTGTCCCAGACTGGCTCTGCTGAGCGAGTCCCGAACCGGAGATGTCGGAGCTGACTCCTCAGAGGTGGTTTCTGTTCTGAGCTTTTCGGATCGGCCTCTTCCCCTAGGGGCTTTGGCCCTTGACAGATTTGGACCAGTGCTATCTACAGGCATTAGATCTGGGGTGACTTCTTCCTTCTCTCCCTTAGTAGCTTCAGCTGTGAGGGTGTGGGGGGGAGCTTCTCCGGGCTCATCTGCCTTTCGGGTGGCAGAGAGGCCTTTCTCCAGACTGCGAGAAGCAACTACTCATCCCTCAGACCCTCCCAATCCCCCTCTGATTCAAGCTTTGCACTCATTCATCCTGTCTGTCATCAGTCTCTCCAAGAGAGCCTTCAGCCCTACCTCCATCTGGGGGTTCCCCATTCCTCCCCTGCGCATCCCACAGGGGAGGATTCATCAGAAGAAATAGTGTAAGAGGAAGCACTTGGACTTCCTTTTGGAGTCATTGACAGAAGACACCAGCTTCAATGAAGGAGAAAGGTCCCCCAATCTCAACCCAGCAACATCTCCTTCGGAGATATTTTGAAAATCCTGAAGCAAAAGGGTGGCTGGCCGTCCCAACTCCCTTCTTCCAAGGAGTCTGTGTGTCAGGTGGCCTTCAGGCTAGGCCGATCTACATACTGTACTGGGTAACCCTGCCAGAGGATCAGCTTATTGATTTGGTTACTCGCTGGGTGTGGAAGGAGCCAGACAACATGGAGCCCATATGCAAGCGTGCAGACAAGTACCTCAGCAGGCCTAGTGATCACCCATACTGGAGTAAGTGTGTCCCTTTTGATACCATTGTAGTGTCAGCAGCCACCAAGAAGGAGCTAGCTCAACAGAGCTCCACTGTTCATCCCCTGAACAAGGAGTCCAGGGCTTTGGACAGGCAATGGAAGCATGTGTATGCCTCATCTACCTATACAATGAGAGAATTGAATTATATGGCATACTTCATGCATCTCCACAAGGATCTGGTGAAGGAACTCGCCAACTCTCTGGCAGAGTCCTTGCTGGAAGAGGACCTCAAGAAAGTATCTCCCCAATTGGCCACTATATCATCTATTTCTAATTCCTTGATGAGGTTAATATTGTATGCTACAGAGGGGAACCTCTGGAGCATCCTGCGCAGGCATAGCCCTTAGGAGACATGCCTGGATGAAGGTATGTGGATCCCTTTTAAGGTGTCTTTCATTAGCATCCCTTTCAATGCTTTCTCCTTGTTTGGACCTTCCGTTAAAGGATCTTTCACCCATAGTGAGCAGGAGGGAAACACCTTATCTGCCATAGGGATCAACCCCCCCCCCCCAAAGGACTTACTGTAGAAACCAACAGAGTGGAAAGAAGATGTGGTTTCGAAAGTCCCAAGGATCTTTCCCAGAGTCTCAGGATGAGTCCTCTTCTAGAGGAAGAGGATTTAATGGCAGGCACCACCCCAGAGGCAGAGGGGCTCCACAGAACCTTCCTCCGACAGAGCCTACCAGTGCTCATGAAGTATTGCCCAACTGTCCTACTCTGGAGGCATTTGGGGGAAGACTGTCATTGCACCCAGATACCTGGGCAAATTTAACAAATGACATCTGGGTGTTAAACATAGTTACCAGAAGCTACTATATTCCCTTTTCCCTTCTGCCTCCCAGCCCAGGAGGAATCTCTGCAATGTACCACCTAGTCAGAGGGGAGAATGCCTTTCAAGACATTCAGAAACATCTAGAAAAAAGTAATCCAAGAGGTCCTGATCGAACATCAAGGATGCAGAACATGTGCTTTTTTTGGTTCCAAAGAAGACAGGTGACCTATGACCAATCTTGGATCTAAGCGGCCTGAACTTATTCATAAAGAAATCAAAGTTCCGCATGGTTATGGTTCAGTCCCTACTGCCACTAGTAAGCATGGATGATTGGATGTGCTGTATAGATCTTCAGGATGCATACTATCATATCAGTATAGACAGGCGCTCCAGGAGACACCTGCCCTTCCAGCTGGTAGCCGGTCATTACCAATTTAGAGCACTGCCATTTGGGCTCACCCCTTCCCAGGTGTTCACCAAATGCATGGCAGTGGTTGCAGCTCACATGCGACTGCAAGGATTCCAGGTGTTTTCATACTTAGTACAAAAAACGCTGATTAAAAGCGTGGAGTAAACACTAAGGCAAAATACAATGAAAAAAAGGGGAACCCCAGGCTGGGGTGCTCCTTTTTTTCGTTGTTTTCATACTTAGACAATTGGCTCCTGACAGCACCTGCAAGACCTCAACTACTCCAAGCCATTCAGTTTCTGCTGCAACTCTTTGATTGCCTGGGAATTACAGTGAACTTAGCAAAGTCAAAGATGTTACCTGTACAGGACGTATAGAGTTCATAGGAACACAATTAAATGCAGTCACGCAAATAGCTGCCCTGCCTCCTCAATGAATAATATCCTTTAGACAAGAAGTCCAACTATTGTTGGATACCCCAAATCCACCAGATCACCTAGTATTGAAGGTCCTAGGATCAGTGACAGCTGCCATTCTCCTAGTACCACTGGCAAGGTTTTTCATGAGAGTTCTCCAATGGACTCTAGCTGTCCAGTGGTTGATTCTGTATCATCCATTATCTCTTCACATTAGACTCAGTCCTATCTGCAGGCATCCTCTCCAGTGGTAAATGCTCACAAACGATCTCTTATCTCAGCAGACCCCCCCCCCCCCATAGCCACAGTGACCGCGGATGCTTCCCTGTTGAGGTGGGGTGAGCATTATTAGGAAAGATTGGTCCAAGGTATGTGGTCCACGATTGGGGGCAAATTGCACATAAACATCCTGGAGATGAGGGTGGTTCTTCTATCTTTGCAAGCTTTTCACAACTGCCTCCCTGTGAGAACGATCGCAATTCTAACAGACAACATATTGGTAGTCTGGTATATCAGCAAACACAGAGAAACCCAATCATACCCCTTGTTCAGTGAGGCCATGAGGGTTTGGGAATGGGTGATCTCTTCAAACCGCTTTCTCTTTGTGGTGCACATTTTGGGGGAGACCAAAGTTCTAGTAGACAGACTGAGCAGTTCTATCTCGAATCCACGAGTGGTCCCTGAATCAATCAGTAGCAAATCAGATATTCAACCATTGGAGCCAAACTTGCTGTGACCTATTTGCTTCTCCCCTGAACAACAAGTGCAGCAAGTATTTCTCTCTAATTGCCCCGATGCTCTAATCCATGATTGGCCCCCGGGTGTCTTGTATGCTTATCCTGGAAATTCCTCTGATACCCAAAGTCTTACAGAAAACCAGCAGGTTGAAGAGCACTCTGATCTTCATAGCCCCCTTCTAACCTCGTCAAGTATGTTTCCCCTTCCTACAGTCTCACAGCAAGTATCCCCCATGGACACTGGATTCCAGGCAGGATGTGATTTCTCACCCATCAGAGCTTCAAAGTCCCAGTGTAAGATCCCTAAGGTTGATCGCTTGGTTTCTCCACTTCCAGTGATTTTATGAAAGTTCAGGCTGTCATCTCCAGGTCGGGAAATTATTCTTGCTTCCTAGAGGTCTTCTACCAAAAAAGTTTTCAATAGCAAATGGAAGACATTTTCATTTTTGGCATCAAAACAGAATATTAATCCCTTTTCTGCTTCTATTTTGGATATACTTAAGTTTCTCGGTTCACTTTTTCATGATGGGGCTAGTTTTTCCACAGTAAAATTGCAACTGGCAGCGATTCCAAATTTTCATGTAGGGAAAGGCAATAATCTTTTGTCTTCCTTTTCAATATCCAGGTTATAATGGGCTTTCATGAAAGGAATTTTTCTACTTAGACCTCCGGTAAAAGATCCAGCTGCACCTTTGGATCTCACCGTTGTACTTCAAGGCCTTACTCGGAAACTATTTTAGTCTGCAAGGTCCAGTGACATGAAATTGTTGACTTGGAAAACAGTTTTCCTAGTGGCTCTCACTTCAGCAAAAAGAGCATCTGAACTGCAAGCTTTATTATCCAAACTGCCTTACATTACATTTTTCAAGGATAGGATCTCCCTAAGAATGAATTCTACCTTTATGCCTAAAGTGGCTACAGAGGCGAATATTAAACATGCCATTCATTTGCTAGTATTTTTCCCAATCATTCCAATAAGGGAGAATATGTGTTTCATTTACTGGATGTGCATAGACAGTTATGTTTTTATTTGCATAGGACAAAACAAGATAGGAAATCTGAACAATTATTTATTTTTCACCTAACTGACTAGGCCAGGCAGTCTCCAAAGTTACTTTAGCAAAGTAGATTACCAGTTGTATCTCTACTGTTTACTCTTTGAGTGGCACGCAACTTCCCCATCCCCCAAAGGCTCAATGTCTACCTTGTCTGCTTTTTCAGCTAAAACACCTATTGACGAAGTTTGTGCAGCAGCAATTTGGTGGAAGTCTCATACATTTATCTCTCTTTATAAATTGGACATTATATCTACAAACAGAGCATCCTTTGGCTCTGCGATGCTCTGGAATATCCCTCCATGAGGGCCTCCTAGGATTTATATAGCTGGGGACTCTGACCCAAGAGTGAGGAATAATGAAATGGACAACATCAGATTAGAAGTTATGTATTTACCATAACTTGACATCTGTGTTGTCCAGTTTCGTTATTCCTCACATCCCACCCGACCATCCCCCAACTTAAACAGTTGAGAGCGCTGTAGAGGATACAGGAATCCATAGGTTCCTAGTTTGAGCTCCAGTTTTGGTCTTATATTATTATTTTTATTGGTATATATTTGGAGTACTTTAAGTAGAGCAGCAAACTCAATTTGAGTGGTTAGAGGAGGAGTGAGGCATTATGGGAGAGGGAGGAGCTTGAGCCTCTGATTGTAAATCTTGAGAAACGGCCGAATTGGATCCAAGATTGGATTCATAGACCCAAGAGTGAGGAATAATGAAACTGGACAGCATAGATGCCAAGTTATGGTAAGTACATAACTCATAATTTCCTTTGATAGATTTTGCTGCTTTAGGTTTGTTAATTTGGCATTGCTTAAAAAAAGGCTGTATGGGGAAGGATAATGTTTTAGCCAATATTCGTAAGCCTAGAGGGGATAGGTGTGGACCATCCATGGTAAAGCAACATGGGTTAACCATGCTGACAAATATTATATCCCCTTTAGAATGACACCAAAACTAAGCCAGTTTTTAAAGTCAGTCATCTTCTCTTATTGTGGCATCATCCTTGGTGAAGGTAGAATGCTGCTCATTGCTAGGCACATACCAGCCTGTGCCACACAGTCTGAGAGCTCCATAATATCTCTCTTCATATAATCTAGGGAGGTATGTCACAAGTCATTTACAACTACATGGACTATGAGCTGTACTGGTACCTGTGGTGCAGTGATTCGAGTGCATGTGTAACTTGGTGGAGCCTAGCCTTTGTTAGGCAACTGACTGTAACTTTTTCTTTGTTCAGCTAGGTAAGTGGGGCATCAATATGTTGTACAATAGTCCATTATGACTAGAGTCCTGGGTAGTGTATTGGCTTACCTTAGTGGCTTAATAGTTGAGGCTCCACTGGATATAGCCATATGTGCAGTGTTAGGTGGTGTTTCTGTTGAGTGATTTCAGGTTTGCTGAGGATAATTTTTGCAGGTGAAATGTCCAGGAGGTCTTTGGGGTTTGAGAAGATTGCATGTTTGTGGGTGAAGGGTGTGTGTTTCTCACACCAGATTATTATGAGTGCTTGTGCTCAAGAGTTGTCCTGAGAAACATTGTGGGTGGGTGTATATATGCACGTGTGTGTGTGTGTGTGTGTGTGTGTGTGTGTGTGTGTGTGTGTGTGTGTGTGTGTGTGTGTGTGTATATATATATATATATATATATATATATATATATAATGTATATATGTATGTGTGTGTATATATAATCTTGCATTGTGTATTTATTTGACAATGAAATTGTTGCCAGCGAACATTAGATAATTGTTACATTGTTTCAGTATACACATAGCCAACAATTTGGCTGTAGGTGTGTTACACAAGGGGTATGGTGGGTACTCAGTATTATGGATCTATGGAAAGCAATTGATGTGAAAAGTACTTAAGTTGCTTATACAACAGACAATAGCAACAAAAGATTACCATAAAAGGCAGAGGCCAGAAACACAGCCTTGGGAAAAATGCAGGCTGCAAGTAGCAGACTAGCAAGAAAGGGATCTAAGCAAATAATGCCAGTATTGGAAATCTAGTTCTATAGGTTCATAGCCAGTTTCCCTTTTTGTGCTTGAAATAACCTATCCCATTTGGTTGTAGAGTGGCCTTACCCATTGAATGATTGATAATTGTATATTACCCCAATGAGAATAATTAGGATCATATCATAGATAATTTGAGGGGACCTATGCATGGGATAAAGCATTTAGGAGTTACATCTGTCCGTTTGTAGTACAGGTGGCCATCCTGGGGTAAATTTATGTTTCCCATCCATAGATCTAAGTTGCACTTGAAAATGGAAAGGGACGAACTTCGTTTTATGTTAATGGGAGGTCTGCTCCATGGCAGTGGTATCCTCTGCAAAATATACCTGTTCCTCCAAACCATTCTGTTGATGTTGCAGAAGAGGTTTACATCCCTAGACAGAGTATTTCTGATGTAATTTGACTTGCTGATGTGCCATAAATACATCATCAATGTGTCGGAGGATGCTTTATGTGCCAGATATAGGTCACCTCTTAGCACTCTGTAGGATACCGAGTATAGTGGCAGGGCTTTGAGTCGGTCTATGTAGGACATGATGTTTAGGCCTTGTATCCTTTTAGTAAGGTATACCTGTGGGTGTTCTAGTTGTTGCATATGGCTGGACAGATATATGCCAAAAGGGGCATTATATTCAATGACTGGCCTAATCATGGCTGAGTAAAAGGGGGCAGTGACATCCCTAGATATAGACACAATCCTTTTTGTTTATAATCTGTGCAGTATAGAAGGACTTTCTTACAACAGTAAACATATGTTGGTCAAAAGTTAGGTCACCGTCCACATAAGTTCTCAAATCTTGAACCAACTGGGTTAGCTCTTAAAGGTGTATTGTCAGTGTGGTAGTTTCCTGGCGTAGATGACTTCCTAAAGGTTACAGTAATGCATTTTTAGTCATTTGGCTTCAGACCATGACTTTGACACCAGTTATTTGAGACAAACTTTCCTGCAGGATGTCCAAGTCATTTGAGTATTCAGTTGACTGCTCCTAGCTTGCAGTCATCTGTTAACTTAGTCAGCCAAAGCCCTTTTGTATTGGCTTTTACATAAGAAATGTAGATGACAAACAGGAGGGGTCCCAGCGCAGAAACCTGAGGGACTCCACTGCTGACTAGTCTCTTTCTGGAGGTAAGTTCCTCTATGTTGATTTATCTCTGTTCTGTCTGTGAACCAGTTGGCAATCCATCAGGTGACATAGGGATTTATTCCCAGTTTATTTAGCTTTTCTATTATGCTCAAGTAGGGAATGGTGTCAAAAGCTTTGACCAGGTTGAGGTGTGTGGCATATACCATTTTGCCTTAATCCTCTGTTTTTGAGACCTTTTCAAAAAATCCACCCGGTTGAGGAAGCATGACCCGCCCTTGACTAATTCAGACTGAGATGGGTCTAGTGTTTTAGAGGCTCCCTATTGCCTATGTGATGATATGAGGTACTGCCAACCATGACACGAAAAGCAGGGCAGTGGATTTGTGACATATCAGCACAGCTAGCTGGAATTTTGTAAATAATTGTGTCATTTATATAGCAAACTGATTTGTACAGATGCTTATGCTGAAAGTATATTTGTGAGGTTTGCTTATGTTAAAATGTATCAACAGTGTGCCTTGCTGGAAGAAAAAGAGATGTACATGCATTATTGTAACTGTTGAAATGTATACATTGTAACAGCATATACTGGAAGTGAAGAGGTTAATCTTAATCCACCTGACTTTGAAAATATTTTGAAATTAAATTACTTTATAGGTTAAGTCATAAAGATGGTATTCCACAGTTTTGAATGGAGCTAGAGAAGCATTGTCTGTGTTAGAGAATATTTGGCAGCTCCTGTAGGAAGAGTTAACTGGTTTTATGACTTCCAGCAGCTGCACCACATCTAAGCAATGCTCTGTCTGTGTGTTGTAGCACATAGGTGCTAATCCCTGGTAGCTTTTAGTGATGGGGGTTAGTGCGGGAAACAGAGTCAGATGACCAGATATATGTGTTGTCATTCTGTGCAGAAATAATGTTTTAATATTGGAGGAGACTGAATTCTCAGGGGCATTCTGTATTCTGTCTTATATCTGATAACAAGGCCACTCGCCCATCTTGCCTTGCTCTATTCATTAAGTAGGAGCAGTAGTTATATTAGTCAGTCAGGAATAGATAGTGAGACTAGCTAAATACTGTTTTTCTTTAACTGTGTGAAACTTTCCATCAGTGTTATTTTTAATATTCCCTGTGACTCAAACTCTGGTGTTTACTATAAATAGATATTTAGTATTTCTTCTGATGTTAAGTTGTCAATCTCGCCTTCATTCTTGCTGGATGGGTTCGGAGCCGATCCTCGGCTCCGACTCGGCACTTGCTTTAGCTTGAGAACTCCTTTTACCAGTTCGAGGCAACCCTATATCCCATGATGCAAGGCGGAACTACCTCAGATCTCGTTTGCCGCTTAGCGAAAGAGGTCTCCTTTGCCAGCTGAGGTAAGTTGTTTTTTGTCAAAAACGCTTAGTTAGGGATTTATTTTCCCCTTTCATAGTGTGTAGTGTGTCTATAGCCCACCCTATTCCCTTATAGTTAAAAAACTTTTAAATTCTGTTTATAATTGTAAAACAGTTAAGTTAGGCCTAGACCCCATTGGTTAATCCCTTCCTGTGTGTCTGTGTGTTTGGGGATTAATTGTGTGTTTGTTGGGGTGTGTGTGACTTTCTTCCTTAGTACTATGTCAAAGAAAGGCAAGGTCTCAGGCTTCAAGAAGTGTGACTCGTGCTGTCAGAAAATGTCTCTGACAGACGGTCACACTTCTTGTGTTTACTGCCTGGGGCCTTTGCACCTGCAGGACTCCTGTGCTTTGTGTCACTCTTTTAGCCAGAGAGTCCTGCAGGAAAGGAGGAATAAATTGATCCTCCGTGGCTTACTTAAGCCAGAAGGTTCTCCCTCTAAAACAGGGTCTAGTAAACCTTCTAAGCCACCGAAGGTTCAGGCTACAGTATCCAAGCCTCCTCCGGTGGCTCCGGCTCCGTCGGCGAGATCGCCGCTGGAACCGATCTATCTGCTTCCAAGGTAGTGGGTTCGGCACCGATTGGTTCCGACACCCGGTCTACTGTGGCCTTGTCGGCTCCGGCTGGAGCCGACACCTTATCCAGCATCGGGCGAGAAACCTTCGGCTCCATCTGGAATTCAGGGACTTCGGCTCCGATGACTTCGTCCCGAAGAGATCTCGGTCCCCGCCGTTTGCAGAGTATCCACTCGGCTCTGGGGTCTCCTCTTTTGTCGGAGCGGAGCCATCGGAGCCGATCTTGAGATCTTCCAGGCTGTCTGACCGCGACTTAGAGAGGGTGGTAAGCAGGCTGTTAAATTCGCAGGCACTGGCCCAAATGCTCCATAGCCCGTCTCAGCAGACTTCGGCTATTGTTTCACCCCTTGAACTTCCTCCTCCGACTCCCCACCAGAGTTCGGGCGGAGCTTCTCGGGACAGTGACTGTTTCGGCACCGGAGCCGATACATCCTTCGGCTCCGTCATCTTCGGCTCCGATCTCCTCCTTGAGACCTTCCTTGGAGGGATCCGGTCGTCGAGTTTCCCTTGTCGGCTCCGAGGGGGCTAGTGGCATCGGACCCTTGTCCGACCCCGCTCTCCCTCTCGGGGCTTCGGCTTTGGTAAGCTCGGCACCGACATCGGCCTCGGAGCCTTCCCTCTCAGTGGAGCCGGGAATTCCTGTATCCTCGGAACGGGGATATTCCGGTCTCCCGGGGAGGGGAGCCTTTGAGGTGATGAGGAGTGTCCTGGCTCCTGAGCCAGGTCAACGGTCCATCCCTCTAGCTCCTCCCTCTTCGGTGCCTGTGGACACCTCTTGCCAGCCTCTTGCTCTCAGGCCCAGGGATCCATCGCCCCAGGTTTCCCCATTGGGAATTTCCTCCTCTTCCGAAGTTTCTCCTGATCCTGCAGGTGAACCCCCTCGGAAGAGGATGTGTAAGAGGAAACACACAGACTCCCCCGAGTCTACTACATCTAATACCGACTTAGATGAGTGGGAGGGTTCCCCACGATCCCCCTCTGAGGATGTCTCCTTTTCAGACATCCTTGAGCTCCTCAAACAGAGGGGGAATTGGCCATCCATTGATCCCTCCGAGGATGAGTCGGTATAACTGGAGGCTTTTGGATCCCGACCCTCCACCTCTTGGGTGTCTCCGCCTTTCGACCCACTTATGCAGGTAGTGGCTCGGAAGGCGTGGGCAGCTCCAGATTCTGTGGAACCTGTCCCCAGGAGACCATCCAAGTTTATTACGGCCCCTACGGACAAACAGTTTCTTTCCAAGGGCGTCTCTGTGGATGCTATGGTGGTGGCGGCCACTAAGAAGGAACTGGTGGATCCTTCAGTACTGGTCCATCCTCCTAACAAGGATTCTAGGACCATGGACAGGTATGGAAAGCGGATGTTTTCTTCAGCGACCTTTGCTATGCGTTCGCTGAACTACCTTTGTCACTTCACCAGGCTTCAAAGAGATATTCTCAAGGAACTGGGTGGAGTGGTCCAGGATCCTTCTGCTGCTGGGGCTCAAGAAAAGATTGCCTCACAGCTAGGAATCCTGAATTCCTTATCCAACTCCTCCATGCGGCTCATATCCTATGCGGCCGATGGAGCGAGCAGGGCCGCAGGCACAGGAGTGGCTCTTAGACGCCAAGCCTGGATGCGGCTTTGTAATTTTGCGGACCCCTTTAAGGCGTCCTTCACCAATACCCCCTTTGATGGTTCGGCTTTGTTCGGACCTCAGGTGAAGGATACCTTGACCAGGTGTGAGCAGGACGGTAAAACTCTTTCTGCCGTTGGAGTCCATTTTTCCACCCCTTCTAGACCATATCCTAAGGGTCAGAAGGGAGGGAAGATGTGGTTCCGCAAAGCCCAAGGAGCTACACCGGACACACGGGGTCAGTTTACCCCCAGAGGCAGAGGGGGTAACAATAATAGCGCCGCCCTAGAGGCAGGGGGGGGTCCTCAGAACCAGGGCAACAGGGAGTCTCTTCCTGAGAAGCCCTTTCAGCACCCCTGAGGTGTTGCCCGACTGTCCACCCTTGGAGGCAGTCGGGGGAAGGATTTCGCTGTACCCAGTAGCCTGGCATTCCCCCTCACAAGATATGTGGGTACAGTCGATCATATCCGAGGGTTACAAAATCCCCTTCGGAAGGTATCCTGTACCTCAACAATCCCTTCCAGACATCTCACCCGGTCAAAGGAATTTGGCAGAACAGGAGGTTTCAAAGCTCCTAGGAAAAAGAGCCGTCCAGACTGTTCCGGCAGACCAAGTAGGATCCGGCGTCTACTGAGATTCTTTTTGGTCCCCAAAGGACGGAGATTGGAGACCAATATTAGACCTGAGCAGTCTAAACAGATTTGTCAAGAAGGCAAGATTCCGGATGGTCACGCTTCAGTCCATTCTGCCCTTTCTGGGCAAGGACAACTGGATGTGCTCTATAGACCTTCAGGACGCGAACTATCACATAAAGATTCACAGGCGCTCCAGAAGGTTTCTCCGCTTTCGGCTAGGGACCAGTCATTACCAATTCAGAGCCCTGCCCTTTGGCCTCACTTCAGCCCCCAGAGTGTTTACCAAATGCATGGCAGTGGTCACAGCTCATCTGAACGTCAAGGATTCCAGGTGTTTCCTTATTTGGACGACTGGCTCCTCTCCGCCACCACCAGGTGTCAGTTTCTTCAGACCAGAGACTACACTCTGCAGCTTTGCAGGAGTTTGGGAATTTCAGTAAATTTCGAAAAATCTTCTCTGCGGCCTTGCCAATCTATCACCTTTATAGGCGCAGAATTAAACACCGTCAAAATGTTAGCCAAACTAACAGATCAAAGAATTCTGGACATCCAAAAATTTGTTCGGATTCTATTGCAGAGCAGCAAGGTCAAAGCCAGATTGATACTGAAGGTTCTAGGTCTTATGGCTGCGGCCATTGTTCTTCTACCACTGGCTCGCTTCCACATGCGTCTTCTGCAGTGGATGTTATTCACTCAGTGGTCGTACCACAGTCTCCCGATGAGGCACGAAATCTTAGTCACACAATCGTGCAGAACTCATCTGAACTGGTGGATATCTTCCCCTCTTCTTCATCAGGGCCGACCCTTTGTTCCCCCTCCTCCAGTTGCCACAGTCACTACGGATGCCTCTCTGATCGGGTGGGGCCATTATCAGTGCAGGATGGTCCACGGCAGGTGGCAACCCATAGAATACCATCTGCACATCAATGTCCTGCAGCTGAGAGCGGTGCTTTTAACGTTGAAAGCCCTCAGCGACTTTCTTCCCACGGGACTATTGCAGTACAAACAGACAACATGTCCGTGGTCTGGTACATCAACAAGCAGGGCGGGACCAGGTCCTATCCGTTGTGTCGAGAAGCTCTCAGACTTTGGCAATGGGCAATCTCCTCTCATCGGTTTCTGATAGCAACGCACATCCCCGGCAGGTCCAACCTCTTGGCGGACAGGCTGAGCAGATCCATTCTGATGCCTCACGAGTGGTCTCTCAATAAATCTGTAGTGGATCAGATTTTTCTGAAGTGGGGCACTCCTTGTTGCGATCTTTTTGCTACACCTCAAAACAACAAGTGCCCCGATTTTTCACCCTCTTTCCCTTCCAGGCCAACCCCTGAGAGACTCTCTAACCCAGGATTGGCCCGGGGACTTCTGCGCTTTTCCTCCTTTTCCCTTGATTCCACAAGTCATTCAGAAAGCCACCGTTTGAGGGCCAAGTTGATTCTCATTGCCCCTTATTGGCCTCGACAAATTTGGTTTCCGTCTCTGCATCGTCACCTCCTGGTGCAGCCCTGGCATCTGGACCCAGTTCCGGATCTCTTGATCCACCAGTCGGGTCAGCAGCACCGGGCCATTCATTCTCTCAACCTCACTGCTTGGTTACTCCACTTCCTTCCCTAGCCAGGCTTCCGATGATCTCTGACTCAGTCAGAGACATCTTAGTGTCTTCTTTAAAGTCGTCCACTAGAACTGTTTATGCTAGCAAGTGGCGACGTTTTCTATTTGGGCAAATTCAGGAATATTGATCCCTTTACTGCTCCTGTACATTCTGTTTTAGATTTCCTGGCTGAAGTTTTTCATTCAGGATCTTCTTCATCTACAGTTAAAGTTCAACTGGCTGCTATTTCCAAGTATCATGTTGGCTTGCATGATAATAACATTATGTCTCATAGATTATGCAAGGCCTTTCTGAGAGGAGTTTTTCTCCTAAAGCCGATAAAGCATCCTCCTCCATAATGGGATCTAAATTTAATGTTGGCATCCTTGATGCTACCTCCCTTCGAACCGTCTGCTTCATGTTCTTTGAAGTTATTGACCTGGAAAACTATATTCTTACTGGCTGTCACTTCAGCAAGAAGGGTTTCCGAGATTCAAGCTCTCTGCATTCGTTCCCCTTACTTGGTTTTTCATAAGGACAGGGTATCCTTAAGAACGAACCCGTCCTTTATCCCCAAAGTTGTGTTTCAAACCAATATTAACCAATCTATAGATCTACCAGTCTTTTTCCCAAACTATTCTGACAGAGCTGAACAAAAGCTTCATTTTTTGGATGTCCATCGTCAGCTCAGGTACTATTTGCATAGAACTAAACAATTCAGGAAATCGGACCAATTATTTGTCTCCTATGCAGAAAACAGGATAGGTCTTCCAGTTTCTAAAGTGACCTTATCCAGATGGTTGACTTCCACCATTTCCTATGTGTACTCTCTCAGAGGCAAGCAGCTACCTTCTAAACCAAAAGCACACTCAACCAGGAGTCTATCCACTTCTGCAGCCTTTCAGGATAGACTACCCATTGATACCATTTGTGCAGCAGCTACTTGGGCCACGCCTCATACCTTTGTCTCTCATTACAAGTTAGACTTGGCCTCCAGAGACAGGGCCAGTTTTGGTTCCACAGTTCTCAAGAGTCTGTTCCATTGAGCCACCGGGATACAGGTGCTAGGGCCTTGGTCCCATCCAGCAAGAATGAAGGCGAGATTGACAACTTAACATTTAGAAGTTATGTACCTACCATAACGTTCCATGTTAGTTGTCTTCTCTGCTTCTTTCTTCGTCCTCCCTCCTTCCCCCTGGCCTGGACAGATCTTGAAGAGTTCCTATCAGGTTGTTTCCTCCTGAGCCTTCATATGAGGACTCTTATTATGAACTTGGTTTTCCTAATTATGTTAGGTTAGTCCTTAGCAGGGTAGGTTAGCTACCAAACGAGATCTGAGGTAGTTCCGCCTTGCATCATGGGATATAGGGTTGCCTCGAGCTGGTAAAAGGAGTTCTCAAGCTAAAGCAAGTGCCGAGTCTGAGCCGAGGATCGGCTCCGAACCCATCCAGCAAGAAAGAAGGCGAGAGAAGACAACTAACATGGAACGTTATGGTAGGTACATAACTTCTAATTTTAGTTTATTATTAATTATATTTAAACTTTTCATTGTGGCTGGTTCTTTTTAGAAAATATTTAAGCTTAGAGAGTATTTGAATATACTTATTTGGTGATAACTCTGGCCACTCCTGAAAGCCTTGTTGTCTGGTCAACATTACCATTTGTATTAATATTAATCTTGGTTAGTATAATTGGATACTCTTGTAAGAGCATTAAAGTCGCAGGCATAGGTTCTGGTGACAGTGATAACTACCTTATTGTCTGGGCAGAAGAGGGCACAGCAGATGAATCTGTGCCAGCTTTTCCCAAGTGTGTGTGTGTGTGTGTGTGTATATATATATATATATATATATATATATATATATATATATATATATATATGTATATACATGTATGTATATATGTATGCAATGTGTGTGTGTGTGCATCTGAAATCTCAAGAGTATTTGTGTCAGCTGCTTGGAGCAGGGACACAAAGCACTGGTTTCACACAGAGGGTGTGGGAGGACTTTGCTTGGAACCCCAACCAGTGGGGAGTCTTACTGGGGGTCTGGATAGAAAGAGAGGAACCAACCCCCAGATTGAATGTGTTCCCTGAATGCTCTTAAGGGAGATTGTGCTTGATGCAGAGACATCTGCATCTGGAAATACTGAGTGTATCCATTTGTATTCCCAGTGAAAGTCCCTGTCCAGTGTCAATGGTGAGGATTCAGGCTCTTTTATTTCTGGCTCAGAGTGGGGACGTCACATCCTGATTGATGGATTCCATGATATGTCTTTCCATGGCTTTGCATATGAAGCTAGTCTGACTTATGGATCTGTAATTGCCTGTGTCTGTTGAAGGTCCTCCCTTATGCACTGGAATGACTGTAGCTGCTCTCTAGTTGCTTGGTACAAATCTGTATGGAGGCTAAGACTGAACAGTTTTGTTAGAGATGTGGCTAAATCATGCTACATTCTATTTAAGGTGCATCCAGGGATATTGTCAGGACCTAGTGATGCAGTATTTTTAGCTTTTGATAGCACTTTTAGGACTTGGTATTGTGCGATTGCTAGAGGTGAACCAGTTCCAGTTTCCGGTATGTCTTGAGGGACAGATGGAGTGGAGAGAGGGGTAAAGTTAGAGCTAAATTTATCAGCCAGTAAGTTAACTATGTCTTCAGCCTCAGTTTAGATAACGTTGATCACTGTCAGCTCAGTGCATTGCTAGGTTATGCTTTTGAGTTTATGAGCATAATGAAAAAATGCCTTGTGATTATCTTTAGCTTTGGTAGCTATTTTAGCCTCAGATTGGACGTTGATGGATTTTATTAAGCTCCCAAGTTTATTTCAGTGACAAGGGCTCTAACATTATGGGAATTACTCTTCTTACATTTGGTCAAAATTATTTTCTTTTTGTTATAAAGCTTGCTGATATTATGGTTCCATCATGTGAGTTTGTTTCTGGTGTTTGCTGTGCACTTGTTCCTACAGGGTACAGCTGCGTCTTTGGAAATGTTTACATGCTGTTATAGTTTGGAGGTGTACATTTCTGCAGACTCAGTGGAATTAACTGGGTTTGGTGGGGATCTGACGCTTAGCAATGTATCACTTAGGAGTATAGTTTGCCTTAAAGAAATTTCTAGAGGTGCCTTGGGAGGAAGGGATCTCTGGTTTCAGTTTTATTTCAAAGGAGACTGCTTTATGGTAAGACCTAACAAGTGATGAAGATATGCAAGGGATCGTGGAAGGTGTTCCCATATTAGTAAGAACAAGAACCAAGATGTTGCTCCCCCTGGTAAGTACTCTGACTAATTGCTCCAGTGCATTTGTATTGAGAACGTCCAGGAATCCCTGTGTTTGTACACAAGTGGTGGTGCAGGCTTCCCATTCTATTGTTGGATAGTTTAGATCACCTACAAAAATAGTATTTGGTTTAATACTGAGTAATTCTAGTTCCTGTAGATAGGCATTGTGGCTTTCTTTTGAAATGGAGATTTTTTTTAGCTACCTAATATATGGTATGGGACCTTTTTGATGGTTATTTGGACATATGTCTCTAAGCTACAGGTTAATGACCCCAGGTGGGTTCGAATTTCAAAAACTTTAGCTTAATGTCTTAGTGGAGGATGGGTCAGATACCAAAAAGAGCAGAACAGGAAGGTACTGCAGTGCAACTTTAAGCAGGTAAATGATAGGTGGAATATAAGACTGTTAGCATAAAAACTGGAATATGAATAGCTGAAAAAGCACTAAAGAACCAATCCTGGAACAGAATAAGCAGTACTTTCACTGCTGCAGTTCTACCACTTTCTTAAGGAATCAGACTATGGAGAAATTTACCAGTAACACTGTATATGGAAAAATGCAGTAATAAATAACTAAATGAGGCTCAAATCCTGGCAATAGTTCACAGTTCTGCCACAACTGCAAACGAAAAAGCCCAGACAGGGTTCAAAGTATAAGCGGCTAGATTTTACAAGTAATTCTACTTATGGACATAGAAGTGCAGTACAATGTGTAAAGGCAATCCTTCCGCAACTGCAAATGAAGGTAGGAAACTAAGGCCTCAGAAAAGACTAAAAAGATAGAAACAGATAACTTTTTGGCTAAAACATGGGAAAAACATGGAAAAGTGCAAAAAGGGATCTCCACACAGACCACTATAAGTACAACTTAAAATGTTTAAGAAGAATTGAAATAATTCCTTTTTGATGAAAAGCTTGATGTTATCTTGTCCTATCTCACCTTCATTCTTACTTGGATGGGTTCAGAGCTGATCCTCAGCTCTGACTCAGCCGAATACACCAGCTGGAAGTCTCAAACTTGGCTTGTGGCAAGGTAGGTATCCCATGATGCAGTGGTGCAACTCTCCAGATCTCATTTGCCACTTTATGAGGTTGGATGTTGTCTTCTTGGCAGTGGCTAAGTTTTTTGCCTTCTAGAATTTAAAACTAGTTGGAATTTAGAGATTAGTTAGTTTGTTGAGTGCTGTGACCTTTTTAAAGCTTAGCTTTGGTGTGTAGCTTAAGTTTATATCCTTTTTTCCGCTGTTGTGTTACTTCTTGGCCGTCGTTTTTCGCAGGCCTGTACTGTGTAACCCGTAGATGTAATGGGATCCTATCTCGCCTACATTCACAACAGATGGGTTCGGAGCCGATCCATCGGCTCCGACTCGGCAACTAATACACTAGCACGAAGTCTCTCATTGGCTGGGCTACTCCCTATCCCAGGATGCACTACACCTGCTTCCCCAGATCTCGTTTGCTGCTTAACAAGCTGGACGTGGTCTCGACTTGGCTGGAGCTAAGTGGTTCTTTTTACCTTATTGGTCCTTGACCTAGGGAATTTTTGTCCATATTAACCAAACAGCTGTTTTAACAGCTATTTCTTACTAGTTCTTATTGTTTTTTTGTTGAGTGCTTGTGTCCAAAAAATTTATTTTGTTCAGTCGGGCAAGGCCCGTTAAGTTAGAGGGCCTTTGCCCTACCTTTTGAGTGCTTTTAGTTTTTATTAACCTTTGGTTAGTTGTTTTTTTGGGCAAAGCCCGTTTAAATTAGAGGGCTTTGGGCCATTTAACTTTTCAAATTGTTGTGTGGTAAATTTTCATCAGTACTCGCGCCAGTGTGTCTCGCGCTTTTCAGTTGGCGCAATTTTTGTGTAGTGCTATACTTGTTGTGGTAGAGTAGTATTTCCTTAGAGTTGTACTTGTTGTGGCCTGTATCATGTCTAAGGAATAAAAGTCAGGTTTTAAAAAATGCACTCGGTGCAAATATAAAATGTCCATTACAGACAGTCATTCAGTATGTGTGTATTGTTTGGGGCCGAAACATCTGCAAGAGACTTGTAGCGTCTGTCATGCGTTCTCATCTAGAGTTCTTCAAGAACGCAAGAACAAATTAATATTGAAAGGGCTTATCAAGCCTTCTTTTGAGGAAGCCTTAGATCTACCTGTTGCTTCCAAAGAAAGATCGTCGGCTCCGACAAGTCCGTCGGAGCCGACTTCTAAAAGACAAAATTGACCTCTTCTTCCTCGGCTCCACTGACTTGGGGCCGAGGGTGAGTCTGCCTCGATACCTCCTACCTCGGCTCCATTGCCTTTGGAGCCGCAAGTTGAGTATCGAGAGGTGAATCACCTCCATCGGTTCCAATGGCTTGGGCGGTGGAAGTGTGCAGCTCAGACTCTTCCCCTCGGCTCGGAGAAGGCTCCTTCGGTGCCGATGGTGGTCCATGCTGTGGTGGAGTCGGCACCGATAGCATTGGAGCCGTTTGGAGCCGGTCCCCTTCTCTCGGAGCCGAGAGGAAAGTCTTCTCGATTGTCTACCTCCTCTAAATCATCGAGACTTTCAGATTCGGACCTGGATAGGGTTTTACAGAGGCTATTCCAATCTCCAGTGTTTACTAAATTGGTCTCGGCTCCAGCACAGTTAGCTTGCCGATCCCCTCCAACACATTCGATTCCTCCTCCAACCTCCTCGGAGCCGTTGGAGTCTGTGGTGGTGGAGCAAGGAGCCATACGGTCGAGCAGAGACCCCTTCGAGGTCTCTCGGTTCCGACTGTGCTTCCTACCCTGTCCTCCGGTTCAGGGTTTGGTACTCGACCTCTTCAGCCGGGCCCGGGGAATACTTTGGGATTGGGTGCTTGGTGCCTAGTCTTCCCCTCGGAGCATCGGCTGCTGGAATTCCCAGTGCCATCGTGGCCTCTAGACCAGTGACCTCCTTGGATTCTGGAGGTCCGGCCTTTGAGGCCATGAGGAGCGCTGACCATGCCTTTGCCGGTTCAGCAAGATTCTACCTCACCGTCCCTAGATTTGGAGACTGGTGCCTCTGTTGTATTGCAGCCCCGGCAGCGGGCCCCAGGGCCTGAGGATACCCCATCGGGGTTCCCTTCTTCGGGTGGTCCGTCCGAAACTGCTTCGGGCGAACCCCCGGAAGAAATTGTGTAAGAGGAAGCACGTAGACTCCCAAGATGAGTCTATTACATCGGATACTGACCTCGATGGCGCAGAAGGGTCCCCAAATCATCTTCGGATGATATCTCCTCCTCAGATATCTTGGAGATTCTGAGACAGAGAGGTGACTGGCAAGCCAAAACCCCTTCAGCTGAGGAGTCAGTCTTCCTCAAGGCCTTTGGGGCCCAGCCTTCCGCCTCCTGGGTGTCTCCGCCCTTGATGAACTCCTTGATTTGGTTTCTCGAAGGGCGTGGGAACACCCTGATTCTGTGGAACCGGTGCCTGCGAGGCCCAATAAATTTTGTCAGCCCCAGAAGGAGTTTCTCACAAAGGATGTGCCTGTAGATGCTTTGGTGGTGGCTTCTGCCACACAGCAGGGCGTGGCAGAGGCTTCACGTCTGTTCATCCCTAATAAGGATTCTAGGAGTATGGATAGATGCGGAAGCGTACCCTGTCTTCAGCGGCCTTTGCCTTACGGTCGCTAAACTACTTATGTCATTTTACGAGGCTCCAAAGGGATCTTCTCAAAGAGCTAAATGACTCTCTTGTTGGTAACCTACCCGAGGCGCTGGCCCGGCGGTTGGCGCACAGATGACTACCCCCTTTTCTATTGTTAACTCGTCCATGCGGCTCATTTCATATGCGGCCGAAGGCGGAGTAGAGCTGGAACAGGCGTTGCCCTCAGGAGACAAGCCTGGTTACGCTTGTGTTCGCGGAGGCCTTCAAGTCTTCCTTCCGGCCTTTGATGGGTCATCTTTGTTTGGACCCAAGGTGAAGGACACACTAACTCGGTGCAAGCAGGAGGGCAAGACTTTGACTGCTGTTGGGGCCCGATTTTCCGCTCCTTCTAGGCCTTACCCCAAGGCTGGGAGAGGAGGGAAAATGTGGTTTAGAAAATCTCAGAAGTCTTTCCCTACTCCACCCAGTGATTCCCCCTCCAGAGGTGGGGATTCGGAGCCGCCCCAGAGGTGGAAGAGGCCCCCGTAACTCTGGAGACCGCGATTCCTTTCGTGGTTCTTCATACAACCAGCGTTCCTGAGTTGTTGCCCGACTGTGCAACTCCGGAGCCAGTCGGGGGTCGCTTTGCGGCGCACCCACAAGCTTGGGAATCCATAACAAGCGATCAGTGGGTGCTTTGCATTATTACCGGAGGTTATATCATCCCCTTCAACAAACCCCCCCTTTCTTTAAGGGAAATCCCGGACGTACCACCCAGTCAGCGGGATCAGGCAGCATTAGAGGTTTCAAAGCTGCTAGAAAAGAGCCATCCAGCCTGTCCCCATCGACCAGATCGGATCAGGAACTTACTCAAAATTATTTTTGGTACCAAAAAAGACAGGGGACTTCAGGCCCATTTTGGACCTCAGTTCATTGAATCGTTTCGTAAAGAAGTCCAAATTCCGAATGGTCACTCTTCAATCTATTCTTCCTTTGCTGGAAAAAGATGCATGGATGTGCTCCATAGATCTCCAGGACGCTTACTATCACATTCCCATAGCTCAAGAGTCCAGGAGATATTTACGCTTCCGCCTCGGAGCCAGTCATTTTCAATTCCGAGCACTGCCCTTTGGTCTCACCACAGCCCCCAGGGTGTTCACCAAGTGTCTGGCAGTGGTAACTGCTCACCTGAGAAGTCTGGGATTCCAGGTGTTTCCTTATCTAGACGACTGGCTCCTTACTGCCACCTCCGAGCATCTACTACTCCAAGCCCTCAGAGCCACGTTCACCTTGGGCCGTTTCTTGGGGATCA
The DNA here is from genome assembly GCF_019279795.1 of Protopterus annectens. NCBI lineage: Eukaryota > Metazoa > Chordata > Ceratodontiformes > Protopteridae > Protopterus > Protopterus annectens. The sequence continues at coordinate 829,154,409 of NC_056731.1, forward strand.
CGTTCAATTTGCTAAAATCTGTACTACAGCCATCTCAGCGTATTACTTTCATAGGCGCAGACTTAGACACAAAAAGAATGCGCCTTTTACCGGCAGCAAGAATTCAGGTCTTACAAGATCAAGTCAAATCCTGTCTCCCCTACAAAGAGCCCGGCCCATCGGATCCTACAACTGTTGGGCTCGATGGCGACCATACTTTTAGTTCCCTTGGCCAGACTTCACATGCGAATTTTACAATGGCTACTGTCGGTTCAATGGTCTTATCAGGAACTTCCCTTGAACCACTTAATCATAATCACGGAAAGTTGCCGTCGGGATCTGCATTGGTGGCTCCTCCAATCAAATCTCGACCAGGGGCGACCCTTTATACCTCAACGTCCCGTTGCCACTGTGACTATGGACGCCTCCCAGGTAGGGTGGGGGGGTCATAACCTGGACAGGTCGGTCCAAGGCACATGGCAGATCCAGGAAACGCATTTGCATATCAATGTCCTGGAGATGAGAGCGGTACTATTGGTACTCCAAGCTCTCCATCACGCTCTCCCACAGGGCCCGATTATGGAGAGCGAGATGATTTTGATTGCCCCGCACTGGCCTCGTCAAGTTTGGTTTCCTTTCCTACAGAGGCATGCGATAGAAGGCCCATGGTTTCTGGATCCGGTGCCAGACCTGTTGACTCATCAGTCAGGACGGCTTCATCCGTCTCTCAGGTCCCTGAAGTTGGCAGCATGGTTACTCCACTTCCATCCTTAGTCCGAGACAATGCTCTTTCGCCGGACGTGGTCCACATACTGTCTTCTTCTCATAAACCTTCCACCATCAAACTTTATTCCAGTAAATGGAAAAGGTTTGCCTTCTGGGCTCAAGAACGGGGTATAGATCCTCTCACTGCACCAGTATCGGAGGTTCTGAATTTTCTGGCCTCCCTTTTTCAGTCGGGCTCTTCAGTTTCTACCATTAAGGTTCAGTTAGCGGCGATCTCTAATTTTCATGCTTCATTTGAACCTTCATTGATGTCTCACAAACTTTGTAAGGCTTTCCTTAAAGGGGCTTGGCTCCTTGGGCCTCCGTTATCTCATCCTGTCCCCCCTTGGGATTTGAATATGGTTCTTGCTGCCCTAACTGCCCGTCCTTTCGAACCAGCTGCTACTTGTGATTTAACATTTCTGTCTTGGAAAACGGCCTTCTTAGTAGCCATAACATCTGCTAGGCGAGTTTCAGAACTTCAAGCTCTTTGTTCTGATCCTCCCTATTTGATTTTTCACAAGCATAGAGTTTCATTGAAATTAAACCCTGCATTTATACCAAAAGTGGCCTCCTCTTTCTGTATTCAACAAACTATAGAACTCCTGTCTTTTTCCCAGAATTCTCTAATAGCAGAATATACTTTGCATCAATTGGACGTACATAGACAACTGCGTTTTTATTTGAATAGAACCGCTGAAACGCGGAAATCAAATCAATTGTTTGTTTCCTTTGCAGTGAACAAATTGGGTCAACCAGTAACAAAAACCTCCATATCTAAATGGATAAAAGATTGTATCATTTTTATTTATTCACAGGCTAACAAAGACCTTCCCTTTCCAGTCAAGGCTCATTCTACCAGGGCAATGGCTACTTCCGTAGCTTTTCACTCCAAGTTATCAATAGATGATATTTGTGCTGCGGCAACCTGGACTTCTCCGCACACTTTCATTTCTCATTACAAATTGGATGTGGTTTCTCGAGGCAGAGCTTCCTTTGGTTCCACAGTTCTCAGGAGTGTGTTCCAATGAGCCACCCGGGATGTAGGTGCTAGGGACGCTGTCCCATCTGCTGTGAATGTAGGCGAGATAGGATCCCATTACATCTTTTAGTTATATACTTACCATAACTTCGGATGTATGGGATCCATCTCGCCAACATTCATAAGTACCCACCCTCCTTCCCCCTTCCATTCGGATTTAGAGGAGCTGTAGTCTCTTTTTTCTTGGAGATCTTTCTTGAAGAACTTTAGTTGGTTATAGTGACTACTAAATTTTCTGTGTTTGCATGGATGTATGAAAGCGAACAAACAAGATCTGGGGAAGCAGGTGTAGTGCATCCTGGGATAGGGAGTAGCCCAGCCAATGAGAGACTTTGTGCTAGTGTATTAGTTGCCGAGTCGGAGCCGATGGATCGGCTCCGAACCCATCTGTTGTGAATGTAGGCGAGATGGATCCCATACATCCGAAGTTATGGTAAGTACATAACTAAAAGTTTATCTTTCTGTAGTGGTGCTCTTAAAATTGCTTTTCAGTGTGTGCGCGCATTTCTAGTCACTTAGTTAATTACTTAATTGGTTAGTTCATTAACTCATTTAAGTTAGAGAGAGAATTGCTCATTTTAGTTAGAGGGCTAGTAGTATTCGTGTATTCTGTCTCTCCTTTTATTATAGCTTACTAGATCCATTTAAATTAGTAGTCCTAGTGCTCGTTTTAGTTAGAGCAACACTATTTCTATTTATATTCACTAGATGTGCTGTATGTGTTAATTTAGCATGTTACTATTTTTTTCTAGAAGTGGTGTGATTTTTACTTAGTGTTTATAATTATTATAGGACTGTTTTCTTTCGTAACATGTCCAAAGAGAATAGAGAGAAAGAACATAAACCTTAGGGCTTTAAGAAATGTCAAAAATGTGCACAAAAAATGTCTATTACAGATGGACATAGCATTTGTGTTTATTGTTTAGGAGCTGTCCATCTCTAGGAAAATTGCACTTTCTGCCACTCTTTTAGCGCACGTGATTTGCAGGAGAGGAATAATAAATTGATTGTCAAAGGACTCTTGAAACAGACCTTTGAGGAAGCTGTACAGGGTGTTGCTTCTTCGTCCTCTTCTTCTTCTAAGAGGGACAAACCAACCACGAGGCCATCTCCTGTCTGTTTGGCTCAGTTAGAGCCTCCTGAAAAATTGTCAAAAGTTTCTCAACCATCAACCTCCTCGGCTGCAGAGGCTTTGGAACCGACAAAGATTATTATTGACATACCTGGTTCTTCGGCTCCAAGGTCTTCGGAACCGAAAGAAACCGTGTCTCGAAGCCGGTCCATTGAAATTCAACTGGTCTCCCCTACTTTGAGATCTCCCATTCTGGAGAGATGTCATTCACCAACTCTATCCACCAGGTCCTCTAGGAGCCTATCTGATGATGATGATGTGGAGCGAGTGCTGCTCAGACTATTGAAGTCGCTGGCGCTGGCAAAATTGTTCTCGGCTCCAACCCAACAGGTTTTGGAGCCTTCTAAGATGGTTACATCCACTATCATTCCTCTTCCGAGCCAAACTGGATCTTTGGAGCCAGAGTGCCAAGTACTACTCGCTGTATACCCATTGGTTCTGGGACCCCCTTGGGAGAGTCCGGAACCGATCTCTGCTCCGACACTCTTGATGCCATCCTGGGTGTCTGGGAGCCAAAGTTCTCCGGTCGGCCCTGAGGGGGCTGCTCGGACCTGAGTTTCTTCGGTTCTGAGTCTACCCCTCAGAGTGTCGGCTCGGATGAGCTTGGCTCCTTCATCAGCTTTGGAGACAGACTGTCTGGAGCCGGGGCTGTCCTGTTTCCTCGGAGCCGGAGGTATCCTCGGAAATGGTGGGTTCTGCTTTTGAGCTGATGAGGAGTGTGCTGTCCCCATCTACAGCTCTACACAAGGATACTAGCATTCATCCCCCCAAAGCACCAGCTACGGTCTTGGCACCACCCCATCCACAGGATGGAAGAGATTCAGAGCCTCAGGAACTTCCATTGGGTGAACCTCTCTCTTCAGAGGTCTCCCCAGAATACCCTTCTGAGGAGCCCCCTCGAAAGAGGACATGCAAGAGGAAGCATATAGACTCCCCTGATGAGTCTGTCACCTCCGACAATGACCTTGAGGAGTCAGAAGGGTCCCCACGGTCGTCCTCTTAAGATATCTCATTTGCAGATATCCTTGAGATCCTAAAACAGAGAGGCGGCTGGAAAACCATCACCCCTTCTGATGAGGGGTCGGTGTACCTGAAGGCCTTTGGATCTCAACCTTCAGCCTCCTGGGTGTCTTCTGCTTTTTGATGAGCTAATGGAGTTAGTCAATCGAAAGTCATGGGAGTCACTTGACACTATGGAAACAGTCCCTCAGAGGCCAAACAAGTTTTTGTCAGCACACAATGGAAAAGTTTTTCTTACAGAAGGTGTGCCTGTAGATGCTATGGTGGTGGCAGCAGCCACCAAGAAGGAACTCTGAGACATTCTCATCTGTTCATTGTCTGAACAAAGATTCTCGAACGATGGACAGATACGGGAAGCATATCTTTTCATCAACGACTTTTGCACTCAGATCGCTGAACTACCTCACACACTTTACAAGGCTACAAAGAGATCTCCTGAAGGAGCTAGAAGATACTCTACAAGGTTCATTGGCTGCGGGGGTGACAGAGAAAGTCTCCTCCCAGCTGTCCACCTTAAATTCCATCATCAGCTCCTTCATGAGACTGATGTATGCAGCGGATGGAGCGAGTAGGGCAGCAGGTACAGGAGTTTCCCTGAGGAGACACTCCTGGATGCAGTTGTGTAGTTTTGCGGAACCTTTTAAGTCTACCTTTACAAATTCCCTTTTGATGGTTCTTCACTTTTTGGACCCAGAGTTAAAGACACACTCACCAGATGCGAGCAGGAAGGGAAAACTCTCTCTGCCATTGGAGTACGTTTTTCAGTACCTTCAAGACCTTACCCTAAAGGTCAGAAGAGTGGGAAAATGTGGTTCAAAAGATCCCAGGGAGCTTTCCAAGATGCACGAGGTGAATCCTTCCCCAGGGGCAGAGGAGGAGGCAACAATGGTAGACATCCAAGAGGCAGAGGGGGTCCGCAAAACCAGGGTGACAGTGATTCCTTTCATGGGCATCCCTACCAGCGCTCCTGAAAGGAGGCCGTCTGCTCTACTCTGGAGGCAGTCGGGGAACGTTTATTGTAGTACCCAGAAGCCTGGCAAAATATCATAAAAGACAAGTGGGTGCAAAGCATAATATCCAGAGGATATTCCATTCCCTTTTGCCATCCTGTCCCACACATCAGAACAATCCCAGATTTTCCACCCAATCTAAGGGAGCAAGCAGCTATAGAAATCCAAAAGTTTCTAGACAAACGAGTCATCCAAAAAGTCCCTGCAAACCAAATAGGATTTGGAACTTACTCAAGATTCTTTTTAGTGCCAAAAAGAACAGGGGACTGGAGACCCATATTGGATCTCGGCAAACTGAACAAATCTGTCAAAAGTCCAAATTCCGAATGGTGACAATACTTCCCTTCTTAGGGAAAGATGATTGGATGTGCTCAATAGACCTCCAAGATGCATACTACCACATAAAAATGGACAGAGCATCAAGGAGTCATTTACTCTTCCGGCTGGGAGCCAGTCATTATCAGTTCCGAGCTCTGCCCTTTGGTCTCACTACAGCCCCCAGAGTATTCACCAAATGCATGGCAGTAGTAACGGCTCACTTGGATTCCAAATGTTTCCGTACCTGGACGACTGGCTCCTAACTGCCACAACCAAGCATCTACTGCAACAAGCCACGGACGTGACATTGGAAATTTGTGCTCAGCTAGGCATAGCAGTCAGTTTACAAAAATCTGCCTTGTTGCCTTGTCAACATATTACCTTCATAGGCGCAAACCTAGACACTGTTTCTATGATGGCACGTCTTCCACCCGACAAACTTTCTGCCCTCAGACAGCAAATACTTCATCTTTTTCCCAAGGACAAGGTAAAAGCAAAGGTAATTCTGAAACTTCTAGGAACAATGGCTTCAACCATAACTCTAGTTCCTTTTGCCAGGATGCATATGAGAATCCTTCAATGGCTCCCTTTCCCCAGTGGTCGCTTCAAGAACATCTTATGTCCCATCTGATCAGAATAATGGAGTCACGCAAGAAGGCTCTACAGTGGTGGACTCAGTCCAATCATGTGACCATCAGGAGACCCTTTATTCCACAACAACCTGTTGCTACAATGACCACAGAAGCTTCCCAGATAGGGTGGGAGGGTCATTATCTGGGAAGGACAGTCCAAGGTATATGGCAAGACCACGAGGCCCATTTGCACATCAGTGTTCTAGAGATGAGAGCAGTGCTTCTGGCATTGCAGACACTCCACGACTGTCTTCCACTAGGGACGATTGCAATCCAGTCAGACCATATGTCGGTGGTGTGGTACATAAACAAACAAGGAGGAACCAGATCATACCCACTTTGTTGAGAGGCTGTGAGAGTTTGGCAATGGGCAATATCTTCCTAACGCTTTCTAGTCGCAACACACATCCCAGGGAAATCCAACGTGATAGCAGACAAGCTCAGCAGGGCAATATTAATGCCTAAGGGATAGGGTATCGCTACGAACTAATCCGTCCTTTAAACTGAAGGTTTGCTCTCAATCCAGTATGAATCAATCTATTGAGCTCCTATTGTTTTTTCCCAATCATAGCAATAAGACAGAGTATAAATTCCACCAATTGAACATGCATAGACAGCTCAGATTGTATTTGCTTAGAACTAAAGATTTCAGGAAATCTGACCAGTTATTCATCTCTTTCTCTGAAGCAAAAAAGGGTATGCCAATGTCTAAATTCACCCTTTCAAATTGTATCACCTTTATATACACCTCCAATAATAGAAATTTACCATTCAAAATTAGAGGTCACTCAACCAGAGCATTAGCAACATCCTCTGCTTTCCAGGCCAGAATGTCTATGGACAGTATTTGTGCTGCTGCTACGTGGGCTAATCTGCACATGTTTATCACTCATTACAAAGTTGATTTGGCCTCCAGGGATAGGGCCTCCTTTGGTTCCACTGTGCTCAAAGGCATACTCCCGTGAGCCACCCAGAAAAAAGATGTTAGGGACACTTTCCATCCAAGTAAGAATGAAGGTGAGATAGGACAACATAACATAAAGAAGTTATGTACTCACCATAATGTTCCATGTTTGTTGTCCATCTCGCCATTCATTCTTACAACCACCCCTCCTTCCCCCATCCAAGGACTCCTAGTGGACCTGGTGGTGACCCTTCCTCTTATACATGAGCTCCTTTGACTCTTTGTTTTTTCTCCTTGACCTGGGGTCATACCATTATATTAGTCCTTATTATTGTTAGCAACAAACAAGGTCTGGAGAGTTGCACCACTGCATCCTGGGATACTTACCTTGCCACTAGCCAAGTTTGAGACTTCCAGCTGGTGTATTCGGCCGAGTTGGAGCCGAGGATCAGCTCCAAACCCATCCAAGTAAGAATGAATGGTGAGATGTGCAACAAACATGGAACGTTATGGTGAGTTATATAACTTATTTTTTTTCACAGTTCAGGGCTTTTCACACCTCTCCAAGACTTGCATAAAGGACTCTAGGTTGGGTGTAGCTCTGTGCTAGATATAGCAGGGTTGCTAGATAGAGATCCATTCAAATAAAACCAGCATTGCAGTCTAATCCTTTCACTGAGCTACAGGTCAATGACTTCAGGTAGGTCAGAATTTCAGAAATGTTATCTTAATGTCTCAGTGGGGGTGGGCAGACACAGAGAACAGGGGAACAGAAAGGTACTGAAATGCAACTTTAAAGTGATCTGGCTATAGCTGATGGATATTACAACTTTGCCTACCTACAGTGCTAAATAATACTCTCCTGTCAGGCAATAAACAGTAAGATCTAAAAATCCCAGCAACAAGATCTTAAATGTGAATAAGTAAAACTTTACTAAAGTCAGTACAATACAATGTGCAGAGAAAGCAAAGTAACAATCAGTTGTATAGACAGGATTTGTCGATAAAATCATTAGCTGTTTCTTGCTGAGGAAAGACTGTCCCTAATTCTTCTAAATTAGAAATAGGTCGAATTCCATAATAAACTTCATAGATGTGTCGGTAAGATCCAACCAAAGACTGATTTTATTAAAACAAGACAAGGTGGATGTTCTTCACATTTCATTGTTGCAGTCATTACATTTGGGGTAATCTGCTGGCAGGTTGCCCTTAGTCTGCCTGAATAACAAAGTCTTGGGTCCTGCGTCGGTTGCTGTCTCCTCTTCCATGACGTCAGGTCGTCAGGGGTATAAAACATGCAGCCGACGCCATTTTAATCTGTCTTTCTTGCCGCACGGTGCCCAAAGCAGAAGCAGTTCGCAAGTGCCGGTCAGCTGACTCCTGAAATTTTCATATTTGAGTTTCAGAACCGAAGTCTTCAAACTAAAGCTAAGTACCCCGTTGGGGAAACATTTTCTTGCTCCTTACCGATGTCAGTAAAAGTTAATAATTGCATTACTTGTGGGAAGCAAATACCTCATAAGGATTTTCATTTGTACTGTATTCCTTGCCTAGGCCCTAATCACAACGTGCCTTGCTGTCGGTTTTGTGCTAAATTTAACCAACACACTATTAAACATCAGTATATTTTTGCTTCAAAATATTTTGGTTCAAGATTTAACTACCCTGAAATGTCGTCGGTTAGCAATCCGACTACCGGAGTTCACAAAAAAACGTAAGGAAAAAGAGACAGACCGTCGAGGTCCAAAACCAATGAAGCTTCTCCTAAGCCAGTCGCCGGTACTCAGTGAAGCGCTTTCGCAGCCCCTGATACCCGCTACTTTTGAGTCGCAGGCCTCTACCGAGACCCATTCGGAGTCCGGTATGCCACGAGATTCGCAAAGTATTGAACCCGTGGATGTCTCTTCCTTAGATGGGTCCAGAGCCGCTGAGCAGGCACCGGCTTCTGAGGGTGTTTTCAGGCCTCAACATTTTTACATTAAACCGACACCAGCAACAAAAACAAGGTCAAAAACAGCTTCTGTGTCTAAAAAAAACTGACGCATGAGCCATGTGCTCAGGCTCCTACGCCTAAAAAACAGATGATCAAAATGGCTGAAGATTTAATTACCTTAATCAGGGGTTCCCAACCCTCCCCCTGCTAAGAGACCTAGGCAAGGCACTGATTATGAATCTTCAGATTAGGTTTCCATTTCTTCTGATTCCTCTTCTGATCAGGAATTTTCTGTTCCACCGTATGAGGATTCTGATGCAGAGGAATCCATCCCATTTGCATCTCCTCCTGAGGATTATTCTTTTGGAGAGACTTTGCATACTTTAAGGGAACATTTTCACTAGGAGAGTCAGGACTTCTCTGTATCAAAAAAGAGGCTTAGGGATTTCCTTCTTCTTCCTCAGCATAGGCCTTTGGCAATACCTCCTGTATTAGACATTGTTGATGATGTGTTCTCGGAATCAAGCATGGCTCCTGATTCCCTGCCTGTGGCTCCTAGTAAGCCAGACAGATATTACAGGGTTCCTGACTCCCACAAATTTCTTTTCAAAAATCCTGCTGCTGATCCTGAGACTATTATTCAGGGTCCCAAGGGTGTTAAGGCTTCTACAGCCAAAAATCCTACTCCTTCTGATAGAGATTCCAGGGTGCTGGATAGATGGGGTAAGAAGGCTTATACGTCTGCAATCTTGGCAGTCAGGGCTTTAAACTGCCAGTTTCATATGCTTAAATATCAACAGCATGTTATGGGCTTACTGAAACAGAAAATTATGTTGATTTCTTATTGTGTGGAAAATAGAGTTACAGGATTTATTGCATTCAGCAGAACAGGTTGCAAAGCATACTTTGCAATGTGGTTTTGATTCCTTGGAGACCTCTTGTAGGGCCGCTGTTACTGGATCTGTGATTTAGATGCCTGGCTCAAGGAGCAAAATCTGCCTGATCATGTTAAAGCTAAATTGTTGGATGCCCCTTTGCAGCATGATACTCTGTTTGGTAATAAGGCAGAAGAGGTTTTAAAGAAAATGGAAGATAAAGCTAAATCTATGCAAACTGCAAAAGATTTCTTGCAAGTGCAGCCACCCAGGTTCAGTAGGCACTGGCCTACTAAAAATTGGTCCTTTCCTGTGTCCAACAGCGCCACTCAGGGCAAACCCAGGTGCTCAAAAGGCTCCAGATATCAATCACAGGGTTCTTACAAATCAAAGCAATGGGGTGCCTCCACCTCCAAATCTGGAGGAAACAAAGCACAACCCTACAGTAAGCAGTCTCAGTGACTTTCCTCTACCATCTCCAAGCACTTGTCTTTTGGCAGCCCCCTTGGGGGGAAAACTAGCACTTCATGCTCACAATTGGCAGTTAATTACCCAGGACAAGTGGGTATTAAACATAGTATCCCAAGGATACAGATTTCATTTCCATACTTTGCCAATTCCAAAGGAATGGCCGGATCTGCCACAAAACCAATGGGCAGAGGCCCAGAAACAAGTCGTGTCCCTCATGGATATGGGGGCTATTCAGCCGGTACCAGAAAAGGAAAAAGGACAAGGGATTTTATTCAAAACTTTTCCTGGTACCCAGAAAATTCATGGCGTCCAATTCTGGACTTATTGATTCTGAACACGTTCCTGGACATTCCAAAATTCAAAATGCGGACTTTACAACAGCTACTGCCTATGCTAGGCAAGAATGCTTGGTTAGTAACTCTAGACTTAAAAGAGGCATACCTGCATATCCCAATAAGGGAATCATGCAGAAGATACCTCCGCTTCAAAGCAGGTTTTTTGCATTACCAATTCTCCACACTGCCCTTTGGCTTATCTACTGCGCCCAGGGTCTTTACAAAGTGCCTGGCAGCTGTAATTGCATTCTGCAGACAAAGAAACATTCAAATTTATCCTTATCTGGACGATTGTCTCATTCAGGTAGAGGACAAGGACACTCTTCTTCAACATCTGGCGTTTGTAAAAAGGCTTCTAGCATGCCTAGGGTACACCATAAACATAAAGAAATCACAACTGGTACCCTCTGAGATAATTACATTCCTGGGTGCAAGCATGAATACAACTGCCCAGATGGCTTACCTCACGCCAGACAAACAAAGGCAATTGACAACATACTTCAAACAAATGGCAACAAAAACCCAGTTATCTACAAGACAAATTCTGCAGGCTTTGGGGTTCATGGCATCCTGCATTCTACTAATTCCATATGCGAGACTGCATATGAGGAAACTTCAATGGTACCTAAACAGTTTATGGAGTCAACATTGTCACAGCCGGGAAACAATGATTCCTCTCATTCCCTGCCTACAACAGGAGTTTCTTTGGTGGGCAGAGACATGTCACCAAAACAAGGGACTGTCATTCACTCTACCCCCTGCCACCCAAACCCTAACTACAGACGCATCAGACTATGCTTGGGGGGCCCACCTGGCAGGGAGATGCATTCAATGGAGCCCAAACCAAATGCATGTGCATATCAACCAGAAAGAAATGCTAGCTGTTCAAAATGCTCTGACAGCCTTCAAGGACTTACTTCATCCAGGGCAATTACTGATAAAGATGGACAACACCACGGTTTTGTGGTACATAAACAAGCAAGGGGGTACACATTCTTAGCTCCTTTGCAGACTAGCCATGGCCTTGTGGAACACAGCCTTGACTTACCAAATACATCTTCAAGCTCATTTCCTGCCAGGAAAGCAAAATACTCTGGCAGACCTAAGCAGAAATCTTATGGACCCGCACGAATGGAAACTGGATCCCCAAATCTTCAGCATGTTAACACAGAAATGGGGGAGCCCAGACATAGATCTATTTGCCTCTCCCCAAAACTATCAGTTGGACAAATTCTGCACAAGAACTTATCACAAAAAAGCATGGAAAGTGGATGCTCTATCCCTCAGCTGGAAAAACCTATCAGTCTATGCCTTTCCCCCTCTGCCTCTACTCTCCAAGGTCTTACTAAAAGTCAGACAGGAAAAACCAAAAATGATCCTAATTGCTCCAGACTGGCCTCGCCAACACTGGTACCCGCTTCTAAGGAATATATCACACCTTCCTCCATGGTACTTGCCTCAAACACCTCATCTACTGTCTCAGCAGAACTTTCAAATTCTGCACACTCCGCTCCAAACTCTGAATCTTGCAGCATGGCTATCAACTAATTATTCAAACCACATCTCTCAGTAAACCTGTGATGGATGTCATTTTGGAAGCCAGAAGGCCTAGTACTAGAAAATCTTATGCTGATAAATGGAAGAAATTCTGCGCTTGGAACCAAGCACAAGGAATAGACACAGCAAAGCCCAATATTCCTCAGATTTTACAATACTTAACTGAGATGCTTGACAAGGGCCTATCTTTTTCTTCAATGAAAATCCATGCCTCTGCCATCTCAGCTCATTACAACACAGAGCCTCCCCTCTTTTCTCATCCACTGCTTAAACAGCATTTCAGAGGGGCCAAAAATGTAAGGCCTCCCAGGAGAACACCAACTCCTGCATGGGACCTCAATTTTGTGCTGGAAAAACTCACCCTGCCTCCTCCTGAACCAGCAGCTACTGCGGATATAAAATTTCTATCTTGGAAGACAGCTTTTCTTTTAGCTGTCACTTCAGCAAGAAGGGTTTCAGAACTACAGGCTGTCATGGCAGTGGAGCCTTTCATTATATTTTACCCGGACAGGGTGGCCCTCAGGACCAATCCTTCTTTTATTCCTAAGGTGATGACCAGTGTGGCTCTTAACCAGACCATTCACCTGCCAACATTTTTCCCAAATCCGCAGAACAAGGGGGAGCAGATTCTGCATTCATTGGATGTACACAGACAACTAAGATTTTACTTAAACAGGACAAAACCTCTAAGAAAGTCTGAGCAACTATTGGTAGCACTTGCTGCAGGATCAGAGGGGAAGTCTATATCAAAGCAGACTGTTTCTAAATGGATACGCCACTGCATTCGTTTCTGCTATTTGCACCATGGTAAACCTGTGCCCAAGGGAATCCGATCCCATTCCACCAGGGCTGCCTCTACTTCAGCAGCTTTCTCAGAGGGGTCCCAACCAAAGACATTCTAGAAGCTGCTACTTGGAGCTCTGTTCATACATTCACAAAGCATGATCATTTAGCTCTCTTCTCTAAATCCAGGGCAGGCTTTGCCACTGCAGTCCTGCAGGGCCTTATTGCTGCTCCTAATGCTGTTTAGTTCCATCCTCCAATCCATAGCTTTGGGATTCTACCCAAATGTAATGACTGCAACAGTGAAATATGAAGAACATAGTACAGTTGTGTACACTTACCATAAATGTAGATGTTCGAGTGTATTCACTGTTGCAGTCCGGGTTACCCACCCGCCATTCCCCTTTCTATACCTTTTCTTTCCTTCACTATACTCAAAAGCCTTTGTGGTGTATTTGCTTTTAGTTGAAGGTAAATTTTATGTTTCTAAAGTGCATTTATATATTTACAGTTTATGTATATTTTTGCTCCCCATTTGGGGGGCACCTGACATCTGGGGTAAGAAAAACTGATTAAAACGGTGTCGGCTGCATGTTTTATACCCCTGACGACCTGATGTCATGGAAGAGGAGATCGCAACCGATGCAGGACCCAAGACTTTGTTATTCAGGCCGACTGAGGGCAACCTGCCAGCAGATTACCCGAAATGTAATGACTGCAACAGTGAATACACTCGAACATCTACATTTATGGTAAGTGTACACAACTGTACTTTCTAACTATATGTACATCTTAGGTTAGCCTTCCTGTTTCTAAGAACCCAGGGATCATCCGGTTATATTACTTCCTTCCGCACAGACAAAAACTGGTTCAGTTGAATTACTTCAGATTACATTATTTTTTCTCCACACAGTAGTAGACTTAACTACAGCTAAACAGGATACTTCTGTTAATGGTTTGCAGATTATTCACTGCTCCCTTTCACAGTTCTGGACAATCCCTTGTTTGAAGTACACATCATTTGGATTTGTATGACAGTTGTTTTTTTCTGACACAAGAAAGTCATCTTCTTGTTCTTTCGGCTGCTCCCGTTAGGGGTCGCCACAGCAGATCTAACTGTTTCCATTTCTTCCTGTCCTCTTGCATCTTGCTCTGTCACACCAACCACCTGCATGTCCTCTCTCACCACATCCATAAACCTTATCTTAGGCCTTCCTCTTTTCCTGTTACCTGGCAGCTTCATCCTTAGCATCTTTTTCTCAATATACTCTGCATCCCTCCTCAGCACATGTCCAAACCAACGTAATCTTGCCTCTCTGACTTTGTCTCCAAACCTTCCAACCTGGGCTGACCCTCTAATATACTTATTCCTATTCCTGTCCATCCTAGTCACACCCATTGCAAATCTTAACATCTTCAACTCTGCCACGTCAAGCTCTGACTCCTGCCTTTTTGTTAGTGCCACTGTCTACAACCCATATAACATAGCTGGTCTCACTACCCTCTTGTAGATCTTCCCTTTCACTCTTAATGGTACTTGTCTGTCACAAATCACTCCTGACACTGTTCTCCACCCACTCCATCCTGCCTGTACTCTCTTCTTCACCTCTCTCCCACACTCACCATTACTCTGAACTGTTGATCCCAAGTACTTAAACTCATCCACCTTCGCCACCTCTACTCCTTGCATCCTCACCATTCCTCTATCCTCCTTTTTCATTCACACACATATATGTTGTCTTAGTCCTGCTAACCTTCATTCCTCTTCTCTCTAGAGCATATCTCCACCTCTCCAGGGTCTCCTCCACCTGTTCTCTACTCTCACTACAGATCACAATGTCATCTGTAAACATCATGACACAATAAAGTAAGAAGCCATATTTTGCAATTTAAATGTTTCATAAATGTTTTGTTTTCATCTATCTTTTTAACATATTCATAGAGAAAGTTTAGAAAGTTACATGCATTTTCTTCCTACAAGAATCACACAGATTGCTTTACAAATGTGTTGCTTATGTACAGTAAGAGAGAAGAAATACACCAAGTCTTTAAAGCACATAAGATGATTAATGTTAACAGTCAGATCAACCTTACTAGCCTTATCACATATTATCTAGAGGTCACATTTTGATCCAGTCATAAAACATTTTAGTGATGATGTCCCTCAAAAAAAGGAATTCTCTTCTCTTCCGTAGGCAGGAAAACGATGATGTTCGTGTTTCACTATTGCAGTCCTAACCAATGGGTTATCCGGCTCCCAATAGCCCTCGATCGGCCAGAATACCAAAGGTAAGTAAAAATGACGTCAGCTGTCATCGGTTATAAAGGACGTCAGGGCATCCGATACAAAAGGAGGCAGCCAACGTCACTTTCTCAGTCTTCCTTGCCCATTGGGGATCCTCTTTTCTTGCCTTAACGAGTGTTAGAAAAGGTTAATAATTGTCTTACCTGTGGAAAATAGTTTCCCCATAAAGATTTTCATTCCTATTGTATTATTTGTTTAGGCCTTGACCACGATGTTCCTAATTGTGATCTCTGTGCTTCCTTTAATCCGCGTACTATTCATCGTCGGGCTAAGCTTTTAGCTAAACATTTTGGAGTTTGGCCTAAGTTTGTTGGTATGGCGTCCGCTAGTCTTCAGGCTTAGGATATCCCCAAGAAATATAAGGATAAGGACCACGACAGGCTTCCGAAGGTCAAGTCCTCGGATGATAAGTTGGTCGTCAGTCATGCGGTAGCCAGTGAGGTGCCTTTGCAGCCCGCAGATTTTCAACCGCAGGCCTCGGTTGAGACCATTTCAGAGGCCCCCAGGCCTCCAGCTTCCATTTTGCCTTTTGACCTTCCGCCTGTTGCCTCTTCAGATGGATCCGGAGCCGCTAAGCTGACTCCAGTGTCCGAGGCCTCCGTTCTTCATTCAGACAGCAAGCTCATACCGATGACTTTGGCTGCAACTTCGGTGGTTGCCAGGCCTCCCGAGTCCTTCAGAATTGCAGGTAAATCTTCCAGTCGTAAGCCTGTGAAGAAACAGACTCCAGTTTCCTCTAGTTACCCTCATTCTCAAATGGTTAAAATGGCTGATGACCTTTTGACTGTTATTAGGGGTTCACAGCGTCCTCCTTCAAAATGAGGTAGGGATGTCTCTCCTGAGGCTTTGTGTTGTTCAGATTCTGATACCTCTAGTATTTCTGTTGATGAAGTTTCTCAGGCTTTCTCTCCTTTTGAGGATTCAGACGCAGAGGAGTCCATCCCTTCTGCTTCTCCTCCAGAATATTTCTCTTTTGGTGATATTTTAAATACTCTCAGGGAGCATTTTAAATGGGAGAGTCAGGATTATCCCCTTTCTAAGAAAAGGATTAGGGAGTTTTTGGATTTGCCTCAGCATAAGCCTTTGGCTATTCCACCTGTATTGGAAGTGATGGATGATGTGTTTTTTTTCGAAAATTCCTTGACTCTAAATTCGGTTCCTCCTGCTCCCAGGAAACCTGACAGGTAATATAGATTCCCTGATTCTCATTTGTTTCTTTTCAGGAATCCATTGGCTGATCGAGAGGTTATTTCTCAAGGCCCTAAAGAAGTTAAGGCCACTGTTACTAAAAATCCTGTTCCTTCTGACAGGGAATCTTGGAACCTAGATAGGTTGGGTAAAAAGGTTTATAACTCTGCCACTCTTGCTGTTAGGTCTGCTAATTGTCGTTTTCATATGCTGAAGTACCAGCAGCACACCTTGGAAGTTATTAGGTCTAGGATAGCAAGTGTGCCTCTGTTGACAGAGAATAAGGATGTGCAGGATTTGCTGAATTCTGCCAGTCTTATCAATAAACATTCATTACATCGTGGTTTTGACATTCTAGAAACCTCCTGTAGGGCTATAGCTACTGGCTCTGTTATTAGAAAGTATGCTTGCCTCAGGGAGCAGCCCCTACCAGAGCCTGTCTAGGCTAAGCTTTTAAATGCATCTTTGCATAAGGACAGTCTTTTTGGCAGCAAAGCAGGGGAAGTGCTCAAGAAGATGGAAGACAAGGCCAAGTCTGTGCAGACAGTTAGACTTTCTGCAAATTCAGCCTCCTCGCTTTAGTAGGAATTGCCCCTCTAAGAGTTGGACGTTCCCTGATACCAGCAGACAGAGCCGTTCTAGGACTAGACGTTGCAAATCTTCTAAGGGACGGGTGGCTACCCTTCAAAGGTCTAAGCATTGGCAGGCTTCCTCTTCCAAGGCAAGAAGTTCTAAGCCTGCATCTCAGTCTAAACATTCTCAATGACTCTGTCCAACTTCTGCCTGTTCTTGCCTGCCAGGAGAGTCCTTTAGGGTGAAGGTTGGCCCTTTCTGCAAATGTCTGGGCCACCATCACGGACTACAAATGGGTACTCAGAACTGTATTCCTAGGACACAAGTTTTCTTTCCACACCTTTCCAGCACACACAGAATTCCCGGACGCTCCTCCAAACCAAAGGGCAGAAGTAGAAAAGCAAATTTTGTCTCTGTTACATCTGGGAGCAATAGAATCAATCCTTGCTCAGTAGGTAGGCCAGGGTTTCTATTCCAGACTTTTCCTAGTTCCAAAAAAAGAAGGCACCTGGCTTCCTATCCTAGATCTATCCATCCTGAAGTCTTTCTTGATAATTCCAAAGTTCAGAGTGCTCACTCTGCATCAGTTGCTGCCAATGTTAGAAAAGGATTCCTGGCTGGTAACGTTGGATCTCAAAGAAGCTTATCTTCACATCCCTATCAGGGAAAGTTGCAGGCAATACCTTTGTTTCAGGGTGGGCAAGCAACATTATCAATTCTCTGCGCTGCCCTTCAGCTTATCTACTGCTCCCAGAGATTTCACAAAGTGCCAGTCATTGCTTTTTGCAAGCAGAAGAAAATTTAGATTTATCCATAATTGGACGACTGTCTAATTCAAGCGAATTTTCAGGAACAGCTGTTAAAGGATCTAGAATTTGTAAATACTCTTCTCTTTTCCCTGGGTTACACCCTCAATGAGGGAAAATCAAAAATGGTGCGATCCAAAGAGATAACATTCCTGGGAGCAAGTCTGAAGACAGCCACCCAGATGATATATCTCACCCAGGAGAAGCAGACAACTCTTTCAGTTTATTTCAAGGACTTGGCAAGCCTGTCCCAGCTCCCCTGCAAGGAAATACCTGCAAGCTCTGTGATTCATGGTCTCTTGCATTCTCATTTTTCCATATGCAAGACTGCATATGAGGAATTTGCAATGGTACCTCAAGAACATTTGGTGTCAACACACACACAGGACCTGGATGTGATAATTCCTCTGCTTCCATGTCTGCAGACAGAGTTTCTATGGTGGGCAACAGCCTGTCTACAGAACAAAGGCATGCCTTTTCACCCACCCCTTGCCACTCAAGTTCTTACCACAGATGGATTGGACTACACCTGGGGAGCTCACCTGGATGGCAGATGCATAATGGAAGTTGAAATGCCCAGCAGATGCACCTGCACGTAACTTTAAAGGAGTTGATGGCAGTCCAGCAGGCCGTACTAGCTTTCAAGCATCTTATTTTTCCAGGGACCCTGCTTGTCAGGACAGACAACACCACAGTCATGTGGTACATCAACAAGCAGGGAGGGACTCATTCTTATCTCCTGTGCAAACAGAGCATGAGTCTTTGGTCCATAGCAGCATCCCTGGGCCTGCATCTTCTAGCTCAGTTTCTTCCAGGAAGGCTCAATGTTTTGGCATACCAGTTGAGCAGACGACCCTGGATCCTCACGAGTGGCAGCTGAACAGAGCAGTTTTTTACAGCATCATTCAACTGTGGGGCACTCCTCAAGTGGATTTTTTCTCCTCTCCAGATAACCATCTTCTACCTCTTTTTTGCACCAGACAGCATGACAGCAGAGCCTGGAAAGTGGATGCTCTGTCCTTCCCTTGGACGCTGCTGTCAGTTTATGCCTTGCCTCCTCTTCCTCTTCTTCCTAGTGTATTATTGAAGATCATGGACGAACGACCAAGGACTATTCTCATAGCTGCGGACTGGCCCAGGCAGCATTGGTATCTACTGCTTCACAGTCTCTCCAAATTTCCTCCTTGGCATCTTCCTCTGAAGCCGGACCTTTTGGTTCAGGAAGGGGGAAACATTCTACATCCTCATCTTCAGTCTCTCCATTTGGAAGCATAGCTCATAGTATGACTCCATCCTTTTTTTCTTCCCTTTCCCAGCAGGTGGTTGACGTGCTGAGGGAGGCCAGGAGGCCTAGTACTAGGAAGTCTTATGCTGGCAAATGGGAAAGATTCTCTTTGGATGCAGGCTAGAGGGGAATCTTCTTCTCAACCTACCCTTCCTCTGATCCTAGAATACCTGGCTGATTTGCTTCAGGGTGGCCTTTCTTTTTCCTCTATCAAGATCCATGCTTCAGCCGTTTCTGCTCATTGTTCTTTTGAACAACCCATTTTCTCTCATCCTCTGATGAAAATGTTTCTCAGAGGTGCTTGCAACTTAAAACCTCCTAGAAGGGTGCCTACTCCAGCCTGAGATCTTAATTTTGTTGTAGAGAAACTCACTTTTCCTCCTTTTGAGCCAGCTGCCACTGCAGATTTAAAGTTTCTCTAATGGAAGACTGCCTTCCTCTTGGGTATAACTTCAGCAAGGAGGGTTTCGGAGCTGCATGCTTTGATGGCTGTGGAGCCTTTTCTTATTTTCCATGCAGATAGGGTCTCTCTGAGAACCAGCCCCTCCTTTTTGCCTAAGGTGGTTTCTAGCCTGACTTTTAATCAGTCCATACACCTTCCTACCTTCTTTCCTAATCCTCGAAATAGAGGTGAAAGGATCCTACATTCTTTTGATGTGCATAGACAGCTCAGGTTTTACCTGGACAGGACTAAAGACCTTCGGAAATCAGCACAGCTATTAGTCAGCTTTGCCCCTGGAGCCCAGGGCAACGCTATTCCTAAGCAAACCATTTCTAAATGGATTGCTCTTTGTATTACTTTTGTTATTCCTTTCATGACAAGGTTCCTCATCAAGGGGTTAGGACCCACTTAATTAGAGCAGCTTCAACTTCTGCAGCCTTTTTAAGGGGTGTCCCTACTAAAGACATTTTGGAGGCTGCCACATGGTCTTCTGTTCACACTCTCACAAAGCATTATAATTTGCCTTTGTTTTCAAGAGCCAGGGCAGGGTTTGCCACTGCTGTTCTGCAGGGCATTATCTCCAATCCTTGATTCTGTTGGTTCCTCCTCCCTTTTCCCTGGGCTTTGGTAATCAACCCATTGGTTAGGACTGCAATAGTGAAACACGATGAACATAGTACAGTTGTGTACACCTACTATAAATGTAGATGTTCAAGTGTATTCACTGTGGCAGTCCTGCTTTCCCTCCCTCCTTCCCCCTTTTCTCTTTTCCTAAGGTACAGGCTAAATTTGGTTTAAGTCTTGTTTTCTGGGGGCTTCTGACTGTTATGGCAAGAAAGACTGAGGAAGTGATGTCGGCTACCTCCTTTTGTATCGGACGCCCTGACGTCCTTTACAACCGACGACAGCCAACGTAATTTTTACTTGCCTTTGGTATTCTGGCCAATTGAGGGCTACCGGGAGCCGGATAACCCATTAGTTAGGACTGCAACAGTAAATACACTCGAACATCTACATTTATGGTAAGCGTACACAACTACTTTTTCTGAGTCAGATTTATTTCTGTCATTGATTGGTTCATATTATGGGAATAGACCATTCCCTGGCAAATTGTTTTTGTAGGAAATTGCTGTCTCCCCACAAATGGTCTGTTTCACCCATAATGCCAACTAGGTAGCCCATCATTGATTTCTGGAAATGGGCCTTTTGATTAATATGAAATACAGGAGTTTCTAAAAGCATCCCAGGGTAAATGACCTACCTTCTGTCCAGAACCAAGTAAGCTTTGTTGAATACCATTCTTATAGCCCCTTTTGATGAAGACAGCTCTCCTTTCTCTTTCCTCTGCTACCCATACCTCAACTCTTTTAGTTTATTTTTGTCTTAATCTGGTGGAACTGGTTCACCTGTCCACTAAATCATGTAGGATTATAGCATGGTTCCTCCAGTCCTCCATAATAACTAAAGCTTCTGGGCTGCCATTCAGTGGTATTGTGAAAGCTGCTTAGAAACAGTTTACCATGAAAGCTTATAATAAATGGATTCACTGTTTGCAGTGTCTGAAAAGAAGGAAACTGCTTCCACAAAAGTGTGATTTTGTTGTGTTCCTTTATTACCTGAATTGGTGGTACCTGTTGGGTTTCAGCTTCTGTGCTGTTGAAGTACAGCTGTCAGCTGTCCCCAGCTTTCATGACAAATTGGATGTTTAAGTCCCAGCATTCTTGAAAATTTGCAAGACCTTTTTCAGAGGTATTTTCATATTGAGATCTCCCATTTTATCATTGGTCATCCTTTGGGACTTCCATTTTGGCTTGGAGGAACTGAGAAGGTCCCCCTTTTGAGACAGCTAGTTTATCTGATCTAAAATTCCTTTCCTGATAAATAGTTTCCAGTAACTTTTTTTTCTGTTCAGTATATTTCAGAACGTAGGCTCTTTCTGTCTATTCACTCTATCTGCCCTTTAATAAGGATATTATTTCCATGCAAACAAACCCTTTGTTAATTTCATTTTCAAGGCAGTCTTGGAGAAAGCTTGTCCAACTTCCAGTACACTGAAACTAGATCTAGTATATTCTATACACTGTGGATGTCTGTAAATGAGTGAATTAATACAACAGAAGAACCACACTGTTTTGCAAAGATCATTAGCTTTTCCTGTTTTTGTTAAGGGTCTTGAAGAGGCTAAGACAGTAGCCAAATAATACCTTACTTTGTGGTTGTCTACTGTATTAGATGCTATTTTTAACTCTTTCACACACAGCCTGAATGAAATATCATATGTGATACCTGAGGGGTTCCTGCCTGGACATCATTCACTGTAGCTAAAATTCTGAGACTGCAGTTTTATATACTACCTGTAAAGAAATTATGTATCTCAGAAATTATAAAACTTACAAAAAAAAGTTAAAATACAAAAGTAATTTAGCACGTTCTCCTTTGCACACTGGTGATATTATGTCAGCCAGATATAGTAGTAATTTTATATTGAACAAATAGTTAGATAATGTATACCTTTGCTTGTTATAAATTATGGAAACAAATATTAATCTCTCTCTGTAACCATAACAGATAGACCCCAACTTTTAGTGACTTTTGTTTGTGAAGATATCTTAAATTAGCTGCAAAATACTTTTGTAAATGTCGCTCTTTTTCTGAGATATTTGCATAATTATGATTTGTATGCATATGTGTATATGGATTTACTTTGAAACATTGAATGTTCAGAACATCGACGTTCTGATCATCAAGAACAGAACATCGAAGTTTCAAAATGAACCACACAAACTATGTTATGCAGGGGGGCTCTCCAACTCCGAGATCGCACTACAGTGGGGTAAGGGAAATCTCCCATTTACCGCTATATGCGGTAGCGCTAAACGGGAGATTTCCCATACCCTACCTGCAACGCCAACACTCAGATGGCACACACACACACACACACACACACACACACACACACACACACACACACACACACACACCATGGAGGGCACCTTGCTGCCCTGCATGCACACCCACAATTCTACATTTTCACTTACCTGGCACTTCCACTTTAAACGTGAACATTCGATGATTTAAAGTGGAACCGTGTATATATATCTGCAAAGCAGTGCTAGTTGTACATAAATTATCAGTGTAAATTTTTTTCAGCATGGTGTATGCTTTCATTTGATACAGTGAAGTATTTAAACACCTTTAGATTCATGTTACTGATATCATTACTAACATATAGCATATATTTGTAATATTTCTGGAAAATAATTCACATTTTTTTTTGTACTGAGTACCCCATTTGACTGAGGAGCCATTCCTAACCAGTACGCTGACCGGGCAAGTTAAAAAATGTTCCACATTGCTTCCAAGTAGAAAGTTCCCAAGATATTTACAGAACTATGAAATGTGTGCATAAATGAATGTTTTTGCTAAACAAGTATAAATATCTACAAAGTGGTAGTATATAGACAGTAGGTATCGGTGACAACTTTTCTAGCATTGTTTATGATTTCA
Source organism: Protopterus annectens (assembly GCF_019279795.1). Lineage (NCBI taxonomy): Eukaryota > Metazoa > Chordata > Ceratodontiformes > Protopteridae > Protopterus > Protopterus annectens. Next base: position 829,177,271 of record NC_056731.1, read on the forward strand.
TTTAATACCATGGAGTGCCATATAAACACGCCCCCTGGTTCAGGTTAATTATTTATTAGTACATGACACAGACTTTGGTTAAATAACTTAAATGTTTCTCAGGTACTGTGTCCCATTTGGTTTGAATACTTTTCTGCAGAATGGTGGTAGGTACACAGCAGGTACCAGTAACAACTTTTGCAGGATTGTGTGACCATTCATTTGATACCAAGAACTACCATATAAATCAAGTTTTCAAACATATTGTAAGCTTTCATTTGATACTGTGAAGTACTGCATAAACTTTGCAAAGTTGGACTTTTCCAGTAACCAAAGGCAGACAACCTGTGCAATATAGGAGGACTTTCTTACAATGGAGGACACATGTTGGTCAAAATTTAGGTAACTGTCCACATAAGTTCCCTATTCCTGAACAGCTGGGTCAAAGCTTAAGGGCGTATTGTCAGTGTGGTAGAGGGCTTTAAATTGCCAGTTTCATATGTTGAAATATCAGATTTTCTCCTTTCTCAGCTAAAATCTAAAGTGGATGGATGCTTTGGCAGAGGGCAGTGTAAGTAAAATTGCAGGATTTTACATGTCTCTGAACAGGTGGGTAAGCATTCTTTGCAGTGTGGTTTTGATGCTGTACAGGCCCTTCTAGGGTGGCTGCCACTTGTTTCAGTCTCTCAGTAAGCACGCGCTTGGCTTCAGATCAGAATTTGTCCGGATAAAACTAAAACTAGAATTGCCCTGCCCCTTTGAGTCTGAAGTTTTGTTTTGTCCCCCTGTGGTTGGAAAAAATGGAAAAAAGAAGACAAGGCTAAGTCCACTGTTAACTGTTAAAGATTTTTTTGCACAACCCAACGTTCAGTAGTTAGTAATAATAGGCTTCAAGGGTGTGGACCTACCTGATTCTGAGTCTCTCAGTCTAGGGGTAAGATCTAGAGGGGCAGGGGGCAGCCACAGGCAGGGGTCAGGTCAGGGAGTGAACTGCACACTTCACTTGCAGGGACACTTGACAGCCAGTCTAGGGCCAATGCTTTTAAGATTTTTTTGCCTGCCAGATTCTTCTTCTTCCCTTGCAGCTCCTTTGGGAGGAAAGCAAGCAACAAAAAAGGAACTGATCTTTTTAGAAATATGGGTATTGGACATTGGACAAATGGGTAAACCGAGGCTACAATTTAGCCAGTTCCTCTGTCAGAAGTGGGACTAGGATTTTATTCTCGCCTGTTTCTAGTACCGACCAATTTTGGATTTATCTATCCTCAGCACTATCTGACATTCATTCCGAGTTCATGCTGCTTTACACAAGCTTTTTTTACTCTGGGAAAAAAAGATCACTGGATGGTAACTCTGATCTCATAGAGGCTTATCTTCATGTTAGGCCCAGTTGCATTGCAGGCAAGCGATGATTTTGTGGGAGACTGCTCTCAGTTTACACAAATCCTTCTTCAGGCAAGGTTTCTACCAGGAGCAACTCCTTAAGCGGATGATGTTGACAGACAGACAAATTGTGGAATCCTCCGAAACTGGATCCTGTTTGTTCAAGTGTTTGAAAGTGTTATCACTAAATTACCAGTTGCCAAGTTTTTGCACAAAATGTTTCATCACAGCTTGGAAGGTGGATGCTCTATCTAGTTGGCTCAATGTCAAGATTCAGTTCTGCATCTCTCACAGCCTGGCATATTCTGTTTGACCCTGGAGGTCTCATCTTCCACAACAAAGTTTTGAATGTTTGGATTTTTCTTTGGAGCAAGCCGAGGACTTTGATGTTTCAAGCCTGATTTAAGTGTTTCTCTTCAATATCTTACTGAGTTATTGGACAGGGGTTTTTCTTTCTCTCGATAAAGGTTTATATGCATGCATTTCTGCCTCACTATATGACCCTCCTCCTTTTTTCCCCCCCCCTTTGTTTTTGTTTTAGAAGGGCAAAGAGAGGAGACCCCCACATAGAGCTCCTACTCTCTCCTGCTTGGGATCTTTTTGTGTTCCGTTAAAGTATTTATCATGGAAGAGACTTTTTGTTGTCCATTACTGCAAGAAAGGTTTTCTGGATAGATTACCTTATGGCAGTGGAACCTTCCTGATTTTTTTTTTCATAAGGATAGGGTATCTTTTAATCCTTAATCCTTCCTTTATGCCTAAAGGTTTGTAGTGGTGGCCTGCTTGAAACTTATTTTTTTTTATTACTTTTATACAAACCCCAAAATAAAGGGGATTTTTTGGATATTCACATACCCATATGTAAGGACTGCAGCAATGTGGATCTTCGAACATCTACATTTATGGTAGGTACAAAACTGTACTTTTCCTGGGGTAGATGACTTCCCAAAGGATACAGTAATGTATTTTTTGGCATTTAGTCTTAGTCCATAATTTTTCCACCAATAATTTATTTGTGACAAATATTCCTGTAAGAAGGCTAAGCCAGTTATTATTATTTATTCTCAACATTCCATCTGCAAAATGAGGAATATATCTTGTCAATGTGGAGCAAACAGGAGGTGTAGTCAGAAGTGCTTACGTTTTACTGTAAGCCAGTGTTGTTGCCCCTATAATTCAGTTATTCTAAAAAAAGGTAGTATCATTGATAGATGATAATTAGAAAAAATTAGTAGTACAATGTAAGAATAAAAAGCACTAATAATACTGAAAAGCTCACATTAGCATCAACATTTGATTTATAAAATCTCTCTGTCTCACTCTTACACAATGTCACTAGTCTCGCAATCTCTCCCTCTTCCCTATCTCTTTCATTCTCATTAACCACTCCATCTGTTTCTTAACTGGAAGGGAAAAAAAATCACACTTTCTCACTTACTGATCACCCATTTGGGTCAGCAAACATTCCTGACTTGCCAAGATGTTGTTCCACCTTGCTAATATGTGGATTCTGCCCAAAACATTTTTACATAATATACCGATATGCTAATTATTGCTAAACATGTATGGATATATGCATCTATGTAATTACTAGACAACAGCCTGCCATCTTAAAGAGTGATGCCTCAGCACAAATAAAAGATGATGGATTTTATCAATTGGCTTAACACCGGTGTCATTCAAAGGGGGATCCGGTATGCGTCAGCCTGGAGGGAGACTATTGCCAGTCCTACCTGCTTAGACAGCGATGACCAGCATAGTTCACTTCAGGGTTTTTGTACATTGCCCAAAGTTTTCTCCACCCCCACGTTCCTTCTTTCAGGCAAGGTGAACTTCTTCCATCATCATAATAGAAAACCGCATCAGGACAGTACAAAAGTAGCAATGTTCAATGTTAGACACCTCAGTAAAAAAAAAAAAAACAAAACAAAAAAAAACCTGCCAAACCCATAAGCCTTCTTGATAATAAAAATAATTGTTTTATATGTAGACATTTAATAAGTTTCAGTACTTTCAAAATTTTATGGAATGGAATCCTCAGTGACGTGCAAAAAAGCACACATTTTACAAGCAACATACCAACGCACCAGTGGTACAAGAAGATAATAATAATACAGATAAAAAAGAGAGAGAGACTTTTTGCAAAATTGGGGACAATAGAGAGCTGTGGTAGTAGTAATCACATACGGTTATACTGCTTAGGAAAAAAAAAAAAAAAAAAACAATGCCCGAGAGTATACATGCTGTTTGCTAAAAAGAAGCAAGTTGTAGGAAAAGCAGAGTAGTACAAGTCAAAGTCAAGGGTACTGTAGAGAATCACCATCAACAGTTATTGCCATAAAATAAAAATCAAGGAAAAAATAAAACCGCTTACACTGAAGAATAGCTCATCTTACCACTTTCCTGATTCTGCTTTGTGATTGAAGTTCCCATTGTTAGTACTTCCGATGGTTCATGAGGATGGACCTACTTATCAAAGAAACAATGTTGTAAGTTGTTAATGTTTTAAAATACTGAACCTGTTGCACTAGGCACAGACATATATACTAATAACCATCAAATATTAACTATGTGCAATGCATTTTTTATTGAGTAATATGAGAAACGTGCATCCTTTGACTGATTGTAGTGAAGGAAAGGAAGAAGAAATAAATGTCAGCTAGAAAAGTACAACCATGGCTTGGAACTTAAACCTTGACTTGAGGTCAACCCACCTAGGCTCAAGTGCCAAGCCAATAGCTGAATCATATACTCCAAGAGCTTGCTCCCCAGACTTCCTATTGGATCTGGTCTCCCCTAGTCTGCATTCCTCCCTTTATGCAAACTCCCAAAAAAACAGTCTAGGCCCCAGTCTACTACATCCTTCAAGTCCTTCAGAAGTCTTTTTAAAGAGGATGTGGACAGGTTCATGCAAAAGTTCCTCAGAGCTCAGATCCAGATGGGGGTCATTTTGGCTCTGTCCCCTGTTGGATCCGTGAGTCTTTGGCTACTACTCACACAGTGTTATCTCCTTTTCTGATCCATCCTTCGGTTTCTGAGCCCCAGGGACCAATAGCTCTGGAGTCGGATCTGAAGAGAATTACTTCCTCGACTCTGACATCATCCTTGACCAGTCTGGCTCCTATTCCTTCAGATTGGAATGGGTTCTGGAGCCGAAGTGTCACCGTCTGATCCGTGGGGTTGGAATCTACTCCACTGTTATCAAATCTCCAGGGCTTCTATGAGGTTGATCTCTCATTCAGTTGAAGATGCCTCATGGGTAGCTGGTTCAGACATTGCCGTAAGGAGACATGCCTGGATGTGGCTATGTGACTCTACAGAACCTTTCAAGATGCCTTTTATCAACATTTATTTTGATGGAACATCTTTATTTGGTCTGTCTGTGAAAGAAACACTTAATCTGCAGCGGAAAGAAGGAAAGACCCCATCTGCCATGGGAATCAAGTTTTCTACCCCTCAAAGAATGTTTTCTAGAAATTAGAGAGGTGGTAATAAAATGTGGGTTTGCAAATCTCCAGGACCTTTTCAAGGTCTGTGTGGAGATGACTCCTTCAGAGGTAGAGGTCTAGTGGTGGACACTGCCCTAGAGGCAGACGAGCTCCGCAAAATCAGGGTTTCCTTGATTCTTTTCCAGGTAGATCCTGTCAGTGCTTCTGACATGCTGCCTGACTGCCCACTTCTGAAGGCAGTCAGGAGACTGTTGTCCCTGTGACACCTGGGCTACTATTACAACAAATACCTGGGTGCTAAAAATATTATCCAGAGGTCACTTCATACCATTTTCCCAACCCTCAGTCTGTAAAAGAAAGAAGTTTGCCGATGTTCCACCCAGTTAGAAAAAGGCAGCATCCCATGAAATTCGAAAACTGCTAGACAGAGAGTCTTCCAGGAAGGCCCCACCTGATCAAACAGGATTCTGAACTTACTCGCGCTTCTTTTTAATGCCTAAAAAGACAGTAAACCTGAGACCAATCTTGGATCTAAACAAACTGAACCAGTACATGAAAAAGTCAAAGCTTGGAATGGTCACTGTCCAGTCCATTCTGTCATTTCTTCACAAGGATGATTGAATGTACTGTATAGATCTTAAGAATGCATACTGTCACATTAAAATAAGATATTTATGCTTTCAGCTGAGAGCCAGTCATTACTAATTCAGAGACCTGCCTTTTGGACTCATACAGCCCCCAGGGTGCTCAACAAATGTATGCCAGTGGTGGCAGCTTACTTGAGGCTAAAAGGATCCAGAGTGTTTCCATACTTAGAAGACTGGCTGCTAACCACCCCCTCTGTGCATCTCCTTCAACAATCCAGGGACTGTTTGCTCCAGATTTGTCACTTACTGTGAATAACAATCAGTTATGCTAAGTCAGATCTGAGCCTGGAGTTTATTGGCACACCATGACAAGCAAATTGCATCTTTACCAGTTCATCACATAGACAGACTCAGATCTCAGGTTCATGAGATTCTATCCCATCCGTGTCCTCCAGCCAGATTCATTCTTCAAGCATTGGGGTCTGTGGCAGGTGCAGTAGTCCTACTTCCTTTAGCACGTTACTATACAAGTGTTCTTCAGTGGCCCCTAGCTGTTCATTGGTCTATTCTTCAACAATCCCTTTCATTTCCATTCAAGCTTACACTGATTTGCAAACACCATATCCAGTGGAGGGTCCAGTTGGATGACATTTATCTAGGCCGAACCTTTGATCTGAAGTAGTTACTTCATTTGTTCTGCAACTGTGGGTACCGGATCCGACCTCGGATCCGAGCCGGCAGCTTCACAAGCTAAAAGATCCGAGCTCCTAGCTCCTCCCCCTACCCATAATCCCCTGCTGCCTACTGTATTACCTCAGATCGAGTTTGTCGCGGCTGAAGACAGCTACTTGTGAAGAGCTCCTTAAGCTTGGTAAGGTCGTTTCAGCTTTTTTCTCCTTGAGAAAATTTCTTTAAGTTAAATTTAAGCTTGTTAGTGTTAATTTCCCTTTAGAAATAGTGTTAGCCCCCTTTCTGTAGTTTTCTCATGGTCGTTAGCGTTTTTCTTCCCCTCCCCCTTAGTGTTTGGGTGTGTGTGTGCTTTGTGTAATGGCGGAAGGGCCAAAAGCCATTTTTTCCAAGTGCAGTGAGTGTGGCCATAAGCTTTCCCCAGCTGATGGCCACACTCAGTGTGTCTTGTGCCTGGGGGTGGCCCACTTATCAACGGCTTGCCAAATTTGTGCAGCCTTTAATCCTCGGGCAATTAGGGACAGGAAGAACAAGCTGATCCTGGCGGGCCTACTTCCCCAGAATTCTGCTTCTTCTTCCACCCCTTCGAAGGCTCAGGCTACTATCATAGCCCCGGTGCCTTCAGTTCCCCCCACTCTGCCTGGGACTCAAACTCCCTCTGCTGTGCAGAGTTCGGGGGACTCTAGTGCTTCTTTCTCCAAGGAAAAAAGGCACAAGGAGAAAGATAAGCACAGGTCTCACAAAAGGCGGGCTGAGGCTCACCCCTCAGCCCCCCCTTCGAAAGTTACCAGCTCTCCCTCGAAGGTCCCCGGATCCTCCCCCTCTCGGCTCCATTCGCCTCGTTTCTCGCCGGAGTACCGGTCTCCTTCGAGGTCGTCGAGGCGGCCCTCCCGGCCTGCCTCGACGACTTCTTCTAGGTCAACCAGGAGCCTTACCAACGCGGACATGGATCGGATGATGCGTCGATTCCTGCAGACCCAAATGCAGATGGGGGTGCTCTTGCCTCCCACCCCTCAGGGGGGAGCACAGCCCCTCTCTCTGCTCCGATCACTCCTTCTCCGACCCGGTTTAGGGTTTTGGAGTCATCGGATCTGGGCCCTTTCGGAGCCGGGGTTTCGTCGGCGCCGATACCTCCGGTATCTTCGATGCCGACCTTGCCTTCGAGCATGTCAGATCCTAGCTCTCGGGGCCAAGCATTGGATCTGTGGGGATTGGTGTATCTCCGGCGCAGTGTAGATCGGAGCACACCTCTCTCTCGGATCCGACTGCTTCGGCTCCGACTCCGATCCCCCCCCCCATGCATGTGGGTCTATCCTCCATCATCCATCCTATGGGACAGCCTGCTCAAACCCTCCAGTTAGTTCCCTTGGAGGAACAGGACCCCGTGGGCGAGCCCTCCACGGACAGTCCCACCAAGGAGGTGCCTCGCAAATGGCAGTGTAAAAGGAGGCACCTGGACTCCCCTGAGTCCATCACCATGGATTTGGTTGAAGGGGTAGGTTCCCCAAGATCACCCCCCGAAGATGTCTCCTTTGGAGACATCATGGAAATGTTGCGTATTAGAGGGGGGTGGTCTGCCCAAAAACCTTCCTCGGATGAATCCGTGTTCCTGGAGGCGTTTGAGGTGGGCCCGTCTACCTCCTGGGTGTCCCCTCCGGCTGACCTCCTGGTGGACTTAATTACCACCAGGGCGTGGAAAGAACCCGACACCGTGGAGCCAATCCCCAGACGTCCTGACAAAGTTCTTAGCCACCCCGCAGGTAGGCAGTCCTGGGCTAAGGGGTCCCCTGTTGATGCCATGCTGGTGGCGGCCGCCACGAAGAAGGAACTTGCACAGGAGAGTTCCTCGGTCCATCCTCCAGATATGGAATCTTGGGCGATGGACCGCATTGGGAAGTGGATGTTTGCTTCAGCAACCTTCTCTATAAGGGCGCTGAACTATATGGCACACATTATCAGGCTACAGCGAGACCTAATTAAAGAATACGCTGCAGCCTCCCCAGAGTCTATGACGGTCTCGGATAAGGGCACATTTGCGACTCGTATGGCCACTCTAAAGTCCATCTCTAACACGTACATGCAGTTACTCTCTCATGCTACTGAGGGAGCCGCTAGGGCTAGCGGAGCCGGGGTTGTCATGCGGCGTCACGCCTGACTCCGCCTTTGCGATTTCGCGGATCCCTTCAAGGCATCCTTCACGAATGCGCCCTTTGACAGATCTTCGCTTTTTGGCAAGACCGTACGCGAGACGCTGGTCCAAAGCGAGAAGGATGGGAAGACGCTGTCTGCCGTCGGGGTCTGCTTCTCGAATCCCCAACGATCCTTTTCTAGGAATCAGAGGGGACAAAAGAAGTTGTGGTTTCGCAAGTCTCATCAGTCCCACCCGGCTTCAGACCCCTCATCCTCTAGAGGCAGAGGAGGACAAGGCGGACGCCGGCCCAGAGGCAGAGGGGGGCCGCGTAACTTCGGGTCTAGGGAACCTTTCTCGGACAGGCCCGCGCAACAGCCCTAAGAGCTTACCCGGCTGTCCCTCTCTGGAGGCAGTCGGGGGGCGTTTATCAGAGCATCTTTCAAATTGGGAGTCCATCACGACAGATCAATGGGTGCTCCGAATCATATCCAGAGGTTACTCCATTCCTTTCATACACCTACCCCCCAAAGTCAGGCGCCTCCCCGATGTCCCACCCGATCAAAGGGGAGGCAGCAGCCTTAGAAGTGTCAAAGCTGCTAGAAAAAAGAGCCATCCAGCCCGTCCCCCCAGACCAGTCCGGATTGGGCTACTACTCCAGGTTCTTTTTAGTGCCAAAGAAGACGGGGGACTTAAGACCGATTCTAGATCTCTCCGCTCTGAACCTGTTCGTCCCCAAGGAAAAGTTCAGGATGGTCAATCTTCAGGCTATTCTCCCCCTTCTTCGGGAGAATGACTAGATGTGCTCCATAGACCTCCAGGATGGCGTACTTCTACATTCTGATGGACCGACGATCCAGGAGTTTTCTCCGCTTCTGGCTAGGAGGCAGTCATTATCAATTCAGGGTTCTCCCGTTTGGCCTTACCTCAGCCCCCAGGGTGTTCACCAAGGTAATGGCAGTGGTCACAGCCCACCTGAGACTCCAGGGAATTCAGGTCTTTCCATACCTGGACGACTGGCTCCTCGTCACCCCCAGCAGGCATCAACTCGGTGTTGCAAGGGATTACACTCTAACTCTTGCCCAGAAGTTGGGCATATCAGTGAACCTTCAAAAGTTCTCTCTTCAGCCAGTACAAGTAAAAACTTGAAAGATTTACTTTGTAGGGATAAGACAAAGACCAGTATGGATAATCTGGCCATCACTAAACAGGGCACTTTTCCATGTGGGCTATGCAAGGCGTGTGCTTATGTAGATAGTAGGGGTGTTTTTGTACATCCAGTGACTGGAAGATTGTTTGATTTGAAAGGGAGAGCAACTTGTAGAACCACTGATGTGGTTTATTTGGCTGAGTGTCAATCCTGCACAAGTTTTTATGTGGGCAAGACCAACTGTATGTTTAAAGTTAGGGTCTTGCAGCACCTCTCTTCGATTAGAAATGGAGACACACGCAATGCATTATATAGACACTTGGTAGCTCATCCTACACATAGCTTCAAGTTTAAAGTGATAGTGAATGTGAAGTTGAACAAAGGGGAGACATTAAACAGTTAACAGAGCTAGCTGAATCTAAATGGATAATTGAGTTAATGGCACACACGAGTCCTGGGCTTAATGAAGTCATTCCTATGAGACCCCTTAAGAACAGGTGGGTTTTACTGATTTTACTGATTTTCTATTGGTTTGTATTTGTTTTAAAATGTTTGGTTTTGGGAGATGCTTTATCTGATGAAGGGCAAAGGCCAGCTCATCACTTGCATGTCTATTTTTAATAAACAGAAGGAGTTGATATTCGAGCAGTGTCCAGTCTTATTTGTTTTTGGATATTTACTATGGTTTATTTGACTGGACTTTGGTGAGGCACAGAACATTGTTTTGTTTTTCATAGAGACTTTGTTGTGTTCTATTGTGCCTTACATGCTTTGGGGATAAGGAGCTTTATAAGAAGGTAATTTCATGTCTACAATGCTTTCAGCAACTTTGGTCGGTGGAGCAGGAGATGTGACTTGTCTCCTGAATCGTGAAAACCCTTTTCTTGGTTTGGGTTTTGAGATACAGAAGGATAAGCATGTTGGCAGCAACGTTCCAGTTGCCACTGACAAGAATTTTGATTCTCTTTTAGAGATTTTAACTATAAACTGAGCAGGCTACAGCATCTGCAGTGGCAGACCTTTCATTTGGAAGCCTGCTTAGCTTACGGGATAGTGCCTCGGGGCATGAGGATCTTGTGTATGCCCACACAAGGCGACCGCTATCCCGAGTTATTGGCTAGATGGCAACTATTGAACATTAATACCAGCTACCGGTACATGGAGTTGATTAATGACTTTTTTGCCCCAGAGATCGCTACCCTCAAGCAGGAAGTGGGACAGCTGCAATGCAGATTTGCGTCTGAGTTCACAGACACCAGGAGTCTACAACGTTTGAAACAACTGCATGCTTCCTTACTGGAAGAGGAGGAGAAGATTCGGACCCAGAAATTGGGCAAGTTGAAAAGGGACCATCATGACTTCCAACAAGGGAACATCTTTGTTTGGTCCAAATCAAGAACTCCTTTATCGTCGCAGGAAGATAGAAGGGGACCTGGTTCATACAATGGTGCTGCTATTCAACGAAGTGGACGCTCGATGACATCATCTTCAGAAGCCGGAGGCGATATAGGTCCCACCACGGCAGTTGCGGCACATGGAAGTACTTGCGCCACTTCAGTGTGTACGGATGGGGTTTTTGTTGCCTCCACTGATTCCATTAGTGCTCCCGTGGCTGTGGGAGATACCGGCACCAGCATTGTGAGCACGGAGATGCAAGTACCGGGGTTTCACACACAAACGGTGTCTCGCGATGTATCCAAGGCTATTTCTTTGGGTGATGATGCTTCCATTTCCAGCAAGGAGGGGTCAGCAGTCATGAAGGAAGCTATTCCACAAGTTTCAACACGGGGAGATCCTATCCCCGCCGTGAGTTCCATCATCGAGGGCACTAAGGCACCATCTTGTGCCACTGTTTCGACGGATACTGGTTTTGTGTCTGAGGTGTTGGTTTGTGATCCGAGTGATTACAGGACTGGTACCAGACCGAAAGACACACAGGGTCGTTTGAATTTTTTGGACAGACTGCCGGCACCTGTCAAGAAGAAAGGGGTATTGAATCGTTCCCGCAGCGAGGACAGGGCGAACAACAAGAGGAGGAAGCTGCTGCACTGACTGTTAAGCAAGATACTGGTATTGTTTTTAACCTTTCATCTTACAGTTTATCTGAAGATGAGTGTTTTGTTTTAAATAAAGGGCTGACATTTGTGCCCAGTAGGGCCTGTGTATATAATGACATCATTATGGACCTTATGGTTTTTTGTCGTAGCTTAGTCTTGAAACAGATTTTTGGAGGGGATAACCCGAGTATTACCATGCTAAGGCAGCCTAGCGGTTTTGTCCCTTTTTCACCCTCTATGAATTTATTCATTAATGCTTGTGAACAAGATCTGATGTGCTATTTTCAGGAGGGGACACACGGTAGATTTTATAATCTGAGTCCCACACAGAGACAAGCTCTATATGATCTTGGGAATAATGCAGATATCACTATCAAAATGGCTGACAAGGGGGGTGCTGTAGTGATACTGGACACCTCCTGGTATGAAAGTAAGTTGTTAGGATTGTTACAGAATGTTGATCGTATACCCCAATTAATCCTTTAGGTGTGAAAGGGATTATAGATAGAGTACACAACAATTTACGGCTGTTTTGGATAGTAAATTGATTAGTGAAGATTTGTTTAAATTCCTTATGATAGAGAAGCCAGTGACACCTATATTCAAAGCTCTACCAAAAATACATAAATCAGAAACTGACCCACCTCTCAGACCCATAGTGTCTGGTAGAGGTTGGGTGACAGAAAACATTTCGATTTGGTTGGAGACGGAGTTAAGGCCATACCTAGTCAGATTGGATAGTGTGCTTTTAGATACAGGCCACTTTTTGAAATACCTAGGGGCCTATGAATTGGATCAGTTTGATGGTGGTTTACTTAATGGTAACTATGGACATTCAGAGCCTGTTTACTGTCATAGGCAATGATTATGGGATCTGAGCCATTTCTGAACTTTTGCAGGAGTTAGGCCACTACACTGAAGATAGATACCATAGGAGGTTTGCTTGGTTTGGTACTGAATAATAATGTCTTTATAGGTGTGAATCAAGCATATAGGCAGGCACAGGGGATAGCCATGGGCACCCCCTGTGCCAACACCTATGCTAATCTTGTTTTGTCCTTCTGGGAGAGGAGTATGGTATTGAATAATATGTCATGGAAAGGTCATATCAAGATGTATAAGCGTTTTGTGGACGATATTTTTATTCTTTGGGATGGGGCGATAACTCTTTAGCTGATTTCGCCTCCTACCTACATACCACCACATCATTTTTGAGGTTCACGGTTAACAGCTCACGCACACAGATTGACTTTTGGATGTCAGGGTACAGTTGACAGAAAATGGCTTTTCATCCAGTTTGTATAGAAAAGACTGCTGGAAGAATACCTTGCTTTCTTTTGATAGCATGCACCCTCGACACATATTTCCTAATATAGTGCAGGGACAGGTTGCTAGGATTTCTAGAATCAGCAATGATGATGCATGCTTCGAGCAAGAGTTGGGGACCCTGAAGGACTGTTTTCATACCAGGGTTATGATAGGAAATTGGTGAACAACAGGATGGAGTTTGGCAGAAATTATAGGAAGGATAGGTATAAACCATGGCTGAGAACCGTTGATACAGGCATAAGCTCACAACATGACAGGGCCAGTGGACATGATTCTAGGTTGACACTAACTTATGGCAGTAATATAGGTGATGTTTGTGCACTGATCAGAGGGAATTGGAACATTTTGACTAGTGATGTAAGTTTGAAGGGTATGCTAGGTGATAAGCGGTTTTAGATATAAAAGAAATAAAAACTTGAAAGATTTACTTTGTAGAGGGATAAGACAAAGACCAGTATGGATAATCTGGCCATCACTAAACAGGGCACTTTTCCATGTGGGCTATGCAAGGTGCTTATGTAGATAGTAGGGTGTTTTGTACATCCAGTGACTGGAAGATTGTTTGATTTGAAAGGAGAGCAACTTGTAGAACCACTGATGTGGTTTATTTGGCTGAGTGTCAATCCTGCACAAGTTTTATGTGGGCAAGACCAACTGTATGTTTAAAGTTAGGGTCTTGCAGCACCTCTCTTCGATTAGAAATGGAGACACACTAATGCATTATATAGACACTTGGTAGCTCATTACACATAGCTTCAAGTTTAAAGTGATAGTGAATGTGAAGTTGAACAAAGAGGGAGACATTAAACAGTTAACAGAGCTAGCTGAATCTAAATGGATAATTGAGTTAATGGCACACAGGAGTCCTGGGCTTAATGAAGTCATTCCTATGAGACCCGCCCTTAAGAACAGGCGGGTTTTTTACTGATTTTTACTGATTTTCTATTGGTTTGTATTTGTTTTAAAATGTTTGGTTTTGGGAGATGCTTTATCTGATGAAGGGCAAAGGCCCGAAAGCGCTCATCACTTGTATGTCTATTTTTAATAAACAGAAGGAGTTGATATTCGAGCAGTGTCCAGTCTTATTTGTTTTTGGATATTCAGCCAGTACAGGTCTTGAAGTTTATAGGGGCCAAGTTGAACACGCGCATTTGTCGAGCCCTACTAACTCCGGACAGACTGAACAGCCTATCGCATCAGGTCTTAGCCCTTCTTTGAAGCCCAGCTCCTGTGGCGGAGTTAGTCCTGAGGGCACTGGGGTCGATGGCAGCAGCCATCGGTCTCTCTCTTCATGCACGCCTCCGGATGAGGATCTTACAGTGGACTCTTCAAGTTCAATGGTCGTTAGTGCTTCACCCGCTGAACACCCTGATTTCACTGAGCAGAATTTGCAGGGACTCCCTCCTTTGGTGGCTTCGCTCGCGGGAGCTGCAAGAAGGGAGACCTTTTGTAATTCCCCCACCCCAAGCCACGTTGACCACGGATGCTTCTCGCCTGGGGTGGGGGGGCATTGTTCGGGCAGAACCGTCCAAGGCACGTGGACCCCCATAGAGACCGCTTTGCATATCAATGTCCTAGAGATGAGGGTGGTGCTTTTGGCGTTGCAAGCTCTCCACGACCTTCTCCCTCTAGGGACTATTGCGATCCAGACAGACAACATGGCGGTAGTCTGGTACATAAACAGGGGGGAACCAAGTCTTATCCCCTCTGCCGAGAAGCTATGAGAGTGTGGGAATGGGCGATATCCACCAACCGCTTTCTGATAGCATTGCACATTCTGGGTTGGGCCAACATATTGGCGGACAAATTGAGTCGGGTGATTCTCACCTCGTACGAGTGGTCTCTCAATCCTTCGGTTGCGAAGCAAATCTTCCGCGCATGGGGTTGGCCTCGCTGCGATCTTTTCGCCTCTCTGTCAAACACAAAGTGCAGCGAGTACTTCGCAATACTTCCCCCTTCAGGGGAGGCCCCAAGAGATGCTCTGGTACATGCTTGGCCACCCGGTCTTCTTTATGCTTACCCCCCCGCCCGCTTATGGCGAAGTTCATTCAGAAAGCACGTCGGTTGGGGAGCAGAGTGATCCTCATAGCCCCATTCTGGCCTCGTCAGATCTGGTTCCCTTACCTACGGTCTCACAGTGTTGTTCCTCCATGGATTCTGGATCCCATTCCAGATTTGATCTCGCATCCTGCGGGATGCCAAACCCTGAACCTGCTAAACCTCAAGCTGACTGCTTGGTTGATCCAGTTCCTCTGATGGCTAGGACTCCCGGTATCTCATCACCATTGAAGGCCATTCTGGTGGCGGCCCATAAACCTGCTACCAGAAAAATTTACAATAGTAAATGGAAACGCTTTTCCATTTGGGCCAAAAGCAAGGGCCTGGATCCATTTACAGTTCCTATTCCTACAATTCTGGATTTTTTGTCACTAATCTTTCAGAAGGGAGCGAGCGCTTCCACAGTTAAGGTGCAGTTAGCAGCCATTTCCCACTTTCATGTGGGGGATAGACTGGGATCAGTAGCATCCTCAAAGATATGCAAAACCTTCCTGAGGGGCATTTTTCTTTTGAAACCACCGGTGAAGTCTGTAGTTCCCCCGTGGGACTTAACTTTAGTATTACAAGCTTTGACAAGTCCACCCTTCGAGCCTGCCTCTTCGGTTCCATTGAAATTCTTGTCTTGGAAAACAGCCTTTTTAGTGGCGATTACATCAGCCAGGAGGGTCTCAGAACTTCAAGCCCTGTGCATGAAAACCCCCTACCTCATTTTTCACAAGGATAGAGTGTCTCTCAGGACTAACCCGTCTTTCCTACCGAAGGTGGCTTCAGAGTCAAATATTAACCAATCAATCAATTTACCAGTATTTTTTCCAAATTTTCAGAACAAAGGGGAATACACATTGCACAAACTGGACGTACACAGGCAGTTACGTTTCTACCTGCACAGGACTAAGGATTTTCACAAGTCTGATCAGTTGTTTGTGTCCTTTGCCAAATCAGCTATGGGAAAGGCAATTTCTAAAGTAACTCTGGCAAATTGGATTTCCCAGTGCATAATCCACGGGTATACGTCCTCAGGTAAACCAGTTCCTATGGGAATTCACGCTCACTCAACCCGATCCATTGCTACATCAGCAGCTTTCTGGTCCAGGGTTCCTCTGGACGACATATGTTCAGCAGCTACTTGGTCCACTTCTCATACGTTCATCTCCCATTATAAATTGGATATGATTTCGAGGAGTAGGGCTTCCTTTGGCTCTGCGGTGCTTCAGAATATCCTTCCGTAAGGCCACCCAGGGTTACTTTCTTTAGGTAGCTGGGGACTCTGTCCCACAGGTTGCAGAACAAATGAAGTAACTACTTCAGATAAAGAAGTTATGTACTCACCATAACGTTCCATCTGAGTAGGTACTTCATTTGTCTGCAACCAACCCCCCCTCCATACCCCCTAACCACATTGGGATAACTGGCCATCTGCAAAATGTCTTTTTCATGAGATGAAGCAGGGCTTGATCCTCTGTCGAGGGTGTGAATTGTTTAGGACTGAGCAAACTCGATCTGAGGTACTACAGTAGGCAGCAGGGGATTATGGGTAGGGGGAGGAGCTAGGAGCTTGGATCTTTTAGCTTGTGAAGCTGCCGGCTCGGATCCGAGGTCGGATCCGATACCCACAGGTTGCAGATAAATGAAGTACCAACTCAGATGGAACATTATGGTGAGTACATAACTTCTTTTTTTTACTGTGTCCAGTGACCATGGTGACTACTGATGCCTCTCAGTTGTGGTGGGGGGCATTACTTGGGAAGGACGGTCCAAGGCATGTGGTCCCCCAAGAGACCAATTCTCATATCAGTAACCTGAAGTTGAGAGCATTCCTAATATCACTGCAGGCATTTCAAGATGCTCTTCCTCTAGGGACTATTGGATTCAGACTGACAGCATGTCTCTAGTCTGGTACATCAGCAAAAAAAGGGAAACCAGGTCTTATCCTGTCTGCCAGGAGACTGTGAAAGTGTGGCAATGGAATATCTCCACCAACTGCTTTCTAGTTGCAACTCATATTCTGGGAAAAAAAGCGTACTAGCAGACAAAATCAGCAGATCCATTCTGATGCCTCATGAGTGGTCTCTCTTTTTCATTGTTGTGGTCAACCTTGCTGCGACCTCTTTGCGTCCCCCTCAACAGCAAGTGCAGCAGGTATTTTGCCCTGATCCCCCTTCAGGGGGAGTCACCAAGAGATGCTGTAGTCCATGTTTGACCTTCTGGTCTCTTTTACTGTTATCCTCCACTTCCCCTTGATCCCCATATTCCTAAAGAAAGCAATCCAAGAGCTCAATCATCTTCATTGCCCCCTACTGGCCTCACCAGGTGCGGCTCCCCTTCCTTTGGTCTCATCTTCGCTGTCCTCCCTGGATACTGGATCCAACTCCAGATCCCCTCTCACACCCCTCAGGGATGAATCATCCCAGTATCACAGCCCTCAAACTAACTGCATGGTTTCTCCAGTTCGAATAATAGCCAGACAGTCCAGGCTTTCTTCCCCTATACATACCATTCTATTATCCTCATGAAAAAGACTCTACCAAGAAAGCTTATAAGAGCGAATGGAAAAGATTTTATCTTTGGGCATTGAGAAGTAACGTTGACCCTTTTGCTGGCACAGTCTCTGCAGTCCTTGATTTTCTGTTTGCTCTTTTCAAAGAAAGATCTAGTTTTTCTACAACTGAACTACAGTGGTCAGTCATTTAAAATTTTCATATAGGAGATAAGTTATGTAAAGTTTTCTGAAAGGCCCATTTCTCCTTGGACTCCCAATAAAGGATCTTTCACCCCCCGGGATCTGACTGTGGTATTATAAGGTCTGACTCAAAAATCCTTTGAACCTTCAGCAAAAAATTTTTTAAAATCCCCGTCATGGAAAACAGCCTTTTTAGTAGCTATCACTTTTACTAAAAGAATTTCTGAACTCCGTGCTTTTTCATCAGAGTCCCTATGTTATTTTCCATAAAGACAGGTAATGTTATGAACAAACCCTTTTTTTTTATACCTAAAATGGCTTTTGAATCTAACATTAGCCAATCCATTCATTTACCTGTTCTCTTTCCAAATTTTTCAAACAAAGGAGAATGCATGCTACATCTCCTGGATATGCACAGACAATTATGTTTTTATCTACACATAACAAAACAGATTAGAAAATCAGATCAGCTATTTGTTTCCTTCTCATAAAATTGATTGGGTTATCCAGTTTCTAAAGTTACATTGGCAAAATGGATTACTGATTGCATTTCTTCACTCTATTCTCAACAATGCATTTCTCTACTAAGACCACCTAAAGCCCACTCAATTAGATCCATGGCCACTTCATCTGCTTTTTGGTCAAGAACTTCTACTGACACTTGTTCAGCAGCCACATGGTCCAATGCTTATACCTTTGTTACTCATTACAGATTGGATGTAATGTCCAGAAGAAGAGCTACCTTTGGCTCAGTAGTTCTCCACAATATCCCTTTCATGAGGCCTCGCAAGATTAACATCGCTGGGGACTCTGTCCTATTCGTTGAGGAGGAATGAAAAGGACAACATCAGATTTAAAAGGTATGCGTTCACCATAGCTAGGCATCTGTGTTGTCCATTTTCATTCTTCCTCAATTTTTCCCCATACATCCCCCTTCCTATAGTCTTCAGAAGGAACCTCTTGGATTTCTTATTGGAATTTATAATTCCAGGTTTCAGCCCTGTTCTTTGAGTGATCCCTTTCTTTATGTAATTAATTGAGATTTTATGGCAACAAACTCGATCTGAGGTTTTGAGAATGGACTAGGGCATTTATGGGTAGAGGGAGGAGCTTGAGAGTTGGATCCAAAGTCTGAAGTATGTGGCCAGACCGGATCCGAGGATCGGATATGTAACATATTCGTTGAGGAAGAATGAAAATGTACAACACAGATGCCTAGTTATAGTGAGTGCGTAACTTTTAATTTCTTCCATTGCACTGGTCACTGCTCATTGTTTGCAGAGTGTGTGTGTATATGATTCTATTGATATTTCTTCCAGGGCTATGGCCACTGGTACTGTTTAAGGAGGTTTGCTTGGCTGTGTTCTCAGAACCTCCCAGATGATATAAATTATTTTTTAACTTCTTCCTTAGATAGAGATATAGTGTTTGGCTCCTCTGCTGCAGAGGTAATCAGAAAGTGTGATGAAAGGGGCAAGCTGGTCCAGGGAATCTCTAAGATTTTTCATTCCTGCTTTACCAAACTGTCTTAGGGATTTTCTTTTTCTCAAAACTTCCAAAACTAAAGACAGTCCAACAAGTCTGAATGACTGTTCAAGAGAACTTGTGATCCTTTCCTTCCCTGGCCCCTAAGTATGACTCTCCATTTTTCTCTCTGGCAACAGACTGCTTATGAAAAATGAGTTCTGAAAATCATTTAGCAGGGTTACAGATGGCAGTGGAAGGAAATTCCTCTTTTCCAGGGGGTCAGTCCTTATCCTACAGATCAGACTATTGTTTTCTCTTGTTCTGCAATCACTTGCTGTCGCAAGGACTGATGAAACCAGTTCCTCCTTCCCAGGTAGGGAAGGGGTTTTATTCAAGAATGTTCTTAGTGCCAAAAAGATGAGGTTTGGAGATCAGTTCTGGATCTTTCTTTCTTAAACCTAGTTGTGGTAATGCCCAAATTCAGAATGTTATCACTTCACAACCTGTTACATCTTTTTCCTCTTTCAAGTTCCCTGGTAACACTAGACTTAAAAGATGCTCATCATCACATCCCTATTCATCCAGCTTTCTTAAGATTCTGTGCGTCTGGATCACGTTATTAGTTCTCTGCCTTAACTTTTGGACTATCCACCTTAGCAAGAGTGTTTACAAACAGTCTGTCTCCAGTTATAGCTCACTACAGGCTACAGGGTATCCACATTTTTTCCATAGTTAGATATCTTTGCAGAGTCTTTTTCAAAATATTGAGTCCCTGTCTTGGGTGAGAGATCTCTTGCACAAGCTGGAATTATAAGAGAACATTCAAAAGTCTTTCTTAATTCCCTCACACATGATTGTGTTCGTGGGATCTCACTTAGCTCATTTCAAAGAGCTTTTCTTCCACATGAAAAAAAAAACTGATCTTTATCTAGATCTGTTTTAAGGTTTTCCACTCAGACTTTGGTCACTGCGAGGGAATGCCTCAGAATTTTGGGTCTCATGACATCTTTGATTACCATGGTACCTCTGGAAAGACTTCACATGAGAAAGGTACAGTGGTTACTGAAATCACTGGCTGCAGCATTAACACCCTTTATCCTATAACTGGGGTTTGTCAGAAGATAAATATTTTGGTAGAGATCACAGATATCTGCAAATCCAGGTCTCCTCTTGTTCATTCCTGCTCCAACAAAGTTAGTTACCACAGACCCTTTGGACTTTGCTTGGAGAGCAGTTTTGGTTGGGATAAAAGTGCAGCAGGTGTGGGATACCAAGAACAGATGCAGTCATTATAAATATTAAGGAGATGCTTGCCCTGATCAAGGCACTCACCTCTCAGAACAGATTCAAGTGGTTAAAGACAATACCCCAGTCATGTGGTACTTCAGCAAGCAAGGGGAAAGCAGTTTGTACCCTGTTTGCAGGCTAGCCATGTTAGCTTGGGATATAGCTTCACAGCACAGTCTTGCTCTATAGGCATCCTACATTCTGTCAGAGCAAAACTATGTGGTAGACAAGCTAAGTAGGACCAGGGCTGACCCTCAAGAATGGAAGAATGGAGGGACCTCTTCGAGCTATTTTGCCAACATGGAGGCTGGACCATTGAAAACCCCGTCTCTGGAGGAGTCAGCATTTTTGGAGGCCTCTGACATGGGCCCATCCATGCCTTGGGTGGTTCCTCTTCCTGGCATGCTTATAGACTGTGTCCCAGAGGGCATGGAAGGAGCCCATTCCCAAAAAGCCTGATAAGTTTCTGTTTATCCCAAGGACTAACCAAATTGGAGTAAGGGTCTGGATATGGAAGTGATTGTGGTGGCAGCTGCCACCAAAAAGGAGATCTCCGAGGAGTGCTGTTCAGTCCATTCCCTAAATAGAGACTTGGGCTTCAGACCGTTTAAGGAAGCGTTGCTATATTTCAGACAAATTTGCCTTAAGGGCACTTAATTATTTATTGCACTTGACTAAGCTCCAGTGGGATTTGGTGTCTCAAGTGCCAGATACAGCAATCCTTGGAGATTCAAAAGATGCTGGAGACTTGGTTGTCTGCTTTGTTTCTGATCACCAATATTTCCCTGAGGCTCATTTCTAATGCAGCCAATGGAGCATCCCAAGCAGCTGGCTCTAGCATTGCCATTCATCACTACATTTGGATGTGGTTATGTAATTTTTTGAATTGCTTCAAGACCTCAGAAAGTGGCAGCCATCTTATTAGGATGTTCCTTCAGAGGGTTCCCCCCAAGGCAAAGGGGCCATAATAGACACTGCCCTCAGGGCAGGTCCAGTCTGCAGAATCAGTGTTTCCGTTTCCCATTATAAGCTGGATATTCAGTCAAGACCCAAGGCTTTCTTTGGCTCCACCATGTTGTGGAATATCCTTCCTTAGTTCCTCTCAGGGATTTATACATGTCAGGGGACTCTCGCCTACAAGTATAAGCCAGATGGAGAGGACAACATTGAATGTGAAAGTTGTATACTTACTATGACTATAGATCTGTGTGGTCTGTCCCCGTCTGGTTCAGCCTCCTCCCACATGCCCACCTTGGCTTGTTATGGCGAACTTCCTATCAGAGATGGCTAGACAGTGGAGGTCATCCTTTTCTTTTTATTGGATTCCTGCATCCTCCTTTCATTCAGGGAGATTATTGTAGCTGACAGGTTGGTTTACATTGGGCAAACTCGATCTGAGGGGTCGGATGAGGAGCGGGGTATTGTGGGTAAGAGGTTGGAGCCAATGAGTTGGACATCTGAAGGAAATGGCCAATGTCTGATCCGAGTTAGATCCGATAACGCACATGTTGAACCAGATGGAGATGGACACCATGGGCCTGTCATTATGGTAAGTACATACCTTTTGTTTGTTTTTTATTCCTGTGGAAAAGATGATCATTTGATAAATAACCAAGTAAGAAGAAATGGTGTATTTGTGAGAAAACTGGTCATGATGCAAAAAGTGTGAATTGAAATGTTATAACAAACTTGGGCATTTATGTATGGATTGTAATCTAGAGGAAAAAAAGATGAATAATACAAAAGTGAGGACAGTGTACTGAGAGAAGAAACAGTCCCAATAAAAGATGAAGAGGAAGTAGAGAAGCAAGATCAGGGTAAAAATAAAGATAAGGATAAAGTTAAAAATTAAACAGAAGATATTATAGAAAAGGGCTCTGAAATAAGTTATGGGGAAAATATAAACTGTAAAACAGTGAAAGGTAACAAGAATTAGTCTTCTGATCTGAATACTCCAAAACCAGGGGTTGGATCGGAGAAGGAGTAAATCGGGACAAAGGCAGACTGCATGCCCCCAGCCACAGAGGGAAAGGGGGCAGGCATGACTCCCATCTGGATCTGTGTGCGGATAAATCTCTGCATCATCCTGTCCACCTCGGCTTTAGAGAGGCTGCGAGTGGACCTGGAAAAGGAAGCCATGGACACTTGTTTAGAGAACCTGTGAGGGGAAGCTGACGGTGGTGAGCGGACCCAAGATGCATCCGGCTCCAGGGGAAAAAAAGGGGAAACGGAGCGGGGGAAACCCACTCTGGCATCTGGGCAGGATTTAGCTAACGGTTTTGCCAAGGCAGAGGGGTCTCAGTCTGTCTCGGTCCTTGTGTATTCACTTCTCCCTTCCCCAGTCCTCTTAACGGGAGGTTGAGTCCCAGAGGCTGGGGTGGAAGAAGCAGAACAGGCGGCTGAAGCCACTGCAGTAGCAGGGGCCTCCACCAAAGGTGGATGGAGGAGGCACTTCTGAATAAGTGTATTCCTCCTGTCGATCAACGAACGGGAATTGAACCCAGCACAGATCGAGCAGGAGGAATTAAGGTGAGGCACCCCTAAACAAACCATGCAGAGAGTGTGGCCATCAGCTGGGGAAAGCTTATGACCACACTCTGTGCACTTCCTAAAACCCGGTTTGGGTGTCTCTGCCATACGGGTGGAAGAGAGAGACCCAAACACACACACACACACACACACACACACACACACACACACACACACATGGCTGAATACGAAAGGAAGGGAAAGCTCTTTTTTTATATTATATAAACAAGAACCCAATGCCTGCGCGCCACGTTAGGATGGAAAATTGGCAAGGGGTGATAAAAAAATTGGGAAGATAAATAGAAGAAAAACTACAACTTACCCAAAACAGTTGCTTAGAACCCAGACCACTATGTGAAGTCTAGTGCGGCAAATGAGATCTGAAGGGAGGAGGGAGACAGGGGCATTATGGTTTGGGGAGGAGCGTGGAACTTAGATCAGATGGTAGAAATAAAGCCGAGTTGGATCTGTCCCGGATCCTAGTACTCACAGTTTGAAGAACAAATGAAGACAACAACTTCAGATCAACAGTTATTTAAAATATAAAAATAAAGTGCTGTTTTCATTATGAAATTAAATGTGGGAGTTTTTTTTTTCCCCAAAGGTAACTTATCTATGGAGACACACTAGCTGAGCATTGATCCCTGAAAGCTCGCAAGAGGAGTGCTCTTCAATGTCAGGAAAGCTCTGAAAGGCTTGTCGTCCAGACTGCCGATTTTCTCACTGCTTTGCTCAAGCTGTCAACCTGTCTGGGTATTTGAAAGATGCCATTCAGCTTTGAACGCTTGCCAGCTGTTTTATCCTAGGCATAATATAACCCATATAGCTAAGGCTACTGCAGCAGATATAACCAATGTACCTAAAGTTAGTACAACAGTGATCGAATAACAAACATCTAGCCCTCATCATACTTCCTAACACAGCAGAAGCACTTGCCCTTGTTGCACTATTGCTCTTATTCACTCTCTCTCTCTCTCTCTCTCAAAGCTCTAAATTACAAATACTGTGAGAAATGCTGCAGCTGATCTGAGTATTCAGTCATTTCCACCAGTGAAGAAATTCTCACCCAGTATGGATTAAATCTAGTGAATGTATGGTGAACCGATCTCTTGGATCCAAAAATGAAACTAGCAAGGTCTCTAAACAAGGCTCTGTATAACACATGCAGCGGCTGTGCCCCCCCACATACATCTACTACCTAAATATACTAGCACCTAAATAGCTTTACCTCAGAGAAGAGGAAATTCTATGAGGTACAACAAATTTGGACTTCATATACATATCTGCCTGTAATTACACTTAAATTCTCTCACATTCAAGGACGATATATACAGTGGGAACCCATGCAAATGACCTATTAGAAGTTCAAAAATTTATATGTCACAGGTTATCTCATGAGGTATAGTCAAATGCTACTCTTGCCACTATTTGCAATTTCCTTGAAGAAGGCACTGTTCACTTCTCCTACAGTATACTGTAATGATATTATTACACAAAATGTTATACAGCTTGAAACGGGGAAAAAAAAATCACAATATGGAAATGCACATGCCAAGCAGGTGCCCATGGTCTGCAAATTCACTTAGTGCAACCAACAAACGGACTAGTGTCAAAGCTCCACAGCTTGCATGTTCATTCTGTGTACCTTTGAGCACACAGTACAACTGTCATACAGCTCTCCGGTCACTCCTTAAAATTGGGTCAGTGTCTACTGGATCTTATCTGGTTGCATAATAAAATAAGTAGCAGTCCGCTGTCTCCAAACTTAGATTCTGCTTAGGATAATTTCCACCATGCTTCCACACCAGTATCATCTTATGTCAGATGTATGAGCAACAAGCTTAAGATAAAATGATCTATGCAAGTCACCACCAGCTCAGAATCTGAATAATACATTTGGCTTTTGTTGCTTCAGGGTCTGGAATGCTACAGGACTATCTCAAGACTACTGCAAAAATGCTCAGTTAGCTACATAATAACCTGGCCCTTAACTACCATAATCTTGGAAATGGGGACGTAATGCACACATTTGTTTTACAGACTAGAAGATTGCTCCCCCCAAAAAATAAAAGTCTCCAAAGACAGTACAAGACATGCAGATATTGTAAATCACTGCATCTGGAGGTCATCAAATGGTTTAATGAGAACAATGATGTTGTAATAGGAGGCTCTAAAGTTCATGTAACTGAGTGAGTGACAAAATAACTCTCCAAGAATCACTGGAATCAGGGGGAGAAAACACATTGTCGAAGCCTGTCACTGGATGTGATGATCTTATTTACATAGTAAGTAATCAAACACACAAAACAATAATGCCAACCTATGTCTGTAAAACTGGAGAAGGTAACAGCAGTAACATCAAAAGACCCTTTTCTATCCCAAACAGCCAGAGCAGCCATTGGTAAAGCAGTTCTCCTTTCTCAGCTTGAATATGGGGTCTCAATTTTTGCTTCTGCCTCAAAGGAAAACACTGCCACACTCCAGACTATCTCCAACAGCATCTGCCAATTCCTTACAAACTCACCTCTCTGTGAGCATCACTATCACACTAGAAAAAGCCAAGTGACTACCCATAAAACAAAGAACTAAACTATGTTTTGGTTCCCAACACTACAAACTACTCCAGCTCCACACATTTACTTGCTTGCAGCTAGATTTCACGAAAATACTTCCTCCTCATACAACTTGAAACACTACTCAAAAGCCACAGCAGCTCTCAATATCCTTAGAACTGAACTCCACAGCACTGCATATGCTTTAACCTCTCAGACACTTACTCTTTGGAAAGCTCTCCCCATCAACATTAGGGTAATCAACACTTTTACCAAATTCAAAATGCAACTCAAAAAGCACTTCTTCATTGAAGCTAAATGCTCCTGCTTCAACAAAGGACATATCACCTAACCTATCTCCTTTCTGAGTCTCTTCTCCTCTCTTAACATTCACCAAAGACTGACCCACTTTAGAAAGTAATTTATATATTGTACATTATACTCTGCTTGATTGTACACTGCACTGTGCTTGTTCATTAGACTGTGTACTCAGTTTTTTTTCTATGTAATTAGTATGAAGTAGTTTGTTATTGCTTTACATTTCTATATTTTTTTTGTGAAATGTTTTGTATTTCACCAGTGTGAGCCTAAAATCGGTCAATATTGATCAGTCCACTACCTTGGTAACCAAATGTTAATAAAATAAACCTAAAAAAAGACGAGTGAAATACAAATTCTGAAAAAAGTAGGATGAAAACTTATCCCACCATTTCCAACACTTCAGTCACCAGAGTCTGACCTATATTGAACAAGGCAGTTCAACCCTGCCAAAAGCAAGCCCAGTAGGATGTGTGCAATGTGTAGTAGTATTGTATGTCACGAGTAACGGTATCAGACTGAGTCAAATTATATCACTGCCTGCTCCTACCTATTTGTAGTTTCTATGTAGCATGCAGTGCTTACTGCTCCCTCCAGTGTCTCTCTCTACTAGTTTTACTCCTCTCACAGGTTTAGAATAACTCCTCCTCATTTGCAATAGCCATCTTAAGGATCCATTTAGTTGCTTATAAATATAACTGTGTCTGCTCATCACAATTCACTATTTTCAGAAATGATTTGTACCATCAAACATTTCTCAATAAGCATGTGAAAGCAGCAAACATGGTTACATATTCCCCAGTACAATCTGCTAACAATGAAGCTGCACTTGACAGAAAGGATGTTGCTGTATGCCTTCCTAATTTAAAACTCAAGCACTACAAATTTCTTGAGTAACCCTAAATGACTATAGGATTCTTACAGTCATTTACATTTTTTTTTTGTTTCTGAAAATGTGTGACTGCATAAAATTGGTAGTAGTCCTAATTAGGTGAAGATCACCCTCATGTCATACTGCATGGAATTGCTGGACAGTTTGGTAGATAAGTGAATATGTCAAATAGCAGAAAGTAAGATGGGAGATGAGCAGTTCATAGGTTCATAGGTTCATAGGTTCATACTAGGCTATCTGCCCGAGGGCATTTACAAGCCTAGCCCATAGTTTTGTGGCTTACGCCACCCCTTTAGTATGGGGAACTATACCCATTATTTTGCTGTGCCTCTGTTGAGCAGTGACACTGAGGTAATCCCTGGGGTATATCTACGATCTCCCATCCATTGGTCAAGATTTCTCTTGAACAAGGCCAGCGAGGTGCTCTGCCTCACATATACCGGGATTTTATTCCACAGCATAGGGAGTCTTTGGGTGATGAATCTATCCCTCCAGCACGCCCTATTAATAGCCGTGTCGAGGTTTAAGTCTCCCGCCCTTGTGGCTCTGACGGATCTAGATTTTTTGAGGTGAAGCATATTCATCAAATCTGGGTTTGACATGGCCTTGTATGTTAGGCAAAGGTCACCTCTGAGCAAGCGACTGAATAGAGCTGGAGTTCTTTCAGTCGGGCAGCATAGGACAGATGTTTGAGACCCTTTATCCTTTTGGTGAGGAACTTTTGTGGCCTCTCCAGCTGCTGCAAGTGTCGGGTCAGATACATTCCGAATGGGGCATTGTACTCAATCATTGGTCTGATGAGTGATGAGTATAGGGAGACTATGACCTCCCTTGATCTAGATGAGAATCCCTTCATGATAAGGTGGGCAATGTAGAAGGTCTTCCTAACTACTTTAGCTACATGGGTGTCGAATGACAGACTACTATCAACCTGGGTCCCCAGGTCCCTGATAACTTCTTCTGTACTCAGTGGATTGCCACCTATTTGGTAGCTAGGGTAACCTTGTTTTTCCCGAAGGGTATGACTATGCATTTTTGGCATTTAACTTTAGGCCATGGCTCTGGCACCAGTTATCCGCTTCTGTGAGACCCTTCTGAAGGATATCTGTGTCAGATGTGTTTTCTACTATGGCGCCCAGTTTGCAGTCATCTGCAAACTTTGTCAGCCATAACCCTCCTGTGTTTGCTTGTACTTCGGAAAAGTAGATGCCAAACAAGAGTGGGCCCAGGACTGAGCCCTGTGGTACACCACTTGTGACAGGCTTTGAGTCTGACATGGCGCCAGCAACTCTGACCCTGTGGGTTCTGTCACTCAGCCAGTTTGCAACCCATCTTGTGATGTATGGGTTAACATTTAAGCTGATGAGTTTTTCAATGATACCCGAGTGGGGTATTGTATCAAACAAAGGCCTTCGCCAGATCGAGGTAGGCTGTATGGATAAGGATGCAGTACAACTGACCCAATGTCTGCAGTGAGACAGATAATGGGAAAAAAGCTGGTGATGAGGAAAGACTCTAACTGGCCATTCCAAGACATGGCAAAATTATTTGAGAAGGATTCAGAAAGCTAATATAGGCAGTCCTGAGATGGGCAAGTCACAGGAATATTGGTAGAATTAGTGCATGCTTTGTACAAGGACCCAGTGGCACAAGTGCACAGTATTTGGGCTCACAGACAGACTTCCAGTGGGGGTGGGTATGCCTCAGGGTTTAGCTTTGAACCCACTCCTGTTCATGCTATGATACAATACATCAGCAAACGGAGGGGAAAGAGCAAAGCTTCTACATGCAGAAGGTGTGACATTACAAGCAGACTCTGAATAGAATCTTTTGAAAATGAAAAGAGAACTAGAATTAAAAACTGAAGGCAAATGGAATGAAACAGAGTACATTAAAGACGGTGGACACTGACAACAAATGGGGGGATCAAAAGAAGATGAAAACTGAGATACAAGGGAAAAATGCAGAACACATTAACAGCTTTAAGTATCTGTGAGGGGTGTGGTTAAACGGAAGGGATATCTGAATGAAGAGGTCTAAGCTAGAATAAGAAGTGCAGCAGCTGTTTCAGGGGCAGTGTCTGAGGCAGTAATGCTAAAGAAGCTGAAAAGTAAGGAGTACAAAACAGGAGTGTAACCAGTGGTATACTACAAGGCACAGAAACCTCTGTAGTGAAGGCAGAGTAGGTGTGAAAACTTGAGCTGATAGAGATAAAGTGCTTGAGGTATAGGCAGTTGGGTCTGTGAAGTGAGGACATTAAAGCAGAAACCAGAGATTATGATAGTCTTGTTACATGTGCAGGAAAGAATAATGAAGAATAATGTGATTTGATAAAGCAGATTTGGGAGAAGCAGAAAGAGTGAAAGAGGAGATGACGATGCTCAGCCAAGACATGGATGGGCTGCATTACAGAATACATGCAACAGGTGGGCTTGACTGCTGAAGAAAGTAGGATAGTGGCTCTGAATCAAGCATGGGTGGAGGCAGTTGACATGTCACCCTGACCACATGTAAAGTAGGGGAAAAGGGGTGGGGATAATGATAATCATCCATCCAAATGTGACAATATTGAGTAGTAAATGTTACAGAAATGTCTAACATTGATGAGTACAGTTTTCCAAGTAAAGAACCGTAAATCAGCTTGATAAGCAGGTTCAAAAGGTGACAGTCAACTTGTCCAGCAGAAAAATGAGAACCCAAGGAGGGGCAACCTGTTTAAGAGGAGGTCTCGGGTGTAAAACCCCTTTCAGAAACTGTTTCACAGAAAAAATAGGAGGATCTCTGTGTGGGCAGATGTGCTGAAATGGCTGCCAGAGGAAGCTTTACAAAACAATAAGAGAAGCCACAGGGAGTTAACTCACTCAAATATATCAGCACCAGTGGTATAAAATTATTGATGGGCCCCTGATTATTTGATAGGCACCAATCAGAAAATCACTTCCACTTACCAACACAGAATTTTCTAGTAGCAGGCTTTCTTGCCTCCTATAGTATCTGATGCATATTCTCATGAAATAAGAGTATGAAGGTTATAACAACTGAATCATCCAGGCAGTCAGTTGAAGTTGATGGATAGTAGGGTATATCAAACTCCTCCTGTATTGTGTGAGTAAATCCAGTCCAAGATGAAGCTTGTGGTATAACTGCCCTTTGCCAATTCCATAAGAAGTGAGAACCAATGCTGCCTGGGCCAAAATGAGTCAACACAATGGTTTCTGGTGCATCCTTTGGAATCTTCAGAATCATCCTGGCTATCAGTGGAAATGGTGGAAACACATAAATGACATTCCCTTCAAATGGAATAAAAATGCCATCTGTTTTCTAGGCCTGCTTGCAAGGAGTCCTAGAACTAAATTTGCTTAGTTGTCAGTTTTGAAAGCAGGTGAACAGATCTGACATGTTCCCCAAAACGGGTCTACTCCACGATGTCGAAAGCCGACAATATCGAAGCTGATATTGGCGGCACCACAACATCGAAAGTGCAGAACATCGTGCAGGTAAATGGAAATCTCTGTAGGGGGGAAATTTCCATTTACCCCAATGCAGTGCGGTCTCAGAGTTGGAATATTTAAGTAGGGGGGTATGGGGGCTGCAGGGGAGCTTGCCCCCCTGCCTACGCTAGTTAGTTTTTATTTTTGTTTGTTTTTTATTTTTAAGCGTTATTCGATGTTTGAGGTCTGCCTTTAGTGATTCGATGTAGTAAGATTTCGATAACGTGATATAGACACCCCAAAACTAGTTCAGTTCCTGGAAGGCCTCCTGATTTAATTTCCATTCATAAGGGTCTGTGCTGGTTCAGCTACACTTATCTGCCACTAATTCTTGCTATGTCAGAATGTAAGATTCTTGGAAGGTTAATAAATGCTGAACAGCCAACTCAAAAGCCATACTGCCAGCTTGCATAGGGTGTAAAACATTGTACCTCAATGCTTGTTTATGTACTACATGACTGTGGTATTGTCTGCAATCACTTGAAGAGGTCCTGAGGACCACAGGTGATGTAGAGAGTTCAAGCCATGTATCACAGCCCATATCTCTTTCAAGTTGATGTGCTTTGATCTGCCTGAAGGACCCAACAGGACTTGCAGTTTTACCCAATGGAAGCTGTTCCCCAAGCAAAATCTGAAGCATCAATAGTGAGAGATTGATTTGGGGTCTGAGAAAAGAAGGGCATACCTGGATTCAGTTGAATTTATTGCCTCCACCAATGCAGTTCCCTTTTACAAAGCTAAGGAATAGAATTTGGTACACCACATAATGCAAATACTGGGTTTGTGTATTTTTTTAGAAACCATTGCACCTTTCTCGTATACAATCTGTATAGAGTAATCATGAGACTCATAAATGCAATGAACACTATGAATTCTCTTGCAGAAGTCTGAGAAAGGCTCAAGAAGCTCAGGCAAAATTCCCACTAAATAAAATCACCTTCTCTGGTGTCAAAATGACCTTTTGAAGAGAAGTATCTATATGGCAATCCAGAAACATAATCCTGTTAGTCAAAAAGGATTTTGCAGTATTTATCTGGAAGCCCAGACTAGTCAAAAGAAACGTATCCCAAGTCAACAACTCTTGACATCTGAATTAAGACTCTGCAAACATAAGCAAGTCATTTAAATAAAAGATGTGAATGCCATTCAATTAAGCAATAACCAATGATGTGGTATGATATATTGAAGATTTACCCACAGTTGGTGTGGTTTAATCACGAGGGTGAACCCCAAGTGATTAAATAAAGCCAACCGTGGGTATATTTTAATATACCACAACCACGGAGTTGGTTATTGCTATTATATAATGACATTATTTAAGAAAAAAAGTACTTACTTTTCTTAAATAATGTCTTTGTATAACGACGCATTACTGTTCTTCCACCGGTGGTGGTATACTGCTTCCTTGTGTTGATGTAATGCGCATGCGTATGGGACTTGCGTTCCTACGCATACCTAGTACAGCAATGCTTTGAAACAGAAGCAACGGAGAAAAGAAAGTCTCCGTTGCTCAGTTTTTTTTTTTTTTTTTTATGATGTATTAAAAAAAAAAAGTTTTAGACACTTTATGCCAACGGAAACAAATCCGGGTGACCGGACCTTTTTCCATTGGTATATTGTGGGATTTACAACGGGCATACTGGCCAATCAGTGTGCACATTTTGGAATATTAATGGGGGGGGGGGTCATTGTATAATCTGCAATAAACTATGACTGGGGCTAGACAATTTCTGAATACCCTTGTAACTGTAAATAAACTAAAGGGTAATGTAGTGAACTGATAATATGACCCAGAAAAAGAGACCCTTAAAAGTTTCTTGAAGCCTATGGCTATGGTTATGATTATATGGTAATAAGCAATTTTAGATCTAGAGTTTTCAAGTAACTCATGAGAGGAATGAGGGGTAACAGGTTTTGTAAGGTCACTGAAATACAAGAACCAGAAGCTGTAGAGTTCAATTCACAAAAGACGTATGCCAAGTTGAAATAGAAACAATCTTTTATTATGTAAGCGCTTTCGGAAGACTTAGTATTCCTCCTTCTTCAGACAGGGTTGTTTGTTTGTCTGAAGAAGGAGGAATACTAAGTCTTCCGAAAGCGCTTACATAATAAAAGATCGTTTCTATTTCAACTTGGCATACGTCTTTTGTGAATTGAACTCTACAGCTTCTGGTTCTTGTATTTCAGCGGTTTGTCTTGTGTTTTTGGAGGTTTTGTAAGGTCAACATTTTGAACTCTGGCATTTTCACATATTGATTTAGAAATGAAATATCTAGTACTGGTCTCTAAGAGACCTCTTCCTTCAGTACCATAAGCATTCCGGAATAGAAGCTTTTCTCCCTTTGACTTACTGGCACTGATTCTATGACTCCTTGGTTGTGTAAAGACTAACGAACATGAGGGGGAAAAAATCAGTTTCGTTTGTTGGTTGGGGAGGTATTGTCCTGAAAGGAATTTTTTGTATCCAGTACAATCTGTGACCCTCCTGCACCCCTTTTAACATCCAAGAATCTGAAAGAATCTTCTGCCAAAGGGGAATGTCGAGGACCAGAAGATACACTGGTCGGAGGAAAGGGAAGGCAGTAAAGAATGCTGGCAAAGTCATTCTGTACTGTTGGTCTGTCCCTTTTTTCTGAAATCCCTTTTTCTTGTCGTTATCCTCTGGCCATGTCTCTTTGGTGATTTGTTTGCCTGAAGAAAGACTGGTTTTGTTTATTTGGCTTTTTTTGGTAAGGAGGAGGTCTATAATATTTGTAATGAAGTACATGTAAGATCTTGGAAACTCTTTGAATAAGCTTCCCTCTTTCCTGGGTAGCAGAAGAGTCAAAGAATTCCTTGTCTAATGGATAATCTAAGATTTCAGACATTACTTCATCAGCAAGCATTTGGCTATGTACCTAAGCATACCACCTTAACACTGTAGCAGTTGCAGAGACCCTTGACACAGTATCTTCACAGTCATACACACTCTTCAAAGCATAATTAGACACCAGAAGTGGGTCCAAACAGTTTGGTTCAAAAAATAACTTTCTTTTGTAGGAAGATTGGAAGCTAATTCCCTAAGACATTTTTACATATGTCTCTGGTAATTCAGATTTTTGATTTCTGAAGACTGAAATGGAAGAGAACATTCTCTTATCTGTAAGGTCCAGCATTTTAACCTCTGTCACCATGTGAAGGGTTAGTATCAAAGACCAACTTGCCATCAGTATAAGGCTCAGCTGAGCAGCTGGATCAGATCTAAAGTGAGAGAAAAAAGTTTATTAGTCTGGGTACCTTACATAGACTGTATGCTTTTTAGGGACTGATGACTGGGTATCAGGATAATTGCAGGCAGCATTCAGCACATCCTCCGGGATGGGAAAGGAATGAAATATATCCCTATACAACATATCCTATTATCCCATTATTTTAGGGGGAACATCTGTTTGCTCTCATAAAAATACCAAGTTTATCCTGGCAATGGTATGATTAAAAGAAAATTCCTCTACAGGCGGATAAGAATTAAAATTTTCCTCACTATCAAAGAGTTGGGCTTAGGAAGAAGCCCGGTCTGTGTCAAGTTCAGAATCATCAAACCATGTTTCTTCAGGAATAATATTACAGGGTATGTCCACTAAGGTTTATTGCTTGTAATGCCTGTCTACTTGAGGTAAGGAACTCTTCTTTTTTAATAGTAATTACGACTTCAGAACAGCTGTGTTTAATTTTTTTCTTAATGGGAATTCCAGTAGAAGATGACTGACTCAAAGGTGGAATGAATGTCTGCCCAGTCTAATGGTCTCTTGACCTGGTTAGCCAGAGAAGAATCTCCTGGAGTGTCTCCCACACAGCAGATGGTTCTCCTATGCTTGTATCGGACACTTGAACAGCTGCAGAGGACATGTCTAATATCCAATTCATGCTGATTGGGAGGACTACAACATAGGAAGCCGAAGAGGTAAATGATTGGTTTGATGAACAACTACTGACTGCCACAGGTTCAACCATTGATGACAAGGACTCCTTGGTAAGTGATTTTTGTTCCTCCTAGGTACTGTGAGAGAAGAGCCAGCCAGACCAGTGCAAGTATCCATGCTGCAGCCAGGTAAAATGTACAAAAATCAGTAAGTGTAGCTGGAGCGAATCATTCGGAAGTTAAGTTGTCACTGAATGTTCACAAGCAGCACACTTCCACTCACAACATTTTTGGTAGTCCATTTATCTTAAAAAAGTAAAAGCAGAACACAATATTTCCCTGGCACTACTCCTTAAACACTCACAAACACATTGACAGAAATCAAAACTGCAGGTAGGTTGTCATGAAGCAAGCATAAGCATTACACTGACATACATTCCTGCTTGTACCTCTGTAAACATTTCTAGCCCATAAAATTCGAAGTTTACATAAGCAGTACACAGTTTTTCATGAAATTAGGCCCAAACACTAACAAACAGTTAGTTAAAAACAGCAGTCCCTGACAAGAAATGGCCAATACTCTAAAAAAAAAAAAAAAAAAAAAAAAAAAAAGCTGGGTTTCTTAAAGGGGAAATATTGCTTTTAGCCTCTATATAGGTTCATAGGTTGGTACTAGGCTATCAGCCCTAGGGCCTATACAAGCCTAGCCATAACAATTCCCTGGCTATTTCTTCCCACATTATTTACTTTCCTGTACCCCTGCCTAGCAGGGCGACTGACGTGATCCCTGGGGTGAATTTCCTTTCTCCCATCCAATCGTCAAGGTTCCTCTTGAAGAGGTCCAAAGAGGCACTCTGCTTGACATGTATGGGCAATCTATTCCAGAGTCTGGGGAGTCTCTGGGTCAGGAACCTATCCCTCCAGCATGTTTTGTTTATTGTGATGACAAGGTTTAGATCCCTGGAGCGTGTAGCTCTGAGGGATTGGGATTTCTTTAAGTGTAGCTTGTCCAACAGCTCTGGGTTTGACATGGCCTTGTATGTTAAGCAGAGATCGCCTCTGAGTAGACGATATGCGACAGAGTATAGCTGGAGTTTTTTAAGGCGGTCAGCGTAGGGCATCTGCTTTATTCCTGTGATTCTTTTAGTGAGGTATTTCTGAGGCCTTTCCAGTTGTTGCAGATGTCTTGAGAGGTACATACCAAATGGGGCGCTGTATTCTATAATGGGTCTAATGAGGGATGAGTACAGTGGGATAATGACCTCCTTTTTTCTGGATGAAAAGCCCTTCGTGATGAGGTGTGCCACATAGAAGGATTTCGTGACTGTTGTGGCGATGTGGTTATCGAAGGTGAGACCACTGTCCACCTGTGTCCCTAAGTCTCTTATCACACTTTCTATGTTTAGTGTACTGCCACCTATATGGTAATTCATGGATACATGTTTTTTCCCAAAGGGGATAACAATACATTTCTTGGCATTGAGCTTGAGCCCATGGCTCTGGCACCAAGCATCTGTTTCTGAAAGGCCCTTTTGTAGAGTATCCACATCATTTGGGGGATTCAATAATGGCTCCCAGTTTGCAGTCATCTGCAAACTTTGTTAGCCAGAGTCCCTTAGTGTTGACCTGTACTTCAGAGAAGTAGATGCCAAACAAGAGCAGCCCCAGGACTGAACCCTGAGGTACTCCACTTGTCACTTGTCTGGAGCTGTATTTGGAGTCGGATACTTTTACAGTGTGGGTTCTATCAGTAAGCCATTTTCAACCCATTGGGTGACATAGGGATTAATGCCCAACTTAGTAAGTTTATCTATGATTCCAGAGTGGGGGATGGTGTCAAAGGCCTTGGCAAGGTCTAGATAGGCTGTGTGGACCACCTTACCCTTGTCCATGGCTCTGGAGACTGATTCAAAGAAGTCAATCAGGTTCAGGAGACAAGATCGGCCCTTCACAAACCCAAACTGGGTGGGGTCCAGTGTTTGAAGGTTGCTAATGTCTTTGTTTATAAGTTCCATGATAATACGCTCCATGGCCTTGCAGATAAGGCTTGTCAGACTGATGGGACGGTAGTTTCCGGGATCCAAGGTGGATCCCCCCTTGTGGATTGGGATAACTGTAACTCTGTGCCACTCAGTGGGCACGAAACCTGAGGTGAGGCTATGATTAAACATGACACTTAGGTGAGGTGCCAGTTCATATTGTAGTTCATGTAGTACAGAGCCCGGGATGTCATCTGGTCCCATGGATGCTGTATTCTTGGCTTTAGAGAGTGCGTTTTGTACCTGTGTGGCCGTTATTACTGGAATTTGGCAATCTTCCGGTATTGAGATGGGCCATTTAGGGGGTGAGAGGGGGTGAAGTTGGCACTGAATCGATCTGCCAGGATATTGGCAATATCCTTCGGATCGGATCAGTATATTTAATGCCATTCTGTTTTAGCTCAGAGCAGATATATATATATATATATATATATATATATATATGTATATATAATGTGTGTGTGTGTATATATATATATATATATATATATATATATATATATATATATATATATGTATATATAATGTTTCTTACAAGGGCAATCATTTCTGTGTAGAGGTATTTCCTAATGGGGACATCTGCCAGAAACAAAATTCGTAGCCGACTGCCGCTCTTGTGAAGCCCAAGAGATGCTTCTTCCTGAGATGGCAATGAAGTACTGCAGAAATCTTTGTTTTGGCTGTGAATTGCTCTCCATGGGATTATCCAATCAGCAGCAACAGTGAAGTTATGGGACAGAGACAGAGCTTTTCAAAGCTGCCCAGTTACTATTTCCTAAGCAGAGAAACAATCCATATAGCACTAAAGGCTACTATAGCACTAGAAATGATGAAGTCCCGGGTTGCAGGTATTATCTGCTGGCATTTTCTACAACTCTTCATCAAATTAAGCAGCAGTAAAGTGTTTGAGATCAGCTGGTAGGTAGTAAGTTCAGTAACAGTATATCACAGTAGATCCAGTTCGAGTCTTTGCTTATTAATCTAATGAGTATTGGGACACTTCTGTGGACTAGCATCTGGGCAACAAAACTGATATTTCAAATGTTCAAAAATGGAACCGTGCAAGCAGCAAGTAAGAAATGAGATAAATATGGATTACCTGTACTTACACAGTCAGTGCATGACTTCAAGGCATGGATTGTTACAAAGCATAATTGCCCCAAGCATGAAAAATGCTGAACAGTGACTAGTACAAAAGATGAACACATCATACTTGATACAAAGCCAAGGCACTTATGGTGGTATTACTTTTATGGGAGGACAGAGCTCCACTAATTGAGACAGTCTAGCAATGCCATTCCAACAGAGGCAGAGCTGGCTTCAGCAACTGTGGGGCCCAATTTTATGACATTTTGGGGGGCCCCCAAGGCCCTCCTCATCCCCTCCCAAAGCAAAAATGGACCTGGACATATGGGATGATGCTTTACAGACCGTGAGTTTCAGCATGTGCTGCATTTTCCTAGTAAATGCACTATATCTGTGGTGTTTAAAAGTACAGGTCTTGCACTACTGACAGGAAGTTAAGAATAAGTGAATATCACATTATTGCACAGCTTACTTTGTCACTTTTAGTGTAACTACTTATCTATGTTGCATGTAAAAAACAACTTAACTGGGGCAAGTGTCAAAATCTACTCCTTAGGATGTTCCAAGTAGTATTCTAGGCAAAAGGCTCCTCTATTCAAATTGCCAAAACAAAAAAAAAGTGTAACTCAGTAAATCTTGCAATAAACTAAAGTACTCACTCCTACCACTCTGATCGCGCAAATTCTATGATTTACCCAGTAACTTGCAGATGCTTTTTTGGGTTGATGGCAGGTAATACCCATAGACTGAGACACCTCCTTTTCCCCATCTTTATTTCACTCATACAGCTTCAACTTCAGCAACAGTTTGTAACAAGCTGTTCTCCCCAAAATCTGTCAGCTGATGAAGTGCAGAACTTCCAAATAAAAGCCGGTCAACCCCAATTACCATTCACTGAGTAACTTCATGCAGCTAGATGCAGCCTGATGTGTCTTAATTAAATCTACAAACTCCACACCACAAAAAATGACATAGTCTTATCTTCTTTAACGATTACTACCACTAGTTATGAAACAATGTTTTCATGATAGCTTTACAGCTGCTCAGACTGTGGTTAACAAATCACCGCATATCTAAATCTCATCTCTGTATCAAATGTGAACCAAGCCTGATTTCTACAACATAAAGGTTTTAGCACTACAGTTGTGGCAGTACAAGTTACAACAACCTAGTGTTGTTGTTGTTGTGTCTTTCGGCTTTTCCCGGTTAGGGGTCGCCACAGCGGAACTCCGGTCCGCTAATGATTGGCAGTAGATTTTTACTTGCCGACTTGCCGGGCCTGACGCACAACCTTCAACGAAGTGTAATCCTAATAAATTCTTTATGCTGCAGGTACACAAATTCAGACCATCCCCCAATTAAAGCAGTCTGCTTTTGCACTGCCCATTAGACAGTATATTTATTGATCCAATTCTATGCAACACCAAGCCAGAAATAGCAAAGAAGTCAACAACAAATGTTAAGTGCAAGCAGCATCTTTGCTGGATTATCAGAAGAATAATATCAATTAATCTTGCTCTTTTTTACTCAGGATTTATTCTAACAAAAACTATAGATTTATCTAAAAGAAGTTTATCACCACTTTCTTGGATTTGTCAAGAAGCAATAGTGCCTCAGAGGGTAGCATACCAAGTAGAAAAATATATTTTAAAAAACATAGATGAGCAGAGTACAAGAGAGAGGAAAATGAAAAGAACAGAAAAGAAGCAGCTGTTTCATAAGACATACTAGAAGTACATTATAAAAAGTGTGAGTCATCTGTTAAATTTTTTTTTCGGAAAGTGAACTTAACATGATTACTAAAGTACTTTCTTTCATTCTCTCAAGCTCTGTACATAATTCCATACATTCTGAACTTTAAAAAATATGCAGGGATACAAGTCTGAAGACATATTTTATCAGAATTTGAATATGAGTTGAAAAGTTTGATTATGTTGTACTTTATTTTTCAGTATTACAAGTTTTATAAAATGTGCACTAAATGAAGCACAAGTAAAAATTAATTACATGATGTGCAAAGTGTTAACATCACTACTGAAGAAAGGAAAGAATTGGAACTGTTGAAAATACATACCTGAGTGTGTCGTCCTTCAGAAGAGACTTTAAACTGAGGCCTCATCTCCCTGAGTTTTTTGGTAGCTCATGTGGATTTAAAAGATACCAAGACACCTACCCCAAAGAGGAGGGGTTCTTTATTTAAAGTATCTTTTACAATACTATTTACAAACCTACATATTCACATATTTACAATTTATAAAGTGTACAATTTTCCATTCCATTCCTTATTTTCATACAGTCATAAATAGCTTACTCTTCATTATGTTAAACATCTGTCTTCATTATCCTTATTTGTCCCTAACTCCTTTTTCCTCAACCATCTATTCTTTCTTAAAATTACTGCTAGTCTCATTTACCATTAAACATGATTTCATTTATCCTTTCATTTCAAAGGGTCCACACAATGTAAAAAAAAAGAAGTTATGTACTTGCCGTAACGTTCCACCTGTGTTGTCCTTTTTCATTCTTCATCAACTGATGGGTTTGGATCCATGGCCATTGTTAAAGCTCATGGCAACCAACAACTCTTGAGGTTCTCCATTATCTGTAATGTACCAACCCTAAGTTACCTCAGATCTTGTTTGCTGATCCTTAGCAGAAAGGAAATATTTACTATGCATAGACAAAGGAGGTGTAAAAATGCATGCACTCAATACAGAAAAAGACCATATCTGGAGCTCAATATAAACGGCAGTGATGCCCCTTAAAAAAAAAAAAAAAAAACTAATTTTTTCAGAAATTTCCAAATAGAAAAGATGGGGATTGGTGGGCAGGGAGTTGAAGGTGAATAAAAATGGACAACACAGGTGGAATGTTATGGTAAGTACATAACTTCTTTATCTAATGTTGCCAATTTTCATTCCCTCCTCAGTTGACGTGTCAGAGTCCCCAGCTACCTAAAATCCCAGGTGTACTCTAAGGAGAGAGATTCCTGAGCACAGTTGAACCAAAAGATGATCTACCTCTGAAGGCCAGATCCAGTTTGTAATGAGTAACAAATGTGTAGGGAATAGCCCAAGTAGCTGCTGCACACATCATCCATGGACGTTCTGGATAGGGAAACTGAAGAAGTTGCCATGGATCTAGTTAAATGAGCTTGAACCGGTTGTGGTAAGGTAATACCTAATTTTTTATAAATAAATGAGATACAATCAGTTAACCATCTGGCTAAAGTTACTTTGGCAACTGGATTACCCAATTTCAATTTTACAAGTGAGACAAACAACTGGTCTTTTCTCTTATGTCTTTTGTTCTGTGCAGGTAAAAACATAATTGTCTATGAACATCCAATAAATTAAAGTGTATTCACCTTGGTTAGCAAAATTGGGGAAGAATACTGGCAAATTAATGGGCTGAGTGACACTGGATTCTGACATCACCTTTATAAGAAAGGAAACATTGGTTTATAATGTAGCTCCATCTTTGTGAAAAATCAAGTATGGGGTGTTTGAAGACAATGCTTGGATTTCTGAAATTCATCTTGCAGATGTAATGGCTACTAGAAAAAACATTTTCCAAGTAAGATATTTAAGGTCACATTTACCTGCTGGTTCAAAGGGGAATGAATGTAAGTGCCTGCAGTACCAGATTGAGGTCCTATGGGGGAGTAGGGTCTTAAAAGTAGAGTGCCTTGTGCTGCACAGCCTATGAGAGGCTACTGATCAACCCTCAAATCCAATGTGAAAGTTTAATATCGCTGCTAATTGAACTTTAATGGTTGAGGAACCTTCATTAAAAAATAGGGTCAAAAGTTCAAGGATCTTGTGTATCAGAGCTGAAAAAGATTCAACATGATTTTGATGTTCCCGATACAAGAATCTTTTCTATTTACTAAAATAGATTTCCATGCTGAAGGTTTATGTGAAGATAAAAGTATATGTCGGACAGGGGAACACAGCGTAGGTTGTCTGGCTATTAATGGAATTGGATAAGCCTGGCCGTCAGCCTGAGGTTTGATATATCTGGATGGCTCATGCCTATAAGGTGAGACAGGAGGTCTGGAGTCAGATCCAGAACCCAAGGTTGTTGAAATAAGTGATACCAAAGGAAGGGGAACCAAATCTGTTGATGCCAGTAAGATGCAATGAGGATGACTTTGCTCTTCAACATGGCAGTTTTCTGTACAAATTTGGAATTAGTGAGATTTGTGGATAGGCATAAAGTAGACAGGGGACCAATCGTGAAGTGGAGCATCCCTCGGTGATTGCCCCAGTGGGGGATTAGGGCAAAGTAACTGCTGCATGTGAGAGTGTTCAATCTCTCCGTTTGTTTTTACACACGGGTTCGGAGCCGATCCTCGGCTCCGAGTCGGCCGCATAGCAAAGCTCTGCATCTAAGAGAAGCTCGAGACCAGGCTATATCCCACAATCCTCCCTGCCATTACCCAGATCTAGTTTGCCGCTGCAACAGGTCACATCGCTACAGAGAGCTCGGACCAGAGATTTGTAGTTATAACAGATAAGATAGTCTCTTTTTTCTTCTTTTATTCTTAAAAAGTTATTATTCTCCTATAGTTTTTTTGTGGATACTTATATTTTATTTACTATAGTGTGTTTGTGTGTAGTTTATAGTTAGTTTTTTTCTATAGGTTTCCCTTTGGGGCCTACCCCTTTCTAACTGTAAATTCCCTTTAAATTTAAACTTTCACTTCCTTTAAGTTATGTCTGAGAAAGTAAAGAGTGGTTTCAAAAGGTGTCAGTGTGGACAGAAAATGTCCATCACTGACAACCACACTTCCTGCGTCTACTGTCTTGGCCCTCTCCACTTGCAAGAGGATTGCTCCATTTGCCATTCCTTCAGTGGGAGGGTCATGACAGATAGACGCAGGAAACTTATTGATAGGGGGCTTCTTAAGCCTGCTTTCCAAGAAGCCTTGGACAAGTTGGACCAGGCTTCTAAGTCTTCGAAGATGTCGGAGCCCATGTCATCGGCTCGAGTACATCTTCCAGAGTTCGCTCACGGTTCCACAGACTTCGGGGCCGAGCGTCGAACGTTTGTCTCTCACTGAGCCCCAGGTCTTGGAACCGGTGTCGGAACTACCGCCACCGTTGATTCTTCGGTCGGTGCCATCTTCGGCTCCTTTGACCCGTTCTTCCAGACCATTATCTGATACTGATGTGGATCGTGTCGTGCAGAAACTTATGGAGAACACGGCCCTTTCCAAATTGATTGCAGTTTCCTCCCAGTTGGTGTCGAAACTAGAAGGCCTTCCTTTATCTCCAACAGGTCCTCCTTCGAGACCCATCCAGTCTTCGGAGCCGGAAGAGGATGAGCCGATGATAGTGGAGCCATCGGTGCCGAAACCGACCATAGCACGATCGACACCACTTACCTCGACTCCATCAGAACCGATAGGTGAGTCTTGGAGTCGACGATCTCTCCTTGGTTCCGTGACCAAGAGTCGTACCGACCTTTCGGTGCCGACTCTCCCTCTCGGGGCCTCGGCGCAGATCGGCTCGGCTCCGTCCTCGGGGTCGAGACCCATGGGCTCCGTGTCTCGGATTCTTCCATGTTCTTCGGAACCGGGAGAGTCCTCGGCCCGAGGTTCAGGGGGTTTTGACCTCATGAGGAAGGTTTTGTCTACACAGACAACCACTACATCGGACGCGTCTTCTCCCTCCCCTAAGGAGCCGCTCTCTGTTTCTGTTCCCACGACACATCCAAAGCGTGGAGCACCATTGTCTCAGCCATCCCTAGAGGATGCCCCCTGTTCCTCTGAGGCCTCACTGGAATCCCCCTCCGATGAGGTCCTGAGGAAAAGATTGTGCAAGAGGAGGCACTTAGACTCCCCACAGGAATCTTTAACTTCTGACACTGACTTGGATGAGTCAGAGGGGTCCCCAAAATCACCCTCCGAGGATGTCTCATTTGCGGACATCTTGGATATATTAAAACAGAGGGGTGATTGGCAGTCCCTAGCCCCCACTGAGGACGAGTCGGTGTTGCTGAAGGCATTTGGTGCTCAACCTTCTACCTCCTGGGTCACTCCGCCCTTCGATAAGTTAATGGAATTAATTGCTCGAAGGGCGTGGGAGACACCGGACACAGTGGAACCGGTCCCTAGAAAGCCAAGTAAATTTATTACAGCCCCCCAGGACAAGACCTATCTAACAAAAGGAGTCCCCGTTGACGCTATGGTGGTGGCCGCAGCCACTAAAAAGGAGATGTCGGAGTCTTCCTCTTCTGTTCATCCTCCTAATAAGGATTCTAGGACTATGGACAGATATGGGAAGCGCGTTTTTAGTTCAGCGACTTTTTCCATGCGTTCGCTAAACTATTTGACACATTTTACACGACTACAGAGGGATCTCATCAAGGAGTTGAGAGATACCCTCCAGGGTAACACAGATGCTGCTGTTTCAGATAAGGTGACAG
The DNA here is from genome assembly GCF_019279795.1 of Protopterus annectens. Lineage (NCBI taxonomy): Eukaryota > Metazoa > Chordata > Ceratodontiformes > Protopteridae > Protopterus > Protopterus annectens. The sequence goes on from NC_056731.1 coordinate 829,220,749, forward strand.
CACAATTTAACACCCTTACCTCCGTAGTGAACTCGTCCATGAGGCTCATCTCGTATGCGGCTGAAGGGTCGAGTAGGGCCGCAGCTTCAGCGATTGCTCTACGAAGATAATCCTGGATGCGGCTGTGCTCTTTTGCGGAAGCCTTCAAGTCTTCTTTCGCCAACGCCCCCTTTGATGGTGCCACTCTTTTTGGGCCCAAAGTGAAAGAGACATTAACTCGGTGTGAGCAAGAAGGAAAGACTCTGCTGTCTGAGTCCGTTTTTCCATTCCATCCAGACCGTACCCCAAAGGGCAACGAGGCGGAAAAATGTGGTTCCGTAGAACTCTGGGATCTTTCCAGGCCACACAGAGTGAACCCCCCCAGAGGCAGAGGGGGGGGCAGACATGGAAGACACCGCCCCGGCGGTAGAGGGGGTCCGCAGAACCAAGGCGACAGGGATACTATCCCTGGTAAGCCTTTCCAGCACTCCTGAATGGAGGCCCGACTGTCCTGCTCTGGAGGCAGTCGGGGTTCGCTGGCTTTATACCCACAGGCCTGGCAAACTCTCACCTCAGACTCCTGGGTAAAAAGCATTGTAACCAGAGGATACAAAATACCCCATATGTCAACTCCACCCCAACAAAGAAGGTCTCCAGATGTGCCACCCCGTCTGCGAGGCCAAGCAGCAATAGAAATTTCAAAGCTGCTCAAAAAGAGTCATTCAGCCAGTCCCGTGGACCAAAAGGATCCGAACTTAATCAAGGTTCTTTTTAGTTCCAAAAAAGACAGGGGACTGGAGACCCATTTTGGATCTCAGCAATCTCAATACCTTCGTGAAGAAGGAAAAGTTCCGGATGGTCACGCTTCAATCGATCCTTCCATTTTTACAGAAGGACGACTGGATGTGCTCAATAGATCTCAAGGACGTGTACTACCACATCAAGATGGCCAGACCGTCCAGAGATTACCTGCGCTTCCGGCTGGGAGTCAGTCATTTTCAATTTCGAGCCCTGCCCTTTGGGCTCACCTCAGCCCCCAGGGTATTCACCAAATGCATGGCAGTGGTAGCATCTCACTTGAGATGTCTAGGATTCCGGGTGTTTCCCTATCTGGACGACTGGCTCCTCACCGCCACCACCGAGCGTCTCCTCATACAAGCAAGAAACTATACAGTCAACCTTTGTTCCCACCTAGGGATTTCCATAAACTTCAAAAAATCTGTCTTATTGCCCTCACAGCATATTTCATTTATCGGAGCGGACCTAGATACCCGTTTAACATTAGTAAAGCTCCCTCAAGTAAGGGCTTCATCCCTCAAGGAACAGGTTCTTCTTCTGCTGCAATGCAGGAAAGCCCCGGCCAAATTGGTATTGAAAGTTTTGGGTCTCATGGCAGCGTCCCTGATTGCGATTCCCATGGGAAGGCTGCACATGAGGCTCCTCCAATGGCTGCTGTTCACGCAGTGGTCGTTCCAACAGTTACCCCTAAAGTACGAGATCCTGATAACAGATTCTTGCAAACGAGACCTCTCATGGTGGGTGTCCAGCCAGGACCTCACTATGGGTCGTCTATTTGTTCTACCAAATCCGACAGCCACTAATACCACGGGCGCTTCCCTGATAGGGTGGGGGGGGGGGGGGGACTTTTTCAGGGAAGAACAGTCCAAGGGGAATGGTCCAACATCGAGTACAACCTGCTCATAAATGTACTGGAAATGAGGGCGGTGTTCCTGGCGTTGCAACACTTTCAAACCCTCCTACCTCTAGGGAGAGTAGCAGTTCAGACAGACAACATGTCTGTAGTCTGGTACATAAACAAACAAGGGGGAACCAGATATTACCCATTATGCAGAGAGGCCATGAGAATTTGGCAATGGGCAGAGTCCACGGGTCGCTTTCTGATAGCAACGCACATCCCGGGGTCATCCAACGTCATTGCGGACAGGTTGAGCAGAGCCATCCTGTTACCTCACGAGTGGTCCCTCAAACTACAAGTGGCGGAGAGAATTTTCCGCAAATGGGGCCAGCCTTGCTGCGATCTATTCGCCTCCCCGATGAATACCAAATGCAGAAGCTATTTTGCCCTTCTACCCCTCCAGGGGATGTCCCCAGGGACGCACTGATACACGATTGGCCCCCGGGTCTCCTATATGCATTCCCACCTATCCCCTTGATTCCCAGATTTCTCCAGAAAGCCATGAACCTGGAAAGGACAATTATACTCATAGCCCCATTCTGGCCTCGATAGATATGGTTCCCCTTTCTTCGAGCCCATCAAACAGAGGAACCTTGGATCCTGGACCCAGTACCAGATCTACTGACACATTTGTCGGGAGTTCCTCACCCGTCTCTTCTATCCCTCAAACTAGCAGCTTGGCTGCTCCTCTTCCCCGCTTAGCCAGGTCTGATCTTCTTTCTCCTGCAGTGCAGCGCATTTTGGTTGCCTCTCATAAGGCTTCCACCACAAAACTTTACAACAGTAAATGGAAACGCTTTGTGTACTGGGCATCTAATCAACACTTGGACCCCTTGGTTGCTCCTTTACATAAAATTCTAGAATTTCTTTCCATCCTTTTCCATGAACGGGCCTCTACTTCCACATTAAGAGTGCAGTTGGCTGCCATATCCAACTTCCATGTTGGTGAGGACGGTTCTTCTATCATGTCCCACAGGCTTTGTAAAGCTTTTATGAAAGGTTCCTTCCATCTTCGACCTCCTGTCAGAGACCCTTTATTCCCATGGAATTTAAATTTGTTGTTGTCACAACTAATGTTACCACCTTTCGAACCAGCCTCTTCTTGCCCCCTGAAATTTCTGTCGTGGAAGACTCTTTTTCTTGTAGTGGTTACTTCAGTTTGGAGAGTTTCAGAGCTGCAAGCACTGTCTATTAAACCTCCTTACTTAAATTTTCACCCAGATAGAGTTTCTTTACGAACAAATCCATCCTTCCTTCCTAAGGTATGCTCTGTCATAAATATTAATCAGTCCATTGAACTCCCTACTTTCTTCAAAAACCATACCAGCAAGTTGGAATATATGTTGCACAAGTTAGATGCCCACAGGCAACTGAGATTTTATTTAGACAGGACTAAAGACTACAGAAAAACAGATCAACTTTTTGTTGCGTTTGCAGATAATGTAAAGGGCATGGCAGTTACAAAACGCACGCTTTCTAAATGGCTTACTGATTGTATAGCCTTTGTGTATTCTAAATCAAATCAGGCCTTACCCACCAAACCAAAAGGCCATTCTACTAGGTCCGTCTCCACTTCCTTGGCTCATGCAGCTCGCCTGCCTTTGGACACGATTTGTGCAGCAGCCACGTGGTCTAAACCACATACTTTCATCACTCATTATAGGGTTGACAAAGCCTCCAAAGACAGGACATCCTTTGGTTCCACTGTGCTCAGGAACGTTCTTCCATGAGTCACTCTGGGTGACGGAACTAGGGACGCTACCCGTGTGTAAAAACAAACGGCGAGATTGAACACTCTCACATAAAGAAGTTATGTTCTTACCATAACGTTCCATGTGGAGTGTTCATCTCGCCTTTGTTTTTACATTCCCCCCCTTCCCTCCCTCACGGTTTGGAAGAACGAGTAGGACTAGAGTCTGGTCCACATTTCTTTACCTCTTCCAGGTATCTTTCGTTACCCCTAGTTGGTTGTCAGTGAGATGGTGTCTCTAAATTTTTTCCTTTGTGGCAGTATGTAGCCTTAACACCTCAGGATTATTGTTTTTTTCTGGTTTGCTTGCAAACTAGATCTGAGTAATGGCAGGGAGGATTGTGGGCTATAGCCTGGTCTCGAGCTTCTCTTAGATGCAGAGCTTTGCTATGCGGCCGACTCGGAGCCGAGGATCGGCTCCGAACCCGTGTGTAAAAACAAAGGCGAGATGAACACTCCACATGGAACGTTATGGTAAGAACATAACTTCTTTATTTGTTGTTTAGGCGAAAAGCAAAAAGATTGCTGCAAGGCTGGCCCCACTGACAAAAAATAATTTCCGTCAAGTTCTTGTTGATAGACCACTCTTGAGGAAGAAGAATGCACCTGCTCAGCTTGTCTGTTATCACAGTGGACTTCTCCAGAATGTGTATTTTTATGTGAAAGCAGTTGGATGAGATTGCACATTGCCACACTCTGAGCACTTTTCAACACAAGGGGTAAGGTCTGGTCTCTCCCTTGTTTGTTGATGTACCAAACTACTGACATATATTGCCCATTTGAACTGCAATCTTCCCTAAAGGGCGAGCATCTTGAAGGTCCTGTAATGCTAAAAGCACCACTCTCATCTCCAGGACTTTGGTATGCAAATTGGCCTCTTCGGGGGGGATCAAGTACCTTGTACTGTTTTTCCCAGAAAGTGCGCCCCCTCAAACTGGGAAGCGTCCGTGGTCATTATGACCTTGGGCTGACGGTGAACTAATGGATGGCCTTGTAGAACCTGATCTGATTGAATCCACCACCTGAGATTTCTCTTGCTTATGTGAGTGATTCAAATCAGAGTTGCCATGGGTTGGTAAAGTATCAACCAGTGTGTTGCTAGCATCCACTGTAGAATCCTCATGTAAAATCTGGCTAAAGGTACTAGTGTTATTGCCACTGACATTGATCCTAGAGAATGAAGGACCAAGCGGGCTAAAATCTTGGTACTGCACATTATTTTTCTGACATGTGATCTTATAGTATGAACCCTTGAGAGAGGCAGTGATAATATTGTTGACTTTCTGCTGAGTAGTGCTCTTATGAATTCCAGATTCTGAGTTGGTTCCAGTTGAGACTTGTCATAGTTTATAGTTATCCCCAGATGAGAACACGTCTGGAGAACCTGATCTCTTGCCCTTATTAATTAAGGGTCTGTATCATATGAGCGAATCACACAAAATGCGAATGCTCATAATATCGAACGTACCGGATCTTGAAGTGCTTTTTCTGAGATCGAGGTAAAGTGAAGAATCAGATATTTGCCCTTTCCTCACTGTAGTGCGATCTCGAAGTTGGAATATATATTTAGTGGGGGGTATGGGGGGGTGCAGACCCACACAATAGGAAGTTCGAGGTCCGGTATGTTCGATATTATGAGTGTTCGCAATTGATGCGATTCGCTCATATGATATAGACCCCTTAATTAATGCCTGGTCAGGGTGGTAAGGAGCCAGTTGTCTAGATATGGAAACACCCAGAATCCTTGCAGTCTCAAATGAGCTGCTACTATTGCCATACATTTAATGAACACACTGGGGGCTGTGGTGAGACCAAAGGGCAGAACTCTGAATTCGTAAAGACTGGCACCCAGCCGGAAGCATAAGTACCTTCTGGATTATCTGTTCATCTTTATGTGATAGTATGCATCCTGAAGGTCTATTGAGCACATCCATTCGTCCTTACCCAGAAAAGGGACAATAAACTGAACTGTACTGAAACTTAGTGCATCGAACTGACTTGTCTAAGTTGCTGGGATCCAAAATCAGTCTCCAGTTTCCTGTTTTCTTTGGCACTAAAAAGAACCTCGAGTATGTTCCGGATTCTATCTGGACTAGCAGTATCTCTTGTATGACTCTCTCTTTTTTCGCAGCTTTAGTATTTGAATTGCTGCTTGTTCCTTCTAACTTGGTGGAACATCAGGAATTTTTCTTGAGAATGGAAGTGGAATGGAAAAGGGTATTATATAACCTCTGCACCCAAGTTCCTTTTGTTACGTCTTGCCAGGCTCTCTGGTGCAGGGATAATCGACCCCCGATTGCCTCCAGAGGTGGAAAATTGGGCCTCCTTTCAGGATTGCTGGTAAGGTTTGTCAGAGAGAAACTCTGGACCTTTGGTCTTGCAGGCCACCTCTGCCACTGGGGTGCCGTCAACCATTGGAATCCCCTTCTGTGCCCCTCGAGGAACTTCCTCCATATGTGTCCCAGAAAGGACCCTGTAATTTCTTGAACCACATCTTCCAACCACCTCATTGATTCCTATAAAAGGATTTTTGAGGGGTCAAAAAACATACACCTATGGCAGACAGGGTCTTTCCATCCTTCACACACCTGGATAATGTGCCCTTCACTTTGGGGGCAAACAAAGAAGTGCTGTCAAAAGGCGCATTGACGAATGAAGACCTGAAGGGTTCCGCAAAATCACAAACACACCCAGGCATATCTCTTGATGGAAATGCCTGAACCTGCTGCCCTGAGGTTCCTTCACCTACATGCAAAATGAGCCTCATGGAAGAATTGGAAATAGATTGCAGGGTAGCCAATTCATAAGTCATGGATGATTGGCCCTCTGCAGAAATAGATCCCAATAGGGTATTTGACAGTTCCTTAATGAAATCCCTCTTTAATCTTGTAAAATGTGCCAAGTAATTCAGCAGGGTCATTGAAGAATAGACATTTCCCAAACCTGTCCATCGCCTAGACTCCCTGTTAGCGGGATGGATAGTGGATCTCTCCTTGGCAAGTTCCTTTTTTGTGGCTACCACCACGACCATGGCATCAACAGACACCCCTTTACGCCAAAATCGCTTATCCAAAGGTGGTGCCATAATCTTGTCTGGTCTCCTAGGTATGGGTTCAGCTGTGTCAGGTTCCTTCCATGCCCGCCGAGAGACTAACTCAATAAGCTCGATGGCAGATGGAGTAACTCAGGTGGTAGACAGGCCAGTACCGAAAGCCTCCAGGAATACAGACTTTTTGGATGAAGGGTTGTTGGGCATCCAGCCACTTCTGTGCTTTAGGATCTTAAGGATGTCTCCAAATGAGACATCTTCAGGAGGTGACCGTGGAGACCCTTCACTTTCATTGAAGTCTGCATCTTCCATGACCGACTCCTCTGGGGAGTCCAACTGCTTCTTTCTATACGTCTTCTTCCTAGGGACCTCTTCAGAAGGCTGCTCTGGGGGGTATAGGAAGAAATCGAGATACCTTGTTGGAAAGCCTGGGGGTCTCTACTGGCTGCCCTGTGGTAAAGGGTGATGCGGTTCCGAGCGTAGAGATATCAAGGTAGAAGGCTGGAGATCCGAGGGGATTGGGTCTGTCTGTTCTGCCAAGGCAGACAACACCCTCTTCATAGCCTTGAAGACAGATAACCCCAGAGAAAGAGAAGATGTCAGATCAGAAAAGACAAGCTTTTGGATCGCTGTCCTCCCCTGTTCTGAAAGCAATCTCCCTTAGTTGGAAACCAGAGCCGAGCTATCCAGTGCTGAGGCACCAAGCATAGAGATGGCTCAGACAACTTCGGAGTTGACTCCAAACACCTCAGATCCAACAGGGAAGCGTCAGCTCCAACAGTTCTCTGGATCCAACTGAACTATATCGCTCAGAGAGAGCTTTGAATCCAAAGATATCACAGTTTTCAGAAACGAGCCTGATGAAGCTGAGTGACTTGGATCCAGGGACTCTGAGACAGATGAAGGAATCGGAGGAGGAACTTGTAGTGTGGGTGTGGTCAAAGAACAGGCCTCCTGACCCAAGGGGTAGGAGCTGGTTAGACATCCATCTGACTCTACATAGAGAGGATCTTCTGTACCACTCTTTCCACGTCTTCCTGTGTCAAACTTATGGAAGAACAAGTGGAAGCACTAGCTGCAGACCTGGGTTTGTGATGCTCCAAAAACGATGAGGATACCAGATCAACAGATGGTGAAAATGTTGTCTTTGCTAGATAAATGAGACTTGAGGCAGCAGGGCTGGTGGTAGTCGGATCAGGTAACTTTTCCATCGGATCCAAAGAAGTCATTACTTTTTTCTTTTTCTTCAGATCCAAGGATGAGGTCAGATCTGGGTTGGATCTTTTTCTAGATTGCTCTGCGACCTGGGAAGATGATGTGTATGGCCTCAGAAGATGAGTCTTTACTTTTGGGGGACAGTGCCCCAGATATTGCATCTCCAAAAATTGAAGGGAGCAAACCTTCAAAATAAGTTTTTCTCCTTTCAACTAAAGCCCTAGCGTTAAAGCCATGACAAATAGAACAATCTTTCTGCAAATGTAAAGCCCCAAGGCAGTAAACACAAAGTGTGGGCATTTTTTTTTTTGTTTAGGAAATACTGAAAAGCAGTAGGAAAAGTACCAGCTATGTTAGTAATAGACTACACTAGGTGAAGAAAGACAGAAACTTACTAGCAATAGTAAGTTAAGAAGTACACAATATATGGAAAGGAAAAGATAAGTTAACTATCTATCGTAATGGTTAAGAAATTATACAAGGAAGGCAAGGGAGAAGGAATATTATAGATATTAGACCTATATCTAAAAATTAGGAAATGGAGAGTTTTATAAGTTAAACACATCTCAAAAAGCTTGAAAGGTAGATCAACCATGTCTTTCGCTGAAAGTGGAAGACGAGATCTGAGGTAACGTAGGGTTGGTACATTATGGATACGGGAGAAGCTCAAAAGTTTTTGGTTGCCACAAGCTTTAGCAATGGCCAAGTCAGATGCGAGGATTAGATCCAAACCCATAAGTTGAAGAGAGAATAAAAATTTACATCGGATTAATGTTTTATCTATTTTACAAACACATTCCTTATTTTTATGGCTATAATATCTATACTGTACATAATCATATCTATTTCATTTACTTCCTTAATATTTTCAAAGAACTTTTCTTCACTTAATTTTTCCCACAAATTTGAAGCACTTGTATATTGTAAGAAAGCAAGGTCTATAGTTTATTTACTAGAACATATACAAAGACTTTAATTTATTCTGTATCTATCTTATCTATATATATATATATATATATATATACATATATCTAGATATATATATTATATATATATATATATATATATATATATATATATATATATATATACATGTGCTTGTGTGTGTACATGTATTTTTTTTACTTATAATTTATCAGTAATCTCCATAAAAAATCTAGACATTCCACTTAAAGGTTCATAGCAGATTACTAGTGGCCCTAGAGCCTTTAAATGCCTACCCATGTTAATCCCAAGTTTGGGGCAGTCACAGAATGAATTTATGAACACAGCAGGTCTCTGATCAACACCAGCTACCCCTGTCCATGAACGACATGGGTGCCATCCCAGGGGCAATTTTGCAGTCTCCCATCCAAGTATCTAGATTGCATTTGATAAGGGTCGGTGAGGAGCTCTGTTTTACATGAATAGTGAGTCTATACCAGAGAAGCGGCAGTCTCTGGCAGACATATCTGTCTCTCCAGCATAATCTGTTACTGTCAGAAGCTAGGCTGAGATCCCAACACAACTCATGAGCCATCTGACTTGCAGATGTGCAGCATTTTCATTAGGACAAGGTTGGAGATTGCCCTATATGCTAGGCAAAAGTCACCTCTCGGCAGCCCACAAGATACACAGTAAAGTGACAGGGCTTTCAGGCTGTCCACATATGGTTTGAAGTCCACGTATTTTCTTAGCTTAGTGAGGAATCTCTGAGGTTTCTCCAGCTGCTACTGCTGCAGGTGTCTGGTGAGGTACATGCAAAAGGGTGCATTAATACTATATTAGTGGTCTGATGAGGGTCGAGTACAGTGGAGTTGTAACATCCCTTGACTTGGATGTTATGCCCTTGCTTATGTGGTGCACTACATAGAAGGCTTTCTTTAACACTGTGGAAACCTGGTGGTCAAAGTTGAGATGCTATCAACCTGTGTTCCCAAGTCTCATACCACTGAGTTGGAACTCAGGGGGTGCTGTCAATACTGTAATTTGTAGGGGATTTAGTTTTGCCAAAGGGAATAATAATGCAATTTTTTTGCATTCCGTTTTAGACCATGGCTTTGACACCAATTGTTTGTTTGTGTTAGCCCTTCTTGTAATATGTTGATATTGTTGGGGGTATCAATGATTACTCCCAGTTTGTAATAATCAGTGAACTTGGTGAGCCAAAGACAATCTACTTTGGCCTGAACTTCTGAAAAATTGATGCTAAACATTAAGGGGCCCAGCACAAAACCCTGTTTTACTCTACTGGTGACAGGTCTACTTGCTTATGACATCATACTCTCTGTACTTTTAAAGCTTTAACTTTTTCATTCGCTAGCCCAAGGATTAACATATTATTATATCATATTTTTATACCAAACTTCTCTCTTTTTCAATTTCATCAATTTTTACTTTCCATAAAACATTTTTTTCTTGATAACATCTAATTTCTTCATTTAAACACGCTTTTCCTCTTATGAATTTTTTCAAATATCCTACTGCCTCTCATATTTCCACTTTGGTAAATTTACTACTAACTTTTCATTTTATCATTTATCCAAAACAAAACTTTATACAAATTGAAGTAGCATAAACAGTTGGGTTTATTAAACCTAATAATTCATCTTCCTTATCTATTATATAAGACTCTTCTCTTCAAGGATTCAATCTCAAACCCTGTACAAAAGTAAAAAAAAATACTTGTAGTATTTCTTTTTCATAGATTATTGGCAACATATAGATGCTAGCTAAATATGCAATCTTTCCCAGTATAACTGAATTAATCAAAAAACTTATTAAACGATAGCTTGTATGTTTTGCAAAAAGAACAAAGCTCCTTTATTTAATCCTATTCCAGTGTTCCTCATTTGCATTTTACCCCCCAAATCTTATTCCTAACACAGACACTTCTTTCATCGAAAAAGATCCTCCTCCTATCTTTACTGTACCACCCAGTCCTTTACTTTTTTCTTTAAATAGAATAGACATGACTTCAAATAAACATTGATGTATATAATATATAACTTATTTCATTCAGACTTTGTTTCTCGTAAGTAAGCAGAACTGGAATTTTTATCCCGTCATTAGTAATATAAGTTAACACCTTTCATACGCACATTTACGAGATATGTTCAGAATTTCGAAGTCCAAAACTTCGAATCTCATATGATCGAAGATCATATGTTTGAAGTTTTAAAACTTCGAAATCCTGAACGGAGATCGGCATACAGCGTGGACCGGGAGATTTCCCTTGTCCTCGCTGTAGTGCAATCTCAGAGTTGGTATATTTAAGTTGTGGGGGGGGGGCTTGCCCCCCTGCATACACTTGTTTATGTATTTAGTGGTGTTTCGGGGTAGGGTTCACAATTTCGAGATTCTGAACTCGATATTCTGAAACTCAAGATTTTGGGATTTTGAAATTTAGACGTGAACCCGCAAATTTACATGTCTAACTGACATGTCAAATGGCTGTGTTGTATGCAAATGAATCATGATTGACTGCTATGTAAATTTGACAGTGACATCATGCATACATTGGTTATTTTGAAACTTTGAAAGTTTTGAATGGAGACTGCGCACAGAATGGGAAATTTACCCTTTTCTTCAATGTTATATGATCTCGGAGTTGATATATTTAATTCAGTGGGTGGGGGACACAGCCCCTCACATGGGGGGAGGGGTGCAAGGGGGCTTGGCCTCCTACAAAAACAAAATTACTTGGAGTTATACAGTTCTTTCTTTAGCATTACGCACTTGTGTCCATTCGAGGTAATTTGCTGAATACCCGATGAGTATTCACATGGCCAGTGAAGGCATCCACATGAATAGTCATTTGTTTTTCGAATATGTCATGGGGGGTTGGGTTGTGGGCTGGGTTTAGGTGGGACTTTGTACTGAGCACTGGGGAGGTACTGTTCTACAACGTCACCCAATATTCTGCTACTTAGCCACAGGATCACTACCATCCAACTGCTGTTTTCTCTACCAGGGTTTAGAAACTTGTTAGTAAGCTGGTAAAGTAAATAAATAAATCCAAAGGGTTATCAATTGCAACCATGGGCTTTTGTGGTCCTGACAAAAGACTTTCTACATTTAGTTAAACATTTCTATCCAAGAATATCCATGTATTCATTACTACCATTACAAATGGCTGTAAATCCCATAATACCCATAGCAACCAGCTTAATTATTTCTTTCTTATTTTTTTTTTTTTTATAAGAAATTAATCAAACATGATATACTTTCACTGAGCACCAACAAGTTAGTGAACCAAGCATGATTTATATTGTGTTAAGCATCAGCTGAATAGCTCCTTCACATACACACACACACTTTCTCTCTCTCTCATAAATAATTAAAACTTGCTTTACGTTGCATGAAAGCACTAAGTAGTATCAATTTTTTTTTATATACTGGTAATTTGGAAAACTGGAATTATCTTAGAATGTGTGTGTGTGTGTGTGTGTGTGTGTGTGTGTGTGTATATATATATATATATATATATATATATATATATATATGTAAAAAAATTAACCAAGCATCATTTACCTTGTAGCAAGCACTCTAGTTTGAAGTTCTAGTAATTCCTACTATTCCCAGATGCTTCTAAACTTTTTGCAGGAATTCAGTGATCCTTGTCCATCATTGTTTCTTTCCAAATATCATTTCCTGGTCATGTTGCTGTTTCTGTCTTGATCAGCTGTTGAAAGCAAATCTGTCAAGGTAGATATCAAAAAGACTGATTTGCTTTGTTCCCAGCCTTTTCACTACTACGCAGGAATAGCTCATCCACCCTAAACCTCCTGATCTATCCTGTCGCTACCTGTTCCTCCACCTCCCCCACTCTGAAACCTGAGTCTGAGCTGGCCACCTTCAGACAAATGATTTGCTGCAGCCTGGCTAGTCAGCCATTGTTTCTTCAGCAGCAGGAAAGCTGTTAAGGGCTTGGTGTCCAAACTTCTTTTTTAGTTGTCGCAGCTACAGCTGGGCTGATGGTTTGGGTACATAGAAGGTACCCTGTAGCTTTGGAAGCTGACTGTCTGTTATGTACTTGGCTCAGACTCAGGTTTCAGAGTGGGGGAGGTGGAGGAATAGGTAGCGACAGGATAGATTAGGAGGTTTAGGGTGGATGAGCTATTCCTGCGTAGTAGTGAAAAGGCTGGGAACAAAGCAAATCAGTCTTTTTGATCTCTACCTTGACAGATTTCCTTTCAACAGCTGATACAGCTCAGGCTAATGCAACAGTAATCATTCAGACATTTACTGTTCTGGTAATTTTACTTGCACAATTCCTTTTTCAGTTTTTGAGGAGGGTCTATGTCAAATATTCGAACTTCCAAAATGTCGAACGTTATATGGTCGAGACCATATGTTCGATATTTGGAAGTTCAAATATTCAGTAAAAAAAAAAAAAGAAAAACATACACTAACAGTGCGAGCAGGGGGGCAAGCCCCCCTGCACCCCCCCCACATCCCCCTAATTAAATATACCAACTCCGAGACCACACATCAGTGCAAAAAAGGGAAATTCTCTCATTCTGCACCATACGGCGCCGTTCAAAGTCATCCTTCAAACACTTGAAATGTCGAACATATGGTCTCGACCATACATCGTTCGACATTTTAAGCATTTGAAGAATTGACATAGACCCTTTGAGGATTCCCAGTGTGATGAACAGGGACTAGAATTTGAGAGAACAAATTCAGGTGCTCATCATTCCTGCTGTTGCAGTAGCCTTTTAGGTATATTTATATGGGTTATATCCTGCCCAGAATACAACAACTAGCCAGCTTCCAAAACCTCTTCCTCCCACATATACCTCTCAACTGTCCAGATTTGTCCTTATATTTTTGGTCTGTTCTTCATAACATTTGTGGTTTTGTGGCAAATTATTGAGGATTGAAATCACTAAGAAATGATAGACATTGAGTTTCAGACTTTTGTATCCTTCAGAACATGAATGCTAATGAAAGACATGGTATTTTAACAGCTTTCTCAGTATATAATTGCAGTACTTAAAATTTGTCCCTATTTTGGGCTTTTGTCCTCCCATTATGTTTTATTTTGTCCAATTTCCTGCACTGAGAGGTTGAGAGAAGTCCCACACCTTCACACTGATTGCGGATTGGACAGCCCTATGGAGGGCAAATCAGTAGATGGAGTAAAAAAACTCTTCATTACCTTTTTGCTGCTGCTTGAAGAAACAGCTGAAAGACTTCATAGGAGCAGCAGAAAGCCTTCAGCTTTGCTTATGAAGTTAAGTCCCTAGTGGGAACCCTTCAACACAGAATATTGCCCTTAAAATTTCTATTTTTAAATGGATGTTTTAGTGGTATTTCTGCTTAAAAATTGAGTCTTTCTAATAGTGGAAGTTTCCTGTTGGGGAAAGCTATTTTGGGACTATTTTAATGAGAAAAAGTATTGCTTGTATAAAATTTATGCATTTTATTTAAAAGTTCCATGTTGAGAAGTGTATTCAGGCAATGAGTATTACAGGGTAAATTAATGCTGGTATTTACTGTGTAACATCTTACCTGCCATTTTTTTTCTGTCAGACTTTGTTTTTCCACAGATTTTTTTGACTAGAATCTACTGTACTGTTTATGCATTACTGTGTTTGGGGAATTGTGCTAAGTGCATGTGTGCTGGTCGTGAACAATGTTTGATAACTTGCCTTCTTACTGACTCGTTCCATCGAAGCTTACTTCATTTGAAGCATCATCCTCTGTCACACTATGGGTAGTTACCCTGCTCTTGCTGTACCTAGAAAGGAAACAACTTACCAGAAAGCCATTCCTGTCTCCAGTGGCACCGTTAACACCTCAACTGATGGTGGGTGACTATGCAGAGGCTATTAGTTGTTCCTGTCCAGTTTACTTGGGTGTAGTCCCTTCAGCTACCACAAGCTGGTAGTCAGCTACACCCTTTTTGGATGTTCATTGTCCTGTCTGGGCATGTGAGAGCCATCTGTTCTAGGTCATTGAGACCCTTTGGGAGATGATGCTTGATGTAGCTAGGGGAATAGACCTCTTGAATGGGATACAAGTACCTTCTCTGAATCAGTCTTCAGCTAAACGTGTAAAGAGAAAACAAGATTAAACATTGCTTATCTGAAGACATGGTCTCTGTTAGAAAATATTATTTTCTTACCTTAAGTAAGATGCTGTTACAGGCTGTCATTTTTAGTTCTCAGTAATCCTTGCCTGAAAAAGATGTTAGCACAGCTATTCCTGATGGAAGATATATCAGAAAAGTCTGACATAAAAAGGGATGGAGCTTCTTCTCCAGCAGATTCCCAAGCCCAAATCTGATTCAGAGGAAACTTGGTCCTCACAGGCAGTAACCAGGATGAATGAGGTGTTTTACGGGAAGAAATAGGTGATGTCCTTCAAGGATGCATCTGCAGTCCTAACATATGGGTTGTCCTGCCTCAGGCAGCCCTTCGGTCGGGCCGGATTCCAAAGTCTGGGTCCTCGGGCTGATGTCGCAACTTCACCACCCGGCCATAGCTGCTGTGTAGCAAGCATCAGCGCCGACGCATTTTCACCTTCTTTGCCGTGCGGTGCCCGCGCGAAGCCTCAAGCAGCGAAGTGCCGGTCGGCAGATCAGATCCAGAGATTACTACTTTCTAATAAGCTAAGTACTTCTACCCCTTTTTCTTCTGCCTAGACTCTTTCCTGTACCTTCAGCCAATGTCAGAAATTGTTGAACAAATAAGGAATACCATATAAACAAATACCATTAGGATTTACTGCCTTCCTTTGCCAGGGCCGACGGCCCGGACTCAGCTTGTTTAGCCTGTGCTTTGTTTAGCCGACGCCGGCTTAGAACCGAGTTTTGAGTTTTGGTTTGGTCGGAGTTTGCAGAGGAAACACAATTCCCGCTTTTGCGCTAAAATGCCGCCTAGACCCGACCAGGCAAGCATGACCGACACCAAGGAGTTGGACCGATCATGCGGGGTCCGCTCCAACTGAAACCACGTTCGGTCTTCCGCTGAAGTGTTTCTTCCTCGCGAAATAGCCGATTCCTCAGCTCTCCTGGCTCGAAAGCAGGCCTGATGGTGCCCTGAGGCTCTTGACCCAGAATTGAATCGCACCCCATTCCCAGATTTCACAGAAGCAAGCACCCAGAGATGTCTCTACTTCCTGCATTAGAGTGTCTATCCCCTGCATTTCCGGTGGCTACCCCTGCATCTAGGTCTATCTTTTTTAAATCAGCTAACCTCTAAGCTAAATCCTCTAGGCCTTACCTAAGCAACTCTCACACAGGCCTCTCTCTCTAGCTCAAGATCTCATTTCTCCTGACAGGGGATCCTAACCTCACCAGAGATCCCAACCTCACCCCTCCAGACCCTCTCAACCCTCCCTGTAAGACTAGAACCTTTCTACCTCCTATACTCATTTCTCAGGCAGGCCAGACCCTCGACTACCTCAGTATGAGACTTATCCTCTCCATGATGATTCTCCTCCTGAGGAAGACACTGAGAAGACTCCTCTCCTCCTGCCTCCTTTCTTGGGGAAACTTTACATGCTATGAGGAACTATTCAATTTCAACTTTCAAGGAAAGGGCTTTCATTTTCTTACCACAAGGAACTTTCTTACACTTTCCACAACATAGGCCTTTTTCTGGCTCTTAGCCATTCCTCAGTTGCTGATGATGCATATAATGATGCCTGCATCCTCCCTGATTGCCTTCCTCCGCCCTTCCTCCTGCTTCCACAGCAACCCTGGACAGATATTACACACTACCGTTTGTATAAGGTTTTGTATAAGGCTCCTGCATTTGTTCAAGGCAACCATTTCTGTGGCAGCCATGTCTCCCTACTTAAGGCTCATTAGAGCTCCCCAGAAAGGGAGACTAGAGCATTAGAGTTTAATCTGCTTCTCTTTTGTACTCTTAAAACTCTGATTCGTTCTGCTTATCTCAATTTCACATGATTCGGTTCCAGGAATTAAATGTAGACCAGCTAAATAAAAACTTGTCCTCCTCAAGTCCCTTCAGGATTTGGGTACACCATTTTTTTGGCAGGTACATAATTTAACAGGAGGCTAACCATTTTTAAAGCTATGATATGATGCACTGAGGCTTTCTTTAGATCATGCAGCTATGACTGAACAAAGGGATTCAAGGCATGCCTAGTTAAGAGAAACTCAAAACAAAGTTTGTTGTTAAGTCAAACCTCCTTTGGCTCCCTGGGCGGGAGGCCAGTTTGTCAGGCTCTGAAACAAAGGTTCTTCTAAAACCACTGGAGGAAAAAACAAAATCTGCCCAAAACAGTCAGCATCGGGCAGGTCCAACCTCCCAGGTTTAGCAGAAATTGGCCTTCCAGACAAGTCCCTCAAAAAGAGTTAGAGAGGCAGGTGTCAATCCAGGGGTGCCTACAGGGGAGAGGCAGGTCAATCCAGGGTGCCTACAGGGGACGCTAGGCAAGGGCCAACCAGAGAAGTACCACAGGGCAAGACAAGGACAGACACTTTACTCAAGCAGACATAATGATTCTATTCCCCATTCAGCACCACCATGGAATTTAACAAATGGATTCACTGAAAAACTAGCAAAGGCTTCACATTTACAAAAACAAGACAATAAACAGCTACAGATTTCTTACCACACTCTACCAAAAAAAACAGGTTTCAAACAAACACTCCACCAAAAAAGAGAGGAATGCCAAACCTACCACCAAGCCATAAAAAACAGACGCTTCAAGACAAATCAACTATTTATGAACACCGCTAAAGAAAGAAAATCCAGGCTTATTAGAACAAGGCCATGAGAAAATTCACATAAGAACCTTGTCCCAGAAAAAGAATGGACTGAACACATACCCTTCTGTCCCAAAATGAAAAAACACATACCTCCGGCAAAAATTTCTTTGCTGGACCCTCCAGCAACTTCTTTCCTATGTTGGTAGAGTTCTCTTAGGACTTAGATTCTCAAGGAGGGAGCAATGCACGCCCCTATACCAGCTCTCAGAGATTGCAAGAGACCTGCCATTTCTTCTTCACGGAGCCTGGCATCATTCTATCTCCATCATGCCCTTTAGGGACTGCTTCATTACCCTCAATCAAATGCTGCCTAATGGCAGTTGCTCATTGCTAAAGCAGGGGAATTCAAATTTACCCATACCTACAATAAAGTTGCAAGCAAGTGAATGTCAAACAACACAAAAAAATCAAATTTGGAAAGGTCATACAAGATACACAAAAAGTGCAAAAACACAGTCAACATGCACTCCAAAGGCAACAGTACCATCCCAAAAAATAACACATTTCTTCAGCACTGCACAACATCAACTCAAAATCAATTTCAAAGACCAGAAACAAAAGCAACACTGAGTACATAAACTCAGCATTGACAAAGCAAACACAGCTTCCTGCAAAGTAGAAAGTCCTGCACAAGTAAGTTTCATGGCATGCATCCTGCATAATATTGATTCCAGGCTGGGACCAATGATAGAAAGTTGGCAAGTAAATTTGTATTGGGAAGCCCAGATTCCACAAAACAGAGGCCTAAGCAAAGACTTCCACAATTCCATGCCTGAAGACCATCAATAACAGTCCTCCTTCCAGTGCTGTCAAATGAGGATGCCTTCAACCAAATACAAATCCAATCCACCTCAGGCATACGGGATTTACAGTGGACTGGGGGGCACACACTACAAGTGCAAGGACAAATCCAGGCATTCCAACCGACCCAAGATCTACTGATAAACAAAATAGAGATGCTGGCAGTGACACCTGTGGACCACATCAACCTCACCATTCCACGTAAGAAGGCCACCTTGATAAGAACGACAATACCACACAATAGTGGTACACCAAATCACAGAGGTACAGACCAGGTCAGATTGGTAGATGGAAATGGATGGCTCACATGCAATTTCTCCATCAAGAATTACCAGATTCAGGCCAGATTTGTACTAGAAAAAGAAAGACAACTAGCAGACACCTTACACCTAACTACCACGGATGCTCACAATAGAGATTATTTCCAATCCATAAGAAAAGAAATACAGCACAATGGGAAGACCAGAGATAGACCCACAGGTGACACAATCACTACCCAACCTGCAATATTTTGCATTCACACACTTGAGGGACTACCTCCTACTTTGGACTCCTTTCCTTCCAGCTGGAAAAATCCTTTGCATTTGCATCCTCACAAGAGCCTTTGATGTACAAAGATTACTGAGGAGTCAAAGAGGATCAGCTGGATCGGCCTCTGAGGGCTTGCATGGGGCCCTCCAGTAACATTGGTACCAAGTACTGAGAAGCATGTCTCCTCACACGCAGAGCTCCTACCCTATACACCTTAACTAACAATAAACACATACAAATCCCACAAAACAACTTGAAAACCTGCTTGCTCACTGCCAAAATAACCCATAAAACTATCAGCTGGTTATAAACACTAAACAATTTAAGGACATTATCCTGGAAGCTCGCGACCATTGGCATATAAAACTTAATCAGCCAAATAACTCAAAAGGACCTCAGCCAAAATGGAAAAAAGTAGGACATCCATTTGGAGGCAAACATCAGCATACCATTAAGACAACATCATCAAACATCTCCTACTCTCTCAAATATGATAGATGAAGTTCTTCTCTCATCACTTAACAAGACATATTCATGATGGAATCATACTCCGAAAGGGAGACAGAAGGAAATCCCTCTTTTACCTACCTCCCCTCAACAACCACAATTGGGAAAGACATCAACTTCCAACCTCCTACCAAAAACACCTTTCTTTACAAGTTCTTGTCTTGGAAGACTGCAAAACCAAGCACTTTTCTCTTTGGCAGTAGCAGCAGCAGCAAATTTAGTTCATTAATGGTAGTAAAGCCCTTCCTTATACAGGCATTCATGCCCAGCAGCATCTTCCAGAGTATCCATGAGGTCTGAGAAAGGTCTTTACTGTATCTTTTCACCAAGCGATTCAGAGTATCTCATTCAACCTACCACATTTATCTATTTACCTAGATTACTACCACAATTGGATAGACAGACACCACGCTGGCTATCTGACCAGAACTAAGACCAACATGGCTACTGACCAACTTCAAGAACAACTACGAACTGAAAAATGACCAACTTCAAGCAATTAATTGCCAAATCTCAAAATGGATAGGAAATTGCATCCATTTCAGACCAAATGGAATGGAAAGACAATTCCTGAAAATACTTCAGAAATGGATCCACAACCAAAGACATTTTTCAGACCAGCTTCCAGGAAAATTAACATACACACACCAAAGACATTTTCCAGAAGTTGCTACCACTCCAGATGCTACATTTGCTTCAGCAAGCTACCTGCTGCAATTTATCTGACTACATTTTTATACAACTGCCTCCCTGCAAGGGATTGGCTTTACATCTTTATCTTAGTGTTAGGATCAGTTTGGCATCCTTGAAGCTCTGCAATGTTAGACTGCACATTCCATAAATCCTACATAGTACGCTTTGTACATCCTGAAGGACATAGTATTTGTTTAGGTACCTCTCTGCAGTCACGATACTATAGTTCCTTCCCTCTGTGGTATTCCTATGTATCTATCTCTCTTTGGCTAGCTGGGGAAATTACATCTAATATTTGTAGCTGGCAGGTGTATTATATATATATATATTATATATTAGTATTATATATATATATATATATTTATATATATATGTATATATATATATATATATCTATATATATATATATATATATTATTTAGATTTTATCGCTCTTAGATTTCCTTGCATTTATTTTGCTCTGATACAAGCCTTTATACTACAGCAGCTTATGGGGGGTGAAACACAGCAGATATGGGCGCTGACCTGGAGGTTTTTACCACACCAGCCGAACCCAGCCTGGAGGTCCTGCAACCCATATGTTGCCGACTGCAGGACTTTACCTATCCGACACATCTACACTTTCCCCATGAAATGAGGATATGTTATATGTTATATGTTACAAGTAGATATTGGTCATTCCACTCCCATGCCTCCAGTAGTGCAAGCTTTGGAGGATGTGTTTAATGCTGCCTGTAACAATCCTGATTCTCAGCCTTCAGTTCTGAAAAAAACAAATGAGCAGGCATTTGTTTTCCCACCTCAGGTCTGACCCTGCAGCCATATCCATGTCTTAGCTAGCTGAGAACAGACTCTTGGTGTCCTCCAGTTGTTCCCCTGTAGACAAAATAGGAAAGGTATTGGATAGATTTAGTAAGGGAATGTTTTCTTCTTCCACTTTGGCATATAGAATTCTTAACTATTAAACTCGTATGTGAAAGTCTGTTCTTTTTTGTTGAGACAAATTGAGAGAATTATATACTACTGTTCCCCCAGAAGGAAGAATCTGAATTCCGGTATTTCTAACATTTCCCAATTATCAAAACATGCCTTAAGAAGTGTGTATGATTGTACAAATACTGTGTCTAGGACCACTACAACTGTTACTGTATTGAGAAGGTATGGCTGTACATGTAATCAAGTTTTCTGATGAGTTAGTCTAAAATTTTATTTTCAGTTTTAGATAGGGAAGTTTTCTTTGGCCCATCTGCTACTAGAGTCCTGAAACAATTTGATAAAAGAGGGAAAACAATGCAAGACGTTTCTAAGATTTTTCAACCCCTCCTCTTACAAATCTCCCAAATCCTGTTTTCCTTCAAATAAAACAAACAATCCTTCAAATAAAACAAACAATCCCTGCCTTCTCAATCTAAACATTGTACCAAAAAGAGGTGGCGGGAAGGGAACAACAAAAAATGAGGAACTTTTCCAAAAAAGGCACAGTCTAGTACTTCAGAAAGACTATAACAGCATTCTTACCCACACCCTCCTTACACTACTTGTCAAAATCTGTCCCAGAAACTGATTCTGCACATTTCCCTTTGGAAACAGATTTTGTTTGACTATTGGGTGCTAAAAATGGCTCAGGGGGGATAAAAGTTGGCACTGGATACAAATAACTTTCAGGGAATTTCCTCCCCAGCCACTGGATCAAAAATAAGTTTTTTCCTCAGGTTCTCTACCACTTGATCAGTCTTGCAGTTTTGGAATAGGTGCCGTTAAATCAAAGGGGCAACTTGTCTATTGCAGAATGTTTCTGGTAGCAAAGAAAGAGTCTTTATGGGACCACTTCTAGATCTTTCTTTTATAAATCTGTATTGAAAGTTACAAAATTCAAGATCTTGACCTCTCAGAATCTGGTATTCCTCAGGGAAGTTTTATGGTAACATTAGATCTAAAAGATGCATGTAATCATATTCCCATAGACAAAGGTTTCAGGGAATTTATCAGATTTTCTGTGTCTGGGCCACATTGAGTTCACTGCATTACATTTTGGATTGCCTTCAGTTCTGAGGATTGCATTCAGATATTTCCTTATTTGTATGGCTTGCTTATCTCTGCAAAGTATTTCCCCTAATGTTGAGTCTTTTCAGTGTTTTTTTTTTTTTCTGTTCTGTTCCGATCAATGTGGGGTGCCAGATAAATGCTCAGAAATCCTCCTTGAACCCCATCACACAGGACTGTCTTTCTAAGTTGCCTTGTAGTCACCCTACAACAAAAGGCTTTTTTGACACGGGAGAAGGTGTTTTATTTTATCTGGAAACTTTCCTGTGCTTTTCAAAATAGTCATAGACTGAATACCTCAGGATCCATGGCCTCTTTGATTCTCATGATTCCCTTTGCCAGGTTGTAAATGGGAAAGATTCACTGTTTTCTAAAAAAAACACATGGACCCAACATTTGCATCCTGTGGAATTTCAGATTATTAATTCGGGCTTTGTAAAAAAGGAACTTCACTGCTGGAGACTACAAATACAAGCAAATCCAGGTCTCCTCTTTTCTCCTATGTTTATATCTCATATGTGTTTTATCTGAAGAAATTGTACTGATGTAGAACGAAAGCTCTTATCTTGACATAAGGTGCCTGAGCAGCATATTTCCTTTTTTGTATTTTTCATGGTATAATGACTAAAGAGTTTGCCACACAAATAAAGTTACAGGGTTTGATTCTCACCTTGAAAAGCATGGCTAAGCTTCAAAAGGCCCCCAGGGATCATTAGCCTAGTAATGACTTATAAATTTATTATGATCTGCGCCGTAAAATTTCTTCATTGTCTTTTGATGTTCATCGTGTTACGCTGCTGCAGTCATCACACTTTGGTTATCCTGCCGTCAGGCGGTCCCGCAGTCGGCCTGAGTTCCAAAGTCTTGGTCCAGCGTCAGTTGCTGTCGCTTCTTCCCTGACGTCAGTGCGCCAGGGGTATACAAGAGGCATCCAACTCCATTTTCTTCAGTCTTTCTTGCCCCGCGGTACCCGAAGCAGAAGCATTTCGCAAGTGCCGGTCGGCCGACGCCTGAGATTTTCGATTCGAATTTCAGTCTGAAGTCTTCAATAAAGCTAAGTACCCCGTTGGGGAAACTTTTCTTGCCTCAGTCTGATGTCAGAAAAAGTTAACAATTGCATTTCTTGTGGGAAGCAAATACCTCATAAGGACTTCCATTCTTATTGTATTCCTTGCCTAGGCCCAGACCACAACGTCACAGGTTGTCTGTTTTGTGCTAGGTTTAATAAACAAACTATCAAACGCCGTTTTGACTTCGCATGACATTACTTTGGTAGGAAATTTAATATATATCATGCCATCGGAGCAGCCGACGACCAGCATGCATAAAAAACGCAAGGATAAGGACAGGCAGCCTAGGAACAAGCCAGACTCCGAGGCCTCTGCTGGGCCTGTTGCCAGTTCTCCGGTTTTCAATGAGGCGCCTATGCAGCCCCTGACGACCGCAGAATTGGAACCCTAGACAGCTTCGGATTCTCAAGCGGAGTGTACTAGGCCATCGCCACCATCTTCATTAGGCCCTTCCGACACCAGAGCAGAAGGAGATCCCGGTGCAGTAGAAACACCTTCAGTTGCAGAAGGTGTCTTCAGATCGACTACACTCACCATTAAATCTTATGCTAAGCTTAAAACTCCAGTAAAACCAAAAAAGACTGTACATCAGTCTCCAGTTCAAGGCCCCATGCCTAAGAAACAGATGCTTAACATGGCTGAAGATTTGATCACCCTAATCAGGGGTTCCCATCTCCCTCCAGATAAAAGACCAAGACAAGAGGAGGATTATGCTTCCTCTAACCAGGTTTCTATTTCCTCAGATTCTTCTGAGGAACAGGATTACACTTTTCCCCCTTATGAAGACTCTGATGCTGAAGACTCTATTCCCCCAGCATCTCCCCCTGAAGACTACTCCTTTGGGGAAACTTTACATACCATGAGGGAACATTTCCACTGGGAAGGCCAGGACTACTCTGATTCTAAGAAAAGGCTCAGAGTTCCTTTTACTACCCCAGCACAGACCACTTGCTATCCCTCCAGTTTTAGACATTGTGGATGATGTTTACTTGGAGTCTAGTCTAAATCCAGACTGTCTACCTCCTGCTCCAGCCAAACCAGACAGTTACTACAGAGTACCTGACTCACACAAATCCCTTTATAAAAGCCCTGTGGCTGACCCAGAAACAATTTCCCAGGGTCCCAAAGGGGCTAAAGCTTCTATGGCTAAAAATCCTGTGCCCACTGAAAGGGATTCCAGAGCCCTAGATAGATGGGGAAAGAAGATATACACCTCAGCTACTCTGGCTATGAAAGCATTAAATTGTCAGTTTCACATGCTGAAATATCAGCAATTCCTTATGTCTCAATTAAAACAAAAAATGAGCACACATTCTGAACAGTCTGAATTCAAGGAAATGCAGGATCTGTTGCATGCAGCTGAACAGGTGGGCAAACATACTTTACAATGTGGATTTGATTCATTGGAAGCTTCCTGTAGAGCAGCTGTTACTGGGTCTGTCATACGTAGACATGCTTGGTTAAAAGAGCAAACCCTACCTGATCATGTTAAAGCAAAATTATTGGATGCACCTTTACAGCAGGATGTATTATTTGGTGTCAAAGCAGAAGAGGTTTTAAAGAAAATGGAGGATAAGGCAAAGTCTATGCAGACGGTCAAGTATTTTTTACAGGTACAACCCCCTCGTTTCAGCAGAAATTGGCCAACAAAAAACTGGTCCTTTCCAGCTTCTGACAGATCACAAAGGGGCAAATACAGACCCCCAAGGTGCAGAGGTCAGTCACAAGGCCCTTACAAACCTCGCCAATGGGGCACTGCTACCCAGAAAGGAGGAGAAGACAGGCCCCAAGCTAGCAGAAGACAAACACAATGACTCAACCCTCAAACTACCAAGCAAATCTCTCTTGGCAGCTCCCTTGGGAGGAAAATTAGCACTTTTTGCCGACAACTGGCACATCATCACAAAAGACAAATGGGTCCTAAACATTGTCTCACAAGGATATCGATTCCACTTTCATACCTTGCCAAGGATAAAAGGAATGCCAAACCTGCCACCAAATCAATGGGCAGAGGCACAAAACAATGACAGCTCTCATGGACATGAGAGCCATTCAACAGGTACCTACACAGGAGCAAGGACAAGGGTTTTACTCAAGACTCTTTCTAGTCCCAAGAAAGGACAAAGTATGGAGACCCATTCTAGATCTTTCAATTCTGAACACCTATTTGCAAGTACGAAAATTCAAGATGCTAACACTACAGCAGCTTCTTCCCATGCTGGGCAAGAATGCTTGGCTAGTAACGTTGGACATCAAGGAGGCATACCTGCATGTCCCTATCAGACAAAATTGCAGAAGATACCTCCGCTTCATTGCAGGTTCAACCCATTATCAATACTCTGCACTGCCCTTTGGTTTATCTACTGCGCCCAGGGTCTCCACAATATGCCTGGCACCAGTAATTGCATACTGCAGACAAAGAGGAATTCAAATCTACCCATACCTGGACGACTATTCAAGCAGAAAGCAAGGACGTTCTTTAAAAGCATCTGGCATTTGTCAAACACCTTCTAAGTTGCCTAGGGTACACAGTAAACAAAAAGAAATCAAGACTAGTGCCCTCACAAAACATTATATTCCTGGGTGCCAGCTTGAATACAATGGCACAGATGGCTTATCTCACGCCAGACAAGCTACAACAGCTGACTCAATACTTCAAAATAATGGCAACAAAGACCCAACTCCCTGCAAGAAAAATTCTGCAGGTCTTGGGATTCATGGCATCTTGCATACTACTAACACCATTTGCAAAACTGCATATGTGGAAATTACAATGGTACCTGAAAAGCATATGGACTCAGCACAGCCACAGCTTGGAAACAATGATACCACTCATTCCCTGCCTTCAACAGGAGTTTCTATGGTGGGCACAGGCATGTCACCTCAACAAAGGTCAGCCTTTCACCTTACCCACAGCCAGGCAAACTATGACAACAGATGCATCGGACTATGCCTGGGGAGCACACATGGCAGGACAGTGCATTCAGGGCAAATGGACTACAGATCAAAGGCATCTGCATATCAATCAAAAAGAAATGCTAGCAGTACAGAATGCCCTAACAGCTTTCAAGGACCTCTTACACCCAGGACATCTAATAATAAAGATGGACAATACCACAGTAATGTGGTACATAAGCAAGGGGGCACACATTCCTACCCTCTATGCAGGCAAGCAATGACCTTGTGGAACACAGCACTGTCTTACCAAGTTCAACTACAAGCACATTTCCTGCCAGGAAAGAAAAACACATTGGCAGACGACCTAAGCAGAAACATCATGGATCCCCACGAGTGGAAACTAGATCCACAAGTATTTGCAATAACTCAAAAATGGGGATGCCCAGACATAGATCTGTTTGCCAACCCCCAAAACTACCAACTTCAAAAATTTTGCACAAGGACATTCCACCCACAAGCTTGGAAAGTGGACGCCCTCTCATTCAGTTGGAAAACATTAACAGTGTATGCCTTTCCTCCACTGCCTCTTCTAGCAAAGGTACTGCTTAAGTCAGATTAGAGAGGCCACAAATGATACTCATTGCACCAGACTGGCCACGCCAGCACTGGTATCCAATTCTGAGGAACATGGCCCACAGCCCACCATGGATTTTGCCACAAATTCCTCACCTGCTCACCCAGCGAGACAATCAGATTCTACAGAGCCAACTCAAGACTTTAAACCTGGCTGCATGGCAAACTTCCTAAACAACGAGCCAACACCTCTATCCAAAGCTGTTATGGATGTCATTCTGGAGGCCAGGAGGCCCAGCACCAGGAAAACCTATTCAGGCAAATGGAAAAGATTTTGCGCCTGGAACCAGGTTAAAGGCCAAAATCCCCTTGATCTCAACATTCCTCAGATTCTACAATATTTAACTGAGATGTTGCACAAAGGACTTTCCTTTTCATCTATTAAGATCCACGCCTCAGCAATTTCAGCTCATTACAACACGGATCCTCCTTTATTTTCACATCCACTCCTAAGACAGTACCTCAGAGGGGCTAAGAACATAAGACCGCCCAGGAGAGCACCAACACCTACTTGGGATCTCAACTTTGTTCTGGAAAAGCTTACACTGCCGCCCTTTGAACCAGCCTTTTCAGCTGACTTAAAATTTCTTTCATGGAACATTGCCCTGCTACTAGCAATAACTTCAGCTAGAAGAGTCTCAGAGCTAGAGGCACTAATGGCAGTGGAGCCTTTCCTCATTTTTCATCAAGACAGAGTCTCTCTACAAACTAACCCTTCCTTTATGCCAAAGGTGGTATCCATTGTGGCCCTAAACCAAACCACTCATTTGCCCACCTTTTTCCTAAATGCCCAGAACAAAGGAGAAAGACTCCTGCACTCTTTGGACATTCACAGGCAATTACGTTACTACTTGCATAAAACTAAGGCTTTCAGAAAATCTGACCAGCTCTTTGTAGTTTATGCTGCAGGATCACAAGGAAAAGCTATCTCAAAACAGACCATTTCAAAATGGATAGGACATTGCATACGTTTCTGCTACATGCATCATGGGAAACCGGTACCTGCTAACATTAGGTCCCACTCCACCAGGGCTACAGCTACATCAGCACCTTCTGCAGTCCAGGTTACCCTCCCTCCATCCCCTCTGAAATAGCTGGACTTGTCTATACCATTCTATCCTATACAACCTCTGTGATGTATTTGCTTGTGCCAGAATGTATTGTTTTATTTTTATATGTACATTTTTATACAGCTATATATATATATATATATATATATATATATATATATATATATATATATATATATTGCCTACCTATTGGGGGCACCTGACATCTGGGGCAAGAAAAACTGAAGAAAATAGCGTTGGATGCCTCTTATATACCCCTGGCGCACTGACGTTAGGGAAGAAGCGACAGCAACTGACGCCGGACCAAGACTTTGGAACTCAGGCCGACTGCGGGACCGCCTGACGGCAGGATAACCCAAGTGTGATGACTGCAGCAGGGTGAACACTCAAACATCTACATTTATGGTAGGTACAAAACTGTACTTTCCTGGACTACTTCAGGTAATTACATATAATACCACATTAGTTGAGTAAACCAACAAAGTAGTGGGTGGTATCTGCTTCCTGTTGGAGTGTAACCCACTTGTGTGGTGGGAATAAATCTGGACAGAAGAGCACTCTTACTGGAATAGTTGTTACTCCTGGAGGTCCAAGTCTAAGTCCTGAAAAGGACTTGGTGATTTGTATGTGGTTTTGAATAAACCTGTTGTGGCTCGTAAAAGGGCCTTTGTAGTCTTGAGGAAGACTGTTTTGGCTCTTATAAGGGCATATGTGGTGTTGAGAGGTGGTCCTGAGGAGGACTGTTGTGATTCTGATAAGAACCTTTGTGGTGGATTGGTCCTGAGAAGGACCTTTGTAGTCTTGAGGACTGTTTTAGTTCTAAGAACCTTTGTGGCGTGTTTGGTCTTGAGGAGGACCTTTGTAGCCCTAACAAGGACTTCTGTGCAGTATCTGTCAGGTGGGAGGTTGGGTTGTACCCTTTTGATCTCCACCTGGGCAGTCGGGGATGGCCCTGTCATCAGATCTCATATGGTTCTAAAAAGGACCTATGTCAGTCCAGATGGGTCCATAGGTAGTCCTGGTAAGGACTGGTGTGCCCTATTGTTGGTCAAGGCTGGACTAGGTGAGTTTCAGGTAGCTGGCCCTTCAAAGGACTGGTGTGCCCCCTTCTGGTCCAAGGCTGGGCTTGTAGGAGGAATCCCAGTCAGAATCTTTTGAGGGTCCTGGAAAGGACCTAGTTAGCCCTTAAAGGGAATGTAGGGTTTGAAACCTTGACCTTTACTATGTGCAGACTAAACTAAAAATGCAGTGCAGGCCTTAGATAAGACAAAAAGAACAAAAGTAAATGAAAATACAAACATAAAACCATTTAACTAAGGCCACAGTGTTACATTCACAAAACACAACTTAAATGGCATGCAAGGTGTTCACTGTAAAATAAACAAATCTTTGAGCCAGTTCCAGTTGTCTCAGAACAATGCTTGGAGGAAGGTTGTACTGAATTTGTAATCTGCAAGGACTGAATAAAGGATTTATTTGGATTGGAACTGGCTCGAAGATTTGTTTATTTTACAGTGAACACCTTGCATGCCATTTAAGTTGTGCTTTGTGACTGTAACACTGTGGCCTTAATGATATGGTTTTATGTTTGTATTTTCATTTACTTTTGTTCTTTTTGTCTTGTCTAAGTCCTGCACTGAATTTTTAGTTCAGTCTGCACATATTAAAAGTTAAGGTTTCAAACCCTACAGTCCTTTTAAGGGCTAACTAGGTCCTTTCCAGGACCCTCAAAAGATTCTGACTGGGATTCCACCTACAGGCCCAGCCTTGGACCACAAGGGGGCACACCAGTCCTTTAAAGGGCCACCTACCTGAAACTCACCTAGCCCAGCCTTGACCAACAAGGGGGCACACCAGTCCTTACCAGGACTACCTAGGGACCCATCTGGACTGACAAAGGTCCTTTTTAGGACCATATGAGATCTGACGACAAGGCCATCCCTGACTGCCCAGGTGGAGACCAAAGGGGTACAACCCAACCTCCCACCTGACAGGTGCTGCACAAAAGTCCCTGTTAGGGCTACAAAGGTCCTCCTCAGGACCAAATACACCACAAAGGTTCTTCTTAGAACCAAAACAGTCCTCCTTAGGACTAAAAAGGTCCTCCTCAGGACGGCCTCTCCACACCACAAAGGCCCTTATAAGAGCCAAAACAGTTTTCCTCAAGACTGCAAAGGCCCTTTTAAGAGCCACAACAGGTTTATTCAAAACCACATATGAATCACTAAGTCCTTTTCAGGACTTAGACTTGGACCTCCAGGAGTAACAACTATTCCAGTAAGAGTGTTTTTCTGTCCAGATATAATACCACATTGGTATGGTACATAGACAAGCAAGGTGGCACCAGGTCATATCTTCTGTGCAGGCTGGCTGTTATGGCTTGGGAGGAAATTGTTCAGCGTTCCTTAACCCTCAAAGCATCTTGCATTCCATCATGTCTGAATGGAGGGATGATAAGTCAGCAAGCAAAGGAGAGTAGTCTTGCTGGAATTCAATTCATCCTCAAGTCCTGGTGAGTACCTGAACTAGGTGGACCCCGTTTTTCACAAAATCTCAACAAGACCACACTGATATATATAATGTATTTTGTATAGCATATATCATAGACAAAAAAAATTAAAAATAAAAAAGATAGCTGGGTGTGCAATATCCAGGATAAAAAAGTGCTCAAATCTGGTAGGCACACTGGTGCCAGGACTGGAAAAAATTACAGTGTAGAATCCTCAAGACATGGAAACATTCCTACAATGGAGCTAGACCAGGCCCAGGGGGAGGATGGCTCTCCCTGTTGTAGAAGGAAGGAGCAGTCCACAAAAATCACAAAAACTGATAGGCCAGAAATGAGCCATAAAGTCAATAGAGTGGACTACTGAGGATAAGAAAGAAATTATGTATTGTTACTGTTATACAAGAAGCCCAGAATTTCCAGACAGAAGATATAAAAAAAAAAGATTGAAAGAAATTAGAGGAAAGAAAAAATTTCCACAAGAAAAACTGTCAGACATTTCAAATAAAAATTTGTGTTCGTTAATGCAACAAATTTTGAAAAACATTAAATAGACCAAGAAACCATGGCCTGTTGGGAAAAAGAAGAATCTCAGGAAGTGTGAAAATATAAAGAACAACATCTAGAGACTTTTGAAAGGTATAAAAAAGAAATATGTCCATGTGAAAGAAAGAAAGATCCGATATGGTGCAATATTTATGCAAAGGGAGAAGGCCAAATTAATCAGCACAAACAAAAAAGAAGCCCCAAAGACATTCAAAGAGAAAAATACAGGCAAAGGCATCCAGATGTGGAATATTTCACAATAAAAAATAAGATCACAGAGATGGAACGTAGAACAGATGATTAGTAAAGTAGAAGTTAAAAAAAATAGAATTAAATTTATAGAATACTCGTGAAATGAAAGATTTTGTGTAGAAAGTGTAACACAGGTTACATCACAACATGATGGAACAAGTCCCCAAAGTAAGGAGAATCACAAGGATCAGGAGACATCTCAATAAATTTGGATATAGGAAAGAAAGAGATTTAATTTGGTGTAATATTTATACAAAGGAGAAAGCAAAAATCAATCAATACAAAAAGAGCAGTATCAAAGATATTTCAACAGAAATACAGGCAAAGGCATCCAAATGTTGAAAATTTTACAGTACAAAAAATAAGAAAACAGAGGAAAAGTAGAAAAGAGAATTAGTAATGGAGACATGAAATAGAAACTGAGGATGTTCATCGTGTTTCACAGTTGCAGTCATTACACTTGGGTTATCCTGCTGGCAGGCTACCCGCAGTCGGCCTGAATTTCAAAGTCCTGGTCCGGCGTTGGTTGCTGTCGCCTCTTCCCTGACGTCAGTGCGTCAGGGGTATATAAGATGCAGCCAATGCCATTTTCTTCAGTCTTTCTTGCTGCGCGGTGCCCGAAGCAAAAGCAGTTTGCAAGTGCCGGTCGGCCGACTCCTGAGATTTTCGAAATTGAATTTCAGATCCGAAGTCTTCAATAAAGCTAAGTACCCCGTTGGGGAAACTTTTTCTTGCTCCAGACCGATGTCAGAAAAAGTTAACAATTGTATTTCTTGTGGAAAGCAAATACCTCTCAAGGATTTTCTCTCTTACTGTATTCCTTGCCTAGGCCCTGATCACAACGTTGCTAGCTGTCAGTTTTGTGCTAGATTTAACCAACGCACTATCAAGTGTCGGTTCGATTTTGCATTTCATTGCTTTGGCCGAAGATTTAATTATATAATGCCGTCGGACCAGCCAACAACCGGAGTTTACAAAAAACACAAGGAAAAGGATAGGCATCCGAGGTCCAAAACCAACAACGAGGCCTCTGCTAGGCCAGTCACCGGTTCTCAGTGAGGCGCTTTCGCAGTCCCTGGCGCGCGCTACCTCAGAGCCACAGGCCGCTTCTGACTCCCACGTGGAGCCGACTGGGCCTCTGGATACTCAAGGTATTGGACACTCGGAAATCATTCCCTCAGATGGATCCGGAGCCACTGAGCAGGCATCGGCTTCTGAGGGTGTCTTCAGACCTACACAACTATATATTAAGCCATCTTCAGCTTCAAAGACAAAGAAACAAGTACAGCATTCTCCTACTCAGACTTCCATGCCTAAAAAACAGATGCTCAAAATGGCCGAAGATCTAATTACTTTGATCAGAGGCTCCCATCCCACTCCTGATAAGAGGCCTAGGCAAGAGACAGAGTATGATTCAAGGTCAAAAGGTATGCCAGACCTACCATACAATCAATGGGCAGAGGCACAAAAACAAATTACAGCCCTCATGGACATGAGGGCCATTCAGCAAGTACCACAACAAGAGCAGGGGCAAGGATTTTACTCCAGACTTTTCCTAGTACCCAGAAAGGACAAAACCTGGAGACTAATACTGGACCTGTCTATACTAAATACGTTTCTGGAAGTTCCAAAATTCAAAATGTTGACTCTACAGCAGCTACTGCCCATGCTGGGCAAGAAGGCTTGGTTCGTAACTTTGGACCTAAAAGAGGCATACCTGCATGTCCCAATCAGACAGTCTTGCAGATACCTCAGATTCATAGCTGGCTCAATGCACTACCAATTCTCTGCACTGCCCTTTGGCATATCTACTGCACCCAGGGTCTTCACAAAATGCCTGGCACTAGTAATTGCGTTTTGCAGACAAAAAGGAATTCAAATATATCCCTACTTGGACGACTGCCTAATTCAACCAGAGAACAAAGACATTCTTCTAAAGCATCTGGCGTTTGTAAAAAGATTACTAATTGGCCTAGGGTACACAGTAAACGAAAAGAAATCAAAACTAGTGCCCTCTCAAGAGGTAATATTCCTGGGTGGAAGCTTAAATACAACTGCCCAGATGGCTTATCTCATGCCAGACAAACAAAAGCAACTGACTACTTACTTCAAGAAATTGGCAACAAAACCCCACTTATCTGCAAGGAAAATCCTGCAGGCCTTGGGTTTCATGGCATCCTGCATTCTACTAATTCCATATGTCAGACTGCATATGAGGAAACTACAATGGTAACTAAAAAGTGTTTGGACTCAGCATTGCCACAGCCTGGAGGCAGTAATTGCACTCATTCCCTGCCTGCAACAGGAGTTTCGATAGTGGGCAGAAGCCTGTCACCACAACAAGGGTCTGCCATTCAGTTTACCCACAACCAGACAGACCCTGACAACGGATGCATCAGATTATGCCTGGGGGGCACATATGGCAGGAAAATGTATTCAGGGCACATGGCCTGCAAACCAGATGCATCTTCACATCAATGAAAAAGAGATGCTAGCTGTTCAAAATGCCCTGACAGCTTTCAAGGACCTGCTTCATCCAGGACAGTTACTGATAAAGACAGACAACACTACGGTCTTGTGGTACATAAACAAGCAGGGAGGTACACATTCCTACCCCCTCTGCAGACAAGCAATGACCTTATGGGACACAGCATTGACTTTTCAAGTTCACCTGCAAGCACAATTCCTGCCAGAAAAAACAAATACTCTAGCAGACGAACTAGGCAGAAACCTCATGGATCCCCACGAATGAAAACTGGATCCACAAGTCTTCAGCATGATAATTAGGAAATGGGGATGCCCAGACATAGATCTATTTGCCTTCCCTCACAACTGCCAATTGCAAAGATTTTGCTCAAGGATTTATCACAAGCAAGCATGGAAAGTGGATGCCCTAGCCTTCAGCTGGAAAAATCTAACAGTATATGCTTTTCCCCCACTGCCTCTCCTTCCCAGGGTACTCCTAAAGGTCAGACAAGAGAAGCCAAAAATGTTACTGATTGCACCAGACTGGCCACGCCAGCACTGGTACCCAATCCTAAAGAGCTTGTCTCAAGGTCCAGCATGGATATTGCCTCAGACATCTCATTTGCTGACCCAACAAAACAATCAGATAATGCACAGCCAACTCAGCACCTTAAATTTGGCAGCATGGCGGATAATGTAGCCATTCAGAACACTCCTCTTTCAAAAGCTGTTATGGATGTTGTCTTGGAGGCCAGGAGGCCCAGTACCAGAAAATCATATGCAGAAAAATGGAAGATATTCTGTGCTTGGAACCAGGAATAAGGCATTGACACGGGTGTACCAAATATCCCTCAGATTTTACAATACCTAACTGAGATACTGAACAAAGGCCTTTCTTTCTCATCAATTAAGATTCATGCCTCTGCCATTTCAGCCCATTACAATACAGAACCACCAGTCAGGAGGAGAAGGTTACCACACACACTATAGACCCAGTCTCACATAGTACCATCACAACCTCAAAACATATACACACAACGACTGATCAAAAATCTGCACTGCAGCAGAAAAATCCGAGCAGACACCCAAACAACACAAAGCAGACACCCAAGCAAAACACACCCACATGCCACACCACCACAATGAACTTAGCCCTCGTCAGTCATACACCTTGTCAAAACACAATCACAGCCCCAACTAGGTCATTGGTGACTCCATAGTCAGACACACTGACGACTCCGGCCACCAGACTGTAACTTAGACATTTGACAAAGACTGAGTACGGGCCAGTAAGCAGCTAGAAGGCTGTGAGCCTTGGACTACGCGAGGTAGGCGCAATCTGTGGCAGTCATTGTCCACGCCCTTGAGCAGTACCCTACCTTCACCCCTTCCATGTGTAAACGGACGAGATAACCCTTGGACTTTTATGAAGCAGTATTGATGGCTCTCTGATTATGGCAGCTGAGCCTACCTATGACTACCCATGCTGGACAAATGGCACTTTATGATGATATGATGCTTACCTAGGAGATAAACTTTGGCGAGGAGGCTGCCACCCTATGATCCATTGTTCCGTCTGGGATCAATGTCTGGACCTACTGCTGAGCACAAAGGAACGGCTTGCACATGTCACCCTGGGACCCTAGATTCAAATCAAAATACTGCACATAGGCCCTTCTTAAGGTTTTTTTTCGAAATCTGTGCCTTGAAACCACCTGGTTCAAAAAACAAAAAGAGAAACCCCCAGCACTAGTAAGGTGCCATCGCCGTGCGTGACATTTAGTCGGACAGTGAAATCGATCATGTCCGTTTCAGACAGGAACACAGTACATCGTGACGCCGTGCACCCCAGCACCGGCAGACTGCCAAGTTGCTTGGCTCCGCCCCAAATCCCCTCACAAAACTCAGGACCGGGCCACCAATCAGGGATAGTACACCCACCAATCACC
This sequence comes from Protopterus annectens, assembly GCF_019279795.1. Taxonomy (NCBI): domain Eukaryota; kingdom Metazoa; phylum Chordata; order Ceratodontiformes; family Protopteridae; genus Protopterus; species Protopterus annectens. Next base: position 829,256,133 of record NC_056731.1, read on the forward strand.
ACATCATCGAGCAAGAGACAAATTCCACTAAAGACCACTGGGAACCACAATGCAAGACTGCACCCTGCAATGCAAAGTTAACAATGTTCATAAACTCAAATTTTATGAGATGTTCTCACAGAAACACAAGAGGAGAAAACATACTTGATCCTCATCATCACCGAACACCATCACCACTCACCATCATACTAGGAGAGTATAACACACCCGTGAGATCAGATCACAAACTAATCCTTCCTGGAGTCCTCATCCCACCCTGGTTGAAATAAAACAACCCAAATAAAGAGGAGCCAACAAGGAATTCACCATCAGGACTCAAATGCTCCTTCAAACCATCCACAGATCCAGCGCGGTGGAGAAATACTTCTTTTGAACATGCATCCTCCCCAGACAAACAAGATCCTTTGTCAACCTGTCCGGTCACCATGGACCCCAGCCATAAACAAAAAAAACAACAAAAGGAGGCTACTGCAGGCCCACCGTCACCGAGTGAACACCCTCCAGTCAAGAGTAAAAACTAGAGCTGTCATAAAATCATCCAAAGCAAATTGAATCAAAAATAGCTAAAGACGATGCATCAATAGGGCTGCATTCTTTAAGCATGAATAACTTACAACCAGATAAATGTACCACCCTTCAAAATAAGGATTCTGGACCCAAAAAGCCCTCCAACTCTACAACAAAGGAAGAGCAATCAAGAAGAGCATATCCATGGGATTTGAAAGTGGTCTTACTAACTGTAAAGAAAACTACCTCAGCGAGGGAAATCCACCACATAAAGGACCCAAAAATAATCAAAGTAAAAAAACAAAAGACAATTATAAAGGAGTGGCGCGCACTGCAACGAAAGTCCCACTTCAGAAAGCGACCAGCTCAGAACTGAAGCGATTTGAGAAAATGGAGACAAGATTTATCTGCAATTGCATGGAGAGGATCTACTTTAGGACAGTGAAGAAGACATGCCCTAAAGGGACTTTCAGCACCATGGCTTGACAGAGCAGATCATGCCTTCTCCCCTCCAAAGACTCTTGAAACAGTCAAAGAAGCCATTGATCCAGAAGGCAAACCCGCCACCACCTACCCAAGTGGCCACGTGATACTCACAGCTTAAACCTATGAGCTAGAAAACTCATCAGCAATTCACCTATGTGGCAATCCACTGAGCTACAGAGTCATTCGAGGGCCCAGGGTTAGGTTGATATGTTCGACACCTGCATTCCACCTTATCATGCTTAGTTAAAGTCTAGATCCAAGGCCCCACTAGTCTCCCACCTTATATCACTCATCAGAAAATCTTGACCAATGGATGGGAGATCGCAGATACCCCCAGATTACCTCCTTCACTCACTGCTCAACAGAGGCACAGCAATAATATAGCCTAGTATGAACCTATGAACCTATGAATCCTTTAATAAGGCAGTACCTCAGAGGGGCCAAAAACTTTAGGCCTCCAAGGAGAGCACCAATTCCGGCCTGGGACCTCAATTATGTTTTGGAAAAAAATCACACTGCCTCCTTTCGAGCCAGCATCAACAGCAGATATAAAATTCTTATCCTGGAAAACAGCTCCGCTCCTAGCAATAACCTCCGCAAGGGGAATCTCGGAGTTACAAGCACTCATGGCTGTGGAACCTTTCATAATTTTTCACCCAGACAGGGTTTCTCCGAGGACAAACCCTACATTTATGCCTAAGGTGGTGTCCAGTGTGACCCTCAACCAAACCATTCACTTGCCTACCCTTTATCCAAATCCACAGAACAAGGGTGAAAAAATTCTACACTCTTTGGACATACACAGGCAGTTATGCTTCTACTTGGACAGAACTAAAGCTTTCAGAAAGACTGAGCAACTTTTAGTGTCCTATGCTGCAGGATCACAAGGAAAAGCTATCTCAAAACAAACTATTTCTAAATGGATAGGCCATTGCATCAGTTTCTGATATTTTCAACATGGCAAATCAGTGCCTAAGGGCATTGGGCCTCATTCCACCAGAGCAGCAGCCACTTCAGCAGCCTTCCTCAGAGGAGTACCAACCAAAGATATCTTAGAGGCTGCAACTTGGAGTTCAGTGCACACCTTCACAAAGCACTACCACTTACCTCTTTACTCTAAGTCCAGAGCAGGTTTTGCCACTGCAGTTCTGCAGGGCTTCAAAGCCTCTCCTAATTCTATTTAGCCCAGCCTGCCATCCTCAGCTTTGGGATTCAACCCAAGAGTAATGACTGCAACAGTGAAACATGATGAACATAGTACAGTTGTGTACCTACCATAAATGTAGGTGTTCGAGTGTATTCACTGTTGCAGTCCAGGTTGCCCACCCACCATCCCCCTTTTTCTTTGCTGGGATGTATCTGCACTTCTCTATCCTATACAACCTATTTGGTGTATCTGTTTGTAGATGAAGGAAATGTTATTTTTCTGCATGCATTTTTATTGGCATATTTTTTCGGCCTACCAGTTTGGGGGCATCTGACATCTGGGGCAAGAAAAACTGAAGAAAATGGCATCTGCTGCATCTTTTATACCCCTGGTGCACTGATGTCAGGGAAGAGGCGACAGCAACCGACGCCGGACCTAGACTTTGGAATTCTGGTCGACTGCAGGTAGCCTGCCAGCAGGATAACCCTAGAGTAATGACTGCAACAGTGAATACACTCGAACATCTACATTTATGGTAGGTACACAACTGTACTTTCCAGATCATACCTTCTCTGCAGATTTGGCTTGGTAGCCTGGGATATAACAATTCATACTAATCTCACTCCATCAAAACAAAAATTGTGGGAGACAAGCTGAGCAGAACCTGAACAGATTTTAAATGGAAATTGAATGAGGAATCTTTCAGGATTTGATCCAGCTGTAGGGGAGCACCTCACATCTGTTCAACTTCACTCACAACAAATAACTTGCAAAATTCTGTTCTATGACTCCTTAAAAGCAGGCCTGGAAAACAGATGCACACTTACTACTTGTTCCTGTATGCCTTTCCACTGATATCCAGGGTCACTCTGAAGATTCAGAAGGACTCTCCAAAGATCATTTTGGTGACTTCCTTCTGGTGCATGCAAAAGGTTATTAGCCCTTCTATTGGAAATAGCCATGGTCATTTGCCACAAGCTTCCTCAGAGACTGGACATACTCATAAAAGACAGGGGTATTTGATACACCATGACTTGAAACAGCTTTAACTGCTTGCCTGGATGATAACATTTTTGTACCTTTCATGCACATATTTTCTGAGGATGTGCAGCAGGTATTAATGGAAGAGAAGAAATGTACTAGCAGGAAATCATACATTGACAAATGGAAAAGATTTTTCTAGCTGGTGATACATTAGGAACCAAGACCCTTTTACAGCTGGCATTTCTGTGGTTCTGCAGCTTGTGAAAGCTATTATTCTTTGGGCTTTCTTTTTCCTCTCTCAGGGTTATTTTGTTGGCAAGTTCAGCATGTCTGCCCATGGATCCACCTCTAAATGTGCTGACATGTCAAGATATTTTTGAAAGGAATTCTGCATACCTGTCCATCAAGAAAATAGGTGGCTTCGATTTGGGATCTTAATTTCGTTTTTTTTAAAAATTAACTCATTTCATTTGAAACAACTGATTTGGCTGATTTGAGGTTCTTAACAAGGAAAACCGTTTTGCTGACTACTCTGACTCCTGCATAGAGGGTCTCTTATGGTGAGTCAATCTCATCTCATTTTCACAAAGATAGGGTTTCTTTGAGAGTGAATCTTTCATTTATGCCTAAAGTGGTATCTGAGTTTACTTTGAGTCTAGCTATCCATCTCACTGTCTTCTTTACAGAACCTAAAAATGAGAGAGAGAGGATTCTTAATACTCTGGATGTCTGCAGACAACTCAGATGCTATCTTGACCGAATTAAAACCTTCAGAAATTCTGATTGATTATTTCTTGTAACGGTAAGAAAAAACAACAAACAGTATCAAAGCAGACAATTTCTAAGTAGTTGTTCCATGCCATTTCCTTTTGTTACTCCCTCTATAAGAAGTCAATTCCAGGCAGGATCAAGGCACATTTTACTAGGGCTTTGGTTTTTCCAGTGTCTTTTTGGAAAGGAGTGGGCTATAGCAGTATTCTAGAGGAAGCAAATTCATCTTCTGTACATGCTTTCACAAAGCACTACAAACTAGACTCCTTTTCTAGGTTTAGACCAAGCTTTGCTAGGACTGTTCTCCAGGGGCTTCTTTACCCCCATCCTTCTCCTCAAAAATTTTCTAAGCGTTAGTATTTTACCCATATAACTAAAGCTGCTGTAACAGTGATGTAATGATGAACATAGTAGTTGTGCAAGTAAACGCATCATAACAGTAGACATTTAAAATTGCTCAGTGCTGCAGTAGATGCTTTCTCCCTCCACCCCCTTATTTGTGTTACCACCGTGAGGACATTGTTATATTTCTGGCATTGATCTTTATCAAGGCTCTAGCCTCCCTTTTTCAGTTGGCATAAAAACGGCTTGGCATCTAGATTGCTAGTAATAGATTGAAGCTGTCATCAGTCTGGGTGTGTGGACGGTACCCTTAAGCTTTGGAAGTTGACTGGCTATCTGTTATGTCTTGCCTAGGATATAATATAGCTAAAAGTACTGCAGCAGTGATTTATTCAATCATGTACTGCTATAGTAAGCTTACTTACACACCTGCACTCTTCTCTACTTTACCATGTAGAATTTTCCTTTCTTCATTATCCTGCACCATGCTGTTTCCTGTTTTATCTATTTCTTTCCCATCCTGTTTTGTTTTATTTTTTTACCTTTTTATAACTGCTTTAACTTTGATGCTTCACTGATCCTAACAACTGTTATTCTCTTTCCTTTCATTTGTTGATCCGTTGGTTAGTGTGTCTTCCCTGTGTTATAGGTTGCCATCCTTGCCTTTTTTCTCTTAATATTCCTCTGCAGCCATCTATTATCCACATGAGGTATTTGCATTACTTTCTTTTCCTGATGTCATAGAACGATACCTATATGTTTACCTTATTTATGAGAAATTGCACTTATTGAGTGTTTAATTATATCTTGGGTATGCAGATTTGTTTGGTTTTCCAACATATTTGACAGAAGTTTGATTTGTTTCCTTGTATGTGGAGTAGCTGTGTAACTTTTCTTATTTTGTGAAAAATGTAGTGTGGCACATGCAGCTTTTCCTGCATTTTTATTGTTTTGTTCTTTTTATTGGTGATGGAGCTTTGTTGAACTTTGAACGCTACTTAGAATTGTAGCTCCAAATGTGTATCATCTCCAACAAAACATGTTCTTTGTTTTCTGCTGTTTACCATATTTTTGTCTTGTATGTTTTTTTTTGTTTAAATCTGTTGTGAGTGTCCATTTCTTTTATACTATGAAGTAGGGATGTGTGCTCCCCGATTGATGCCATAATTTTATTCCCTGTAGAGTATCTGCCTTTTTCAGATTTCCCTGGAAGAGGGGCATGTTTTTACCCTCTGGTGCTATTTAGTTAGCAAACTAAAAATAAAAGCTTCACATCTGGTTGTTAAGCTGAAGGCCACATATCACCCAGGCATTTGCTAGCTTGACACGTTATATACCAGCATTCATTGCTGTAGCTTGCATATGCACTATCCATCATTGTTTGTTTTAAAAGACTGGCAGGCCATATTTGATCTGCTGAAGTGCAACTCAGGATAGCTTTGAACTTTGTAATCTTGCCATGCTAGTCCAACAGCTGTGTCTATAACCCATATTAAGTGTTCAGGCTGCTTGATTCTCTGTGAGGTATCAAAGTGCACCAGTGATTTAAAATGCATTTGGCAGTGTATTGTGCACTTTTTTTCTTGTCTATGTCTGAGAGAAGACCTCTTAGTGCGCTGACCCTTTGCTTTTTTGCACATGTGTTAAGCAAGAGAGAACATTTAATCAGGCTGTTGAAAGAACTTGGCAGAAGGTAGTTCTTCCAGAGCTTGTTTCAGCACCGAGTGATGGGAAGGAAATAACTTGGCAAACCAAGGTCCTTAAGGAAGACCTGTTTAATCAGCAATATTTTTAATAGTAGTAGTGCTGCTATAACAGACGGTGCAAGATGCTTGGGTTTCTAAGACAAAATGAAGAAGTTGTTTCATTTTTGTCTGTATGCTATATTTCCTATAAAATTACTCTTGTAGCATTTTGCATGTCTTTTTGTTTTCAAAAGCAAGCAGAGTTTTTCCTTGGAGTGTTGTGCATTTGACAAGATTTTGAAATATCTTCAGCAGAAGATGTATTTTTAAAAAGGCTACAAATAGGTGAGATATTAAAGATGAATCTAATGTTGTTCCACTCATTTGCTCTTCAAAATGTGGGTTTTGGATCCCAGGATCAGATCTGACTTGACAGCATACTAAAGCTCCAGGATCTGAAATCTGAGCCCCTCTCCTACCATAATGCTCTTCTCCTCCAAATCCCTCCGATCTCGTTTGCTCTGCTTTGACTAGCATCAGGAATCTGGTCATCTGAGCTCCTCTGGGTTTTTCCGTGAGTTTTCAACAGTTTTTTTGTAGTGTCTTTCCTCCTCCTCCTTCCTTTAATAACTCTTTATCATATAGTCTGTTTTTGCTTTGGGTTTTCTTGTCTTAGGATTTGTACTTCTTCCTTGTGACAGTCCCTTTGCCTTCCCTACCCCTTTCTTGCCTTTATATATAAAAAAATATATATTTTTAGATTTATATACAGCTTAGTTTACAATTTTTCCATTGTTGGATCTTTCCATTGTGTGTGCTGCTTTGTTTTGTGAGGATATGGCTGACCCCAAACCCGTGGGTTTTAAAAAAATGAGCGACTTGTTGGTACAAGGTTACACACTCAGGTGCCCACTCCTGAGTATGTGGTATGCCTCAGAGCTGCCCACTTGGACACATCATGCACTATTTGTGCCAGATTCAACCAAGCCCTACTTGACAAAAGAAACAAATTAATCCTGAAGGGTCTCCTGCCTTCTACAGCTTTTTCTTCTGCCACACTTTCCACTTCAGGGGCTCAGAACCCCACCAAAAAACACAGATTGCAAGAGGTCACCCATAGGTCTTGTCAGTTGGGGGCACCTACTGCCAAGTAAGTCGTTAGAGCTGACTACTTCGGCTCCCATAGTCATTCAGGCCCCGGAGCCGGTGACATCTAGACCTAAGTACCCTCTCCTGCAACAACCAAGACCGGTTTCCAGGCCTGCCTCCATTGCTTCCTCCTCTGGGTCCTCTCACAGCCTTTCTGAAGCTGAGGTTGACAGCATGATGGCTAAACTTCTCAAGGCACAAATCCAGCTGGGGATCTTGCCACCTCCCCCGATCTGTGAGCAGTATCCTGCCTTTACTCCTATATCTCCTTCTCCGATCCAAACCCCGTTTTCGGAGTTATCGGGTCTGAGCTTTCCTGTAGCTGAAACGTCTGAGCCGACGGCTACAGTTACCGCGACTCCAATGGTCCCCCTGACTCATCCAGCTCTGACAGTTTCGGAGCAGAGCAGCTCTTGAAGCAGTAGCTTCAGTGTCTGGTCCAAGGGGTTGACGTCAGCCATGAAGTTTTCAGAGCTGTCTCTTCCCGTTGGAGCCTCTGCACTTGATAGCTCAACTCCGACTCCTCACTCAGGTCTGGGGGGCAGTGGTGTCTCATGGGGCTTTCCCATCAACACCTTTGGCTCCAGAGGGGGTGCCATTGTTGTCTCGATCTCCCTCTGCATTTGAGGTGGTGGAAAGAATTCTCTCTGCACCCATAAGAGCCTCAACTGTACCTGCTTCGGAGCTCAGCCCCCCCTCCAGTAGCCTTTGTGTCTGAGCCATCTACTCTGCCTCCTCTGGGACAGCCTGCCCAGAAAGACTTCTAGACTACTTTCCTTTCGGGAACACCCAGAGTCTAGGAGCATTCCACTGCGGAGGGCCCTCGGAAACACCAGTGTAAAAGGAGACACTTGGATTCCCATTTGGAATCCCTCAAAGAGGACACCAATCTCAATGAAGGAGAAGTTTCCCCCAGATCACCACCTGAGGATGTCTGCTTTGGAGACATCATGGAGATCCTATGCCAGAAGGGTGGTTTGTCTTCCCAAAACCCTAACCCGGAGGAATCGGTGTTTCTGGAAGCTTTTTGGTCAGGACCATCTACTTCTTGGGTATCTTCCCCCTGTGGCCTCCCTTATTGACCTTGTGTGTGAAGGAGCCTGGACACAGTGGAACCAGTCCCTAAGCAGCCTGATAAGAATCTTAACGTCCCTTCTGACTGCCCCCATTGGAACAAGGGTGTTTCCGTTGATGCCATGGTGTTAGCAGCAGCAACCAAAAAGGAGCTGACCCACCAGAGCTCCACCTTCCATCCCCCTAACAGGGAGACTAGGCCTTTGGACAGGTTTTATAAGCTGGTTTACACTTCAGCACCTTTCGCATTGTGAGCGCTGAATTATTTGGCTCATTTAACCAGACTACAGAGGGACTTAGTCAAGTCAAGGAACTCTCCAGTTCTGTTCCAGGGTCCATGTCTGCTGAGGAACAGAAGGTCTTTTCACCTAGGATGACCACCCTTCAGTCTATTTCTAACATGTCCATGACATTAATTTCTCATGCTGCAGAAGGTGCCTCATGGGCTGCTGGATCAGTCATTACTACCAAATGCCATGCCTGGATGCAGCTGTGTGATTTATTGGAACCCTACAAGGCATCCTTCACCAACTCACCTTTCGACGGATCGATTCTTTTCAGTCCAACAGTAAGAGATACTCTCTCCCAAATTGAAAAGGATGGAAAGAGTGTGTCTTCCATCAGAATCTGCTTCTGTGCCCCACAATGGACCTTTTCCAGGAACCAGCGTGAAGGTAAGCAGTTGTGGTTCCAAAAATCTCAAGGTCCTTTTCAGGATTCTCAAGGAGACCATCCTCTCAGAGGTAGAGGGGGAAATCGTTATAATGGCAAACGCTGCCCTTGTGACAGAGGGGGTCTGATGAATCAAGGGCCTCGACTGCCCGACTCCTCCTCTCTGGAAGCAGTTGGGGGATGATTGTCTTTACACCCAACAACCTGGGAAGCCATCACAAAAGATCGTTGGGTGTTAAAAACTTTATATCCAGAGGGTATTCAGTACCCTTTTTTCAGAAAGCCTTTCCAAGCAGAACCCTCCCCGGTGTTCCACCCTATTAGAGGGAGGCTGCAGCCTTAAAAATTTTTAAGCTGCTGTCAAAAAGAGTCATTCAGAGTGTCCCCCACATCAACTTGTATCAGGCATCTAATCCAGGTTATTTTTAGTGCCCCAAAAGACTGGAGAATTCAGGCCCATTCTGGACCTTACCACCCTCAACAAATTGGTTGACAATTCAAAGTTCTGAATGGGCACTATTCAGTCCATTCTGCCCTTCCTGCAAAAGGACGACTGGGTGTGCTCTATAGACTTTCAGGACTCATACTATCACATCAAGATGAACAGGCACTCCAGAAGGTTCCTCCGCTTCTGGCTAGGAGCCAGTCAGTATCAGTTCAGAGTACTCCCCTTTGGTCTCACCGAGGCCTCCAGAGTGTTCATCAAATGCATGGCAATAGTGGCAGCTCACCTGACACTGCAAGGATTCCGAGTGTTTATATAGCTCGATGATTGGCTCCTAGAAGCCAGAGAATTCCTGTTCCACCTAGCCTCGACCTTGGGGCATCCCCATCAGTCTGAAAAAGTCTCTCAACTTCAACCGGTCCAAATCATAGACTTCATCAAAGCCTGCCTGGATACCATTTGTTCTTTAGCCCTTCTTTCTCCTGACAGAACTTCCACCTTGAAGTCTCATATCAAACAAGTCATGGACATTCCTTCTCCCCCAACAAGTCTTGTTCTGAGGGCCTTAGGGTCCATGATGGCCACAATTACCTTGGTACCAGTAGCACACCTTCACATGAGAGTATTTCAATGGACCTTAAGTGGTCCATTGGTCCCTCCCATGCTCTCCATTAAATTACCTGATCAGGATCTCCTGAGCATTAAAACTATTTCTTCCGTGGTGGATCCAATCTAAAGACCCCTTCAGAACCGACCATTTATCCTCCCCCTCCCAAAGTCACTGTCACTGTGACTACGGACGTGTCCCAGTTTGGAGGGGGGTATTATCTTGGACAAACAGTCCAAGCCATGTGGTCCCCCCTAGAGACCAACTTGCTTATAAATGTTCTGGAGATGAGAGTGGTGCTTCCTGCGTTGCAAGCCCCTCATTCCTCTCTCCCCACAGGAACTATTGCAGTTCAGATGGACAAAATGTCAGTGGTCTGGTACATCAGCATACAGGAAGGAACCAGGTCTTACCCCGTGTGTCAAAACGCTATGAGGCTGTGGCAATTGGCATTCTCTTCCAACCGCTTTCTCATAGCAATGCACATTCCAGGGAAGTCAAAATCCTGGCGGACAGGCTCAGCAGGACCGGTCTGATGCCTCAGGAGTGGTCTCTGAATCCTTCAGTGGCAATCTTTTTGCATCTCCCTCCAGCACAAAGTGCAGCAAGTATTTTGCCCTGATCCCTCCTCAGGGTCAGTCACTGAGAGATGCTCTAGTCTATGCTTGGCCTCCCGGTCTACTTCATGCCTATTCTCCTCTTCCCCTCATTCCCAAATTTCTGCAAAAAGCTTAGAGGTTGAAGAGCCAAGTGATCCTCATTGCTCTAGTTTGGCCTCAACAAGTTTGGTTTCCCTTCCTTTCTTTCACCTGGTCTGTCCACCATTGACTCTGAATCCCTCTCCAGATCTGTTGTCCCATCCCTTAGGACACTCCCATCCAGATCTCCTTTGAACCTGAAATTAACCATTTTGTTACTCCACTTCCAATGATGGCTAGAACTCCCGGGCTTTCTTCCCCATTTAGAAAAATTTTGATTGCGGCACACAAACTGTCCACAAGGAAATTATACAATAGCAAGTGGAAGAGGTTCTACATTTGGGCTCATCAGAACAATCTGGACCCTTTTACAGCTCTGGTTTCTGCTGTTTTAAATTTTCTGGCTTCTATTTTTTATAATGGCGGTAGTTTTTCCTACTGTGAAAGTGCAGTTGGTGGCCATTTCCAATTTTCATATGGGGAAAATTCCTTTTCTTAAGCTTCATGTAAATTGTGCAAGGCCTTTTTAAAAGTTATCTTTCTCCTTCGTCCTCCTATCAAGGGACCTGTTGCCCCCTGGGATCTCACCTTAGTTTTGCAAGCCTTAGTCTCACCCCCCCCCCCTTCAAGCCTTCAGCTAAGGCAGATTTAAAGTTTCTGACCTGGATAACCATTGTCTTGGTGGCCATTACCTCAGCCAAAAGAGTATCTGAATTACAGGTTTTGTCATGTAAGCCTCCATATTTGATTTTTCACAGAGTTACTTTGCGTACTAACCCTTCCTTTCTGCCCAAGGTCGCTTCTGAGGCTAACATAAACCAAGGTATCAGTCTGCCAGTCTTCTTTCCTAACTTTCGGAACAGAGGAGAGTATCAAATTCATATGTTGGATGTACACAGACAGCTTCACTCCTATTTAGATAGAACCAAACTTTCTAAAATCTGATCAGCTTTTCGTTTCCTTTTATAAGACCAAGTTGGGTAAGCCAGTTTCCAAGGTGACCCTGTCTCATTGGATTACTAGTTGCATTAAGCTTGCTTACTCCACAAGGAGCATCCCCTTACCGTGTCATATTAAGGCTCATTCTACTAGGTCTGTTTCCACCTCCTCAGCATTCTGGTCGAAACTTCCTATTGACCTGTTGTCTTTATGTGATGTCTTTCTACTTTTATGAACTCTCAAGATGCCTTGCCTTTCAAGTGAATTTGAAGGCAAGTTTATCCTTTGCAATTGGTATGCAACTCATCTCATAACAGCATTTACTGGCAAATTCTCAAATTGATACCTGTTCCAGTGCAAATTCATGTGGCACACCTGTCCCAGTAGCCACAGTTAACTGTTAATTACACATTTTATAGATACACCTTTCTTAAAAAAAACTAAACAAAAAACTAAACTTTATATATTGCAATTCAGTATATACAGTTCTGTAGCTTTACAATGTTCATGAAGTAATCAAAATACACATGCTTGAAATGTGTACTTGAAATGGTCTGTCATAGTTTGCATTTTTATTACTTCAGCAGTTTAACAGCAGTATCCTGTTCATCATGTCCATCTGATTTGACTTGTGCGTCCGCGAACTGCTGTTTGTATCTGAGCTGACAAAACTAGTGCTCCAGCTTTGAGCTCCTTTAATTTTTTTAAATGCCCATAATGCACCTATAGGTGAAGCTGCCTCAGATCTTGTTTCCCATTACCCTTAGCAATAGTAACCACATATGTCTCTTCCTTGAGATGGGGGTGGGGGGGCATTATCAGGAGAGGGCTTGGTTGTGACAAGAGGCCAACCATCATATCAGTATCCTGGACATGACAGTGGTCCACCTGACATTGCAGGAACTGCAGGACTTCTTGCCTCCAAGGGTGATTTCTGTTCAAACCGACAACACAGTTTGGTACAATAAACAAGCAGGGTGTGACCAGGTCCTAACCCTTATGCCAAGAAGACATGAGATTGTGGTAATGGATGATCACTATGCATTGCTTCTTGACAACAAAGCATATTCCTGGAAAAGTTAACTGCTTTGCAGACAGGCTCAGGAAGTCCATTCTACTGCCTCACAATTGGTCTCTCAGTCCAGCAGTGGCATGTCATGTATTCAATTGCTGGGGCTGTCCATGTTGTGATCTCTTTGCATTCACCATAAAGCACCAAGCACAAGCAACTACCTCATCTTGATCCTCCCAAAGGGGCAATCCTTCAGAGACGGTGTAGTCAGACAGTGGCTGACTGGACTCCTTTATGCAGTCTTTCCTCTTTCTCCAATGTCCAGATTCATACAGAAAGCAATCAGATGCAAAGCCACTGTGGGTCTCATTGCCCCTTACTAGCCCAGTTAAATCTTGTTCCCTGTACTGAAGCCTCACATCAGGGAGCCCCCCCTAGCTGTTGGATCTTCTTTCCCATCACTGCAGATCACCTCACCCAGAACTACTCAACCTCAAGTTAACTGCATGGCTTCTCCACTTCCAGTGATGGCCAGAGACCCCTCTCTGTCAAAGGATGTAGTGCAATTTTTTACTAAATACCAGAAGGAGTCTACCTCTAAACTCTACAGAAGCAAATGGAAATGTTTCTCAGCTTGGACAACCACTCAAGGAGTAGTTGTTTCCAATATATTGGTTCCACAGATGCTACTTTTCCTTTCACAACATTTTTCTACAGGATCCAGTTTGTCAACCATCAAGGTACAATTGGCCACTGTCTCCAACTTCCACGTAGGTATTGACTCCTGCTCTTTGGATTCTCAAAGGTTATGCAATGTCATCCTCAAAGTAACATTTCTACTTTGCCCTCTGATCAGGCAACCAGCTCCACTGAAGGACCTTGATTTTGTCCTTGAAGCTTGAACAAACTCTCTAAATGAGCTAGCATTTTATATTTCCTTGACTTTTCTGTGGTGGAAAGTCTTGTTACTTACAGCTGTAAGCTTGGTCAGAAGAATTCCTAAATCGCACACCTTATTCTGTTGTACACCTTATCTGGTGTTTCAAAGGATAGAGTAGTGTTGTGCATGAATCCTTCCTTTCTTCCAAGTTGGCATCCAAATCTAATTGGAATCAGCCCATTTACCTGTCATTCTTTTTTTTCAATCATTCAAACAAGGTGAATACTTGCTTCGCACATTGTGTTCATTAGTTAAGGTTTTGCCTACCCAGAACAGAAGTCCTTTAGAAAAAACTCAACTGTTTATGTCCTTTGCTGCAAACAAATTTGGTTACAAAGTTTCCATTGCAGATATCCAATTATCCAACCTGCCAAAGTTTGAAATCTGACTGACTGTTCTACCAACAGTTGTCCTTTGCAATGTAGATCTAAAGCTCATTCTGCAAGGTCAGTGACTACTGCTGCTGCTGCCTCCAGAAATTCTCCACTGATGAAACTTTTGCAGCTGCTACATGGTCCATGTTGCATACCTTTGCAAAACATGTCAAGATGAACAAAATATCAAGATCCAAGACTTCCTTTGGAGCCATAGTTCCAAAAGGTCTCCTGTCATGATGTCAAACAGGTATTCCATAGCTGGGTATTATGTCTCACAAGATGGATTGAAAGACAGGCTATGGCTGTTATGTAGACAGCATAATGGTGGATCCTTTCATCCATGTTGATCTAACACACCAGCTCTCCCTCTGTCCCCTTTACACTGTTCGCTCCAAAGGCCGAGGGGGGTCTGCCACCCCTTCTAGGGGTTTATGACCTTCTTCATTATTAGGCAACAACTTGATTTGAGGCAGCTTCACCTACAGGTGCATTCTGGGTAGGGAAAATGAAATTATCTTAAGGCTGGATCATTTGTTTTGTTGATTGTGATCTCTTGAGGACCAACAAGTCATACCAGATGGACATTGAAGAAAGATCCAGCATTATGGTAAGTTTATAACTACAATTTTATTGTCTGGTACTGTCAAGGAAAAATGTAGTAGATTGTTTGTACTTGTGATATGTTCTCATTAAATGCTGTGCTTGAGAATAGCTCAACACCATTATTGGCCTCAGAGCTTGGCTGAATTGGTGTCAAGGGTACCCTTTTTCTGCTTCAGTACAAAGGGATATACTTTGGCTGCAACTGCAGCTTCAGCTTTTAAGGCATTAGAAAGGGTTTCTCTCCAAGTCAAAAGAAGAGGTGTCTCTACCATGCTCAGTTCTGTTCCAACTTCCTTTGAAGTCTGTTTCCATATCCACTCATCCTGATTGGTAGGGCCAGTCCGCCTCATGTGGCTTCTAGGACTTTTGCTACATGAACTCTCTATCTGAATATGATCATTCCCCAGAAGTTCCAGTGAAGGAGGTTCTGAGAAAACGGATTTGTAAGAGGAGATATTTGGACTCCACCAGTATTGCAAAGACACAGACTTCAGTGACGGAGAGGGCTCTTCACTATCCCTTCTTCAGGATATTTCCTTTTGAGACATTTTAGAGTTGAAACAGTGAGGGGGGTTGGTGTGCCGAAGTTCCCTCTTCTGAAGAATCTGTGTTCCTAAGGCATTCAGGATTGGCTCTTCTATTGCCTGAGTGGTTCCACCGTCTGATGAACTTATAGATCTACTTTCTCAGTGAGCCGGGAAGGAGCCTGATGTGGTGGAGTCTATTCCATGTAAACCAGATAAAATCTTAGGAGACCCCAGGAATAGGTCACACTTGAGCAAGGATCCCCTAGTAGATGCCATGGTTGTGGTGATACCTATTAAGAAGGATGTCTCTGAGAGGAGTATGTCTGTCCATCCCTATGACAGACACTAGGGCTCTGGTAGATTTGGGAAATGGACATATGCTTCGGTGAGTTTTGCACTTAAAGCACATATAACAAGATTTCAGGGAGACTTAACAATAGAACTGACCAAGTCTCTCTCGAGTAATTTCCCTGTGGACATCAAGAAGTCAGTGGAGTCCCAGTTGTCTATCCTACAGTCTGTAGCCAAAATATCTGTGTGTCTGCTGTATAAGGCAGCCAATGGTACATCCAGGGCAGCAGACACCAAAATTGCCTTCCACTGACATGCCTGAATACACCTGTGCGACTTCAGAGAAAGCTTCAAGATATCCTTCATTAAGGTGCCATTTAATGGCTTGACACTATTCGGACTTAGTTAAATAAATGCCCATCAAGATGGTAAGACCCTGTTTGCGGTCAGAGAATGTTTTTTCCAGCCCCTCAAATGACCTTCTTCTGGACCAGAAAGGAGAGAAAAAGCTGTGGCTCTACAAATCCTAGGGTTTTGTTCCAGACACTCCTGCAGATGGAACCACCCCTCATGGGGTAGTGAAGGGAGTAGCTATAGTGAGCATCTCCCAAGAGGCAGAGGAGGACCACATAATTAAGGGTTTCATGTTCCTTTCATGGAAAAATCCTTTCAGTGCTCTTGAATGGTTGCCTGACTGCCTCACATCCCTGCACCCACAAGCCTGGTGGGCAATCATACGAGATTCATGGGTGCAAGATGATAATCACCAGAGGCTACTTTATTCCCTTTTGTCCCCCCCCCCCCAAAACAGATGAAAATTACTGACGTTCCACCTAGTTAGATGGAATTAGCAGCAGCTGAAGTAAAAAGCTGCTAGAAAAGAGAGTAATTTAGCAGGTCCTTCCAGAACTACTAGGATCCAGAGTCTATTCAAGGTTATTTTTATCTCCAAAGAAAACTTGTGACCTAAGGTCAGTCCTGGACCTAAGCCACCTCAACCAGTTCATAAAGCAGATGATCTGGATGGTCACAGCTGAGTCCATTCTTCTTCTGAGGAAGGATGATTGGATGTGCTCAGTAGATCTCCAGAACTTATACTTATCATATCAAGATAGCAAAGCAATCCAGGAGATTTCTCTGTTTTTGGCTGGGAGCCAAACACTTCCATTTTAGAGCACTGCCATTTGGTCTTTCCACAACCTCCAGAGAGTCCACTAAAATGCTTGGCAGTAGTAGCAGCATACCACAGAGTGTAGGAGTTCCAGCAGTTCCCATATTTAAATTATTGATTGCTTCCTTACTGCACCAACTATGGCTTTACTATTTCAGGGTAAGAGTTTTCTCCTTCTTGCCCCGTAACTGGGAATCATAGTCAGTCTTTGCAAGAGTGATCTCATGCCAGTGCACAGAGAGAATTTATCAGATGCCACCTGAATACAATTCCTCAAATCTCCAAACTTCCACAATCCAGAATACTCTCCTTGAATCAATAGCTTCAGATGTCCTTCACCATCCTTTTCCTCCAGCAAAACCTGTTCTCTGAATTTTAGGTTTGATGGCTTGTCCTCCAGCAAAACCTGTTCTCTGACTTTTAGGTTTGATGGCTGCTTCTCTCACACTAGTTCCACAAGCAAGCTACTGTATGAGAGTCCTACACCGGGCTGTTTCTGTTCAATGGTCCTTAAAGTCTCAACACCTTCATTCACTAATCCACCTCACACCAATTTCCAAGAAACGCATTAGATGTTCATCGTGTTTCACTGTTGCAGTCATTACAATTGGGTTATCCTGCTGGCAGGCTACCCGCAGTCGGCCTGAATTCCAAAGTCTAGGTCCGGCGCCGGTTGCTGTCGCCTCCTCCCTGACGTCAGTGCGCCAGGGGTATAAAAGATGCAACCAACACCATTTTCTTCAGTCTTTCTTGTCGCGCGGTGCTCGAAGCAAAAGCAGTTCGCAAGTGCGGGTCGTCCGACTCCTGAGATTTTTAAGTCAGACACTTCCGTTCTCGGATGGGTGGTGTACTTCAAAGGAAGATGGTTCAAGGTATGTGGTCAGTGACAGAGGCCAGGCTTGACATCAGTGTCTTGGAGATGAGGGTAGTCCTACTAGTGCTGCAGGCCTTCCAGAACTCCCTACCTAGCGGTGTGATTTCCATTCTGTCTGACAACGTGGCTGTAGTCTGGTATATTAATAGACGGGGGGAACGCAATCATACCAACTCTGTGGAGAAGCCATGAGAGTTTGACAATGGGCAATGCCTTCCTGTCATTTTTCTTTTGCTTTGTACCTAAATAAAAATTAAAACACTTAATTTGCCCTCATTCCTCCACAGGGTCAGTCACTGAAGTGTGCTCTAGTCCATGTTTGAGCCCCCAGGCTTTCTTTATTCCTGCCTCCCCCCCGATTCTCCTGATTGCCATGTTTCTTCAGAAAGCCAGAAGGTGCAAGGACAAAGTGATCCTTAGTGCGCCCTTTTGACCTTTGCAAGTTTGATTCCCCTTCCTCTGGCCTAATGTTGCACACCCGCACTTGGTGTTGGACCCCTACCCCAATCCAGTCGGCTTCACCAGGACCTGAAAACCTTGAAGTTAACCATGTTTTTTTCAAGTCTGACAATGACCAGGGATGCCAGGCTGTTTGCCTGTATTGTTCAAATTGTGTCCTCTTCATAGAAACCCTTACCAGGAAAATTTATGTCAGTGGTGAATGGAAGAGGTTAACTATATGGGCATCCTCCAAAGGTTTTGGACCCTTTTTCAGCTCTCCTTCCATCCATGTTAGACTTTTTGGCAGCATTGTTTCACAGGGGATCTATCTTCTGCACCATCAATGTACAGTTAGTGTGCCATTTCAGATTTTTACCTAGGGAACAACCAAATGTCTTTTGCTTCCCTAAAGATTTCCAAGGCCTTTTTGAAAGGAACCTGTCGTTTGAGGCCTCCAGTCAGGGATCCAGCTCCTCCATGGGATATCACCGTCATACTTTAGTGTAGACAAAACCTCCATTTGAGCCAGCATCTATGGTAGATCTAAAATTTCTCTCCTGGAGGACTCTCTTGTTGATGGCTATTACATTGGCAAGGAAAATTTCAGAGTTGCAAGTTTTGTTATGGCAAAAAAAAAAAAACTTTATCTGGTGTTCTATAAAGACAGTTTCTTTGAGAACAAATCCACAATTTATCCCCAAAGGTGGCCTCTGAAGCAAACTATTAATATACTGGTATTTTTCTCAAAGTTATTAACAGAGGGGAACATATTCTGCATTTGCTAGATGTTTACTGCCAACTCCAATTCTATTTACATAGAACAAAGGATTTTTCAGCTTTTGCATACCTTAACTGTATTCAGGTGGCTTTCTGAGTGTATAATTTTTGTCTACAAACAATTGCTTTAGAAGGCAAACCGAATATACATTCTGCCAGGGCAGGAGCTATCTCTAGTGCTTTGTTCGGTAGGGTACCTGTTGATGAGATGTGTGCAGCAGCTACTTGGTTTACTGCCCACACCTTTCTATCATGCTACAAGCTGGATGTACCTTCAAGAGCTGGTACATTCTTTGTTTCCACCAGTCTCAGGAGTGCCCTTCCTTGATTCCACACAGGTGTTTTGGCAGGTTGAGAATCTATACCAAATGTCGAATTGGACAAAAACAGATAAGTACATAACTTTTGTATCTAATGATATTGTGACGATTGGGAAGAGATGGGTGAAGGCTGCCAGCCTAGTCAAATAGAATTTGATATATAATTCTGGCATTTGTAAATAAATACAGGCATGTTTCTTGAGTGTAAAAGAATACTGTGAAATGTGGAACTGCAAAATATGTGACAACATTGCACTCTACTAGCCCAGTGAAACATGTTGTGACCCTTTCATGTTAGAATTCGGCTCCAGTGCGTCTGGATGAAGGTTTCATGCCCATTGATGTTCATCGTGCATACAGCTGCAGTAATCACAGATGGGTTTTCTGCCGTCAGGCGGTCCCTCGGTCGGCCGAATTCCAAAGTCTTGGTCCGGCGTCGGTTGTCGTCGCATTCTCTTCTGACGTCAGTGAGGCCAGATTATATAAGACACAGCCGACGCCATGTTCTTCAGTCTTTTTTGCCACGCGGTGCCCGAAGCAGAAGCAGTTTGCAAGTGCCGGTAGGCCAGCTCCTGAATTATGAAAATTTTGGAAACCGAAGTCTTCATTAAAGCTAAGTACCCCGTTGGGGAAACTTTTCTTGCCTCAGACCGATGTCAGAAAAAGTTAATAATTGTATTTCTTGTGGGAAGCAAATACCGCATAAGGATTTCCATTCCCTCTGCATACCTTGTTTGGGTGGGCCCAGACCACGACGTCTCGGGCTGTCGCTTTTGCTCTACCTTCAATAAATGCACTATTAAGCGTCGGGCGGAGTTCACCCAACACTACTTTGGTAAAGCTTTTGATTATAAAATGTCGTCGGACACTCCGACTACCGTTTTGTCCAAAAAACGCAAGGAAAAGGACCGACACGCGAGGCCCGCGGTCCCCGCCGACACCATGCCAAAACAGGCTACACGTGGTCCGGTTCTCAGCGAGACGCCTTTGCAGTCCCTGACTACCGACGACACTCCTTTGGCGGTGTCCTCTGTACCCGAGACCGCTGGGATCTCGGCCCTTTCCCAGACTAGAACCGAAGCCTTTGCTAATGTTGAGCCTACTAATGTGGACAGGTCCACCTCCACCCATGGTGTATTTAGGCCCTCATCTTCTTTTTCAATTAAGGCCTTTACTAAATCCAAAGCAGCCAGGCATCCCACGAGGCCTGTTGCACAGGGCCCATCTCCAGGTCCCATGCCTAAAAAACAGATGCTTAAAATGGCTGAGGATTTAATTACTCTTATCAGAGGTTCTCAACCCCCTCCAGACAAGAGACCCAGAGTGGAGGAAGATTCCCCCCTCTTCTGATCAGGGATCCATTTTATCAGAACATTCTGATGCAGAGGAACACTCTTACTCTCCTTTTGAGGATTCGGATGCAGAACAGTCCATCCCTTCTGTATCCCCTCCTGAGGATTTTTCCTTTGGGGAAACCTTGCACACCTTGAGGGAACACTTCCATTGGGAAGGCCAAGACTTTTCAGATTCCAAGAAAAGACTTAGGGAATTTCTTTTGTTACCCCAACACAGACCTCTGGCTATACCCCCTGTTTTGGACATACTGGATGTTGTCTATTCGGAGGCTTGCCTTAACCCGGATTCTCTGCCTCCTGCACCAGTCAAACCTGATGAGTATTACAGAGTACCCAGCTCTCACCAATTTCTCTTCAAAAGCCATAATGCTGACCCTGAAACCATTTCACAAGGCCCCAAGGGATTGAAGGCCTCCACTGCCAAGAATCCACTTCCTGCAGAAAGGGAATCAAGATCTTTAGAAAGGTGGGGTAAAAAGGTATATACCTCGGCCACCCTAGCCATGAGGGCCTTAAATTGTCAATTTCATATGCTTAAATATCAACAGTTCCTGTTATCACAATTAAGGAACAAAATGTCTCAACCTGAACAACCAGATTTAAAGGAGTTACAGGATATGATGCATAGTGCAGAGCAAGTGGGTAAACACACTTTACAATGTGGTTATGATGCCCTAGAGGCTTCAAGTAGAGCGGCTGCTACGGGATCAGTCATTCGCAGACATGCTTGGCTTAGAGAACAAAACTTGCCTGATCATGTGAAAGCTAAACTTCTAGATGCTCCTTTACAAAAGGATGTGCTGTTTGGTACTAATGCTGAGGAGATATTACGGAAAATGGAAGAAAAAGCCAAATCCATGGAAACTGTCAAAACCTTTTTCCAGGTTCAACCACCACGTTTTAGCAGAAATTGGCCTTCAAAGAACTGGTCCTTTCCAGCCACTGACAAGCCCCAAAGAGGTAGATACAGACGCACAAGGGGCAGAGGGCAATCACAAGGATCATATAGAGGACGACAATGGCAAACTCCAGCACCAAGAGGTGGCGAGGACAGTGCACAACAATACAGGAAGCAAACCCAATGACTCCCTCATTTCCATGCCAAGCACGTTTCAGCTGGCAGCACCTTTGAGAGGAAAGCTAGCATTATTTGCAGACAATTGGCATATTGTCACAACAGACAAATGGATCCTGGACATTATAAACAGAGGCTACAAATTTCATTTCCACACTCTTCCAAAAGTGAGAGGCATGCCAAACCTGCCACAGAATCAAAGGGCAGAGGCACAACTACAAATTTCAAAGCTCTTAAGCATGAGAGCTATTCAAGAGGTACCTTCTCACGAACAAGGTCAAGGTTTTATTCAAGGCTTTTTCTGGTACCAAGGAAAGGAACCGACTGGAGACCCATTTTGGACTTATCCATCCTAAACACATTTCTACTCGTACCAAAATTCAAGATGCTCACATTACAGCAACTTCTTCCCATGCTGGGCAAGGAGTTTTGGCTGGTAACATTGGACCTCAAGGAGGCATACCTGCATGTCCCAATCAGGCAAAGCTGCAGAAGATACCTCAGATTTCTTGCAGGTTCAATCCACTATCAATTCTCTGCATTGCCCTTTGGCTTATCTACTGCGCCCAGAGTATTCACAAAGTGCCTGGCATCAGTGATTGCCTACTGCAGACTTCAAGGGATACAAATTTACCCTTATTTGGACGACTGCCTGATCCAAGCGGACAGCAAGCACATACTTCTGGAACATCTGACATATGTGACACGGCTATTGCATGCCCTGGGATTTACAATCAACAAAGAGAAATCAAGGCTAACACCATCTCAGAAAATAACCTTCCTGGGTGCCAACTTGGACACAAACACCCAGATGGCCTGTCTTGCGCCAGAAAAACAAGGGCAACTATCTCAGTACTTCAAAATTCTAGCAAAAAATACCAGGCTTACTGCAAGGAAAATCCTTCAGGCTCTGGGATTCATGGCATCTTGCATTCTTTTAATCCCATGTGCAAAGTTGCATATGAGGAAACTTCAATGGTACCTAAAAAACCTATGGTCTCAACACAGTCACAGTTTGGAAACAATACTACCAATAATCCCATGTTTGCAAAAGGAATTTCTATGGTGGGCCCAAGCATGTCAAGCAAACACAGGCCTCCCATTCTGCAAGCCTCAAGCAGAGCAAGTTATCACAACAGACGCCTCAGAGTACGCTTGGGGGGTGCACATGACGGACAGGTGCATCCAGGGCAAATGGTCCCAAAAAGAAAAGCACCTCCACATCAATCAAAAAGAAATGCTAGCAGTAATAAATGCAATTACAGCTTTCAAGGACTTCCTGCATCCAGGACAATTACTCATAAGAACAGACAACACCACAGTAATGTGGTACATAAACAAACAAGGAGGAACACATTCATACCCCTTGTGCAGACTAGCCATGACCCTTTGGAACTTGACTCTGGATTGGCAAATTGAACTTCAAGCACAGTACCTGCCAGGATTGGAAAACACACTGGCAGACAAATTAAGCAGAAATATGACAGATCCACATGAATGGAAGTTACATCCGCAGGTGTTTGCAGAAATAACCCAAGTGTGGGGGAGGCCAGACATAGATCTTTTTGCCTCCCACAAGAATCATCAATTGGAAAAGTTTTGTTCGAGGACCTTTCATCCAAAGGCCTGGAGAGTGGACGCCCTTTCATTCAGTTGGACAGCATGGACAGTTTACGCATTCCCACCTCTGCCTCTTCTGCCCAAGGTACTTTTGAAAGTAAGAGCAGACAGACCGAGGATGATACTGATTGCTCCAGATTGGCCAAGGCAACACTGGTACCCATTGCTGAGGAGCCTAACACATACTTCTCCCTGGTCCCTGCCTCTAATGCCACTTCTGCTGACTCAGCACAGTTACAAAACTCTCCACAGTCAGCTGAAAACACTCAATCTCGCTGCATGGAAAATTCCTTAACACCACAACAGACCCTACTCTCAAAGGAGGTGCAGGATGTCATTTTGGAGGCCAGAAGACCATCTACTAGAAAAGCTTACTCCGCAAAATGGAAGCGGTTTTGTTCTTGGAATGCGAAAAAAGGCCAGGACCCTAGAAAACTGAACTTGCCTCAGGTATTACAGTATCTAGCTGAGCTGCTGAACAGTGGACTTTCATTTTCTTCCATAAAAATCCATGCCTCAGCTATTTCTGCAGAATACAACACGGATCCTCCTTTATTTTCCCACCCACTCTTACGACAGTTCCTCAGAGGGGCTAAGAATATTAGACCACCAAGGAAACAACCAATACCAGCCTGGGATCTTAATTACATACTGGAAAAATTAACATTGCCTCCTTTTGAACCAGCTGCCTCAACAGATTGGCAATATTTGTCCTGGAAAACTGCCTTCCTTCTGGCTATCACTTCAGCTCGTAGAGTTTCGGAATTACAGGCCCTCATGGTGGTGCAGCCCTTTCTCATTTTCCATCAGGACAGGGTCTCCTTCACCAACCCATCATTTATGCCTAAAGTGGTATCTAGGGTAGCTTTAAATCAAGCCATACACCTTCCTACCTTTTACCCCAATCCTCAAAACAAAGGGGAAAGGCTGCTACATTCCTTAGACATCCATAGGCAGCTACGTTACTATTTGGACAGAACAAAGTCCTTCAGGAAATCAGAACAACTCTTTGTGTCCTATGCTGTAGGGGCTCAAGGGAAGCCAGTTTCCAAGCAGACTATTTCAAAGTGGATAGGCCACTGCATACGGTTTTGTTATTCCTATCATGGGAAATCTGTTCCTACAGGTATCAGATCACACTCCACCAGGGCCACAGCTACCTCTACAGCCTTCCTCAGAGGAGTTCCTACCAAAGATATTCTGGAGGCAGCCACTTGGAGTTCTGTACATACCTTCACAAAACACTACCACCTGCCTTTATATTCCAGAACAAGAGCAGGCTTTGCCACTGCTGTTTTGCAGGGCATTCTGGCTCAACCCAGTTCCTCCTAGTACCTACCACCCTGTGCGTAGCTTTGGGATTCTACCCATCTGTGATTACTGCAGCTGTATGCACGATGAAAATAGTACAGTTTTGTACCTACCATAAATGTAGATGTTCGAGTGCTAATACAGCTGCAGTACAGGTTTCCCTCCCTCCTTCCCCACTTGGTAAAGGCATGGGGCCTAACAACCTCTTCATACAGCCTGACTGGGTCATCCTTCTAAGGTTTATTTGCTTGCAACCACTGTTTTTGGATTATATTGCATTACATGTATACGCATATAAGCATAATTTATGTATTGCCTTCTTTCGGGGGGCACCTGACATCTGGGGCAAGAAAGACTGAAGAACATGGCGTTGGCTGTGTCTTATATACTCTGGCCTCACTGACGTCAGAAGAGAATGCGACGACAACCGACGCCGTACCAAGACTTTGGAATTCGGCCGACCGAGGGACCGCCTGACGGCAGAAAACCCATCTGTGATTACTGCAGCTGTATTAGCACTCGAACATCTACATTTATGGTAGGTACAAAACTGTACTTTTTAAGGCTAAAGTTTATGACCAGAATTTAGATGTGGAATGTGCTTTATTGCTCTGGTTTCTGTTAGACTATACATGTGAAATTACTTATATTGTTATAAGTTTCTGAGCAGGTGTTAGATTGCTAAATAATGCAGTTTGTGGCCTGAGAACTCCAGACTAAGTGTCAAAAATTATGTAATTTGGGAGGGCCTTAGAGACATGTTTGTTAGTAATGTTTAAGTACTGTTTCTCACAAGAGACTCAGAGCATTTTGACTTTGGACATCTAACTTATCAGCACTCTGCCTTATGCTCACATGTAAGTTTTAGCACTGTGATTTCTTGTAGGAATAGTTAAAGCTAGTAAAGATTAATTGGGTATTTTTCTTTGAAATCAGACCTGTCCTCCTGTATTATTTTAGTTTCTGTGTGATCTCTAGTTTTGTCTTGTGTTTTAATTATTTAATAGTAAATATTTTTAAAAACATTCTACCTGTGGCTGGTTTGTGTAGAAATAGGCTCTTGAGTACATTGCAGATTTATAGAGGTTATTGAAATAGGCCACTCTAAAGTAAGCCTTGACTGTTAGTCATACTACCATTGGATTATAATATTGCACAACTGTAATTGGACACCCTCTTAAGGGCCTTTTAGTAGCTGATATTATTAGCTGGGTGGTGGCAGGGATTACTACTGTATGGTCTGTGTAAAGGGGCACAGCTGGAGAATCTGTCAGCCTTTCCAAGGAGTGTCTGTGAAGTTGTACAAGTACTTATCTCAAAGTGTGTGTGTGTTTTGTGTCAGCTACTTGGCAGGGACACGAAGCACTGGTTGGACAGAGAGGGTACTGGAGGTTCTAGCTTGCCCAGCTAGGCTGAGACCTGGACCCTATAGCTGTGCCAGTGGGGAGTCTTATTGGGGACATGGTGAGCAAAGGAGCAACCAACCCCAGACTGACTGTGATCTCTGTGTGCACTTAAGGGAAATTGTACTTTAACCAACAAATAAGTTCACTGTGGAGAACCAAATAAGGGTCCAGACCAAGTACCAAGGAGATGTTTTTATTGTCCAAATACCCAAACGTTTTCCACACAAAATACGTTTTCGAAAATCTTCATCAAAGGCAAAACAGCAAATGAACAATATACTTCACTTAAATAAATCCATCAAACCAGCAATAAACCAATAGTTTCATTGAAACCATTATATGTAAACATTTCAATTAAGAATAATTTAAAACTTAAAAGGAAACACAAGCATCAGTCTTTCACTGATGTGAATAAAACACTAGTTTCAAGGACCATCGTAGTGTATAGACAATATAAAATAATGAATTATGTGCAAATGTGAATAAACATAAGTTTTGATGTAAAATTTGAAAAATTGTATGTATGTATATATATATATATATATATATATATATATATATATATATATATAAATAAATAAACATAAAACATGAATAAAAACATTTTCTCAAAATATATACCTATGCTGCCCTCTAGTGGCAGATTATAATTTTGTACGCCTCAACTTTAAAACTGGCATTATAGATATCATATCATTAAGGCCAGGAGTCTTAGTGGCTTCTAGTATAATCTGCCAATATAGCTCTCTGTATTCTAATTGTGTTTCCCACATACCTCCCCTAATTTCTTTTGGAACCACTTCAATAACAAAAAAACTGAAGGAAGCTGATGGACAGTTAAGAATATGTCTAAAAAGTGCATTATTCATATTCTCCTTTTTCATTTCATAATAGTGTTCATATATTCTCATTTTAAGCTTCCTTTCAGTTTTTCCCACATAAAAGGACCCACTGGAGGAACACAAAGCTAAATAAACCACACCATTTGTATTACAATTGGAAAACGTGTGGCTCTTAATATACTTGTTCCTGCTGGGTATAAAAACACTGGAACAATTTATAACATGTGGACATTGGGAACATGAACCACATTTAAAAGTCCCCTTTTTTCTAGATTAACATTCTAATCTAGAACCTCCACCAAACTCAAATAATCTCTTAAAATTCGTGTCCCTCCTGTAAATAAACCTCAAAGGTTGACTTTGAATTTCTTTTAATTCTGTAATCTGAAGGAAACGGTCCCATTCCCTAGTAACTGTTTTTTTAATGTTGCCTGAATCACCTGTGTAGTCCATTATATATGCTCCATCATAACTAGAGGTGGGAATAGAATCATTAGTGTGTGGGTTGGATACTTCATCACGATTAGTGTGTGGGTTGGATACTTCATCACGACCTAAAATCGGTGCAAACCTCCCTGTCCTACCTTCAAACACTTCTTCAGTAATGTCACGGATAAGATTGTCCGGGTAACATCTGTCCCTAAACATCTGCGTGAAAGCCTCTACTTCTTTAACAAAATCCTCCTCCTCTGAAGTCATCCGACTAATTCTGACTAACTGTCCTTTAAACAAATTCTTTTTCTGAAAGAATGGATGACCACTACTATAATGAAGGTATGAATTTGAAAAAGTTTCTTTCCTAAAAACTTTAGAAGAAAAAGAATGGTCCAATTTAGTCAAGGAAATGTCTAAATAAACTAATTCCTGACTTTTAAAACTATACGTAAAGTCTAAAAATTCAGTGGTTCCTTTGAGGTATGTGAGAAATTCAAAAAACCTTTCTTGAGAATCATGCCAAAAAATACAAATGTCATCAAGAAAGCGTTTATATAAACACCAACAGTTGGAAAACTCACAATTGATAACAAATAGTTTCTCCCACCAAGACAAAACAATATTTGCATATGTAGGGGCACATTTTACCCCCATAGCTACTCCTCTTTCCTGTTTAAAAAATTCTCCCTCAAAATACATGAAATTATTCTTAAGTACTGTTTCCATAAGTAATGGGCACGTAGTAAAATCATTGGAACCAAATTTACCACTCTCCCTCATACTTTCCTCAAGCCATAGAAGTCCTGTTTCACGAGGAATAGAACCAGAAAGGTCTACTATGTCTAGGGTAACAAACAATATATTGAGATTAAAAAGTTCAGGTTTTACCTGCCTAAGAAAATCCCATGAATCCTTCAAAACACTAATTCCATCATT
Organism: Protopterus annectens; assembly: GCF_019279795.1. Lineage (NCBI taxonomy): Eukaryota > Metazoa > Chordata > Ceratodontiformes > Protopteridae > Protopterus > Protopterus annectens. The sequence continues at coordinate 829,283,952 of NC_056731.1, forward strand.
TGAGAGGGATTTTAATTTAACATCTAAATATTTGGCTAGAGGAGTAGTCATGGACCCGTCAGAAGAAACTATGAGTCTTAAAGGCGGATCCGAAGAATCCTTATGGACCTTCGGAATTCCAAAAACTGACGGTGTCCTAGGGTTCTTGTTATATAAAAAATTGAAAATATCCAGATCAATAGAGTCTTCCAATAACAAGTCATTTAAAAACATAACAACTTTAGAACAAGCTATATTTACTTCATTAATAGAAGCCTTAGAATATTTGGAATCGTCAGATAACATTTCTTTCATTTTAGATTCATATAAAATATAATCCATAAGTACTGTACCCCCTCCTTTATCTGGTTGCATAATTCTTATGGATTTATTATTAGTGAGTTGGTTCAGCAACAATTTTTCATCATTTGAAAGGTTTGAATGTATTCTATGTGTATTGATGGTATTTCTAATCTCCCTTTCCAATATTATTTCTAAATTCTTAAGCTGTGGATGAAGGGGCGGGTTAAAAGTACTTTTTCTCTTAAAAATAAACGGTCTACGTGTAAAATTAGAATCTGCGAAACCCAGACATTAGTTAACACAAATTTCAGTTTTGAAATCAAGCACTATGGTAACATTTTTGAATATAAAAATTATAAGATTTTTAACTACAGTGCTGAAGTTATTAACTTGGATCATTTTAAACTGTTTTCAAAAGGTTTTAAATACATACCTATTAGAAAAGGAAGTATTCCCAAGGCAATTATTGACATGAAGTTATTTTTAAGGAAAAAGAATTTGGCCCTGGTTTTATTTATATGTTAAATTAAAATCCCTCTCAAATGATGGAATTACTGTTTTGAAGGATTCATGGGATTTTTTTAGGCAGGTAAAACCTGAACTTTTTAATCCCAATAATATTGTTTGTTACCCTAGACATAGTAGACCTTTTTGGTTCTATTCCTCAAGAAACAGGACTTCTATGGCTTGAGGAAAGTATGAGGGAGAGTGGTAAATTTGGTTCCAATGATTTTACTACGTGCCTATTACTTATGGAAACAGTACTTAAGAATAATTTCATGTATTTTGAGGGAGAATTTTTTAAGCAGGAAAGAGGGGTAGCTATGGGGGAAAAATGTGCCCCTACATATGCAAATATTGTTTTGTCTTGGTGGAAGAAACTATTTGTTATTAATTGTGAGTTTTCCAACTGTTGGTGTTTATATAAACACTTTCTTGATGACATTTGTATTTTTTGGCATGATTCTCAAGAAAGGTTTTTTTGAATTTCTCACATACCTCAGAGGAACCACTGAATTTTTAGACTTTACGTATAGTTTTAAAAGTCAGGAATTAGTTTATTTAGACATTTCCTTGACTAAATTTGACCATTCTTTTTCTACTAAAGTTTTTAGGAAAGAAACGTTTTCAAATTCATACCTTCATTATAGTGATGGTCATCCATTCTTTCAGAAAAAGAATTTGTTTAAAAGACAGTTAGTCAGAATTAGTCGGATGACTTCAGAGGACGAGGTTTTGTTAAAGAAGTAGAGGTTGTCACGCAGATGTTTAGGGACAGATGTTACCTGGACAATCTTATCCGTGACATTACTGAAGAAGTGTTTGAGGGTAGGAAAGGGAGGTTTGCACCGATTTTAGGTCGTGATGAAGTATCCAACCCACACACTAATGATTCTATTCCCACCTCTAGTTATGATGGAGCATATATAATGGACTACACAGGTGATTCAGCCAACATTAAACAAACAGTTACTAGGGAATGGGACCGTTTCCTTCAGATTACAGAATTAAAAGAAATTCAAAGTCAACCTTTGAGATTTATTTACAGGAGGGACACGAATTTTAAGTGATTATTTGAGTTTGGTGGAGGTTCTAGATTAGAATGTTCATCTAGAAAAAAGGGGACTTTTAAATGTGAATCATGTTCCCAATGTCCACATGTTATAAATTGTTCCAGTGTTTTTATACCCAGTAGGAACAAGTATATTAAGAGCCACACGTTTTCCAATTGTAATACAAATGGTGTGGTTTATTTAGCTTTGTGTTCCTCCTGTGGGTCCTTTTATGTGGGAAAAACTGAAAGGAAGCTTAAAATGAGGATATATGAACACTATTATGAAATGAAAAAGGAGAATATGAATAATGCACTTTTTAGACATATTCTTAACTGTCCATCAGCTTCCTTCAGTTTTTTTTGTTATTGAAGTGGTTCCAAAAGAAATTAGGGGAGGTATGTGGGAAACAAAATTAGAATACAGAGAGCTATATTGGCAGATTATACTAGAAGCCACTAAGACTCCTGGCCTTAATGATAGATATATATAATGCCAGTTTTAAAGTTGGAGTGCAAAATTATAATCTGCCACTAGAGGGTAGCATAGGTATATATATATATATATATATATATATATATATATATATATATATATATATATATATATATATATATATCTAGAGAGAGAGAGAAAATGCTTTTATTCATGTTTTATGTTTATATATATATATATATATATATATATACATACAATTTTTCAAATTTTACATCAAAATAACATTGTTTTTATTCACATTTGCACATAATTCATTATTTTATATTGTCTATACACTACGATGGTCCTTGAAACTAGTGTTTCATTCACATCAGTGAAAGACTGATGCTTGTGTTTCCTTTTAAGTTTTAAATTATTCGTAATTGAAACATTTACATATAATGGTTTCAATGAAACTATTGGTTTATTGCTGGTTTGATGGATTTATTTAAGTGAAGTACATTGTTCATTTGCTGTTTTGCCTTTGATGAAGATTTTTGAAAACGTATTTTGTGTGGAAAGCGTTTGGGTATTTGGACAATAAAAACATCTCCTTGGTACTTGGTCTGGACCCTTATTTGGTTCTCCACAGCGAACTTATTTGTTGGTTTTGGTTTTTATTGTTCGCTTTCATCTCCTGGTTGGTTACTTGAAATTGTACTTTATTGTGTGTATTAGTTATCCTTTTCTCTTCTTTGAGACAACCTCCCGGGTGTTAGTTTTGAGGATTGAAGCTCCTTGATTGCTGGGCCAGGGCACTGTCATCACAGTTGTAATGCTAGCCTTGTGGGTGTCTTGTTTTCATCTGGTTCAACATCCCTCCCTCACAGTTCCCCAGCCTAAATTATCATTTTAGATCTGGGTTGAATTATTGGACCCGGTCAGGGGCCTTTTCTCTGAATAACCTTTTTTTTTTTTGCTGTCTGTCATGGTTTCACCATTATGTCAAGTAGGTTTCCATAGGTTTTGTTATGGGATGATGTATTATAACTATAAGCAGGCAAACTTAAACTGAGGTTTTCTGGGGAACTGAGGAAATTATGGGTAAGAGAGGAATCGGACTACTGGACCTGAACTTTTGAAAAGCACTGAGGTTGGATATGATAACCCAAAGGTTGAACTGGATGGTAGTAAAACAACACAGATCAAGTGTTATGTTAAGTACATAATTTTCACATTTGCAGTGAAGCTTCTGCATATTCACAGATGCTTTGACTTTGCCACAATCAGGTTTAAGTCCTTCTGAAGCCAAAGTGTACTTGAGATAATTTGCACAGATGTAGCACTTAGTTATGTCCAGCTTTAAACCTCTTTGCTTTAAGCTGTGTAGAAGCTTTACCAGACACAAGTCACATCATTGTTTGGTAGCTCTGGACTAAAACTAAGTATGTATACTGAGTACAGCACCTAGCTCTTTAGTCATTTCAGATTTAGCTCTCTGAACACCTTGTGTGGTGAAAAGTTCCAGACACTAACCTTAGAAATCTGCATATACCCAGCCTTTCTGCTGGCATAGAGAAATAAAGCCTCGACTATGTCCTAGGATACCCAGATTTGATTAGCGGCTTGAACACTTGATAGTAGAGGCTGAGAGGATGAGCTTATCTGTCCTGTAAAGGAGAGAGCATTCTGGGCAGTTTTTTAATAGAGTACTAACAGAGACTTGAACTCGGAGGGAAAAAAAACAGATTGGACATGGGAGAACAAAGAAGGTGTGATCACTGTGAGGACCCTTTGTGGAGCAAATGTCAGGGTTTCTCCCTGTTGCTTACTCATCGTTATGCAATGATGTCTGCATTTGTGGGGGAAGGTAGGGATAGAACGAATCCCTGAGATGCTTAGCAGCATGTGCTGCAACTGGGGAGGAAAGCATGGCTAATGGTTCTGGGGGCTTGATGTGCCATTCAGCCCTGTTTGTGGGGGGGGGGGGTTCATCTAGACTAACTAGTAGTGGGATGGCTATACCTTCCACTTTGCAACATGCATACAGATAGGGCAGTAGTCAGGGAGCCAAAAAAAATAAAATAATTCTGTAAATGCCTATATACTCAGAGATGTACAGATATATATTAAATGTACATAGCTTGAGTTTGAAACTAGCTTTATCTGGCTTGTTTTACCAGAACCCTTGATTAGCATCAGGAAAGGAGAAAACTTAGCATTATGCATAATAGGAAGAACTTTTCCAGTTGTTTTAAATATTTATTTATCGGCATTTGTTTAGCAGGAAACAGGTGCATTTTTTTCAGCAGAGGCCCAGGGAGAAATGCAATCTGTATTTACAATAACAAATTTTTATAATTCATTTACAGGGTGTACATAGCATAGTCATCAGGATAATACAATTTGTATTAATATTCACAAAGATTAATATGCAGCATTGTGTTGAGAATTTGCAGATAGAAGGGTGGTGTCTAAGATAGGTAGGAGTAATTTTAAGACGTGCATTAGAGTGAGGTATTAGATGGGGATAAGTAAGTTTAAGTGTTAATAGAGAAGTAGCAATGGAATGGAAATTTGATTGTGCTAAACATGAAGTAGGTATAGTAATTTTAGGTATTACAATAAAGTTAAGTATTAGAAGGAGATAAGCAGGTTAAGCGATTTAGTGCTTTAACGGGAGATATCAGAAGGCGATGAAGGGTGTCAGGAGAAGTTATGTCTCAGATGCGGAGCAGGGACAAAACCAGGAGAGAGGACGTCTTTTAGTAATGGGTTGAAAAGATGAAGGTGTGAGATAGACCCTATTGATAACGGGAATTTTATTCCAAGTTCTAGTTATGTCATTGGAATGGAGATTAACCCCAGCAGCCCTTTGTGATTTGTAGATGGTAAACAGTTGTTTATCATTTAACTGAAGGTGATGGTTTGCAGTTGGATTATGGGGCTAATTGCTGGGCAGGCAAATCGAGTATAGATGATTTTGTGGGTTAAGATGAGATGAGCAAAAGGTAAGTGGTGAAGAAGTTCAAGCTAGGTAAGTGAGATTATTGTTAAACAGTGGTGGGTCTGGTAAAGTTTTTTGCAGGCAAACCTGGCAACTCTGTTGTAGCTTTGTTCAAGTTTAGAAGTGAGTGAAGCTTGTAAGTTGGTTATAATAGGGGGCTCCATATAACAGAGGGGGTAAAAGGGTAAGTGGTAGCTAGAGTTACTTTGGCAGTCTGTAAGGATTTTTTTTTATTCTATGAAGGGTACCTGGTTTTTGATGGATGATGTTGATGGCTGTTGATTATATGTAAATCAAATTTAAAACTTTTCATGCTATGTAGTTTTGTATGTGAAGTAATTTAAATCATGTTGTTATTTAAGGAATAAATTTTAAAGTTGTATCTGATGTTGTCCGTCTTCATTAAGTCTTGACAGTTGGGACATGGTTCCAGTCTTCGGAACCACTCAGCCGTTATAGAGCTCACACCAGCCAAAAAACTCTCAAGCTAAGTCTCTACCCACAGTGCCCCTGTCTGTATTACCTCAAATCTCGTTTGCTGCTCTGTCAGCAAGACAATTCAGCCGTTGCTCTCAGCTAAGTGATTTAGTTTTTTCTCTTATTTCATGACCCTTTCTCTTTGAGTGTGAATAGTTCTAACCAATATGTTGTCCTTTGTATCCCCTCTCTTACTTCTTAAGCCACTGGGGTTTTCTCTCTAATACCATTGTTGGTATCTCTTCCATTCTTTACCTCCTTGGTAGTCTTATCTACCATTGTTGGTAGATCTCCTGTCACTATCCCTTTACAATACTGGTAGTCTTATCTACCTTTGATGGTAGATTTTCTGTTCTTCTTTCTGCCAAGTGTGAGTAATTGAGTTGTGAGAGTTTTTTGCCTTTTTCAATATGGCGGAGAAACCAAAGGGCACATCTGGATTCAAACAGTGCCAGGATTGTGGTAGAAAGATGTCCAATTCCGACGGGCATCTTTCCTGTGTTTACTGTTTTGGAAGCCCCCACTTGTAAACTGACTGTGATTTATGTAAGGGCTTTAGTTGGGCACTGTTATAAGCTCATACTAAAGGATTTGCTCAAAACTTCATTTAGTGAAGCCTTATCCAAGGCCGATACTGCTTCCCATGATATTCCAAAGAAGAGAAGCCATTTGGTACCTGCATTTCCATTGGTGCCAGTGGCCCACAAACATAAGACTTCAGTTCTGACCCCCTTGGAACTGACTGCCAAAGTACCAAAACTTCAGTCTGATGTCTCCTTGGCACTGTCCATGGTGCCATCGGCTCCAGCCTCTTTAGTTGCTGGCTTAGTGATGACCTCACCTTTGGCACAGCAACATGTTTCACCAGTCCCCTTGGTGCCACAACAATCTCTGCTTATTCCCTCGGTGGTGAAATTAGACCAAGACTTGCCCAAGGCAAGCTATTCTCGATCTATAGACCCTTTCGTGGGCTAGCTACCTAGACTCTTCCTAGAATGCCCAGAGTCTCCTTCGCTCTTCTCAATTCGGTCTTCCAGGTGTCTCTCTGAGTTAGATATTGTGCGGTTGGTGGATCAGCTGTTGGTGGCTATAGGTATTCCTGGTGGCTAGAGGTATTCCTGCCTCTTTTCAGGTCCCTTTCCCACCTAGACTTGGAACCTCCTCTCTCAGGACTCCTAATATTCCTCCTCCATCTTCCAATGCAGTTTCAGAGCCCAGCACTTCAATTTCCATGGTACCAGCTGTTTCTGTGCTGTTAGGTGCTTCCACCTCGGTGCCGGATGTTGCCCTGACTTCATCGATTCCGGTTGTGAAACTGATGGACTCTTGGGAATGTGACCTCTTTTCCAGTTCTGTGGGTCTCAGTCCGGCACCTAGTTTTTGCTTGGTGCTGACCACGGCTCCTGGAACATCATCGGTTGTGGGTTCTTCAGCCTGTCGGAGCGGGGTGTGACTCTTTTTTGAGGTGGTCTTTCTGTGTTCCGGGTTCCTACTCCTCTTTGGGGGACACTGCCTTCCAAGTCACGGAGAGGTCCTTAGCCTCTGCAGGCTCTCAGCTGGTCCCGCCTGCTTCAGAGTGTCATATTTCCTTATCCTGTGGTCCAGAGTTGACACCAGTCCCTACGACAGGATAGCGAGCACCAAAGCTTCAAGTTGCCCATGTACAGGGCCCCTCTTCTTAGGAGTCCTCTTCAGAGACCCCCACTGAGGAACCACCCCACAAGAAGACATGCAAGAGGAAGCACCTGGATTCCCTTGAAGAATCTGTCACCGAAGAGACAGATTTCGATGAAGGGGAGGGTTCCCCCGATCACCCCCTGAAGTTGTCTTCTTTGGAGACATCCTAGAAATTCTAAAACAGAGGGGTAACTGGAAGTCCCAACACCTGTCCTCGGAGGAAATCATGTACTTGCAAGGTTTCACTGCTCAACTGTCTACTTCCTGGGTGTCCCCACCCGCTGACGATCTCATCAAGCTAATTGTGCAGCAGGCTTGGAAGGCTCCTGCTGCCATAGAGCCTATTCCCTGGAGACCTGACAAGATACTATCACCACCAGAGGACCACCAGTATTTGGCTAAAGGTTTGACAGCAGATGCCATGGTGGTGGCAGGTGCCACCAAAAAGGAATTTGCCAATGAGAGTCCATCTGTACATCCGCCTAATAGAGAATCTAGGACAGTAGACAGGTTTGGAAAGTGGTTCTATGTTTCATCAAACTTCGCACTTAGGTGTTTGAACTTTCTGGCACACTTTCCTAGACTTAGAGAGACCTGATCAGGGAATTGCCAGAAACTGTAGCTGGGGCTGTGTCTAACGAAGTACAAGATAAAGCTGTCTCACAGCTATCCATCCTGGAGTCTATATCGAACTGGTTCATGCGGCTTATTGCACATGCAGCCAAAGGTACGACCAGGTCAGCAGGTTCCGGCATTGCCATTAGGCGACACGCCTGGATGTGCTTGTGTGATTTTGCAGAGCCCTTCAAGTCTTCCTTCATCAATGCTCCGTTTGACAGATCATCACTGTTCTTCATCAAAGTTAAGGACACACTAGCCAGGTGTGAAAAAGATGATAAGACCCTGTCTGCTGTGGCCATTTGTTTTTCTACCCCTCAACGATCCTTTTCAAGGAATCAGAGGAGTGGAAAATGTGGTTCAGAAGGTCCCAGGGGCCTTTCCAGGACACACGTGGTGGGGGCTCCCTTTGGGGCAGAGGGGGGAGCTCAGATGGAAGACACTGACCCCGTGGCAGAGGTGGTCCATAAAACCAGGGGTCCAGAGGCTCTTTCTCTGAACAGCCATACCAGCGCTCCTGAAAGAAGGCCCGATTGCTTACCTCTGGAAGCAGTCGGGGGAAGACTTTCACTGCACTCATCAGCCTAGTGACAAATAACGTCCGATACCTGGGTGCAGAAAATCATTACCAGAGGCAATGGCAACCCCTTCACCCATTTTCCACATTCTGTAAGAAAAATCCCCAATGTTTCACCCTATCAGAGGGATCAAACAGCCAAAGAAATTCAAACACTGCTACAAAAAAGAGTCATCCAAGAAGTCCCACCTGACCAGATAAGATCTGGGTTTTACTCAGGGTTCTTTTTACTGTCAAAAAAGATGGGAGGCTGGAGGCCAATACTGGACATCAGCCTTCTGAACAACTTTGTTCAGCAGACAAAATTCTGGTCATGGTTCAGTCTGTTCTTCCCTTTTTAGAAGAAAACAATTGGATGTGCTCTGTAGACCTTTAAGATGCGTATTGCCATATAAAAATGGACAAGTGCTCAAGAAAGTTCCACCACTTTTGGTTAGGGGCCAGTCATTACCAGTTCAGAGCGCTAACCCTTTGGTTTTACCACAGCCCCCAGGATGTTCAGCAAATGTATGGAGGTGGTCATGGCTTATATGGGGTTATGCAGATTCTCGTTGTGTCTTTATCTGGATGACTGGTTCCTCACCACCCCAACCAGGCATCTACTGATTGAAACTACAAGCTTCATCACACACCTGCTCAGTACCCTGGACATCATAGTCGACTACGAAAAGTCTCAACTATCCCCCACTCAAGATTTAGAATACATAGGAGCTTGTCTCAACACAGTTTCATGCCTAGTTTCTCTACCCTTTCACGGGCGCCAGAAGATAAGATCACAAGTTCAATCTATTTTACTGAAACACAAGGTGCCCGCTCTTCTTATTCTTCAGGCCCTGGGATCCATGGCAGCAGCTATCACCTTGGTTCCACTGGCGATGTTTCACATAAGAATACTTCAGTGGCTCCTGGCCTCACAGTGGTCCAGTCGTACTTACCTAATGAATCACCAGATCCTGATAACAGAACATTGCAAAAATATTTGTCCTGGTGGATGAAGTTGGAAGAAATCCTATTGGGCCATCCGTTTGTCCCCCTCAGCTCAGCCCAAGGCCACAGTGACCACGGACGCCTCCCAGATGGGGTGTGGGGGCATTATCTGTGAAAGACAGTCCAAGGCACTTTGTCTCCTCAAGATGCCAACGTACACATCAGTGTCCTGGAAATAAGAGCAGTGCTCCTAGCATTGCAAGCCTTTCAAACTGCTTTTCCTCTGGGAACAATTGTGATCCAATCAGACAACATTTCAGTAGTCTAGTATATCAATAAACGGGGGAATCCAAGTCCTACCGCCTCTGCCGGGAAGCTCTCAGAGTTTGGCAATGGGCGATATCCTCCAACTGCTTTCTTGTGGCAGTGCATATCATGGGGAGCTACAATGTGATTGCAGACAAGTTGAGCAGACACATTCTACTGCCTCACAAGTGGTCTTTAAATCCCAAAGTGACAAAGGAAGTTTTTCGGTGCTGGGGCCAACCTTCTTGTGACGGATTTGCCTCCCCAGTGAACAAGTGCAGTACTTACTTTGCCCTAATCCCCCCACAGTGGAAGTCCCTGACAGACGCTCTCCTTCTCAATTGGCCCCCGGGTCTCCCTACGCCTTTCCCCTCTTTCTGAAGGAAGGTCAAAGGTTGTAGGCTAAAGTAATCCTCATTGCCCCCTAGACCAGGCAAGTTTGGTTTCCCTTTCTATGGCCTTGCTTGGTTCACCAACCATGGATTGTGGACCCAGTTCCAGACCCACTGTCTCGCCCACAAGAGCTGCTTCATCCCGATCTCTACTCCCTCAAGCTCACAGCTTGGGTCCTCCAATTCCATTAGTCACCAGGAGAATAATAATTCTTCCCCATCCAAAGAATTCTTCTGGCTTCCCATAGACCTTCCACCAGGAAGCTTTATTCCAGTAAATGGGAAGAGATTTTCTGTTTGGACCTCCGAAAACAATTTAGACCCCTTCTCGGCCCAAGTTGAAAACTTATTGGAATTTCTAGCTGTCCTTTTTGACCAAGGAGCTGCTGCCTCTACCATTAGACTTCATTTAGCAGCCATCTCTAATTATCAAATGGATATGATGACCATTAATTAATTTCTCGCCATCTGTGTAAAGTGTTTCTCAAAGGAATTTTACATATCAGACCTCCGGTTAAGGACCTCTTACCTCCATGGGACCTTCCCTTCATTTTACAAAACTTAGAACAACCTCTGTTTAAACCAGCTGCCACTTGCCATCTCAAATCCTTTCCTGGAAAACTCTTTTTCTAGTGGCCATCACTTCCACCAGAAGAGTCTTGGAAATGCAAGCACTTTGTGCGAAACCACCATACATCATCTTTCATAAAGGTAGTGTCCTTGAGGACTAACCCTTCCTTTCTTCCTAAGGTGGTCTCACAGTCAAACATTAATCACTCCATTGAATTACCAGTTTTCTTTCCCAATTTCTCAAACAAGGGTGAATATTGTTTACACTTATTGGACGTTCATTGGCAACTAAGGTTTTACTTAGACAGGACTAATGACTGCAGAGCATCAGACCAATTGTTTATTTTCATTTCACGACCAAAACTAGGAAAATCCATATCAAAGGTGACTCTGTGTAGGTGGTTGAGAGATAGCGTTTACCTTCATTTATAAGCATAATAATTGAAAATTATCTGCTCCTGTAAGAGTGTGCTTAGCCAGGTCCATTGTCACATCAGCTGTTTTTCATTCCAAAGCTTTTCTAGATCAATGAGTGAGAAGGTCACTGAAAAAACAATCAGTAAAAACAAAAATGAAAACTCCAGCAAAGCTATAACTTCCACTGAGTGACCTCCCAAACCTCTTGTATCAGAGGCACATGGGATATATGCAAATGAACCTTATGAACATCAGGTGTTTCAGCTCATTGGCAATTCTGAATGCCCATGACTTGTTTTGTCGTTTTAATGGACAATTTCAGGCCATTAAATCCAACCCCCACTTTATTGGCCTGAAATTGTCCATTAAAACGACGAAACAAGTCATGGGCATTCAGAATTGCCAATGAGCTGAAACACCCGATATTCATAAGGTTCATTTACATATATCCCATGTGCCTCTGATACAAGAGGTTTGGGAGGTCACTCAGTGGAAGTTCTAGCTTTGCTAAAGCTTCTCTAGATGAAATATGTGTAGCTGCAACTTGGGCTACACCTCTTACTTTTATCACTCATTAGAAATTAGATATGTTCTCCAGAGGAAGAGCATATTTTGGCTCTGTGGTTCTCAGGAATATCCTTCCATAAGGCCATCCAGGGAATAAAGTAGCTGGGGACTCTGTCCCAACTGTCAATTAATGAAAATTGACAACACCAGATAAATAAGTTATGTACTCACCATAACGTTCCATCTGTGTTGTCAATCTTCGTTCATTCTTGACATCCCACCCACCTTCCCCCTCCATTAGCTTTCCTGGAGGATTAAACCCTTGTCCTGGACTTTCATTAGGATTATTACCTAGGACATTGCTTCTTCACATAATTTCTGTCTTCTTCTTGCTGTAGTCTACAAACTCGATCTGAGGTAATACAGAGAGGAGCATTGTGGGTAGAGACTTAGCTCAAGAGTTTTTTGGCCGGCATGAGCTGTAATAACGGCTGAGTTGGTTCCGAGGATCGGAACTGTGTCCCAACTGTCAAGAATGAACAAAGATCAACAACACAGATGGAACGTCATGGTGAGTACATAACTTCTATTTTTTTTCATTGGAATGGGATTTTTGAAAAAATGAGAAGTAATTTGCAATAGAGAGTTGATTATCTGAACTAATTGGGACCTAGGATAGTTTGGATAATCAAACATATAATTGAACCGAATAAAAAACTTCTAAAATCTTGTTTTTTTTCTGTACGCAGGAATACACTTTTCAACCATTCAGTGATACTAATGCACAATAAAGAATATTATTCACACACAAGTTGACTACAAGCTCAAAAAACATACTTGAGCAAATACGTATATTTACATATTCAGACTGTATGAGTATTCCTACCCAAAATATTTGGAAAGCTGGTTCTGATAATTGACTTTTCAGATAATCAACGTTCGGATAATAGACTCTGTACTTTAGTTTTTTGGGTTATTCAGTAGCACTATTTATTTTTTATTTAACATTTGTGTACTGGGAAAGTCCGACTTGGAACAAAGCCAATTTTCAGAGGAGGCTCAGGGAGAAATGCTCCAGACGCATGTCTTTGTAACGTGAGAGGAAACTGGAGCCACCTGGAGGAAACCCACACAAATATAGGGAGGGCATACAGACTCCACACAGAAGGCTCCCCAGCCAAGAATCGAACTGGAGAACCTCTTGCTGTGAGGCTACAACGCTATCGCAGCACCATTGTGCCATCAGTATCCAGCTTTCAACAGAGTTAAATGTTTCTTGAGTAATTCTCTGGAGATGTATGAGGTTATCTGAAGTGCACAATAAGGTAGAATTGTCAGCATATTGTAGGAGGGGAAGCTTGCTGAGAGGATTTATGTAGATTGTTAGTGAATATATTAAAGAGAAGAGGGACGAGAATTGAGCCCTGTGACTCACCGGTATTGACAGGAAGGAAGGAAGAAAAGGTGGAGAGCCTTCTAACAGGCTAGTATCTGTTTGCTAAGTAGTTGTTAAACCATAGTAGTGTGGATTGTGATAGCCCAAGGGAAGACAGTCTGTAGAGGAGTTTTTGGTGATCAAAATCTTTAGAAAGATCAATGAATACCAAGGAAATGAGTTTGCATTTGTCTCTGGCTTTGTTAATACTATCTGTGAAGGTTAATAAGACCGTGGTAGTGCTCTGGGCAGGTCTAAAACCATGCTGTGTGGGGGTCGGGAACTTTAGCTGAAGGATATGTGTTGAAGTAGTTGTTTGTGAATGCACTTCGGAAGTTTTGACAAAGGAGATAATATAACAATAGGTCTGAAATTTGGCTATATCTGATCAGATTCGGCATTTATGAAGGGGGATGATGAAGATTTTTTTTCCAAAAAGAAGGAATGTATGATGCCTTAATAGATCTGTTAATTAGGAAAGACACAGGATAGGCTACGGAAATGGTAGCTAGCTAGAGGTATTCTTCTGGGACATTATCTGCTGAAGAGGAACAGGATTTCTGTTTAAGGTGTAGTGCTTTGATGTAGGAGGTCTGGATGGGTTTTAGGGTGAAATGGGGGGGTGTTTGCTGTCCAAGGAGAGGGCATGTCAGGATTGTTAGGTGGAAATTTTTAGTAAGGGCTTAAATGCTTTATATAAAATTTGTGTTAAATTGAGCAGCTATTTCAGATGGAGTGTCATTTGGGGCAGGATTAGAAGTGGTGGTTGTTCCAGGCTGGATTATGTTATTAATGGAAAAACATAATTTTTTAGAGTTGGAACAGTGATTTAGTAAAGGGGTTACTGTAGTAGATTTTCTTATCTGCATTATTCTCTTTTAGTACAGTTACATAATTCTTTAATGTGCTGTAGGTTTTGGAGAGGTGTGTTTTAACCATTCTGTCCAAGCCTTATCTCTTTCATGCATTAGTTGCCTGCTGTGAGAGGATAACTAGGAAGCATGGTTATTCTTTACACATTTTGTTCTAGTTGAAGCCAGACTATTGAGGGTTTTCAGGAAAAGTGTGTTAAATTTGTGAACAGCTTCATCGATTAGAATATTTTTCAGGGCAGACCAGTTAAAGGGACTTAAGATTATATTGAATTTTATTATATCGGGGATAAAGTTAGTGAGGTCATGCGAACTTCTAAGGAAGTGTTTGACATAATGGGTCCTGAGTCTGTTTGCATATACAGGGAGGTGGTCACTGAGGGAATCAGAGAGGGTGTCACTGGAGACATACTTAGTAGGATCAGATACCTTATCCATTCAGAAACTGAGCCACAGTTTTTGGGATAGTTATAACATGTGAGGAAGGATTAGTTGAGTGATGCCAAATAGGTTGAGGCTAGTTGATGGGTATTTCAGGTACATAATCTGCCAGTTGAAATTAATGTCATGTAAGATTATTGTTTAATTAGAAATTGTATAGTTTAGGATGCTTTCCATGATTGTAGCATTATTGCATAGGGGAGTATAGAGTACTATAAAATATAGTTGTTTGTGGTTATTTACTTTAAGATGACAGGTCAGGATTTATGGGTTGTGGAGCTTTAGAGTAGGTTTATTATAGGGTAGGATTTCAGAATAGGGTTTAGTAAAGCTACTCCACCACTTTTTTGGAATTCTGTCAGCGATGATGATATTATAACCAGGGAGTGAAATTTCAGAGTAAAGTATGTGGGGTTTTAGCCATGTTTTAGACAAGAATGTCTGGTGTATTGTGTGAGATCTAGGCATAGAGTTCTGAAATTTTATTATAGATGCTGTGATACTTAAGGAAATAATTTAAGCAGTTTGAGTGAGTTTGAGGTAGGGGAGTTGGGTTTTGATGATTTTGGCGATAGTGGTTTGTTCCATGTTTTGGAAGGAGATGGGTGGGCTGAGTAGGAAGCGGTGTTTGGCTTGGGATGAGTTTTGGAGGCTTTTAGGGAGTCAGGATGGGAAGATGGGCTGGGGTTAATATCCTCACAAAATGGTATGAGAGAGAGAGAGAGAAAGATGAAGTTTGGTAATCTTGTTTCAGTTTACTTTGAGTGACTTTTACTGTTAGTGTTTAGTAATTTAAATTTAAAGTAAAGCTTGGGTGAGTTATATGTACTGGAAGTGATTATGGGGAAGTGGGTTGATTTGAATAGTTATAGGTGAAACAGTGGAAAAAATGTGTGTAAGATTAATTGATGTATGGTAATCTGTAAGTTAATAAAACAGGAAGAGTAAAGATGCAGTAATAATTAAGAGAAGCATGGTAGCCAGGTTTGTAAAGAGATTGGTCAATGAGACAGGAACTAAAGTACTGGGGGAACAGATATAGGAGAGGTAAGAGTAGATAGATGAGTGGGGTGGATGAAGTTATTTGTGATCACTGGGATCAGTTTGTAAATATAAGGGAGGAAAGAAAGTTGGAGAGCTTAAACAGAGATTGAAGGTTTAGGAGTTGTGTGTGTATTTTTCTGTCTGGGGTATGTTTATATGTGTATACCTTTAAGAGGGGTGAAAAGTGGGTGGAATTTTGGGTGGAGAATAGGTCCTGTAACTGTAATGCCATGTGGGGTGGTTGAGGAATTGAGGCTGGGAAGAGAGAGTCCCACAGCAGGAAACAGCACCAGCACCAAGAAAATGAAAGGTAATCAGTGCTTGTATGCACACTTTGCAAGCTATCCCTAGGTAAAAAAATCACTTAAGTCTCATTTGTTATGCTTTCAGTGGAACAATGTTATATAATAGGAACAGTAGTCTTTTACATTCTTTGGATGTACAAGGGTTATGCTACTCCATCAGGCTGCGGTTACAATAGAGCTGTCTTGAGAAGTAAAGTACTGTAAAACACTATGAAGCTACAGAGGAGATATCCTGAGTTATCTAAAGTTTCACAGCAAACAAGCTGATTGCAGGAAAATTTGCAGAGAGAAAAGGAACAAACTAAATTTGGTTGAGAAAGCAACATATTTTTTAAAGTTGTAAGTATGGCTTTTCTGGTAGGACACTGCACTGTCACTACTATTATAAGACAACAGACAATAGCAAGTAGAACAGCAATCCACTACAAGCCTCAAGTGACTAATGCAGTGGCCCTAAACAGCATCACAATGGTACAGTTTGATATTTCTGCTGAAACTGTACCTTTGTGACTGAGCTAAGAACTCAGGATGTGTGAGCAGTATTCAAGCTCCTTTTTTTTATTTTGTTAGCAGAAAGGCAGTAGCATAGGTAGGGTGAGGCAAGAGGGGTAACTTCCCTAGGCACAAAATGTTGTGGGGGGGTGCAGTCATCTGATCCTGGTCGCTGTTTAATACAGTGTCAGCTTTTAAAAGGAGTATTGCATTTGTGGTCAAAGTTGAGTACTTTAGTGCTCCTTGTGTGTGGTCTGAACAGTAGCAACTACTTGCTACAATTTAAAAGTAATATTTTTTTAACTTAAATCTGAGCGATGTAGTGCTGTGTGCAGCCAGGCAGCATATAAACTGCAATAAATGTTTGCTGCAGTTTAAACAAGATTTTTTAAAAAAATAAAATGAAATAAGAGCACCACAGTGCTTTGTGCAGACAGGGTATAAATTTATAGCAATGTTTTGCTACATTTCTAGCAAGCAGTTTGCTACAGTTTAAAAATTATATTAAAGGAAGGTCGGGGCAGGGCACAGAAATAGAGCCTGAACGGCTGGGGCAGGAGGGAGGGCGTGTCATGCATATGGCCACCTGGTAGGTATGTTAGTAGAAGGAATGTCCTTTTTTTTTTTGCTGGAGGGTGTGTGGACATGTAACTGTAATAAACTGATCAGTTAATGGCTTTTTACAGTTTTTTTTTTTTTTTGTTCTTTACTTGAAGAGCTGAGGGGGTGGGGTGCTGGTTCATAGTACCAGCACAGGGTGCTAAATGAACAAGCTAAACTTCTGCAAAAAGGAGGGTGTTTCAGAGAGAAAGTATTTGTCTGAGATTGCTACAGCTCTACCTGCTTTTAATAAAGTTTAGTGAACCAATATCTTGCCTTGCCATTGATGCCAACAGAATGATCTTTTAGAAAACATTTAACATAGTGTTCAATTCATTTCATGCTCCATATCAAATCGTGTTCATAATTCATTTAATGATCCATATCAACCTTTTGAGCCATATTCAAAAACCAGCTCAGAACATTATCATTTCCTGGCATTGTTGACAATAAATGTATCGAAGTTACATGCTTTACAAATCAGGGATGCCACAAGCTGCATATTCAATAAAAAACACAGAGACCTCAGATGGATTAAATGGCCGCAGCCATGTGTTTATTGCCATTGACTCAAATCGAAGCCAATTATTATGAGATGTGCGCAAGGCAGGAATGTCAGGGAGGCCATTTTATTTCTTTCATAGCATTCTCCTAAACCTACAGGACAACAGACAGCACGTCGATATCTGGCCCTTCTGATTCAACATACCTACATCATAACAGCTTTTTCATTTCACAATTCATCACAATTCCTCTGGGCCGCCTTAAAATCTGCCAAGGAGCTATTGCCGGGCTGATAAGTCGCTTGGCAACAATC
This sequence comes from Protopterus annectens, assembly GCF_019279795.1. Classification (NCBI taxonomy): domain Eukaryota; kingdom Metazoa; phylum Chordata; order Ceratodontiformes; family Protopteridae; genus Protopterus; species Protopterus annectens. The sequence continues at coordinate 829,301,685 of NC_056731.1, forward strand.
CCTTGGGGCTGTCTGGCCTATGGAAGGTCCAGCTGAAGAGTCCTGTGAACCCCCCCCCCCCACTTACCTTGGCCTGCCTTACCTTTTCTGTCTTCCGGCCCAGAAGGGAGGAATATTCTTCCTTTCCGCCAACACATCTCAACCTATCCTAAGTGAATGCCCTTCAAAGCTAAACCAGCTTGCAATTCCTTAGAAAAAATCCCCAAACCTTCTTCAGATAAATGAACCCCATCCGTACCATACCTGTCTGGCCACTAGACCGGAATGCCAGGGTGAGGAATATACAACCCGTTAATGTCCCTTAACACCTTATCCATAGAATTATTAATTCTCCTTCTCATTCTCTCCACAGCTTTAATGGACCTAGCCCCCCTCCATTTCTTTCTCTGTACCACTTTTGACCAGCATATAATAGCTTGTGGCCAGCATACATGCATGCATTACATCTCTTGTACCATCAAACCAATTAGATCTTTTATTGGATGTTGACAAATGTCATTACCCCCTAGGTGCAATAAAATGGCAGTAGGAGATTTATCACTTTTTGCAGCTTGCTGTAGTACTGCCCTGAGATGGTGCCACTGCATTCCTGATACTCCATACCAAATTGCTTTGCAAGAAGCTCGTTTTCCTCCTTGGAAGGAGAAGCCCCGCCTGCCCTGGACAAAGCGATGGAGTCTCCGAATGAAAGAATGACCCACTATCCAGATGTATTTCTGATCCAAAGATGTGAGAGCTGAAATATAAAGGACAAGAGTTAAAGCCATTTACACCTTACATAGCCTTTATAAGCATTGGACTTCCACCTGCCCATCTTCATAATATCGGTCTGTGAAGTTCCCATTGCATGTGCAAATGAGGCTGCACCTATTTGAATGGAATGTAATGTATATTTATCTGAGTCTAGGCCACTCAACTTGATTGCCTCTTTTAAAACTGCTCTCACCTGATACTGTGTCAGAGGTTCACCTTGCTGATGTCGAAAGAATGGACCATCTGACCTACCCCTATAGTTGCGGTACTCTAGTAGCATTTTAGTCAAGTCCCATTCCAAACCCTTTGGGGTTACCACTCTTACCCACAGACCTTTGCCTTCTTGATCCATTTTGGATTTAGCCACAAACCCAAGTGTCCTCCCCCAGCAAATGTACATGTGCACTGGTAAAACTGTTCGATGACCTTTCTTCTTGTTTGGTTGAATAATTTCACACCATTTAAATGCCCCACAAAAAGCCAGCAGAAAGGCAGCCCTAAATAATGCTACCTCATAAGAAGAAAAACAAACATTTGAAACTGCAAGCCACAGCTTACGTAACACCGCTGGACCTATGGGGTACCTCTTATCAGGCCTCATGGGTGTTTGTTTCCCCCAGCCCTTAAACATTATGTTAGCTAAATCCTTCAGACCCAAGGCCTGATGAAACCAATTCAGAGCGGACAATGTGCTTTTTGCCCTTCCAAAAGTCCAACCTCTTTCTTTCATTACCAAAATGTAAACCCTGACTTGGTATGGTGGAATTGGCCAAACTTGTTCCCAGCCTCTGGATAATTTGGTCTGCAGGAATTGCTGTATGTATTTATTGTACCTTACCCTTGTCTTTCCACTGAGGGCATTACACATTAGCCACCATTCTCATCTGCCCATAAATGATCTGGCACTCGAACCCGAGAAGGATTCGCATTTGGAGCCAGTAATCGGAAACGAGACCACTGCAGACAAGAAAGGGAATCTGCCAATGAGTTATCGATGCCTGGAATGTGTTGTGCCTTAACTGTGACATTTAATGGTAAACACTTAAAAGTAAAATATCTCATCATCCTGCCTGCCACTCCCCCCACCCCAGCTGATAATTGACTATGTGTACTACGCTATTGTTAGAGCGAAGCCAAACTACTCTATCTTTCATTTGCACACCCCATATTTCCAATGCAACCACTACTGGAAAAAATTCCATTTCAACAATTGAAATGCATAACTTATTTTTCACATGAGTCGGCCATGCCGCGCTGAACCACTGAACTTGAAAATAACCCCCAAAACCAAATCCCCCCGCTGCATCTGTAAACAATTGAAGTGGTAGTTGGTTGTCTCTCTCCTGCCAAATTGCTGTCCTGTTGTAATCTGATAAGAAACTCAACCCCACACCTAAATCCTCCTTCATGCCCTGTGAAACCCTAATCCGGTAGTGTGGCTTTGTGCACCTAGAACCTTTAGCAGCCAAATGCCTCATACATGAGCGCCCCACGGGGATCACTTTGCATGCAAAATTGATCAGCCCTACTAATTCTTGAAACTGTTTGAGGGTTATCTTATTCTGACTTATCACTTGACTTAAAACTAAACGCAACTTTTGCACCTTGTCAATGGGAAGCCTGCACTGACCATTCCAGCTATCAATTTCTATACCTAGAAATGACAGTCTGTTTGTTGGGCCCTCTGTTTTATCCATTGCTAATGGCACCCCTAACTCTTTGCAAATCTGTACAAATGTGTCTAACACTTGTTGACATTCCCCTGCGTCTTCCTTCCCTGCAAATAAAAAATCATCCAAGTAATGAATGACGCTGTCCTCCCCTAGCCTCTGTGCCACCATCCAGTGTAAAAAGGTACTAAACTTTTCAAAAGTGGCACAGGCAATTGAACAACCCATAGGCATACATTTATCCATGTAATATTGACCTTCAAAAACCCAACCTAACCACCCCTGATCTTTATGAGCAATAGGTAACGGTCTGAAAGCAGATTCTCTGTCAGCTTTTGCCATGAGGGCCCCCTCCCCTTCTCTTTGACCTTCCTAACAGCTTCGTCAAAAGATGCATAGTGCACAGATGTCTCTTGTCCATTTATATAATCATTCACAGAATTTCCTTCTGGGTAAGATAAGTGATGTATGAGCCAGAATTCTCCTGTCTTCCTTTTTGGGACTACACCAATGGGTGAAACTCTAAATGCTCTTTTGGGTGGGTGATGAAATGGGCCTGCTAATCTGCCCACTTCTAATTCCTTCTTTAGCTTTGCCCTAACTATGTCAAGATGTTCTTCTGCTGATTTCAAGTTCTTAACCATACCCCCTTGCTTCCTTCCTTTTGCTGGTATCCTAAAGCCCTTGGTGTACCCCTCTTCTAGTAATTCCACAGCTTCTTTATCTGGATAAGTTTTGAGCCACTTCTTTAAAATGTCCCCTTTTATTGGCATCAGAAGGGTGACCTGCGTACCCTTTGAAGTGGGTTGGCAAGTAGACGTTTTTGTTAGGGTGACTTGAGAGATGAAAACAAGTCTTGGCTGGGTGGTTTAACTTACCACATGCCAAGCATTGATGCTTAAATCTACAGTGAAAATGATTCCGACACTGACCGAAATTATACTGAAAACACTTCCCAGCACCCCCATCTGTTCTAGCCCGTTGACTCTCCATTGCTCCGAAATGGATGGTCATTCCTAGCTTATAAGAATTGAACCAGCTTTGGTTAGCCGGAAAAACACAATCTGTTGTGCTGCCTCCCCACTAGTATCTAACCAGCCCAGCAAACCCAAATCCATCCATGCGCCCATGACCTCTCCGGGTATGCTTGTCTCATCCTTCTGTAATCTTCATCATACCTTAATCACTTATGACCCCCTTGAGCAAAGCGCATCGTGGTCACTCTGTTAAAATGCACCCACATGTCCTTTGCCTTGGCAGGGCACTTATCTCCTAAAATTTGCACATAAATCGAATAGCCAATCATGCAGTTTTCCCATGTTCTCCTAATAACTAATTTCCTTTTTTTGGCTACTGAATGTTCTGTCCTGCCATCCTTATCCTTTTCTTCATCCTCTCTGTTTAACAGTGAAAATATGTCCACAAAATCCTCATTTGCAATCTGTTGTTTCACTTTTTCACTCAAATGAAAACCTAGAGGTAAGTCTTAAGTAACTGCACCATAGTACTTATCATGATCTGTATCTCCCCTTCTCCCTTCATTTGTAGCCTGACCATTTGCCCCTTGTTGCAGTAATTTGTCCTCTTCCCCCGTGAGTTGTGCTATCAAGGCCCTAATTTGGTCTAAAATGCCTTTGTTTGGTTGGTGCAACCTTTCACTTTCTACTGCCCCTACTAGACCCAAGTCCTTTGACACTTGTTTTTCCTGAAGCTCAACCATACTCCTTTCAGTGCCCTGAGTCCGTACACTCACATGACTTGCCTCACAACTGTCACTAGACTGAGATTCATATCCCATTACTTTGTCATCCTGGAAAAAACCTTGGCTTTGTAATCACTTCAAAAACTTCTGATCACCAGTAAACTCATTCTTACCTTCCTTCTTGTTATCCCTCTTGCGTTTTTTGCAATGTTTCTTTTTATCCTTATGTTTGCGAGCTTTCTCAGCCTTCCTGTCCTTTCTATCCACTTTCTTGCTGCCTCCTTTTAAAGCTTGGGACCTTGTGGTAGGTCCTGCTTGAGGGTCAGGAGGCAGGTTACTCACAGGTTGAACATTAACTGCTTGAGGCACCTGCCTTGACCCCACTGTCTGACGGAACAGATCCTCCCACCATTATCTCCCTTTTAGGCTCAACATGGCCTACATTTGTGCTTGCATTTGTTGATCCATCTAATTCATGAAACACAAAAGAAATGCACTGTTAGTCCGTGCTGTTTTTTTTTTTTTTGTATTATTGTTATTAGTAATAGGTCGGCCGCGGTGGTGCAGTGGTTAGAGTTGCTGCCTCACAGCAAGAGGTTCTCCGGGTCGATCCTTGGCTGGGGTGCCTTTTGTGCAGAGTCTGCATGTCCTCCCTGTGGTCGCTTGGGTTTCCTCCGGTTTCCTCCCACATCCCAAAGACATGCTGTAGGTGGATTGGACACTGTAAATTGGCCATAGGTGAGTGTGAGTGTGTGAGTGTGTGTAAGTAAGGTTGGGCTCCGGGCTGGCAACTCGACACTGTAAAACTCCACTGCCGATCATGAGCGGACAGGTGATCCGCTGTGGCAACCCCTAAATGGGAAAAGCCGAAAGAAGAAGAAGTTATTAGTAATAGGTCTTGAACCTCGACAACCTTTTCAGGCCTTGGCTGCAGGCCTTGCCATGTGACTCCCCAGTTAGGCCCTGCCACTAGCATATGTGCCACTAGGCCACTGAGCTCATGACTACTCCGAGCTCCGAGGAATATGTCCTTGATTTACAGGAATTTCCTTTGTTGTAACTGAAATTAGAGCTCTTTCTTAATCCCACTTAACCTGCTGGAATACCCTTAGTGTAGTTAAATTTGTTGATCACTTTGGTTACAGTTATCGACTACCTTAGTTCGACTTGAAGCTTAATTTAGTTAGCTACTTTAGCTAAGATCACCGGCTGCTGTAACTAGCAGCATCAACTACCTTAGTTATAAATATAACTTAATTTAGTTACGACCACTTAAGCTAGGATCACAGCCTACTTTAGCTGGTATCAGAAACTACTCTGCTAGGTCAGACTAACTAGCTGGGTGCAATGACCACTGTATTAGAATTACTTGTTGCCTTGACTCTCAAATCATAATCATTCTTTGTCTCATGTAACTAAAAATAGTTTAAGGTCTCAGTTGCAGGGCCCTGCCATGTGGCTAATTGCAGGCCTCAGTTCCCAAGCCCTGCTCAGCTCACAGGCCCTGCCATGTGGCTGCCTGCAGGCCTCAGATTACAGGCCCTGCCATGTGGCTGACTGCAGGCCTCAGCTTACAGGCCCTGCCATGTGGCTGACTGCAGGCCTCAGCTTACAGGCCCTGCCATGTGGCTGACTGCAGGCCTCAGCTTACAGGCCCTGCCATGTGGCTGACTGCAGGCCTCAGCTTACAGGCCCTGCCATGTGGCTGACTGCAGGCCTCAGCTTACAGGCCCTGCCATGTGGTTGACTGCAGGCCTCAGCTCACAAGCCCTGCCATGTGGCTAACTGCAGGCTTTCCTTTAAAAGTGCAACACAGTGCAGTATCAGCAAACCATCTACATACAGTGGGAGAAGAACCCACAGCCAACTGCATCAAAAACAAGTATTCTACTTGTGCTGCTAACAGCCTCAGCAGACAAGCCCGGTCCTAGGTCACAAGCCCTGCCATGTGGCTAACTGCAGGCCTCAGCTCACAAGCCCTGCCATGCGGCTAACCACTGGCTTCCTCTTAAAAGTACAACACAGTACAGTACAGTATCAGCAAACCATCTACCTACTATGGGAGAAGAACCCACAGCCTTCTGCATCAAAAACAAGTATTCTACTTGTGCTGCTAACAACAGGCTCAGTTCACAAGCCCTGCCATGTGGTTAGCTGCAGGCCTCAGCTCACAAGTCTTGCCATGCAGCTAGCTGCAGGCTTCAGCTCACAAGCCCTGTCATGTGGCTAGCTGCAGGCCTCAGCTCACAAGCCCTGCAATGTGGCTAGCTGCAGGCCTCAGCTCACAAGCCCTGCCATGTGGCTAGCTGCAGGCTTCAGCTCACAAGCCCTGCCATGTGGCTAGCTGCAGGCTTCAGCTCGCAAGCCCTGTCATGTGGCTAGCTGCAGGCTTCAGCTCACAAGCCCTGCCATGTGGCTAGCTGCAGGCCTCAGCTCACAAGCCCTACCTTTAATATTTTTAATTCAACCATGCTTTAATTCAGTCAAGCCAAACCCTTGGTTAAAGCTACTTAAACCCTTTTGGTCTTCTAATTTCACTTGATACTTTCCAGGTACGCTCTTAGCTATTAACCTGCTTCTAGCACCGAAATATAGGCCTGCAAAACGAACCTCAATTATAACACACCAATTTAATTCAACCTTAGCCCCACTTAACCAGCTGTTTTTGCATGCCTTTAAACATGATACCTTAAGCATCCTACACTACTAAGTAATCAAAATACTTATGAACAGATAAATGCCACTAAATCCTGGGATCAAATCGAAAACAAATAAAAAGGCCCCTACCTTGTTCTTAGATCCCACACGTAGTTCAAACGCACACCAGTAATCCACAGATAAGCTGATCAAACAAGCTGCCAAGGTAGAGGTTGAAAAGACCGATTTGCTTTGTTCCCAGTTTTTTCAACCCTTCCCCTGGACAGCCCAGCCCACCTCAGTCGTCCTACCTATCCTGACCCTACCTGTTCTCCACCTCCCCCCACTGAAACCTGAGTCCGAGCTGACCTGCCTCAGACAGATGATGGCTTGCTGCGATTGGCTTGCCAGGCATTGTGTATTAGCTGTGTGGCTGAGCTAAAAACTCAGGATGTGTAAGCAGTTTGCGAGCTTCTTTTTTGATTTTAGTAGCAGAATGGCAGGTGTTTCGGAGAGAAAGTCCTGTACTAGCTTAGTTCTTTAAGTGAGCATGCAGTGTCATGTACCAGTGTGAAAGGATAAAAGGGAAGAATGAATATTGGAAATAAATAAAATAAGAACATTATATTTTCAGTCTTGAGAATCTGTGTGTATTCTTAGTCCCTTTTCACAATTGTTATATGCCATTTATCTGCCTGTGTTTGATTAGCAGTTTGCTTATTTATTTTTATTCATTAACTGTAAGCTTATTCATTTCTATTTGTTAGCTGTTGTAGTCTGAGTGCAGTGCCCCTTTTTAGTGGAAGTTCCACAGAACATTAATAGTACATTTTAAAAACAAATTATTTGATAGAAGCACTAACATTTTTGTATATATTTTTACTTCTTGTTTCTAAAATTAGGAATGTTAATGTAGTTACTTTAACAGTTTAAAAATAAAATCTTGATAAAGAATTTATGCTGATCTGACCTGTCAGTAGGTAACAGATCGTATTAGGTCACATAACGTAGATTGCTAGTAAATATGAAAGTTCACAGGCATTGGATCAAGATAAAAATATGAGAACAAAGGTAGAGGAACATAGAAGTGTGCTGATGAATAGTGTTATTTAGGATGTCCTTCATAATGATCACTGATGCAGTAGCCTTAGCTGTATGGGTTGTATCCTGCTAAGGATGTAACACCTGGCCAGCTTTCAAAGCTTCAGGGCACCTTCCCCACACCCAAACTGTCCAGCAACTTGAGTTGAGCTGACTAGAAGACAAGTTTAAGTGTGAAGTCTTTCAGAGCTTTACTGCCACCAAAGAGTAATCTAGTCTGAGGCTTGCAAGGATCGACCGTCGTCTTCTGCTTTCCTTAGCCAGGCAGATACTTTCCTTTTGGATAGGAGTAGTTTATTTTGACTGGCTCAGTGTTTGATTCAGGCTGTTGATCCTTCTTGTAGGGTAGTTTCTGGTAAAAGAAAGAGGGGTGCCTCCTTTCCTGAAGAGATTCGAGATACTGATTGTGAGCAGGAAACACAGGGACAGATTTAGGGTTTGTCCTCAGGTTTCTGATTCAGCTTCAGAGGAGAGCTCACTTCTCCCTGTTGGAGTTTTTCTTTCTCTGAGATTATTGATAGAATATCCCAGTGTTTTCATTGGGAGATTTCTCATTCCCTAAGAAAACACTATGAGTTGTTATAGAAGGATTTTCTAGAACCTACATCCATTCTTTCTGTCATGTGTGCTTTAGAGAATGTATGTCTTACTGCCCGTTTTCCTGATAGTCGGCCAGCTGTCCCTAAAAAGTCATAGCTTCATAGGACGATACTAGGCTATTGGCCTGGAGGCCCTTATAATCCTAGCCAAGAATTTTGCCCATGTTCTCACAAAGTCAGCACCTGTTTCCCCTGTCCAGCAGGGACACAGGTGGCATCCTAGGAGTGCATTTTCTGTTTCCCATCCAGTCGTCCAGGTTCCTCTTAAAGAGGGTTATCTTATTCTGACTTAACACATAACTTAAAACTAAACGCAACTTTTGCACCTTGTCAATGGAAAGCCTGCACTGACCATTCCAGCTATCAATTTCTATACCTAGAAATGACAGTCTGTTGGGCCCTCTGTTTTATCAATTGCTAATGGCACCCCTAACACTGCTTGACATGGAGAGGGAGTCTCTTTCACAGATGGGGGAGTCTTTGGGACACAAATGCATCCCACCAATAAGTTCTATTAATGTCACAGACCAGGTTGAGGCCTTGCTTGCGGGTTGTGCGAGTGGAGCTTGACTTACGGATATGCAGCAACTCTATCAAGGCTGGGTCTGAGACGGCCTTGTGTGCCAGACACAGGTCAGCTCTGAGCAGTCTGTACAAGACTGAGTACAGGGACAGGACTTTTATCCTACCTGTGTAGGATAGGTGTTTGAGACCCTGGACTTTCCTGGTCAGGAACCTCTGTGGTCTTTCTAACTGCTGCATGTGTTTGGCAAGGTACGTGCTGAAGAGGCATTGTACTCTATAATGGGTCTGATAAGGGAGGAGTACAGTGATATTATAACCTCTTTGTTCCTGGATGAAATGCTCTTACTTATGAGGTGGGCCATGTAGAAAACCTTCTGTACCATGGAGGCAACGTGGTGGTCAAAAGTCAGGTTGCTATCAACCTGAGTGCCCAACTCCCTCATGACTGATTGCTGCTTAGTACGTTGTTATTAATATGATAATTAGTGGGGACACCGTTTTCCCCAAAGGGGATAATGATGCATTTCTTGGCATTCAGTTTGAGGCCATGCTTTTGGCACCAGTCATTAGTTTGTGTAAGGCTGTCTTGAAGGATGTCCATATCACTAGGGGAACTTAAGACAGTACCCAACTTGCAATCATCTGCAGACGTGGTCAGCCACAGGCCACTGGTTTTGGCTTGCACCTCAGAAAAGTACATCCCAAACAGTAGAGGCCCTAAGACCAATCCTTGGGGTGAGCTGCTCGTTATGGGTCTCACACAGAATTGTGTTCCTGAGATGTCAGCTAGACACCTCCGTTCAAAAAGCTTTTCTTCCACAAGAAAAAAAATAGATTTGTATTTATATCTATTTCTAAGGTTTTCCACTCACATTTCAGTCACTGCAAGGGTATACCTCAGGATGTTGTGCCTCATGGCATCTGTGATTCTTATGATACTCCTGGCAACAATACCCTTAATCTTTTCAGATCCCAGTACTGGGGTTTGTCAGAAGAGAAATCACTTAGTGGTGACAACAAATATGCTTAAATCAAGGTCTTCCCTTCTCCCCCCTGCTCCAAAGCAGTCACCACAGACCCTTCAGAATTTGCTTGGGGAACAGTTTCCAGAGAGAGAAAAGTGCAGGGAGTATAGGACTTCACCACAAATACTTCAGACTTTGCTTGGGTAGCAGTTTCAGGAGAGATAAAAGTGATAAAAGGGGTGTGGACACTGAGTGCAGATGCAAGCAAATACATTTCAAAGAGAAGCTTGCCCTGATGAAGGCACTGAATTCTCTGAATCATCTTTTGTCCCTGGGACCTCTTCAAGTTGTTACAGGCAATACCACAGTGATGTGGTACATCAGTAAGCAAGGGGGGACCAATTTGTAACCCCCTTTGCAGACTAGCCATGTTAGCTCAGGCTATAGCTTCACAGCACAATCTCACTCTGCAGGAATCCTACATTCTCTTAGAGCAGAATTGTGTGGAAGGGCCAGGGGAGACCATCACAAACAGAAACTAGACATGGAGGTCTTCCAAGGCTCATCTGTGAGGATTTCCTCAAGCAGAACTGTCTGTTTCCTGTCTCAACAGTCAACTTGCAAAATGCTTTTCCAGGACTGCATGCAAGAAGGCCTGGAAGACTAGTGCCTTTTCGTTGAACCGGAGTGTTCCTGTATGCCTTTCTACTAATATCCAGGTTACTTCTGAAGATTTAGAAGAAATCCCCCAAGATCATTTTGGTGACTGTCCTGGCCCAGGCCACCATGGTGCTCCCTTCTTTTGGAAAAAATGCCAGGAAGGAATTATTACAAGTTTCCTCACAAAAGAACAGGGGTGTTTGCTATACCCTGACATCAGTCATCTTCAGTTGACTGCCTGGATGATAGGGTTTTAATTTCTTTTAGGCACCTGTATTCTGAAGACTTGCAGCAGATACTTACTAATGGAGGCAAGAAAGCTTGCCATTAGAAAATTGTATATTAACAAATGGAAAAAAGTTTTCTAGTTGGTGCCAACAACACAACCAACATCGATTCAGGGCTAGTTGTTCTCTTTTTACATTATTTGTGTGAGTTACAATCCTATGGCCTTTCTTATTCCTCTGTCAAAGTTCATTTATTGGCCATTTCAGCATGTCTACATATGAATCCTCCTCTTTCAAGGCAGCTGCATTTCAAAATGTTTTTTTTTTTCATAAGAGGCCTCAAAATAAACCTATGGCCCCTCCTTGGGATCTTAATTTTGTGTTAGAGAAACTAACACTTGCTGCATTTTAACCAGCTAGCTTAATAATCTGGGTGACTTGAGGTTCTTAACATGGAAATCAGTTTTACTTATTATTCTGACCTCTGCAAGAAGACTTTCTGTGTTTCAAGCTCTTATGGTGAGTCAAACCTACCTCGTTTTCCACAAGGACAGGTTTTCATTGAGAGAGAATCCTTCTTTAATGCCTAAAGGAGAATCACTTTACTTTAAGCCAAACTATCCATCTCCCCGTTTTCTTTCGTGAACCTAAAAATGATGAGGGAGAAAGGATATCCCATATCTTGGATGTCCACAAGCAACTCCGATTCTATCTTGACAGAACTAAGTCCTTCAGATCATGGGATCACTTGCTCATTTCTTGTGAAGGTACGAAAAAGGGACAACCTTTCTCAAAACAGACTATTTCTAAATGGTTGTCTAAGGCTGTTACCTTTTGCTATACTCAACATGACAAATCTTTTCCAGGCAGGGTCAAGGCTTCACTTTACAAAGGCCTTGGCTTCTTCTGTGGCTTTTTGGAAAGCGTTGGATTTTGGAAGTATTCTAGAAGCTGCTACTTGGTTTTCTGTAGATACTTTTGCAAAGCACTATAGCTGGATTTCTTTAAGTCTAGATCATGCTTTGCTAGAACCATTCTCCAGGGGCTCCTGGACTCTCTTCCTTCCACCTCCCAAATATAGTTAGCTAAGGTAATCTACCCATATATAGCTAAGGCTACTGTAGCAGTGAACAGTAAGAATAGTACCAGTTGCTTAAGCTGAACTCACCATAACAGCAGGTGTTCAAATGATCACTGCTGCAGTAGCCTGTCCCTCCCTCCACCCCTTTGTTTGCTGGTGTGTCTTTTATGCAAGGGTGTGGGGATTTATTTTTTTTTGTTATTCCTAGTCTTGGACTTTCAGAGCTCAGCCTCCCTGCCTCTGCTGGCAGGAAAGCTCTGAAGGACTTCATGTCCAGACTTGTCTTTTAGTAAGCTCATCTCAAGCTACTTGACTGATTAGTTGCGTGGAAGGTACCCTGAAGGTTTGGAAGCTGGCCATCTGTTATATCCTTGACAGGATATAACCTATACAGATAAGGCTGTTATAGCAATGATCATTCAAACATCTACTGTTGTTGTAATTTTTGGAGGAAGGGATTAGTTAAGAATCTAGAAAATGTTAAGAGCCGAGATTTAAAGTCAGTTGAACAAAAGTAAAAATTAGGCTTTTATAATAGCTAAAAGTGTAGTCATTGGTTTGACTTTAACTTACATGCATTTTAATTCTTGCTCAATTCAACCTCTTGAGTGCAGGTGGAATTCTTCTCAGTGCCTCAGGGAAATCTTAATGTAATATTCTCTTTGTAGACAACCCAAGTCATGAAACAAATCAGAATGCTTCTATAAAAAGATCAACTCTTTGCAGGACACATTCAGCATTTACATTTCTAAACTTTTAAATTTCTAAACTTTGAGTGAAATACAGTGATGAGTCTGACTTTTTGTATCTTAATAACGATGTCTGTTGGCAGTGGCATTCACTACAGCAGCTAACTGACCTTTTTTTGTAAATGACATTTTGTGGTGTTGCATAATTGGGCAATGGCGCCTTTGTAACTCTATTTTACATTGACTCATGCTGTGACTCTTCTTTGGTGTTATCTAACTTGCTGTTCTTACCTTTATCTTTACTTTTGCTAGAACATGCACTGGCTAGTGAATCATCCTGTAGCTGATCCTTTTAATCATACCAGGTGTGCATTATAACCACAAGTGTTTGCTTGAAATAACTGCTTTCCTAAGGGTATTACACAGAACAGTAGTTTATATTTTCTGTACTTATACTCGAGGTCTGCCTATTTAAAATTCGTGGTTTGTTCGTATCCAGATTCATGGTTTGTTCGTATCCTCCATGAGCTTTATTATTTAATCATCTGTCGATGCTGCTGCACAGAAGTCTATTAGGCCTTGCCTACTTAGGCATCCTCTGATCCCACATTGATGGATTTGTTGCACGTCTTCAAAATGAATGGCATCAGAAATATCCATTTTAAGGACCTAAACCTTGTCTGTAACATGAACAGGACATGTAGGAGGGACAGGTTGGGGTCTCAAAGATTACCCCTTCTCTGGAACAGTTTTTCCATCCATGTGGAGCAAAGCTCATCTCATCCCTTACCCTGTTCAAGCATAACTTGGACCAGTGGATGGGAAATTGCAAATTTACCATGGTTTGGCACCTGTGTCCCTAATGGACAAAGGCAGTCTGTGAACATTTGATGTGTTTAAGCCTATATTGTAGCCATAAAATTCCATGGAGTATCAATACGTTAGCAATATATTTTTTAATTTGGATAAGCTTGACTGGATGTAAAATGGCTCATGGGCCAATAGTCTAGTAATCACCTATAAACCTATTTGAGAAACTCGCACACGTTTTTGGTAGTTTATATTCACATTTAAAACTCGACATTTTAATTTTATATATATATATATATATGTATATATATATATATATATATATATATGTGTGTGTGTGTGTGTATATATAAATATATATGTATATATATATATATATATATATATATATATATATATATATATATATATATATATAGTTGTAGCTAAACTTGCTCTTGCACATTTCTGAATTTCTATATTTGTCATTAAATCTTTGTAAAGATTCATAAATAGCAGACTTTCAGTAATGCACAGAAAACCCAACAGAAGTATAAATCATTAATACAAAATTTGTAAGAGTGAATGTCTCCCTCTTATTTTCTTCTGTCACGTTCGAAAGACATGCGTAAATGGGCGTGCCTTCGTTGAAGGTTGGGCGTCGTGCTGGCACCTCGGCGTTCGTGCAAAACTACTGCCAATCATTAGCGGACCGGAGTTCCGCTGTGGCGACCCCTAACTGGGAAACTTCGAAAGACAACAACAACAACAGTTTGCAGTAGTTTTTTTTTTTTGTTCTTCTGTTTAACATCAGTCTAATGAGTGTAATGATTAAAGTTTACAGTTGCCTGTCAAACAGATCTAAAAACTTTATTGGAATATGAATGTATTTTAATTTTAACTATAGTTATGGTGACTTTACGGTGAAGTTTTTTGTTCTTTCTTCCACAACTGATAATATTCCCATGGTAAGTACCTCTTCTAGTGTCATATTTAATTTCTAGAGAGCTGAATTTCACAGTATACCATTTATTTAGTTTTTATAGTCTGTCTTCATTTTTTAATACCTTTATTAAATTATCACTTTAGACATAAGAAAACACACATTAATGTAAAAGAAAACAAACCATGTTAACATGTTTCCAGTTACATGTATTATATATCTCATATTTTTTAAAACTGTCATCTATCCAATATTACGCAAATTGCTCAATTCCTGCCTTCCCTTCAACCTCACTCCTTCTCGAGAAAATTATTCTGTATGTATTCCCACAATTTCCATTTATTTCTATGTGATTTGCTTCTTCCCTTTTGAAAAGCTCCTACTTCCACTTCTTTTATTTCTCTTAACAGTATTCACTACTTCAAATACACTTGGTTTAGACTTTGGTTTCCATTTTCTAGTAATTGCTTTTTTGGCAACCACCAGATTTATCAACAATGCCTTACTCTGTTTAAGCAATTCAGATCCTGTGTCCCAGCTCAGAAGAATCATTTGCTTAGTTAAACCCATTTGCTCATCCAGTATTTCTGACAAGAGTACTCTGTAGGTATTTTTTTTTAAATCTGCCACCTCATTACACACCCAAAACATATGTTCCCAGTTACCTCTTTCTTTCCTATCACACCTTCAACACTTGCCATGTACCTTTTTTTGAGTCTGCTCTGGGTATACAGATAATCTGTGCAAAATTTCCAAGCAAAAATCCTAAACCTTCTAGACTTTGTTGTGTAACTGGGAGGCATGCATATGTCCTGCTAGTACTCCCTTGTAATTTGCTTATCCAGGCTGTCATCCCAATCTTTACTAACCTCCTTTAATTGATTTTATAGTTATTGTGCATTATTTTATATGCCTAATTATCCCCTTTTTAAACAGCTTCTTTTCTAGATTCAACTAAAGAAAATCGGAGCAGGTTTTTCACTTAGGATTCTCCTATCCCTTTTTATTTGCCTACACACTGGTATCAGTCCCCAGTAGGGGAGGCAGTCTCTAGCCTGAAGTCCAAATGTCTTCTTGGACTGATCTCATTCTGTTACTTTTCTCACTCTATAGTTATTTGCTCCCAATACCTTGGTTCTGTTGCCAGGTTTCTCCAGTAAATTCCAGTTCTCTCTTGCCTATTCTGTGTACCCCTACTAGCAGTCATCCCTATCTACAAAATCTCCTTTCTCCATTCCTATGTTGGCTTAGTTCTTAGAATACTTTCTACTGATGCTTACATGAAATTAAGTTAATTTATTTATGTGCTAATAAATTCTATTTTTATACAACATTCAAACCTGCTGCACATTAGCCATTTTAATTTTTACTTGATTGCAACCTAGACTAACTTTAGAAATGGAACAAATAAGTACTGAGTCAGCTTATCCCCACTTACAGACAAATGCAGTGGCTGTCATATAAAGTATTACATTCCGGTGTACTTGTTCTGACATGTATGCATCCCCATTCCTTACCAACCTGTATTTTACTCATAAAAGAAAAAAAAAATAAGCATGCTAAAAAAAGATTGCCAATCTCTCCTACCAAACACACCCTTATCTGGCACAAAAACAGCTAGACTGCTTAGAACTACTACACTACCTAACCTGTACACTGCTCACAGCCCGTAACCGAAACTGTAAATCTGAGCAATGTCCATCCCTAAACAACATACTCAAGCACTACTTACCAATCAGGGACCTATGCTCTGACAACAAATTTCTCCTTATAACCAGCAAATCTAATAACACTGCAGGTGACTCTCTATACTCTTAAACTATGTCACCAAGCTTTGATATATCATCCCACTGCAGGTTACATAAAAATTAACCCAAACTGAAGCTGAAACACATACACAGCACATGGTTACTCTCTTGTTCAACAGTAGACTAAATATATATAATCTTAATCCTTTATTTGCCTCTCACAGTCTACCTGTCGTTTACCCACTATCTTCCACTCCACTTTTCTTCTACCTTTACTCAAGCATACTGTCATGAATCTCACTCAAATCTACATATCACACTCTATAAAGCTCATTCCACAGCCTAACCCTGAATCTCTTCCGCCTTATTAAACCTAGCTCCTTTTTTCTAACCCTATCAAGGAATATGATTTTCTCTTATGATTTTCTTGTGATCTAAATCAGTTCATACCTTTACTTTATGATCTACACTACATCAAAATTTCTGTGTAATTCATTGTACTGATTTCTTTCATTTGTAAACATGTCATTCCTGTCTTTATGATATCTAAAAAAATTTAAATATCTTTTGTATTTTTGACTGTAAAATTGAGTCCAATGTATCTTTGGACCTTTTTGCCTCATACCTCTGCTTAAAAGGGGCTCTTGCTCATTCAGACTTTCCCAGTAAACAAATCGAAATGAATGAAGAATGAATGAATAATGAATGAATGTGGAAGACTTGATTCCATTACGAAAACGTCTGACATCATCTTAAAGTACAGATTAGTCAGAAGTATACATTTTTCTGATGTGTAACATTGTAGCTGTAACAACAATAGAATGTTTAAGTTGCTTACTTGAATTGGGTAGTTTTCTAAGAGAGATGCACATAAATTTATATCATCATGATCTAATACTTTAGCTGCCATCTAATTAGGGAGCCCTTCAATTCTGAAATGCAATGTTCTGGAATCAAGAGAATTACATTTAAGAGATTTAGTTTGAAGTTCTCATGTCCGTCAAAATTATTATTTTTTTTTTTTTTTTATAAACACTTAATTATCACTTAAGACATAAGCAAACATACATTAACAGAAAAATAAAAAAAAAACATTTTAGCATTTAAATACAATATAGTCACATACATTTTTGCTACTATCATCAATCCAACATTAAAAAAATTGCTGAACTCTTGTCTTCCCTTAAACCTCACTCCTCCTCCTAAATATTATTATGCATACATCGTTTCCCCAATTTCCATTTACTTCTGTGTAATCTGCTCCATCCCTTTTCTAAAGATCCATCTTCCAGTTCTTTTATCTCATTATAATATTCAGTACTTTAATTACAGTTGGTGTAGACTTTATTTCCATTTTCTAGTAATTGCTTTTTTGGCATCTAACCGAATTAAACTTCATAAGACCTTACTATGTTCAGGCAATTCAGATCCTGTATTCCAGCTCAAAATAATTTCCTTTCTTTCAGCCATATGCTCAACCAATATTTCTGAGTACACTGAAGGGAATTTTTAACATCTGCCAACTCATTACACTCCCAGAACATAGGTTCCTAGTTATCTCTCTCTTCTCCATCACACCTTCAACACTTGCTACCTACCTGAGGAAAAATTCTGAAGTCTGGGGTATAAAAAATACTTATGCAAATTACTCCAAACAAAGATCCTAAGCCTTCTGGACTTTGTTGCATACGTGGGAGCCATACATATGTCTTTTCAACGTTTTCTTGTAAATTACTGTTCAGTTTCTCTTCCTAATCTTTTCTAATCTCCTTCAGTTGATTCTTTTTTTTCTCAAATTTTTATTTTTCAAATGCATTTGAATGAATTCCATAATATTCATACATAAGATCTTAAATAACTATGTACACTATTTACATTAGCCTGACACTGTAACGGATCATAACATATACAGTTACCTTTATAAGTATGCCCAATCCATTATCAGAGTGTCTGATCAATTATTGTGTAGTGTCAATCAATGATAAGACTTTTCCCCAAGGGTTGTTGATAAATGGCTTTGGATAAATTCTTAGTTTAATTTCTAATAATGCTGTGGTCTTCAGTGGGTTGTAGAAGTCTTCCAAAGTTTGTATTGTGTTTGTAATCCATCTTCTTGTTATACACTTCCTTGAAATTGCAAGTATAGTCCATACTAGATACACGTTTGACCTATTCAAATGAGGACCTTCATTCACATTTAATATTACAAGAGCGTTAGTTAAATAAAATGATTCATTAAATAAAGCATTAAATACCGTTCCAAAATGGCTTAATTTCAACACATCAAAGAAAATGTAGTTCCAGTCTGCATTGTGTACTTGCTCACATCTCCAACATGTTCCTTTTATGGAAGAACTAATTTTACTGATTCTGTCTGGGGTTAATAATGCTTTGTGCAAGCATTTCCAATTAAAAACTTTCCAGTATTGTGTAAAGGATGTATATTTTATCGATAATAAGATATTTGTTTTAATATCTTCAGTTAACTGTATTGAGTGTCCTTTTGTTATATATTTCCAATATGAGGTTTTGGGTGTTGTTTTATAGTTTATCAATATTTTGTAAAATTTTGAAATAATGTTTCCCATGTCAAAGTCATTATATATATGATTTCATATATGTATTTTGTAAATTTAGGTATTTCTTTAAATGAAGAATTGTTAATTATTCTACTAAAATCTTGTGAATATGAGAGAATACTCTGTAAAGTTAGCCAGTCCTGTTGTGGAATTTTGTATGTTGTTTTTATTACTTGCATATCTAAAACTTTTAGTTCTTTGATACATTGGGCCAACAAACAAATCATTTCTGTTCCCAGGAATTAATCATTTCTCTATATATTTTATGTGGAAAGTTCTTTGTGACTATAAATGGTGTTAAAAGCTCAAACCAGATTTTTAAATCTATATTTGCATTAATAATTATCCTAAATGAGTCAATGTAATAATTAATCATATGATTTTTAGTGGGTTTAGTTATGTTATATTGCATACTAATACATAATATGTGCCATGGCAAATTGTTTTTATCTACTTAAAATTTTTTTGTAAATCAAATTCATTTATTGATATTACCGTTAGAAATTCTTTCCAATTTGCAGAGTAATTTGGACTTATCCAATCTGAGATTGTTTTAGATATTGATGCTTTTATATATGTTTCTATATCAGGAAAGTTTAATCCTCCCTGTTTCCATGGTCTGATATGATGTATTAAAGCTATTCTGTTTCTTTTCGGAAACCTTAAAAATTTTATTAGGCATGAATTTATTTAAGTATATTCCTTTCTGGTAGCAGTTGTATTGCCAAGGCTATGTATAGGATCTTGGGCAGTAAAACCATTTTTATTAACTGTAGTCTATCTTCAAATGTTAATATTATTTGTTCCATTTTTCCAAAGAGATTTTAATTGTATTGATGATATTATTGTAGTTTTTTTGAGACTAATTCATCATTATCCTTCCATAACTCAATTCCTAGATATTTTAAGGTAGATTCTTGTTTCCTTATGATGTGATCCCCCTTGGACTGCAGTTCTTTTTTTACTTAAAAATAAAACTTTTGATTTTGATTTATTGAAATGGAGTCCTGAAGCCATGTTAAATTTGTCAATTAATATATCTAATTCCTCTAATGTCTCTTTTGTATTAGATAATGTTAGTAATATGTCATCAGCAAATAGCATTAGTTTAGAACGGGATTTTTATATTGTTATGAATTGAATCTGCCAATATTTCAATAGCCAGAGCAAATAGAATCGGTGACATGGGACATCCTTGTTTAGTGCCTATTGTTATATGTATAGATTTAGAGGTAAAAGGACCTAACTTGACATACGCTAAATTATTTGTATATATATATATATATATATATATATATATATGTGTGTGTGTGTGTGTGTGTATATATATATATATATATATATATATATATATATACATATATATTCTTTAGGAGATAAATAAAAGATGCAGGAAATTCAAGTAGTATTAGGATTTTGAATAAATAGTTCCAATTTAGGGAATCAAAGGCATTCTCTATATCTAAGCCAATTATGACTGTTTCTTTATTAACAATCTGTAAGAGAAATTATCCTTTTAATATTGTCGTGTGTGTCTATGATATACAAATCCAGTTTGATCATTATTTATTGTATTGGATAGTGGTATTGTCATGAATATCTTATAGTCATTATTTAATAATGATATAAGTCTATATGAGGTACAGAGGTTTGGGGATTTGTTTTCCTTTAGGATTAGTGTAATTAAGGAATATCTCCAAGAGGGTGATATTAAAGCTTGTGACTGAATTTCTAATAGAGTTTTAATAAGAGGGTTAGTATCTTTGAAGGAAAATGTTTATATATTTCCATAATTATGCCTTCTATAACTGGAGCTTTATTATTTTTACCCTCTGTTATTGTATCTGTAATTTCTTTGTAGGATATGGGTGCTTGTAGATCTAGTGTTAATTTTTCTGGTATTTTTGTTTTATATTAGAACATTTTTCATCTAGATGTAATTGATTTATATGTATATTTTCTTTTTGGAAATGTTCCATATAGTGATTTCTATAGGCATCAAGAAGGTCACCTATATTTTCCCTTTCTTTCCATGGAAGATACTTTTAATGTTATTAGCGTTTGATTGTATTTTATTCTTGTGGATAAATTATGTAGATATTTGGGAGAAGTGGCCAAAGTATAAATTTTTAGTTTTTTCTAAAGCTAAACTAGTTTTATGCATTAGAATTTCATTGCATTTATTGTTTAATACTTCTACTTTCTTTTTCATCTCCAAATGATTTTGATTTGTTTTAGCTTTTACTGACAAAAGTTTGGATTGTAGATCTAATAATTCAGAATCCCATTCTCTGATTTTTTTTTACCAAGTTAGGGTTTTACCATATATGTAAGCTTTTAATGAGTCCCATATCATTTTTGTATTCATCTCTGTGGTGTAATTAATATCTAAGAAGCCCTTTATGGTCAGGTTTTCCTTGTTTGAGTCTTTGGGTTCTTGATGGACATTGGGAAATTGTCCTGCATTCCCTGTGTACCCTCTCTTTGAAAGGTTCATAAAACTGAGAATAATTCCTTGCACTTTGATGCTTGCTGTTCTTATAGGCTAAAGTCCAGTTGAGTTGAATGGAGTCCTGGTTAAATGTCCCTGTCTGGCACACTCCCCTTTCCATCACTGGGAATCTATCTGTCTTTTAGATTTTCCAGTCCCAAACTTAGCATGATGCAGTATCACAGTCTTTGGCTCCTTTTCCAGTGAGTATAGTTAGCTGGAAGTCAGCAGCAGTCCAAGTATGACTGGAGCAAGAAACATGAATGAAATCTGAAAGTCTGACCAAATGAGTCTGCCCCACTCCTAAGAGCAGAGAGGAATTGGAATTTTTTTGTTCTGTACATGATGGAGTCTAGCCTTTGCTTAGCTGTTTATTTCCCCAGTACATTATTTTAATTATTTTGTATTTATTTGACACTTGGTTACTGGAAAAGTCCAACTGAACCAGAAAGTGCCCATTTTCAGTGGAGGCCAGCTAGAAAAGCTCCACAATCGCAGTCTTTCAAAAGTACAGACATTTTAAATCGCAAAGGATCATGTTACTTTGCAAAACATCAAGAACAAATATTTTACATCACAAACTATCATGTTACCCTAAAAAAATGTAATGAGAAAAACATAGAATATATGATGTGATGTCATTTTTATTCGTTCCTCGACCTGTGGGCTCGGATCTGAACCTCTGATCCGACTTGGACGGTTCTGTAGCTTAGAATCCAACTCTCAAGCTCCTCTCTTACCCATAATGTCTGTGTCTTCCAGATCACCCCAGATCTTGTTTGCCATGCTTCAAGCAAGTTGGTATTTCTTTCTTTTGTAACTCCTTGTGGGTCATGAGTGAATTTACCGTTTAAACTTAAACATTTTTGTTCTTGGTATATTTCTGTCACCCTTCGGTACCCTCTAAACAACTTTTGTTTTTATTTTATGGTTTCTCCATCTTCTATAAAACTTTGTGTATACCAGCTGGTATAACTCTTTTGTACCAGAGTATCTGTGATGAAAAAGCTAGACTTAAAATGACCCCTGGGTCGATAGTCTAGTAAACTCCTATGATCCTACCATTGTTGGCAGTTTTCCTTTTTTTTTTCCTTTTCCTCTTTCATTTAAAAAAATAACAATAAATAAGACCTGTTGTTTTCTCTTGTAGTATGTTATGGCTGAGAAATCTGACGGGCCATCTGGATTAAAAAAATGCACTTCTGTAGGCACAAGATTCCACAGTCTGAAAATGTAAATTGTGACATTTGTGTGGGTTTCAATGCCTGAGCTATTAGTGACTGTTGCAACAAACTAATTTTGAAGGGTCTTCGCCCTCAGACTACTTTTTCTGCAGCTGCATCTTCTAAGGAATCAGGGTCTCAACCCCCTACCAAAAAGCAGAAGGAGCCCAGGGAGTATAGAGAATGCTCTCCTGCCAAGTCTGCAAAAAGGGCTATGACTGAGCCACCTGCCAAGACCTTGAAATTGTCAAATCCAAAGCTTTTGGATCCAGCATAGACATTATTGACTCCTCTTCGACAACAAACTTCTAGTTCCCTCTTGGAAGCCATGTCTCCACCCTTAAGGTCTCCCTTTCTTCATTCGACTTCATCCTTCATTAGATCTTCCCAGAGTCTTTCTGAAGCAGAGGTGGACAGGATAATGAGATTGGACAGGACGCAGTTACAGATGGGGGTTTTGCCTGCTGTCCCCCCCACCAGATCCATGAGCCACCATCCTACCTTTTTACCATTGATAACTTCTTCTTCAATCTGACTTCCTGCTTCGGAGCCCTTGGATCCAGAGGTTACCAGAGTCAATATGTTGGATCCAATGGCCCTTCATCGTCTGCTCCGATGACTTCTCTGATCCGATTGGCTCCGAATTTGTTGAAGCACATTGGATCTTGGATCCAAGGGTTCAGTGTCTGATCTAAGGGGAATGTCCTCAGCTTCAAAGTTTTTGGAGCAGTCACTTTCCCTTGGAACTTCAGCACTGGACAGCTCAGTGCCAACTCCCCCTACTGGGCATGGGATCCATGATGGTCCGGGGTAGTCTGCTCCAAGAACTATGGCTCAAGAGAGACTGCCAAGGACATCTCCAGGTACTTCTGCATTCAAAGTGGTGGAGAGAGTGTTTTCCCAGCCAAGAATAACTTCAATTCTACTTCCATTGGATCCTAATCTCTATTCTAATTTATGCGCCTGAGCCTGCTTATGCTCCACCTCAGGGACAGCCAGAGCCTAAGAGCTTCTGATCATCTCTTCCTTTGGAGCTCCCCCTGTCTTCTGACACCTCCCCAAAACATCCTACCAAGGAGATCCCTTGAAAGAAACTGTATAGATCGAGGCACCTAGATTCCCCTCAGGAATCTTTGACAGAAGACAAGGACTTTGATGAAGGGGAAGGGTCTCCAAAATCTTCACCTGATGATGTCTCCTTCAGATGAATCCTTGAAATCCTACACCAAAGAGGTGGTTGGCCTACCCAAAGCCCTTCCTCAGAGCAGTTTGTATTCCTGGAAGCCTTCACGTCTGGCCCATTTACATTTTGGGTGACCCCTCCTGAGGATGACCTTATAGACCTTTTCTCCTGCCGTGCATGGAAGGAGCTGGACACCATGGAGACCATACCAAAAAGAGCTGACAAAATCCTCAGTGCCTCTTCAGATAAGCAACACTGGACAAAAGGTACCCTTGTGGATGCCACGGGTGTTGCAGCAGCCATGAAGAAGGAGCTGGATGAACAGTGCTCCACTGTCCATCCCCCATACAAGGAGTCTAGGGTTATGGACAGGTCCGGGAAGTAGGTGTATGCATTATCATCCTTCGCACTGCGATCACTGAATTACTAGGCACAATTTCTTAGGCTGCAGAGGGACTTACTAAAGGAATTCTGCAACACTGCCCTTGGGTCCATGTCTCAAGAGGAACAGAAAACCTTTTCCTCAAGAATGGCCACCCTACAATCCATCTCGAACATGTTCATGAGGTTAATCTCACATGCTGCTGAGGGTTTCTTAAGGGCCGCCAGTACAGGTATTGCCATAAGGAGACATGCCTGGATATGACTTTGTGACTTTGCGGAACCTTTCAAGGCATCATTCATCAATGTTCCTTTTGATGGATCGTCACTCTTTGGACCAGCCGTGAAAGATACTTTCTCCTGATGTGAAAAAGACAGGAAAACCTTGTCTGCCTTTGGATTCCAATTTTCTACCCCACAAAGACAGTTTTCCAGGAGCCAACATGGAGTTAAGAAATTGTGGTTCAAGAAGCTAGCTATTACAAATGACCATTGGGTGTAAAGGATCATATCCAAAGGATATTACATTCCCTTTTTAAAAACTCTGTTCCAAAGAAAATCCTCCCAGATGTTCCACCTAATCAGAGGGAGTCAGCAGCACATGAAATCGCAAAGCTGCTAAACAAAAGAGTAATCCAGAATCTCACCAGACCAAACAGGATCCGTAATCTACTCAAAGTTCTTTTTAGTGCCAAAAGTGAGACCAGTCCTGGATCTAACCTTCCCAAACAAGTCCATAAAGAACTCAAAATTCCGGATGGTCACTGTACAGTTTACTCTACCTCTTTTTCAAAAGATCGACTGGATGTGCTCAATAGATCTTCAAGATGCATTCTATTACATCACAACGAACAGGCACTCTCAAAGGTTTCTCTGCTTCCGACTGAGAGCCAGTCATTATCAATGTAGAGTTCTGCCCTTTGGTCTCATCACAGCCCCCAGGATGTTCAACAAATGCAATGCAATCGTATCATCTCACCTGAGACTGCTTGGATTCAGAATGTTTCCTTACTTGGACGTCTGGCTTCTGACCGCATCAACCAGGCATCTACTTCTCCAAGCCAGGGATTATCTGCTTCACCTATCAAATACTCTGGGGAATCGATAAATCCCAGAAAGTCTCAAATGCAACCAGATCAAGTGATAGATTTTATAGGTGAGTGTCTGGACGCACTCAACTGCCTAGCCCTCTTACCTTCAAACAGAATTTTGTCCTTGAGATTATATATCAGACAAATCCTAACCATTCCTTCGGCACCTGCAGAATTAGTTCTCAAAGCCCTAGGTTTGATGGCTGCCACCATAACTTTGGTTCCTACAGCTTGCTTACACATGAGGATTCTTCAATGGACTCTAGTAGTTTAATGGTCCCTACACAGCTATCCTCTGAATCATCCTGTCAAGCTGTCTCACGTGCAAAGACTCCCTGTTGTGGTGGGTCCACTCGAGGCATGTCGAAGAAGTATATCTGTTTACCCCCCCCAATCATCACGTTGACCACGGATGCATCCTAGGTGGGGTGGGGACATTACTCAGCATGAGTTGTTAAAGCCACGTGGTCGACACAGGTGACCAATTTGCATATAAATGTTCCAGAGAGGAGAGCGGTGCTCCTAGCATTGCAACCCTTACAGAGCTTTCTTCCTCTAGGGATGATTGCAGTTCAAACAGATAACATGTCCGTAGTTTGGTACATCAAGAAACAAGGAGGAACCTGATCTTACCCCCTTTGTCAAGAAGCAGTGAGAGTTTTGCAATGGCTGATCTCTTCCAGCTGCTTTCTAGTAACAACGTACATTCTGGAGAGATCCACCATCTAGCACACAGGCTCAGCAGAACCCTTCTAATGTCTCATGAGTGGCCTTGAAATCAGTCTGTGGCAAACTTGATCACCCTCAAATGGGGTCAGCCTTGCTGCAGTCTCTTTGCATCCCCTTCCATCAACAAATGCAGCAGGTTCTTTGCCCTGCTCCTTCCTCAGGATTAGTCACTGGGAGACAGTCTAGTCTATGTTTGGCCTTCTGGTCTCCTTTACGCTTATCCCCAAATGTCTCCAGAAAGTGCAGAGCTTGCAGATCAAATTGATCCTCATTGCACCCTTCTGGCCTCAACAGGTTTAGTTCCCTTTTCTTTGGTCTCACCTGATAATGTCCTCCCTGGATGCTGGACTCGGTCCAGACCTCCTTTCTCACCCTTCAGGGCAAACTCACCTGGATTTGATAGGCCTCAAATTGACAGCATGTTTTCTCCAGTTCCAATGATAGCTAGACTTTCCAGGCTTTACACTCCAGTTAAAGAAATTCTGGTACATTCACATAAAGATTCTACCAGAAAGATTTACAAGAGCAAGTAGAAAAGATTCTCCATTTCAGCTCACCAAAAACATATGGATCCTTTTACCTCTCCTTTTCCAGCAGTTCTTGACTTCCTTGCTTCAGTTTTTCAGAATGGAGAAAGCTATTCCACTGACAAGATACAGTTAGCAGCCATATCCAGTTACCACATAGGTGAAAATTCTTCTTTGGCTTCTTCCAAATTTTGTAAGGCATTTCTCAAAGGTACCTTTTTTAATTAGGCCTCCATTCAAAGACCCCACTTCTCCACGGGATCTCACTATGGTCTTATAAGCTTTAGTTCACTCTCCTTTCAAACTTTCTGACAAAGTACATCTCAGATTCTTGTCATGGAAGACCGTATTCTTGGTGGTTATAACCTTGACTTAGGAGAGTTTTCAGTGTTGCAAGCACTCTTTTCCAAACCGCCATATTTGATTTTCCATAAGGGCAGAGTCACCCTATGTACAAATCTGACCTTTTTACAGAAAGTTGTATCTGAAGACAATATCAATTAATTCATCAATCTTCCTGTATTTTTTCCTAATTTTGAGAACAAAGGCAAATATACCCTTCACCGGTTAGATGTAAGTTACATTTTTATTTGGACAGCACAAAGGCCTTCAGAAAATCTGACCTATTATCCATTTCCTTTTCTAAGCTAAGGCAAAATTGGGGAATCCTGTATCAAAAGTAATAGTAGCTAAATGGATTACAGATTGCATTTCTTATGTTTACTCTGGAAAAGGTATCACACCTCCTGGATATGTGAAAGCACATTCTAACTAGGTCAGTGTCCACCTCAGCAACTTTTTGGTTTAGAGTATCTACTGATAATATTTGTGCAGCTGCCTCATGGTCAAATATTCATACATTTGTTACACCTTACAATTTAGATATATCCAGAAGTAGAGCATCCTTTGGCTTTGCAGTGCTCTAGAATATCTTTCCATGGAGGACCACCCAAGAGATATGTAGTTGGGGACTCTGTCCCCCAGGTTGAGGAATGAATGAAATCGGCAACATCAGGTAAAGAAGTTATGTACTCACCATAAAATAAGATTCCATTTGTGTTGTCCATTTTCATTCTTCCTCAGCCTTCCCTCCTTCCAGCCCCTTGTCCTTTCTGGATAGACTTACAGAGGTGTTTCAGGAACCACTGTTCCTTTTGAGCTCCTAATTTTATGTTCTTTCTGTCTTTTATGATAATTTTCTATATATACATGTATGTGTTATGCATATACAGCTACAGTAAACTTGATCTAAGATAATCTGGAGGACAGAGGCATTATGGCTAAGGGAGGAGCTTGAGAGTAGGATCCTTAGCTGTAGAAGTGGCCGAGTCAAATCTGAACCCACAGGTTGAGGAAGAATGAAAATAGGCAACACAGATGGAATGTTATGGTGAGTACATAACTTATTTTTATAGTAGAATGCAATGAAAAACAATAATATGAGTTGGAGAAAATATGTAAGGAAAAACTCATTAGTCATATTTGTTCCATAGATTATCATGTGATAAATGAGACCTGAGACAGTTCTAATAAAATCGAGCACAAAAACACAAATTCACCGCCGGAGATGAAGTTACCTCCATAACGCTTGTAACTATAAAAATAATAAGCCGAAGGTGACAAACAGCTCAGAACATATAAAATTTTATTAAGTTAAAATTCAGTAAGCGCTTTCACATGGATTCAGGTTTATTTATTTAGTTTGCATATTTAGATATAGTGTTGAATAGTTAGGTTGGATTATGCATTGTACAGTTTTACTGCGAGGATGTTTTTAAATTTGCAAATTTTCTGTGTGCATGTTAAATGTTCTTCATGCTCCTTGACTTAATTGTTTACTATGGTTTTTAATTGCTTAATGGGTGATGTTTTGTGTATATATCGAATGAGGCTGTATTGTTTTTTTAACAGTCTGAGGGAGCATGGTGGATCCATGTGAAAGCCCTTACTGAATTTTAACTTAATAAAATTGTATATGTTCTGAGCCATGTTTGTCAACTTCAGTTTATTATTTTTATAATTCTAATAAAATATTTAATGAGATATTAGAGATTACACTATTAGAGCTAGTGAGGGGAAATTGAGTGATGTCTTAGTATGAGATATGGTGTCCCTATTATGGTTGTAGAAGGAAGGAGGAAGGATGGAGAGGAGATTATAAGAAGAGTGCAGGATAAGGTATCTTCAGGTAGCTTAAGTAAGTAGGGATGAACGAGGTAGAGGAAACGTCTGAAGAAATGAAGTGGATAAGTTAAGGTAGTGGGAAAAACAAAAAAGGAATAGAGTAGGAGGCTGGGTTGTGAAGTGTGATTTAGGTTGAAGGGGTGAGTGAAGTATAGTGAGTGAGTTCATTCAGGATTGGCACAGGATCAGGTCCAAGATTTTGTAAAGTATTCTTTTAGGGAGCATTTAAAGATAGGTAGATTAGAAATAGTTCTGGTGGTTAGAGGTAAGGAGGTCCATTTTTTGCTACTGAGTATGAATATAGGCTTTGTCCAGGGATTTATTCAGTTTATTTATGGTGGGAAGTTGTGTTTTAATCAGAGAGTTCTTATTGGAAAATATATGTTGATTAAAAGGGTAAGAGATGGGCAGGCTAATGGTTTGTGTATGATTTTATGTATTGTTATAAGCTGAATGTAAGAGAGATGGAGGGGGAGTTGCAGCCAGCTGAGGGCACGCAGAGCTTTACAGTGAATGGGTAAAGGAGGCTGAATTAGTAGCAAATGCAGTTTTGTTGTTGCAGCTTTCAAGACTGTTTTTTATGGAGGATAAATTGCTTAGAATTGGTGCTCCTTAGAGTAGGGAGGGCAGGAGGTAGGTTTTGGCTAGAATATTTTTTGCGGGTGTGCTCAGAAAATGTTTTTTTTGTATAGCATGCCTAGTTTTTGATGGGTTTTCTTGATATTGTTTTAGATGTGGTAGTCAAATTTAAGATTGCCATCTATTATGACTTCTAATAGTTGACATGGTGGACTAATTCAATTTCAGTGCCATTTGCCAAAAAGATTTTGAAAGATGCTTTGTTAGGGTGTGAGTTTTGGGGGTGAAGAGAAGCAGTTTGGTTTTTTGGAGGTTGAGTAAGAGTTGCGCTCTTGTAAGCCAAGTTTTAATAGAGATAACAGCTTTTTGAGTGATTTCGTGGAGGTGAGGGTAAGGTGTTTGAAGAGCAGATGATGGTAAAGTCATCTGCATATTGAATCAAGGTGCCTTCACAAGATGATGAATGGAGCTTAAGTGTAGAAGTATTGAATAGTAGAGGTCCAAGGATAGATCCTTGTGGGATTCCTGTGGAAGTGGAAATGTATGCAGAGATGGATTCTTGCCAAATTATAGCTTGTTGCCTGTTGGCTAGATAGATAGAAAGCCAATGAATAGCTGGAGATACTAGACCCAGGGTGGCAAGTTGATTGAGGAGTTCACTGTGGGAGTCCATGTCAGAGGCTTCTGAGAGATCCAGAAATACTGCTGGTGTAAGTTTTAGAGTTGCGAGTTTTATTGACAGTGTCTGTAAATGATAGTAATGCAGTGGAGGTACTGTGGTGTGGCCGAAATCCATGTTGCTTACTGGTGGTTAGCTTATTCTGTAAGAGATAATGGGTACTGTGGTGTGGCCGAAATCCATGTTGCTTACTGGTGGTTAGCTTATTCTGTAAGAGATAATGGATAAATTGTTGATATATACATCTTAAATGGATTTTAGAGGGGGGAGACAGGATGGCTACGGGATGGAAGTTTGTAATGTCAGTGGAATTGCTTCCTTTATGTAAAGGGATAATATGTGCCATTTTCCACAAGTTAAGGACACAGAATTCTGTTATTGATTTATTAATAAGAGTGCTGACTGGGTATACTGTTGTATTTGCAGCTATATTTAGATGTTCTGGGGTCAGGTTGTTGGCTGAGGAGGAACAAGGTATTACTTTATGACAAAACACAAACCAGGAAATGTAGGAAGACTAAACAAACCCAAAAAATAACAATCCTGCTGCAGTAAAATTATGTGATACTTGCATAGACTGGCAGAAAAAAATACTTTATTCAAACCAAACAGTTAAGCGCTTTCATCCTTTTTACAAGGACTTCATCAGAACTGAGTTCTGTTATTTCTAAGACATTAGTCTACATAAATGCTTTATATGACAGTTATAGAAACTGGTTGAAAGGTAAAGTGGGTGGAGTTGTCTGTGTACGTATCGAAAAGGTTGCAGATAGGTGAGTTTTATGAAGGAAATGTGCTAGAGTCTAAGGCTGGTAAAGTTGCCGGTGTGGAAGGGGGATAAACAAGAACAGGAGTAGGTTGCAACCATTTCTTTTTCCCACATCTGTGAATTTGTCACTCTTATTGACCTCTTGACTCCTTAATGTCTGAGAAGAAGAATGGTGTATAATTTTGTGTATTCAATTCTGATGTTTTGTGATGAAAAGAGATTCTCAGTGTAGGTATTAGCCAGAGGTCTTTCAGATAAGGCCATGTGTTTCAGCCTTGGATTGCATGTTTGCTTCTGAACATTCCAGAAGCCTATTTACTAAAAAAAAAAAAAAAAAAAAAAACCTTATTTGCATGCTTTCTACTGAAGCAGGTACGCAGCTCTTTTAAATGGTATGAATTCATACTGCCTATTCTCAGCATTTTTGTTACATGCCATTACATGATATCACAGGAAAATTGCAAGATTAATATACACCAGTATACGAAGGCAGAATTAATAAATGCAATCAAGATGCAGTAGCAGAAGCACTATGCATGGATTATTTAATTGCATCAATGGCAATAATAGATCTGAAGTAGTTTACTTCATTTGGTCTTCAACCTGTGGGATACTGGATCCATATCGGATCCGAGCTGGCAATCTTACTACCATCTGCTCTGAGCTCCAAGCTCCTCCCCTTACCCATAATACACCTCCACTACCTTCCAGCCCCCAGATCTCGTTTGCCTTGGCTAGCTGAAGCATTGTGATATCCAGAGCTCCAATTAGTAAGTGGGTATTAAAGCTTTTAGAAAGCCTTTTTTCTCTGCTAACTTTAGGATGGTGATTAGTGTAGGTTCCACTTTCCTCCCCTCGCTTGGTGCGTCATGTGTTTAAAACTTTAGTCTTATTTAGCTTAGTTTATCGTAGTTTAGTGAGTGTACTTTCTTCCCCTCCCCCTCAATGTATTCTGTGTGTGAGTGTGGTGAGTGGTTTTCAGTGGGAAAATAATTTTTTTTTATGCACTTGTTTTCCCTCTTGCATAAATGGCTGATAAGCCGGTGTTTAAAAGGTGCACTGAGTGTGGCCATAAGCTGTCCCCAGCAGGTGGCCACATTCTTTGTGTAAGGTGCTTGGGCATGGCCCATCTTAGTACAGACTGCTCTATATACGCTGGTTTTAACCTGCGTGCTATCAAGGACAGAAAGGCTAAGTTGGCCCTGAAAGGCCTTCTCCCCCTTCTGAGGCAGTTGCCTCGTCCTTGGCTTCAGTCACAGCGGGCTGCTGTGGCCACCTCTCCTTCTTCTCTTGCCCTGGCTTCTTCTCCCTCCCAGGCTGGGACTCAACCTCCCGTTTCAAATCCTGTGGAAGTGGAGTGGAAAAGGGGCAGAGAGAAGGAAAGAGAGATGAAACCTATGATGGAGAAATGTAAGAGGTCCCCGGACCTCTCTTCACCTGTTAGGACTCATAGGATCCGTGACTCCCCTCTGCTCCGATCTCTGAGGTTTTCCCCAGAGCCAGAGGAGACACGCTCTACATCTAGAGCCTCGGTGCCCTGACCCACAAGGTCAGAGTCCATGGCCTCGTCGAGGTCCACACAGCCGTATCGGAAGTCAACATGGATAAAATGATGAGGTTCATTCGTACTCAGATCCAGATGGGGGTCTTGACAGCCCCCTCTCCCTCAGGAGTGGGGAGCTCGTTTCCTTTTTTTACACCGATTTCTCCTTCTCAGATCCGTCCACCGGGTTCTGAGTACTCTGATCGGAGGATGGCTTTAGTCAAGGGGTCAGCACCGACAGTACCCGCTTCCTCAATGCCAACAGCTACCTGGAGAGTGTCGGATCCAAGACTGAGCTTGGGTGTTGGATCCAAGGGAGTGGAACTTTTCTCATCGCCTCCCCCTTTGTCGGGCCAAGTTTCCTCCCTGGGAGCTCCATCCACTTCGGGCCTGGCTTCAATTCCCTCGTCTGACCCGGGGAGACCGGCTTCTTGTTGGCTCCACAGGAAGTTCGTTTTTCCATGGTGTTCGTAGTCGAAAGGGTTCTCTCCGCTGGATCGAGACCCCTGACTATCCCCTCAGACTTCGCCCCAACCCCCTCAGCTCTTTCTACGAATCCCATCATTTTACCAGAGGGACAGCCTGTGCCCGAGGAGCCCCAGATGGTTCCACCTGAGGAACAAGTAGCTTGCAAGTTCCCCCCGGAGATGTGCCTCGCAAGCATACGTGTAAGAGGAGGCACTTGGACTCCCCCATGTCTCTCACCGAGGATACGGACTTGGATGATGGGAAAGGTTCCCCCAGGTCACCTCCCGAGGATGTCTCCTTTAGAGACATCATGAAAATCCTTCACCAACGGGGAAGTTGGTCTGCCCCCAAACCTTCTTCTGATGAGTTTGTGTTCTTGGAGGCTTTCGGCATGGGCCCATCTACTTCCTGGGTGTTCCCTTCTCCCACAGATCCCTTGGTGGACCTTGTCACCTCGTTGGCCTGGAAGGAGCCGGACACAATGGAACCAATTCCCAAAAGGCCTGACAAGATTTTGAGTCCACCGTCGGATAGGCTAGCATGGAACAAGGGCTCCCCCATAGACGCTATGGTGGAAGCAGCAGCCACAAAGAAGTAACTAGCCCAGGAGAGTTCCTCGGTTCATCCTCCTTACCGAGAGTTGTGGATGATGGACTGCTTAGGGAAGCGGGTTTACGCTTCAGCTTCCTTTTCTATTAGGGCGCTGAACTACCTGGCCCATGTCATGAGACTCCAACATGACCTAGTCAAGGAGCTGGCGGAGTGTCCCCTAAGTCCATGTCACAGGAGGACAGAGACTCGTTCTCCGCAAGGATGGCCACTTTGAAAGCAGTCTCCAACATGTCCATGCAACTCCTTTCACATGCTACTGAAGGAACAGCTAGGGTGGCTGGGTCCGGCGTATCCATGAGGTGCAACACCTGGCTCAGACTTTGTCAATTTTCAGAACCTTTCAAAGCATCCTTTGCCGATGCCCCTTATGACGGCTCTACTCTCTTTGATAAGACCGTCAAAGAGACTTTAGTCCAGAGTGAGAAGGACAGGAAGACACTGTTCACCATTGGAATCCGCTTCTTGAACCCTCAAAGGTCCTATTCCTGGAATCAGCGAGAGCAAAAGAAGATGTGGTTCTGGAAGTCACAGTATTCCTGGGACACTCAGGGCTGTTCTTCCCCCAAAGGCAGAGGGGGACAGAAAGGACGCCAGCCCAGAGGCAGAGGGGGTATGAGGAATTTTGGGTCTCGAGAGCCTTTCTCGGACAGGCCCAGACACAACCTTGAGGGGTGGCCCGACTGCTCTACTCTGAAGGTAGTCTGGGGACAATTGTCCTTGCACCTGGCAGCATGGGAGTCCATAACATCAGACCGCTGGGTGCTGCAGATCATATCCAGAGGATGCTCTATCCCCTTTGTGGGTCCACCCAAATCTCCCAAATACCTCCCGGACGTGCCACCCATGCAAATTGAGGCAGGAGCACAGCACATTTCCAAGCTGCTAGGAAAACAAGCCATTGAAACCATCCCCCCAGATCAGTCTCGATCGGGGTTCTTTTTGGTGCCAAAGAAAATGGGGGACTTAAGACCCATTCTGGACCTATCTACCCTGAACCTGTTAGTTGCCAAAGAAAAATTCCGGATGGTCACACTGCAGTCCATCAAGCCGTACCTGCAAGAGAGCGACTGGATGTGCTCGTTATACCTGCAGGATGCTTACTATCACATAAAGATGGACAGAAGCTCCAGGAGGTTCCTCCACTTCCGGCTAGGAGTCAATCATTACCAGTTTCGAGCCCTACCCTTTGGTCTCACCACAGCCCCCAGGGTGTTCACCAAAGTGATGGCGGTTGGTAGCGGCTCACCGGAGGCTTCAGGGAATTCAGGTCTA
The DNA here is from genome assembly GCF_019279795.1 of Protopterus annectens. Taxonomy (NCBI): domain Eukaryota; kingdom Metazoa; phylum Chordata; order Ceratodontiformes; family Protopteridae; genus Protopterus; species Protopterus annectens. Next base: position 829,336,084 of record NC_056731.1, read on the forward strand.
TCTGTACCTAGACGATTGGCTCCTCACTGCTCCCACCAGGCATCTACTCTCCCAAACCAGAGATTATTTCTTAATCCTTGCACTGCATTTGGAGATCACAATCAACACATCCAAATCACTCCTAAATCCTGTCCAGGTGATGGACTGGATTGAGGCAAGGATAGATGCATTACAGTGCAAAATCTTCCTGACCTCGGAGAGAGTACAAAACCTGAGGATGCATGTCTCTCTAATCTACCATTCTCATCTTCCATTGGCAGAATCAGTGTTGAGGGCCTTAGATCAATGCTGGCGATCATAACGTTTCTCCCGTGTGCCCGGTTACGTATGAGAATTCTACAGTGGACACTAGCTGTACAGTGGTCCCTGTTCGAATTTCCATTGTCGTAGCCAATACATCTCAGTCGAGTCTGTCGTCCCTCATATGGTGGATGTGTTCTCCGGACATTTTGGAGGGACGACCCTTTGTTCCAGCCCCTGCCCAAGCCACAGAGACCACGGATATCTCCCAACTCGGGTGGGGGGGGGTATTGTTTGGGCAGGACAGTCCAAGGCCTGTAGTCTCCTGTAGAGACCAGCTTGCACATAAACGTTCTAGAGATGAGGGCGGTCCTTTTAGCGTTGCAGGCCCTTCATGCCTTTCTTCCTTTGGGAACCATTTTAATTCAGTCAGACAACATGTCAGTGGTCTAGTATATCAACAATCAGGGAGGGACCAGGTCTTACCCCCTTTGTTGTGAGGCCATGAGTGTGTGGGAATGGGCGATCTCCACCGGTCATTTTCTCATTGCAACGTACATCCCGGGATGGTCCAGCATTCTAGCGGACAGGTTAAGTTGGACTATTGTGATGCCTTATGAGTGGTCTCGGAATCTTTCAGTAGCAGAGCAGAGTGGGGTCAGCCTTGCCACGATCTCTTCGCATCTCCTTCCAATGCGAAGTGCAGCAAGTTTTTCACTCTGAACCCCCTACCGGGGGAGCCCCCAGCGATGCTCTAGTCCATGCTTGGCCTCCCGGGCTTCTGTATGCTTACCCTCCAGTACCTCTTATTCTGAGGTTTCTACAGAAAGCTCATCGACTGGGGAGCAAAGTGATCCTCATTGCCCCATTTTGGCCTCGCGAGGTATGGTTTCCCTTCCTTTGGTCTCACCTTCTGGCTCTGCCTTGGATCGTGGATCCCATTCAGGATCTGATTTCACACCCATCGGGGGTTCCTCCTCCGAACCTGGACAGTTTAAAGCTCACAGCTTGGCTGCTCCGGTTCCCATGATCGCTAGGACTATCTTCTTCAGTCAGGTTTATTTTGGTGGCTGCTTTATAATTCTTCTACCAGGAAGGGTTATCGCAGTAAATGGAAACGTTTTTCTTTTTGGGCCTCTCAAAGGAGTTTAGACCCCTTCACGGCTCCTATTTGTGCCATTCTTGATTTTCTAGTTGATATTTTTCAAAACGGTGCTAGTTCTTCTACTGTCAAGGTTCAATTGACTACTATTTCTCATTTTCATGTGGATGAGAACTCTGCCTCTCTAGCCTCCTCCAGACTGTGTAAAGCTTTTATCAAAGGAACTTTTCTGTTACGCCCTCTTGTCAAGGATCATGTTCCCCCATGGGACCTTACAATGGTTCTTCAAGCTCTGGTCGCTCTGCCTTTTGAACCTGCTGCAACCACAGAGCTAAAATTCTTATCTTGGAAAACAGCATTTCTGGTGGCTATTACCTTTGCAACAAGGGTTTCGGAACTGCAGGCCTTGTCCGTCAAAGTTGCTTAGATGATTTTCTGCAAAGATAGGGTTTCCCTTCGGTCCAATCCATCCTTTCTTTCCAGGGCGGCATCACCAGTTAATATTAATCAAAACATCAATTTACCATTTTTTTTCCCTAATTTTTTCTAACAAGATGGAATACAAACTCCATTTGCTGGATGTTCATAGACAGTTAAAGATTCTATTTACATTAGACAAAAAATTTCCATAAATCCGATAAAATTTTTTGTATCCTTCTATAAACCCTTTTTTGTATCCTTCTATAAACCCTTTTTGGGTAAACCTATCTCCAAGGCCACTATTGCCGAGTGTATTTCTTCGTGCATCCTTCAGGTATATAAGGACAGAGGCACGTCTCCTCCAGGTAAGGTGAAGGCTCATTTCACTAGGTCCATGGCTACATCTGCGGCCTTTTGGTCTAGAGTCTCTTTGGATGATATTTGTTTATTCAGCTACTTCGTCCTCATCTCATACATTTATTTCTCATTACAAATTGGATTTGACTTCCAGAAGGAGAGCATCATTTGCTTGCGCGGTGCTCCACAATATCCTTCCATGGGGGCCACCCAGGAGTTTAGTAGCTGGGGACTTTGTCCCACAGGTTGAAGACCAAATGAAGTAAACTACTTCAGATGAAGAAGTTATGTACTCACCATAACGTTCCATCAGAGTAGTTCTACTTCATTTGTCTTCAACCGTCCCTCCCTCCTTCCCCTGGACCTTGTCTTGTGAACAGCCTGCAGGCTGCAGTTATAGGTCATAAGTATTTTTTCAGTTCGGGTTATCAGTAGAAGGATCAGCAAACTCGATTTGGAAGTTGGAAGGTAGTGGAGGTGTATTATGGGTAAGGGGAGGAGCTTGGAGCTCGGAGTAGGTGCTTGTAAGCTTGCCGGCTCTGATCCAGTACAGATCGGGTATACCACAGGTTGAAGACAAATGAAGTAGAACTACTGAGATGGAACGTTATGGTGAGTAGATAACTTCTTTATATAGCAATAACAATAATATTAATGATAACTATGGGCAACAGTGTCAGTAATGCATAAATGTATCTTCCATTTTAATTAAAGGGTTCTTTTCCATATATTCAGGAGTAATGGTACGAGATGAGATGAAGCAATAGTCATCCTAGCAGGTTCAGATAGAAATGGATGTGCTGTGTAAAGGAAGCCCAGTTTCTGATGCTTTTTAATAGAATAAATATGTTGATCAAATTTTAAATTACCATCACTTTTAACCCTAGTAAATTTGTGGTTGATAGTGTCCCCCTGGCTCTGACGCCTTCACTAAGTATATACTATTCTGATTGAACAGACAACGCCAGCATAACTCATGTCAGAGCCTTTTCTGAATATCAGAGACTAGAGAACAATCCCATTTATAAAACTCCATCATGCGACAACAGTATCTTCAAGGAAAGTTCCTCCAAAAGGGGAATCTGGACTAATAGAATCCTCTTCCACTGAACAATACTCCAAGGGGGAAGAGATTTGAGAAGAGTAAGCCAGGGACTCTTACCCGAATCCAGATCCTTAGCTGAGGGGTGCAACTCTTTTAAGAGAACTGAAAAATGAGGGAGGGGCAGGTACAGACATGCCTTGAGGAGGTTTTAAAGCCATTAAAGCATTAAGTAATGCCGGAGAAAAATCCTGCCATTTACGATGGGGATCCTTATCCACAGGGGAAGTATGCTTGGTTTTCTGTTTCTTTTTCAGCAGGATGTCTGCACAAAACACTGTTGGGGAGGGTCAGACCCCTGGTGACATTCAGTAAGAGTAGTAGTGATCTTCTCCCTAACTAAAACCTCCTCGGTCCCTCGGATATAATCAACTGAGGTCCCCCCTCAACATCAGCAGCAGACTTTTTTAAAGCCTCCCGAGGACATGCGAGAAGTTGGATCCATGTGACCTCCAATATTCCCTGTGAATTTCCATTTCCAAGGATAATGACAACACACTGTGTGACTGAGAAGGTGTCTGTCATACCTAGCAACACTCAAAATTTGTGGAATGTCTGTAACAAGCCCCTTGCTGGTGACCAGAACCAGACTTTCGTTGCCTGTTAGTGAACTAATGTGGGGTATACATGAAAACTTACATCTTTGAAAATAATTCAGTCAGTGGCTAAATATATGTAGAATACCCAAATATCTTGTAGGTGCCAAGCCAACTATATGCACACAAGCAGAACAAAATAAACAAATAAAAAAAAAATAAAAAAAAAAATACCTAAATGTAAAACGTGAGGATCCAGAAAGATGACTATATCCATCATGATGCTAGACAGATGGGAGGTTAGCATATCTGCTGAGATACTCAAAAACTTTGTTCTGTAATTATAATCTTATGCCAAGTTATCTTCTATCAGTTAGTCTCAGTAGGTACTACATATACAGTAACTCTCGAATGATTCCAAGTATAAAAGTGTCGAAGGAGTGTTATTCACAAAGGATTAGCTTGCTAAACAGCATAACCTCAACTGCTATTTCATGCACTCACAAAATGCATAAAGAAAAACAACTAGTAAACAGAAAATTTATATTTGTGGAGATCTCCCGTATCTAGCTTAGTAAACAGAAAGCCTTCCTCCCAATACACAAAGGAATAAGACCACTAACTGATGCATTTCAATATTATACATCTGTTTCTTTTGCCAAAAGGAAAATATGGTTGTTAACAGAAATAAAATAATAAAAAATACTAGACACTTCAAGAGTATGACTAGTCTAATATGCAAAGCCATGGAACAAATTATCATGGAAGTGATCAGCAAAGACATAGGCAACTTTCAGATACTGGACACAACCCAGTTTGGCTTTGTCAAGGGAAGATGAAGTGCATTAAACCTGCTGGATTTCTTTCAGAAGGTTACCAAGGCAATGGATGAATGACAAATGGGGCATACCACCTACCTGGGTTTGGTTAAGGCATTTGACAAAGTACCCCACTCGGGTATTATTAAACTTGGCAAACTAGGCATAAACCCCAATATACCTTGCTGGATTGCCAGCTGGCTCACATATAGGACCCAGTAAGTCAGGATTGGTGATATCACCTCTACTAAGAGACTGTCCACCAGCAGGGGGTACTTCAGGGCTGAGTGCTGGGACTACTCCTATTTGGCATCTACTTCTTGGAGGTAAAGGCTACTGTCAGGAACCTTGGTTGACCAACAGATGACTGTAAACTGAGAGAGGTCATAGATTCCACCGTGACACAAACATCTAACAAGAGGGTCTAACACAGACAAATGGCTACTGTCAAAATCATGGACTAAAACTCAATGCCAAGAAATGTATTATAGTGCCTTTTGGGAAAACTGCAACCCAGGCTAATTACTTCAGCAATAAGACACCCCTAAGAGTTGTTCCAGTAGTTAAGGATCTGGGAACATATATAGACAGTAATCTAGCCAAGACAGAAAGAAAATCATCCCATGTTACCCAACTTATAAGTAAGGGCATGTCAACCAGGTCCAAGGAAGACATACTGTCTTTACTTTATTCAGCCCTTTTCAGACCCATCATTGAGTGTAATGTCTCATTGGCATGTACCTAATCAGACATATGCAATAGTTGGAATGCCCACAAAGGTTCCTTGAAAGAAGAATCCAGGCTATAAACGCATTGTCCTGTATGGATCACATTAAAGCCCTATCTCTATTTTGCCTGTCTGTAACCTGTAGGAGACTATCTATGCCTGGCATACAAGGCATCCTCGCATCCAGCTCTGATGGACCTTTTGCACAGCTGCAAAATGAACAGCATCAGGACCAGTAGATCTAAGGATTTAAATTTTGCTTGTGTGATAAATACGACAGGTTGGAGAGACAGATATATGTCTTAGTGGATCCAAGTGCCCTGGAACAGGCTCGACATACATGTGAATCAGAGTCCATCCCTAACCCTATTTAAATGCAACCTTGACCAATGGATAGGAAATCGGAAGTTCACCCCGGGTCTGGGTCCCATGTCTGTCATAGACTGTAACAGACAGTAATGCCCAAATTAACATCCCTCCACATAACCTCTATAAACTCATATCCCCTCTTAATAAACACCTATGATGTATAAGGCCACAACTGGGTTGGTTTGCATGGTTAGGTTTATAAAGGGACTTGGTGGTCGTTAGCCTAATATATAACTATGAACCAATATTAACTTGGCATTCAGGTACAGAAAGCACTTAAGATAGTCATTCTAGGTGTAAGGCCTAACAAGCATCTCTCTTCTGAAGCATAAGCCATGTTACATGTTTATGGACAAATACGGGATTTTTTCAATCCACAGTATGCCAAATGCACAGGAAACCAATATACTCACTACTCTGCCCAATTATATGCATCTCTGGATGCTTCCCTGGCACAATTAGTGACCATCTCACCACATTTATACTCAGATGACAAAATAATTTAGACAGATAAAGTCCAGTGTAGCCAAGTATAGCAAGTATTTAATTTCAACAAAGACAGTCCTTTCAAGCCTAACTTAATGTAACTGGAATATATTTCAATCAGTGCCATTAGAGGATGCATTGTCACACTTCAATTCAACTTTTCTTAACATACTAAATGACCCAGATCTCATGATGACTAAAAGAACCAAGTCAAACCCAGCACTACTGTTAACCAAACAAGCTAAAATAACTTTTGCTATACTGAGACAGAGCATGTAAACACTGGTACAGAAATAAATCACAAGGTAACCTACAACATTTCAGATACTTTAGAAACCATGCTAATCATTACACACAATCTTAGTACGACAGCCTCCAACAAAAATACTGTAACAGACCTGAACTATTCTGGAGGTTAGCAGTCCTCATGTCCTTTTCACTGATGTGGTCCAACCTTTGATAAAGAGGCCAGACACCCTGAACCTTGAGAGAGCTAAAGGAAGCCCCTCATCCCCTATCTGAAGCATCTGTAAAGAGCATTTTTATGAATCTACCTGAGATTATCAGTCATTAAGACTGCTTGATGATCACTTTAGATGTTAGCTGTCTGTTCACTGTGATCCCGAACGACAATAGGTCTTGAGTCAATCATAGTTTTTCCAATAATTAGAAGTCAGCATCCTAATGTACAAGTTGACTTGACATGCTTGTTTCTGGAGTTAATTTTAGAGAATAACATATTTCTGTTTGATGGTAATTACTATTGGCAGAAACTAGGTGTAGCTATGGGTATGCCATCCTCGAATAGCTACACTAACATGCTTTTGGCCCAATGGGAAACCACATATGTTCTAGAGGGAAGTAGATTTTCACAATATATTGAATATTACAGAAGATTTGTTGATGTCTTTGTCCTATGGACAAGGTACCCCCACGTTATTAATGGAGTTTATAGACTATCTCCATGTCAGGAAATGGAATTCGTGGACGTGAAGATCAATAAGACGTATGACTTTTATTTTGATACACATTTGTATAGAACATTCTGTAGAAAGAACAATATATATATATATATATATATATATATATATATATATACATTGTATAAGAACAATATATATATATATATATATATATATATATATATATATATGTATGTATATAAATATATGTATAATATATATGTATATATATATATATATATATATATATATATATGTGTATAAGAATATTTTGAAAAGTCAGGTTATGAGATTATCCAGACTAAATAATAATGATAAGAATTTTGAGGCAGGACTGCAAATTTTATAACAAGAATTTTTGGACAGAGGATATCAACCAAAGGAAGTTAATCAGCAAAGGAGAAATAGAGCGAAACCATATTTTTCAGTAGCCATACAGAATGACTCAAAGGGCTCTATTCAGTCAAAAAAATTAGAGAATTTGAGTGTTTCGCTATTTTACTCAAGTGATGTAAATGCTACTTGTGATTGTTAAAAAAAAAAAAAAAAAAAATGTTGACCCATTTTGTTAGCCGCTGACCAGATTAAATGGACTGTAAGTGACCAGCAACATTTTTGTTTTAAAAACAAAAAAAACTCTTAAGATTGCTTTGTTATAAATGAGCCTGTTATAATGGGTAGTTCAGAATGAGGAGTTAGTTTTTGTGCAGGTCATGCAGTTTCTGTAGATATATGCTGCAGTAGCGTTGTCGCCTCACAGTAAGACGCTGTCCGGTTCGATTCTCAGCTAGAGCGTCTTCTGCGTGGAGACATGCATGAATAGGTGCACCTTCGTTGAAGGTTGTGCGTCAGGGCTGGCAACTCGGCACGTAAAAATCAACTGCCAATCATTAGCAGACTGGAGTTCCGCTGTGGCAACCCCTAACTGGGAAAAGCCGAAAGACACAACAACATTAACACTAAAAATTATTTTGTTCTTTCTACTACTAAGAAGAGTTTTAAGCTTAACCTGTATGCAGACTGCACAGGTAGCAATTTGATTTACTTAGCTCAATCAACCCTGTTCTTTTTATTTGGGAAGACGAGTCGCTCTTTAAGAAAACATATTAGAGAACATATTTATGAAATATGGAAATCAGACATTAAGAATGCACTAGTGAGATATATAAATGAAAATGAAAACAATATTTTTTTTTACTTTTATGGTTTTAAATGATTTTAGGAATAAAACAGAACAACATGAAGTTAGATGGATTGTTAAGTTACAAGCCGACAGAGGCTTTGGGCTAAATGGGATGGTTCTTTTAAAACCACCTTTAAAGTCACGTGATCTTTTTAAATGACATTAGCCGTTACTTTATGTTATATAAGGTGTGTTTCTGTTACTTTGTATTTATAGTCTGAAGAAGCGCCTTGTCAGGCATGAAAGTGCTTACCACATTAAAAGTAATTTCAGCTTTTAGGCATGTTTTTGATTCTTTGTGGTTTGGATTTTCATTTGTTTGGTTACCAGAGGAATGTTCATCTGCTGTGTGGTACTTTTCTCTTTGTTGATGAAACTAAAGTTATTCACAAGTCTGAGCAGCTTTTTGTTTCCTTTCATCCCAGCTGTTTGGGTTTGGCTGGTTCTAAGCAAACCATCTCTTCCTGGATTTCTAAGGCAATTTCATTTTGTTATTCTTTTCATGGTAAATGTCTTTCCTTTTCAGTAAAGGCTCATTCTACCAGGGCTGTTGCCTCTTCTGGTGTTTTTTTTCCTTTAAGGGGGCTGGATACGAATTCTTTCCTTAAGGCCGTTATTTGGTCCTCTGTCCATACTTTCACTAAACATTACAAATTGGATTTTATTTCCAGAACCAGAGTTGCCTTTGCCAGGGCTGCCCTGAATGGGTTTTTAGAGTGCTGTCCTCCTCCCAGGCTTCCTCTTGAGCTTTTGTACTCTCCCTTAGGTTATGAATACTACAACAGTAATATGGAAGGACATAGTACAGTTGTGTAAAATCTTCATAACAATAGCTGTCCTTGTCTTCACTGTTGCAATATTCAGTCCCTCCCTTCTTCCCACCCTCTGCTCTACCTATTCTTTCTTGCCCTTCTGGCTGAGGGGCTGTTTTTCTTCTTACAAATTCACATCTTTTTCCTTGTCCTTAGGACATTTGTTCCTTCTGGGGCTTTCCCAGTTCTGAGTGTGTTCGTCCGTAAGTCACCTTTATGCCCTATGCCTTGTGTGGGGCATGCACGTGATGTATGGTGCCTATAAGTACTAAAGGTATGGCATACTGGCCGGACGTTGGGGTATCCTTGGCAGGAGATCCCTTAGGTTATGAATATTGCAATAGTGAAGGGAAGGGCATCTACTGTTGTGGTAAGATTTAATGCAAGTGTACTTCTTTTAGACTAACATTAGATAGATGGGGCCAGAACTCTCCGTCTAGCTTAACAGAATTGTTTTTCTGTCTCTGGCCATGATAAGGGGACACACACTGACTTGAGAAAAGAGGTGACCACAAGTCCGCATAGCTGTTTTCAGGACACAGTTCTGGCTCAGATTGGAACATTTGTTCTATTTGGCTTGAAGCCCAGCATGTATCTTTAGAACAGGCTGCAGTGAAAGAGTGCCTTACTTAAACAGACATCTTCATTTAGATTACAGTTACGTCTTATTTGAAGTTCATTTATTCATGTTAACTGCATTGTATCATTTCATGGAAGGTTTCTGACAGCATATTGACAAGTAAAGCAATTTTCAAAGAGTAGGTCGTTCGGTCTCTGTCCCTGTGAAATCCTAATTGTATGCCGTGTAAGTTTAGTTATTTCTTTTGAGGTTGTCTTTCATGATCCTGTGTTTATGGGTGAGGAATATTGCAGAGAATCAGTGAAAATGACACCAGAAGACTTCCTGCTGTGACCAGAGTCTAAGTAGTAAACAGATGTTTTTGAAATCCCTATGTTTTGCTTAGTTCTCTGGTTTTGTTGAGAGTAAATGAGCGACCTTTCAAGCTGCAAACTTTTTTCTTTGTGTACTGTTAACCATACTGTTCCTCAAGGATAATCTTTGTCTGATGTGATCATAGCTTTTGTCTCTCATAGGATGTTACTAGGCTAATGACCCTAGGGACCTGTAAAATCCTAGCTAAGTTCTACCCTTATTTCCACAATCCGCACCTAATGCTCGTGTCCAAGAGAGAGGGAGAAGTCAAACCCCTGGGGTGAGTTTACAGTTACCCATCCAATCATCCAGATTATATTTGAAGAGAGGCAGTGAGGTGCCCTGTTTGACATGAAGTGGGTGTCTGTTCCAAAGGTGTGGTAACCTCTGGGAGACAAATCTGTCCCTCCAGTAGGTTCCATTAATGTCACATACCAGGTTAAGGTCTTTAGAGCGAGTAACCTGTGTACTGTTTGACTTATGGATATGCCGCATTTCCAGCTTCAACAAAGTATTAGTTTAAGGGTGTGCACACCTATGCAACCAGCTTATTGTACATTTTTTATATTTTTTCCCCTAAAAGATTTGTTTGTTTTTCAATTGAATTGTACAGGTTATAGGTCACATTAAAGGTGGGAAAAGTTTTGAAATGATTTATTGTGGTCTCATTTTTTTATATCTCAAAAACCTGGCATTTTAACAGGGGAGTGTACACTTTTTATATCCACTGTATAGCATTTCATGAGTAAGATTATATAAAAAATATGATAATGGCAGTAATTAACTTGCAAGCATACATAGTAGACTAAGGTTAAAACATATGGTAATGCAAGTTTTGAATGTATATCATACTGTTCATTGCAGCCGAGTGCTCCTCCAGGCGTCTTCTGCAGTTAACCCCTACTGTTCCTCTAGGTATCAAATATGGATTGTTCATATTTGCATTAATAATTCCAAAACCATGTTACTTACAAGGTACCAGGATATTTGGTCTTGGGCCATATGTGATGGCAAACACAACTCTATTGATATTTGACCTCTTTCAATGAGAGTTTTCTAGAACTCTAAGGTGATAACTTAGTTTTTAAAGGCTTAAGCCACGCCCACTAGGGGTTAAAGGTGCACACTCAAAAGAGCTGCTCCGGAGTGAATGAGTCCCATCTCAGCAAGTTTAGCATGCAAGTAGGTTTACTTTTATCTCTTTGAGTAAACTTGATAAAGTTAAGCAGTGAAGTTTTTTTTCTGCGTGACAAAAATGGAACTGAGGAAACAAAATCAGCTGTCTAATAAAAATTCACTTCTCTGGCAAGCTAGCAAATTAAACAGACTGCAGGTGCCTTAGGAATATAAGTAAGGGTTTGCTGATGCCCTGAGTTGAAGTAGTGTTGGAAGGATACAGTAGTTGGGGCAACCACTGCTAAGTGTGAAAATCACTTTTGAATGATAGTACTGTACATGATATTTCCCATTAGCAAGGTGCAGCTACCTTAGAGCTGAACATATCAAGTAAGGATATATAGGATTTGAGGGCTTCCTATCTCAGCAGAGAACCGATATTGCTGCCTTGTAGTTTTGAAAAATAAGAGATGGCTTCAGCATTTTAAAAATTAATTATAAAACTCGTTCACTTCTAAGGTGTTTTTGCAGTGGAAAATTTGAGGCCTCCAAAGTTGGCTGTACTCTGGAGAAAGTGGAAGGTTCTGCAGCCTTTGATAGACTCCCATATTTGCTGTAATAGTCCTATAGTTCTAGGGATTGCAGATATTGCTCTTGGAATTCCAGCAGGGACCCAAGTTTGTCACCCTCCCAGCTGGTATGCAGGGGGGCTTGGCCCATTCTATATTAATTAATGATACAAACTCCATTTTAAGTCTTTTTTTTTTCATGAAATGGAATTTGTATTCCTGTCATTTGATTGTTGACATGGAATGGTTACTTAGTCTTATAGTGAAGAGACTGATCTATAGCTAAGGCCTAGAAAGGTTTGAGAACAAGAAGCACATGACACCCTAAGGACTACATAGGAAAAGTGTATTTCCAGATCAGTAGTATTAGAGGGATTATCCCGCCACATTTGAAAAGCAGCTGCAAACTTTTAAAGCTAAATTTTTGAAATATAGAAAATTACAGATTGAGAACAGCTATTCAAGGAAAGTATTACAGTCAATAGAGTACCCAAGGGCCTGAGATTTTGGAAATTGCCAATGGGCCTTGTTGTGAGGTCTAGTCTACATAATGATCTCTTAAATTTATTTAATTGTCAAGGCTGTGAACTCATGGAACTTTTAATTAAAAATGGACAAAGTACTCAGATTAATGATTTAGATAAATCTTTAACTTCTGATTTACTTTACACTCTCAGATGTAATGATTAGTGTGATGTTTTTAACAAAGTGGACACTATTATTCATGATGTCAAATATAAAAAAGAAAAAAAGCTTATTATGGACAAATTTGAGTATGAACAAGGTACAGCTTATTCATCTCCTTACAGAAAAAGACCTCAGGGGCATAAGATATTATTGATTTTATTAGTAACCCTTAATCATGGTCAGAGCAGTGAAGACATGTCCTTTAGGGACACAAATGTTAACTGAAGGGACAATATACACGAGAACTTGGAGACCTGTTTAGATCTTCCCTTACCCAGGTGATCCGAGATGGTACGGGACAGGCAGGGGAAGCGAAGACAACAGGTCACCCATTACAGGACATACTTGAATCAACAACAGCAATACAGTAAGGGTTAGTGAGGCAGACAAAGGGGTGGCAAGAGGGGGAATCTTCAAAGGAATGTCCCACATCATTGTGTATAACAGCAGCCATGATTTTAAAATTTTTAACTATTTAAAAAAGGTCGTACATTTGTCCTTCAAAGAAGAGGAAGGGTGGACAGTATTTTGCTTGATTTTAAACTTTTCAGTCGTAAAGTAAATTTATTTCATTTTTTTTCTCAAAAAACTATTACTGACCACAGAAACACTGATAGATGCACCTGGCCCATTACCTTTAATTCCCCTGTGTATCCTACCATCAACCTGTTTGGAAAAAAAAAAATCTGTGAAGCTGATATTAGGCAGGTCTTGTCTAAGTGTAACAAATGGAATAAATCTAATTTAACCAGAGAAGAGGAGTGTTTACTGAAACACATAACTTGCACAAGAGAGATCAGACTTATGAAACCCAACAAAGGTGGGGGATTAGTTGTCATGAACCCGAATGAATATGTAAATAACATTTTAGACATGTATGGTGACGCCTATGAAAGAGGTTTCATTAAACCACAGAAGCATAGCATATCAGAAGATTGATGTCGCACCACATCACCTCATTATCCAAGTGTGCATCTCTTACCGTGACTTTGAATTTTTAAAGTCACTGACCTAAGAACACCAACAATTTTTGGAATTCCGAAGGTGCGCAAGAACACAGTTGATCCACCTTTTCACCCTGTAGTGGATTCTAAATTTTCTAAGACATTTACTATTGCTAGGTACATTGAACAACAAATTAAGGAGGTGATCATCATCATCATCATCTTTCGGCTTTTCCCATTAGAGGTCGCCACAGCGGATCATCTCTTTCCATTTCTTCCTATCCTCTGCATCTTGCTCTGTCACACCAACCGCCTGCATGTCCTCTCTCACCACGTCCATAAACCTTATCTTAGGCCTTCCTCTTTTCCTCTTACCTGGCAGCTCCATCCTTAGCATCTTTTTCCCAATATACCCATCATCCCTCCTCAGCACATGTCCAAACCAATGCAGTCTCGTCTCTCTTGCTTTGTCTCCAAACTGTCCAACATGAGCTGACCCTCTAATATACTGATTCCTAATCCTATCCATCCTAGTCACACCGAGTGCAAATCTTAACATCTTTAACTCTGCCACATCCAGCTCTGACTCCTGCCTTTTTGTCAATGCCACTGTCTCCAACCCATATAACATAGCTGGTTTCACTACTGTCTTGTAGACCTTCTCTTTCACTCTTACTGGTACCCGTCTGTCACAAATCACTCCTGACACTCTTCTCCACCCACCCATTCCACCCTGTCTGTACTCTCTTCTTCACCTCTCTTCCACATTCACCATTACTGAACTGTTGATCCCAAGTACTTAAACTCGTCCACCTTTACCAACTCTACTCCCTGCATCTTCACCATTCCTCTACCCTCCCTCTCATTTACACACATATATTCTGTCTTAGCCCTGCTGACCTTCATTCCTCTGTTCTCTAGAGCATATCTCCACCTCTCCAGAGTCTCCTCAACCTGATTCCTACTCTCACTACAGATCACAATGTCATCTGCAAACATCATAGTCCACGGGGCCTCCTGTCTGATCTCATCTGTCAACCTGTCCATCACCACTGCAAATAAGAAAGGACTCATGATCCTTGATGTAATCCCACCTCCACCTTAAACGGATCTGTCACTCCCACTGCAGTCCTCACATGAACATACTTATTTGTATAAAGATTCATGGGATTTTTTGTCAAGGATTTCCAAACACTTTTACGGTGATGACATAATCTTTGTCACCATTGATGTTAAAGATCTTTTTTCTGTAATCCCTCAAGAATTGGGTTTTGACTTATTTTGGGAGTTTCTCTGTATTAAAAGCCAATTAGAACATGACAAGATTATGACATTGAGAGACTTGATGGAAATGGTCCTTGAAAATAATTTTATATTTTTTTGAATGGCAACTGTTCAGGCAAAGTATGGAGGTGGCAATGGGAGTTGCCTGTGCTCCTGTGTTTGCAAATTTGGTCATGGCTGAATGGGAATCTAGATGCATTTTCCATCTAGATTTAATAACTATTGGACCCCGTAGTTTCATTTTTTGGAAGACATAGTTATATTTTGGGCAGGGAGTTCAGAGTTGTTGCTGGATTTTTTGAATATATAAACACCACTACTGATTTTCTTCAGTTCACAATGAACACATATTACCTGGATTTAACTATGTTTAAGAATCAAGAGTCCCAGTGCTTTGAGTCCAGTATTTATAGGAAGCCAACATATTCCAACTGGTTATTGCATTTTACAGGTTGGCATCCCTAACACCAAAGTAGGTCTCTTGTAAAGGGACAAATGTTCAGGCTTTTCCGTATGGTCTCACAGGAGTTTTTTTTTTTTTTTTTTTTTTTTTTTTTTACAAGAAAGTACTAAGCTCGAATGTATGTTTGAGGTTCAATTCAAGGTTACCCGCGGTGCTTTATTAAGAACATTAAGGTTGAAGTTATTTGGAAACGTGAACAAAGGATTTTTTGCCCTTTACTAGGGAAAGCCATTATAGAGATGATGTACAATAGTAACAACAGAAAATGGAAAATAGATTCAGGCTTCAACAAAGCAATAGTACTTACCTACAACTTTGATTTTTCTTTGGCAAAAACTGTTATCACCAAAAATTGGTTAATTTTTGGTAGTTTAGGTGAACCATTTCAAGACTTAGTAGCCTTCCCTAGGTTTGTGTATAAACAGGACATTTGTTTAAATCCCTTAATGAAAGAATAGGTCAAGGGGACATGATTGGGTCTGTGAGGACATGTGGACACTGTAGCCAGTGTAAAAACATTTTAGAGGATGCTTTCTATCAGGCATGGTGACATATACTTAAAGCACAAGCTTCATTGTGCAAGTGGGGCAGTGATATATGTGGCACAGTGCTTGAAATGTCCAGGTTTCTATATAGGGAAACCAACAAATCCCCGAGGACCAGAATTTACCAGCACTTGTATGATACAGGTAGATGTGATGAGCGAAATGCTCTTTATAAGCACATAGAGGTCAGCAACACCCATAAATGTAAATTCTATGTCATAGATAGTGTAGTGCTTGGCTGTAGCGAAGGACCAAGGAAAGACTTGTTAGAATTAAAAGAACTTAGATGGCAGTTGACACTAAATTCTACAAACAATCATGGCTTCAATGGCATGTTTTCTATTGGGTATTTGTTGTGTTTAAAAGCTGCCTTATATATGTAGATGTTAAGTATGGGAAGGTATTTTGTTATGCACATTTGTAGGAGGACACCTTTTTTATTTGGTATTTTTTATTTTTCAATGCTCATTTAAAATCCATATTCAGCTCTAATCCTAGTATTGTTATTGCGACAGGCTCTGTATTTTTATTCCTATCTCTGTATCTTTTTATATATTTAGTATTGCACTAAAGTGATAGGTTTAAGGCATTTATGGACTATGGTGATGGAAATCTTTTCAGTATCTATCTATCTACCTTTTTAGATAAGTATATATACATATATGGATTTACATATTTAAAAAAAATAATACTTAAATTAATCAACAACAATAAAATAGTGGTCAAACTTGTGTTTCAAAATGTTTGGGACAGTTATCGCATTAAATGTAAAACTACTAAACTCACCAATCATTAGCGGACCGGAGTTCCGCTGTGGCGACCTCTAACCGGGAAAAGCCGAAAGACACAACAACAACTAAACTCACCTCGTACTGGGGTTATATGATTTGTGTGTGTGTAAGTGTTGCATTGGATTAGTTGTTGATTGATCAAGTAATCTTTTTAATATAATTTTGTGGAAGTTCATATAAGCTGACTGTGAAAGAAATTATTTCATTCTGGTGAAGTTCTAAGGGATGAAAGCGCTCAATCTTTCAATTAAATACATGGTTGTGGATACAGCTCCTGGTTTTGCAGATTTGTTGGATTTTATTGGTTTGTTGTTGGTGTTGTGGTTCTAAAATTTGAGGACTCCAAAGTTGCTGTAATGTGGAGTAGGTGGAATATTTTGAGGTACAGAGGTTCTACAGCCTGGAGTAGACTTTCATATTTCCTCCATATTTGCTGTAATAGTAGTTCTAGGGATTGCAGATATTGCTCTTAGAATTCCAGTAGGGACCCAGGTTTGTCACCCTTCCAACTGGTATGCAGGGGGATTTGACCGATTCTATATGAATTAATTATACAAACTCCATTTTATGTCTTTTTTTCTTGAAGTGGAATTTCAACTCCGCTGTCATTTGCAGTGTTGACGTGGAATGGTTAGATAGTCATATGGTGAAGAGACTGATCTATAGCTAAGGGCTAGAAAGGTTTGAGAACAAGAAGAACATGATATCCTTAGGACTACGTAGGAAAATTATTTCCTGATTAGCAGAGTTAGAGAACATCTGGAATACAGAGCAGAATGTACAGAAATTGCATGTAAAACTTCCGGTTGTGCATTCAGCACAAAGGTTTTGGACATTGCAGTCGTTTCATTTTTTTTTTGTCAGTCTTCCGTACATCATTATTCCATAGTATCCTCTGTATAATTTTTAGAATGAGGCTGTAATTTTGCCCAGGCACTTTATTAATTTAATGAAGCTTAAATGGATTTGCATTGGCATATAGGAGTTTTGCCTGACAGTACATCCACTAACTCCAGTGTAGTGAACTTTTTGTATTTTGTTGTTCATACTGAAGTCAAAATGGGGACAGTAGTATTTTATTTTGTGATAGGCTAAACACATGAACCTCTCAGTATTTCATTGTTTATTAGTGTCACTTAACATATGTGGAGAACTGTTTACCCATGCTGCTTAGCTACAGCATAACACAAAACTTCCAAGTGTCACAGTGAAACAGTAACTGTTGGTCTGTGGTACTAAAGCACTTCAGCAGTGGACAGACTGTCAGGTTTTGAACTGACTTGATGCTTTGCTTTCCAGTTGCTACTGCGTCAAGGAGGAATTGTGTTTCAGTATTTGTAATTCATCTGCGTATTCTACAGGCGGCTCTGTTGCTATGTTTCAGTTTGGAGGCTAGCCCACTCCTGCTGACTGGGCTTATCTGAAGCTATAGGGAGATAAGCACTCATAACAGTGTGAGAGTCAAGTAGCTGACTGAGGCATGTTATACAAATGCTGGTTGCAAATTGTGAAGTACTTCTACTGTTCATTACATTCATCCTCCTGTGAGTCCTCTATATGAGTTTGTAATTTGATTTAAATGTTTAGGATTATTATGACAGATTTAGAAAGAGGTTAGGGGAGTCTCAGGTACCGTAAGCAACACTGTTCACTTTCAGAGGTAATGACAACTGGCTTAAACCTCATGTTCAGACGCTAGCAGGGATTCTGTCACACATTATTATGAAATAAGACCCAGAGTTGGTGTTTACCATTACCAGCTACTGCCCTCTAGTCTACAGCACAGACATCGACAAAATAAATCCACTTGCTTTGTAATTGTATTACAGCCTGTAATGCTGTGCAGAGTTATTTTTTATGCTGTAGAAGAAAAGCTTGAGTAAAACAGTGTTATAAAGCAAATCTGTGAAGTTACTGACTGTTTTGTTCACTTGCAGTGTACTGTAGTGAATGGGGGCATCACAGTGGCGCAGACATAAGTTTTGCTGCCACAGAGTGCACGGTTCAAAAATTCATTTCTCAGTTGGGGATGTCTTCTATATGGAGTTTATATAGTCTACCTGTGTCAGAGTCGGTTTCTTCTGGGTTGTTCAGTTTCTTTCCATGTCACAAAGACATGCCATAGATAAATTAGTGAGCCTGCAAATTGTAAGTGTGAAAGTATGTGTGTGTATCCTGGTATGGACTGCCATCCTCTGCAACTTATTTTCTCTGCCTTGCATCTTTTGAATCCTGTGATGGGCTGTGGCTTCCCAGGAACACTGAATTAGATTAAACTAGCAGTTGTAGAATGAATATAGCAGATGGTAGCATACTTATCTTTTCAAATCTCTTGTGCATAAAAATGTGTTGTGCTCTTGTAAAACATCAGGTGTATGCTATCACTACAGTGGTATTAAGGCTTTGACAGTTTTTCTATAAGATAGTCTGATCACTTATAATTAACTGATTGCCATCAGTTTTCCTCAGTTTTTTTTTTAATGAGTATCAGGAAAAACTGGGTAGTCAAGAAAATGTTACAACTTTTAATAGTAATGTTTTGTATTTCTGTAGATGCCAAGGCCAGGTCTGGGGGTGGCCCAGTCTTAATGCTGTCTCATTTGACAGCTGTGCAATTCTTCTGTGTTCACAAGTTTTTTTTTTTATCAAATGCTATGAACCTCGTACTATTATTATCAGAACCAGGGGCCACCTGGTTCCTTATTGTGCACGCTTCAGGCTCTTCACATACACCCTGATTTATAAAGTGCTCAGTCAGCTAAGCTGTGGTTTGTATGCATGAGTGCCTTATCCATTTGGCTAAGGAACTCCATCTTCCATCTTACAAGCTCATTAGTGAGTTCTTTTTTTTCTTAAGTGGTGCTAAAGTCTGAAATTAGCCAACTCATACCATGCCATACCATCTGACTCCTTCATCCCATCAACAATGTCTTCAAAGATCAGTTGAGGAATCCTTTCTGTATAATTACTTTAGGATGTCACGTGAAGGGCATTAACAGTTAAAGCTGCTCAGATTCTGTTTGTTTGAAAAAATATTAATTTTGAATACTTTGTGATAGCTATTGTGTAAAGTATTTGCTTCCCCTGCTAATATTTGCAGTCATGTTATAATGGCTTTATCATATGAACTGCACCACACAAGTTAAGTTTCATTACTATGTATCGTTTCTTAACAAGTAGAGGCATTTCTTATAAATATTGCTGGTAGGACCGGACCTAGAGTATCATAGCAATGTGAATATTGGTGTTTGACTGATGCCGTTATTAGGAATTGTTTAAAAAGAGGCTGAATTGTTCCAGGATGCGTGTCATCAGTGTATAAAAGAGTAGTATCAGTCGAAATTTTCAAAGATGCTTTGTCTTCTGCATTTACTGTTTCAATATGGAGACCTTCAGGGTCTACAGCATTATTCATTGAAATTTCAAAAACATCAGTGGTTCCAGCATCCAATCTCCATTTTACAGTATGAGGTTTCTAGCAGTCTTTATCATAATTTTGGTAGGTGTTGGCATTTCCTGTCCCAGTACCAGCTTGGGACTACAATGCAAGTCTTTTTATAGTCTTCTCTGGATTTCTACACAGCCATAAGATCTGCAGGCAAGATGCCAAGAGAAAATGAAGTGTAATCCAGTTGGCACTCTAAATTATTAACATCTTCCTAAATCAGTTTTCCTTCAGACTTTAAACAGTGTTCGTGTTATTTTGTTCTTAATCACAGTTAGTGGCTCAGTGGTAGGGTTGGTTGTATAGGCAGCATACTGTTTCTGCACCTACAGCTGTATGTACAATTGTCCAGACGAAATGTTAGCATAAATTAAAAGTGGAAGCAAGTTGGCCTCCGCAGTTTAATACCTTTCTAGCAGTCCAGTTTATTTATGCACATCAGTTAAATATTATTAGACAATGACTGGTAGTTAATATTAAAAAAGTGAGCATGCTGATTGGCCAGCCCAACCAGTGTGCCCGTTGTAAATCAGAGACTATACCAACAGGAAAAGGTCCGGTCACCCGGACTTTTTCCTTTTAGCATCTCATAATCTTTTTACTTTTTTTTTTTTTTTTAATAAAAAAAAATGGGAGACTGAAAGCAAACGAGGGAGACGGCACAGACAAAAATAAAAGGATAATCAGGCAAGTCCTGCAAAATTAAAGAAATGTACCTGATTATCTTTTTATTTTGACTGTCCTGGCTCTCCCGAAAGTAAAACGTCTCCAGTTTACTTTTTTTTTTTTTTTTTTTTTTAATTAAAAAAAAAAAAAAAGGCAACAGAGATCTTCCTTTCTCTGTTGCTTCCTCTGCGCACAGCTCTGATGTACTTCATAAACATGGGAACACAAGTCCCAAATGCATGTGCAGCCCCAGGATAGCAGAAAACTGTGGAAGGGCAGCATGGAGGCATTATACAAAGACAAAAGTATTTTTTTCTTAAATAATGTTATTGTATAACCGCAATAACCCACGTCTGGGTGTGGGCAAAGCTGGATTTACCCATGTTTGTCTTTGGTCACTCGGGCTTTGCCCCCATGACCAAACCACACCAACCGTAGGTAAATATAGCATTACCCACACCCAAACGTGGGTTATTGTTTAAGTAAATGTTAGGTATGTGCCATGATACTTTTGTCTAGATAAAGAGTACCAGTCATTGGAATACCAAGTGCAAAGGGAAAGGAGATATACATCCAAGTAGCAATAGAAGTAATCAAGATTAAACAAACAATTAGCTGAAGATAAGACTGAAGCACAGTTTCAGGAACAGGCCCTTTGTAAACAGGATGCAGTTTTTGGCTCTACTAGGGTTATACAGAGAAAGTTTGTGTTTTCAAAGGAATTATTCCAGTCAACAAAATTGATGTGTAGGAATAAACAAATGTAGTATAACTATAACTAGAAACAGTACTAGAAGAAAGACACAATGGAGTTACATTTTTGTTCAGTTTCAAGGCAGCAAAGGAGCACAGTGGGCACATAATTTAAAGATCTGATGTAATTTTCTTTCATTCCTCAACTATTGGGTTCAGATCTGACTCTGCCGCTTTTTCCAGCTCGTGGAACACTGAAATTCTCGAACGCCTTCCTTACCCATAACGCCCTAGTAATCTAACTTACTTCAGATCTCATTTGCCACCTTAACATAAGGATGTGGTCACTGTATACTCTCAAGTATAGCAACTTTTTTTTCTTGTGAGACTCTCTCTTTTTTTTTTTACAGCTATTTATCTTGATATCTGACAATCTTCTTATATTTATAAAACCCATACAATCATAGCACTTCCTACTTTTTCCCCTGCTCATATAGTCTTAACTACCATTGTTAGTATCCCTTATTTCTCGTACTTTTTAATACTTCTTTAATCACCACTGTTGGTAATTTTTTCCTTTATCCTTTCTAATTATTAAAAAAAAGAATAACAACATTGCTCATTATCTTTCCTTTCTTTAGAATAGTGTTTTAAAAATGTCTGAAAAGACTTCAGTTTTTAAAAAATGTACAGCCTGTGGCCATAAAATACTATTGTCGGATGCTCATTCAAAATGTATGTATTGTTTAAGCCCAGAGCATCTCAACTCAGATCACGATATTTGCAAACCCTTTAAGCCTAGAGCCCTGATTGACAGGAAAAATAAAATACTTAGAGTTTGCTCCCTTCCAAGTCTTCACCGTCATCATCTGGGGCTCAAACCTACACGAAATCAGATAAAAAGAATGCGCAAAAGCATTCTCTGGATCCAGTCACATCTTCGACTCCAGGTTTCAAACCTCCTTACAAAATTTCTAAACCTTCAGATTCGAAGTCTAAGCCTGAAAATTGTCTAGGGTCTGATCACCACAGTTGGTCTCAGATCTGGTATCCTTTGACTATCTTTTCCATTCTTGGAGCGGTCTCCAAAGCATCATCGGTCCAGACCATCATTGATAGCATCTTCCAGATGTTCTTCCAGAATTCTGACTGAAGTCGATGTGGACAACATGATGAACTAATTCCTCTTGATGCAGATTCAAATGGGGGTTCTTCCAGTTCAGAACCCATCAGGTCCGGAGACCGTTAGTAGTACTACTTCACCATTACTGGCTCCTTCTCTGATCCGAATATTGGTTTTGGAGCCATCGGATCCGAAGATTCCAGAGTCCACATCAGATCCAAAGATTATATCTTTGACTCCAGTGGTGTCTCTGAGTGGATTGGCACTGAGCACCTCTGAGCTGGATGGCTTTCTGAGCAGTAGCATGGGCACTAGATCCAGGGTGTTGTACTGTACTCTAAAGCTGTTGGAGCTGCCTCTGCCCCTCAGAGCTTTGGCGTTAGCTCAGCTCCAACTCCCTCCTCGAGTAGTCTGCCTTCGGGGCAGAGGGAGCCTACAGTCTGTAAGCATGTCTTTTTGGTGCCGTCGGTTTCCCTATCTCTGAGGCTTTCTGCTTTCCAGGTAGTGGAGAGAGCTTTCTCTCTTCCCAGCGTTTGGGTTTCTCTTTTTTTTCTTTGGCTCTGACTACACTACCCCATTTGCCTATGTGTCTACAGCCTCAACCAACTGTGCCAATGGAACAGCCAGACCAAGTCAGTTACTGAGATACCCAACAGATACTTCTCTGGAACATCCCACTAAAGAAGTTCCCAGGAAGAAAAAGTGCAAAAGGAGGCACTTAGACTCTCCACAAGAGTCTGTCACAGAAGATATCAAATTTGATCATGGGGGAAGGGTCCCCAAGATCACCACCAGACGACATCTCATTTGGCGATATCCTAGAAATCCTAAAGCAAAGAGGTGGTTGGTCTCCTGATAACCCTTCCAAGAGGAATTGGTATTCCTGGAGGCTTTTGGAGCTGGCCCATCTACCTCCTGGGTGTCTCCTCCCACTGACAACCTGATTGACTTGGTCTCTTGACGGTCATGAAAGGAACCTGCCACCATTGAACCAATCCCCAAGAAACCAGACAGGTTCGTGTCACCACCAAAGGACAGAGAGTATTGGAGTAAGGGAGTACCAGTTGATGCCATGGTCGTGGTGGCAGCCACAAAGAAGGAGCTAGTGAAACAAAGTTCTGCTGTACACCCCCCCCCCCAACAGGGAGCCTAGGGTGCTGGACAGATTTGGGAAGCTTGTCTGTGCTTCGGCAATCTTTGCCCTTTGGTTGCTGAATTATTTGGCACACTTCACTAGACTTCAGAGGGATTTGATTAAAGAACTTACCCAAATCCTTTACTAGGACCATATCCTCTGAGGCAGAGAGCTCTGTTGTCTCTCAGTTGGCTACCCTTCAATCCAAACTTGTCCATGAGGCTTATATCTAATGCAGCTGAAGGTACCTCGTGGATGGCGGATTCAGGCATTTCCATCAGGAGGCGTGCCTGGTTGTTCTTGTGTGAGTCTGCAGAATGCTTCAGAGCTTCCTTCGTCAATGCTCCCTTTCACGGAAGTTTCTTATTTGGCTCCAGAGTTAGAGACACGCACTCTAGATGTGAGCAGGAAGTAGGCGTACATTTTTTGACCTCTCTACAGACCTTCTCTAGGAATCAATGGAGAGGACAAGAAATTTGGTTAAGAAAATCCCAGGGGCAGGGGACGTCCCCTCATCAGAGGTGGTCTGCATAACCAGGGATCTAGAGATACTTTCTTACAAATCCTACCAGCGCAACTGAAAAGATGCCCGACTGTCCATCTCTAGAGGCAGTCAGGGGTCATCTGTCCCTATACCAGCGAGCCTGGCTAGAAATTACCAAAGATTCATGAGTTAGGAGAATAATATCCAGTGGATATATATACCCATTTTCCATCCACCCCTGCTAATATCAAACAAAATCCTCAATGGTCTACCCAATCAGAGGGAAGCAACAGCATTAGAAATACAAAAGCTGCTAGAAAATAAAAGTCGTCCAAGAGGTACCCCAGACCAGAAAGAGTCCGGAACTTACTCAAGATTCTTTTTAGTGTCAAAGAAAACAGGGGACGGGAGACCAATTTTGAATCTCAGCTGTCTAAATCGGTCAGTTCAATACACAATGTTCCGGATGGTCATGGTTCTGTCCATTCTGCCTTTTCTGCACAAGGACAACTCAATTGATCTTCAGGATGTGTGTTATATCAAAATGAAGAGATGATCCAGGAGATGTATACTTTTCTGGCTAGGAGACGGTCAATACCAATTTATAGCTCTGCCCTTTGGCATCATCACAGGCCCCAGGATGTTTACCAAGTGTATGACAGTAGTGGCAACTCATTTAAGACTGCAGGGATTCCGAGTCTTTCCATATCTAGATGACTGGCTCATAACCGCATCAACCAGGCATCAACTGATTCTAGCTTGAGATTACATGCTTCAATTATGCTCCAGTCTGGACATTTCAGTCAGTTGCAACAAATCTCATCTGGAGCCAACACAAACATTGGAATTCATTGGTGCCTTGCTTAATACGATCACCCAAACAGCATCTCTCCCCATGTCACGAGTTCAGACCCAGGTCAGAAAGATTGTTCAAAACTCTTGTGTCTCAGCTCAATTGATCCTTCAAGCTTTGGGATCCATGTCAGGGGCAGTCATCCTGGTACCATTGTCAAGGTATCATATGAGAATTTTTCAGTGGACATTGGCAACTCAGTGGTCCATTCTTTACCATCCCTTGTCCAGTCAGATCAAAATAACTTTGGCTTGCAAAACTCATCTCCTATGATGGATATGCTTCAGTCAAGTGCAAGAAGGTCATCCCTTTGTTCTCTCCCATCCCAAGGCCATAGTGACCACAAATGCCTCCCAGATTGTGGGGAGGATATTTCTTGGGAAGACAGTTCAAGGCACATGGTCCCCCCAAAGAAGCATATCAATGTCCTGGAAATGAGAGTGGTCCTCCTAGCATTGCAGGCCTTCCAAAAAGTACTTCCCACTGGAACTACTGTGATCCAGTCGGACAATATATTAGTAGTCTGTTGCATAAGGAAACAAGAGGGAAGCAAATCTTACCCCGTGCGTTGAGAAGCTATGAAAGTGTGGATTGACAATCGATTTCTGATAGCAGTGCATATTCTGGGGGAATCTGTGATTGCAGAGAAGTTAAGCAGGTCCATTTTAATGCCTTACAAGTGGCCCCTCAATATGAAGATTGCAGAAAGGATTTTCCATCGATGGGGACAACCATGCTGCAACCTCTTTACATCTCCCCTCAAGTGCAGTAGGTTCTTTGCCCTAATTCCCCCATTGGGGGAGTCACTAAGGGATACTTTACTTCACAGTTGGCCTCCTGGTCTCCTTTACACCTGTCCCCCGTTACATCTAATCCCCAAATGTCTTCAGAAAGCATCTCGTTTGAAGAGCACAGTTATCATCGTTGACCCTTACTGGCCTTGTCAGATTTGGTTTCCCTTTCTTTGGCCTCATCTACTTCATCCTCCATGGAATCTGGATCCAACTACAGACCTACTGTCTCACCCAGTAGACATGAGTCATCCAGACATTCCAACTCTAAAACTAAGTACATGGTTTCTCCACTTCTGTTGATTGCTAGACAGCCCAGGCTCTCCTCCCCCGTTTGTCGCATCCTCCTGTCATCTCACAAAACTTCCATTAGGAAACTTTACAGAAGAAAATGGCAAAGATTTGCCATTTGGGCACAGCAGAAGTATCTCGATTCCTTTTCAGCACTGGTCCCTAAAGTTCTTGAAGTTTTTTAGCTACAATCTTTCAGTGAAGCTACTGCAAGCATACAACTAGCTGCCATTTCCAGTTTTCATATAGGTGTAAATAACTCATTTTTAGCATCCTACAAACTTTATAAAGCCTTTCTAAGGGGGTTTTTATACTTGGACCCCCATTAAAAATCCCACTCCTCCTTGAGATTTGAACATTGTTTTACAAACCTTACACAATCAGTGTTTGAACCATCAGCCAAGTGTAAACAAAAATTCTTGACCTGGAAGACCATCTTTTTAGTGGACACTACTTCTGCTAGAAGAGTATCAGAATGTCAGTCCCTGTCATCCAAACCTCCTTATTTGTTTTTTCATAAGGATGGAATATCCTTACAGACCAATCCTTCCTTTCTTCCTAAGGTGGTGTCAGACTCCAATATTAATCAGATGATCAACCTTCCAGTTTTCTTTCCAAATGTCTGAAGTAAGAGAGTATATGTTATACCTTTTGGGTGTTCACAGGCAATTGCATTTTTATCTTCATAGATCCAAAAATTTTAGAAAATCGGAACAATCGTCTCTTTTTTTTTAGACTCAAAATTAGGCAAACCAATTTCTAAAGTGATTTTAGCCAAATGGTTAACTGATTATATTACCTTTGTTTGTGATAAATTGAGCTTGTCTTTGCCAAAATCACCTTCCACTAGATCTGTGGCAACAACTTCTGCATTTTTATCTAGCTCTTCTTTGGATGATATTTGTGCAGCTGCAACTTGGGTTAATCCTCATACCTTTATTACTTATTTACAAGTTGGATCTGGTCTCTAGGGGAAGAGCAGCCTTCAGCTCAATGGTGCTCAGGAACATCTTTCCTTGGAGTCCTCCCAGGATTTAGGTAGCTGGGGACTCTGTCCCAACAGTTGAAGAATGAATGAAAATGACAACATCAGATAAAAAAGTTATGTACTCACCATAATGTTCCATCTGTGTTGTCTTATTCTTCCTCAACTTCTCTCCCTCCTTCCCCCTCCTTGTTTGGCTTTTGGAAGGATCATAAGATGCTGGAGGAGCTACTGTTCTTTTGTTTGAGTCCCAGATGCTGTTAATTTATCATTTTCTAATACTTTCTGGTTTCACGGGCGGCAAACTAGATCTGAGGTATGTTAGATCACTTGGGCATTATGGGTAAAGAAGGAACTCGAGAGTTTCACTGTTCCACAAGGTGGAAAAAGCAGCCAAGTCAGATCTGAGGGTCAGATACAAACCAAACATTTGAGGAAGAATGAAAATGGACAACACCGATGGAATGTTACGGTGAGTGTATAACTTTTTTTTTTTTTACTGATGATTTGCATTATTTAGCATCTTGCATTCTCCAAACAGAGTCTGGATTACCTGCATGGAAGGACTATTGTAGCATTTGCGGAAAGAAAGCTTATAAATGGTTGTCCTTAGTCTGGTTTGGATCCTGTTATATGGGGCTAGTCTCTCAAGCAATCAGGCAAGTTAGTCAACTGCCAAAGGACAGAATCAAGAAATATGCAAAATCCAGTAAAAAAAAATGTAGATACCTCATGGATACATAATCATGATATAGGATATGCCAGTGAGAAAGAGCTGTGGCATGTGGGCTTAGGAGGTGACGATATTTCAGGTGCAGGTACTTTTGTGTGTCATGGTGCAGCAGAAGCCATAAGTTTAGAAAACTATCAAAGCTTCTAGCGACCTTGGCTACTGTTACCTTTGGGGCTATAAAAGATGTCACATCAGAAATGTCAGCTATGAAAAACATGGTGTTAAAAAATAAAAATGGCATTATATTGGCATCACAGGAGATACTTATGCTCTAACTGGAGATGAGTGCTGTCCATGTATTCTGGGTAGATCAGAATCCATCCAAAGTCATCTAGAAAGGATATTGTAGGTTACAGAGGCTACCAAACCCAAGTACAATGAGGAATGGATGGAGTGGTTTGCCAGCCTCTTTACAGGCTGGAAGGGAGTCATTATAACCTTTTTAATAGCAAAAATAATTATATCATTAGTTTGCAGTGTGTTCTTTATGTGCTTAAAAGTATGCTGTAATAAAGTTGGTGACATGATAGCCAAACATGTAAATAAAATACTTTCTGATCAATTAATCCAGTTCTGAAGTTTTGACCCTTTTTTCAGGTCAAGAGGGGGAATTGAATAAATATTGTGGAAAGTAATTGCTTCCCCTGCTAATATTGGTAATCATATTATGATAGTTTTCTTTTTATGGACTTCATCACACAAGCTAATTTTCATTTCTATATATAAACTGAAGTTTAGTTTCTTAAGAAGTAGATGCATTTCTTGTAAATGACAGTGGCAGGACCACACATGTATCATGGCAACATGTTGGTGTTTGACTGATGCCCTTATTTGCCGTTAGTAAGATTTGTTTACCAAAATCTTACTTTGTTCCAGGATGTGTGTCATCAGTGTTATAAAAGATGGGACTTTCCAGACTGACTTCAGTACTTCATCTTTCATCTGGAAGTCAAAAGGAGGACCAGCTCATTCGGAGCTGTGATATGAACAGAACTGAGGGCAAACTAATAAAACTATTTCTGCATTGTATCTGATAGTTGTAGGGCTCTTGTAGGTAGTTTGTGTGGTCTTATTACACTTGGGCTCCAAATCAGCAATTCTACATTAAAAAGTTTTATCTGATGTTATCAGTCTTCATCTGTTCTTGACTTGTGGGTTATGGTTCTGATCCTCGGAACCGATCCAGCCGTTAAAAAGTTCGTGTCGGCCAAAAAATCTCTGCCTGCTAGTGTACCCACAATGCCCCACTCCAGATTACCTCAGATCTCGTTTGCCGTACTTACAAAAAGATGTCAACCATCTCTCGTGCAGCTAAGTTTATTTATATATTCTTATCTCTCTTCTACTAAAACCTTTCATATTCTTTAATCTTGGTCTACCTGTAGCAAGTGCACTGTAATTTCCTTTTACTGTTGGTAACTTCTCCCTACCATTGTTGGTAGTCTTCCCCTTTCTCTCTTTCTACTGTTGGTAGTTTGTCTACCATCATTGGTAGATTTTTCCCTCTTTCCCTGTCATGTGAGTGAGTATCTAATCTTCTTTCTTTCTTCTCTCTTTTTCTGCCTTCCTGTTTTGTTTTGTTTTGTTTTGTCAGGATCATGACAGAGAAACCAAAAAGCTCCACTACTAGGTTTAAGCAGTGTGTAGAGTGCAGCAGAAAGATGCCAAACTCAGATAATCATGAATATTGTGTTGAATGTTCAGTCTGCCAGGTTTTCAGTAATAAAACTCTGGGAGAAAGAAAAATAAGTTGAATTCTCAAAGGGCTCCTTAAAGCCCCTTTCGAAGAAGCCTTGTCCAAGGCCGACCAGTCACCACTGGCCTCTGGATCTAAATCCTCTCGATTGGTGCCGACATCTTCATCTGCACCGGTTGTCAAGAAACATAAGCATGCATCCAAGGGTTCTTCTTTGGAACCAAAAGTTAAGGTTCTGAAGCTCTCGGAGCAGACTAAATCTCTGGCACTAAAAACTTCACCAGTGCCTTCTGTGCAGACTACGAAAATTATTCCTACTATAGCGACTACAGCTCCGACCTTGACCACGACTCCAATGTCAATGCCGACTGCTACTCCAAACACTTCTGTACCCATTTCGCCCTCTGTGCAGACAGTACTGAAATTAGTGTTATCCACTGAACCCAGGTCTATCTATTCTCCATCCTTGGATCAGTTTCATGGTCAGCTCTCCAGTCCATTCATGGAGAGAAGCAGCTCGTCTTCTGTTTTTTCCATGAGCTCCACCAGAAGTCTTTCTGAGGTCGATATTGTTAGGTTGGTGGATCATATCTTAGCCCGGGTTCTTCCATCCTCTTCTCAAGCCCCACTTCCTTCTGGTGCAGTCGGTCTTTCTCCATCCACCCCTACATATTTTCCTCCTCTAACCTCGACTCAAGCTTTAGAATTTTTCCTTCAGCGTCCCAGTCAATGAAAACACTTCTGTCTTTGGTGCCGAGTCTAGCCCTGGCTCCATCGGTGCCTTTGGCACCGTTGGATCTACGTGACCATGTCTTAGCCATCGGTACCGGGGGACTCATGCTGGCTCCAAGTTTTTCCATGGAGTCGACCGTGTCCCCTTTCAGCTGTATTGGCAGTGGACCCTTCCTTGGTTCCAGTCTGTCAGGTGGGGCTGTCGGAGTGGGGTGTGACCCCAGTTCTGAGTTTGTCTGTCTCGATTCCAGGCTCCCATCCCTTCTCAGGGGGTCCTGTCTTTCAGGTTATGGAAATAGCTTTAGCCACTGCTTCTTCTCAGGTGGCTCCTGGGTTATTGAGTCTTCCCTTGTGACCCCAGGTTATTCAGTTCAGTCACTGACCTCTTCCTCTGGACAGCATACACCAAGGTTGCAAGACTTGCCTTTTAAAGGCACTCCCTCTTCCGAGTCCACCTCAGATGTTCCCACTGAAGAGCCCCCTCAGAAGAGATTGTGTAAGAGGAAACACCTTGATTCTACTGAAGAATCTGCCACAGAGTACATGGATTTTGATGAAGGGGAGGGTTCCCCACGGTCACCTCTGGAGGACCTCTCCTTTGGAGACATTCTGGAGATCCTAAAACAGAGGGGTGATTGGAAGTCCAAAAACCCATCTTTGAAGGAATCTATGTACTTGCGGGTCTTTGGTGCGCACCCATCTACCGCCTGGGTGACCCCGCCAGCTGATGATTTAATTAAACTAATTGGTCAGCGGGCTTGGAAGGCTCCTGATGCTGTAGAACCAGTCCGCCGGAGACCTGACAAAATCCTTACTGCTCCAGAAGACCAACCACATTAGGCTAAAGGCTTGGTAGTAGATGCCATGGTGGTAGCAGCTTCCACAAAAAAAGAACAAGCCAAGGAAGGTTCTACTGTCCATCCCCTGAACCGGGAGTCCAGGACGATGGACAGATTTGGGAAGCGGGTCTATGCTTCATTGACTTTCTCTTTCAGGTCCTTGAACTTTTTGGCACATTTCACAAGGCTCCAAAGAGATCTGGTCAAGGAGCTGTCAGATACCTTGGTGGAAGCTGTGGCTGAGGGGGTCCAGGAAAAAGTGGCCTCCCAACTAGCTACCCTGTAGCCAATTTCAAACTCATCCATGAGGCTCATTGCACATGCAGCTGAAGGGGCGACCAGGTCAGCAGCTGCAGGCATTGCAATATGGAGACACACTTGAATGCTTCTGTGTGAGTTTGCAGAACCATTCAAGTCTTCCTTGTTTGGTCCCAAGGTAAAGGAAACTCTGTCCAAGTGTGAAAAGGATGGGAAGAATCTGCTGAGGGTGTACGTTTTTCTACTCCTCAGTGATTCTATTCCAGGAATCAAAGGAGTGGTAAAATGTGGTTCAAGAAATCCCAGAAACCTTTCCAGGACACACATGACTCGGACGGACTCCCCTTGGGGCGGGAGTTGTGGAAGACGCCATCCCAGAGGCAGGGGTGGTCCGCATAATCAGGGTTCCAGGGAGTCATTCTCTGGTCAACCCTATCAGCATTCCTGAAGGGAGGCCGGACTGCTTACCTCTGGAGCAGTCAGAGGGAAAATTTTCCTTGCACCCGAATGCCTGGCAACACATAACCACAGATGCCTGGGTGCTAAGGATCATTTCCAGAGGTTATCCAATTCCCTTTGACCTTTACCCAAGATCACCAGCAAGGCTTTCAGATGTTCCACCCAGTCAGAGAGTTCAGGCTGCAATAGAAATACAAAAGCTACGAGAAAAGAGAGTCATTCATTATGTCCCACCAGACCAGGTAGGATCCGTTTTTTTTTAATCAAGATTCTTTTTAGTGCCAAAGAAGATAGGGGACTGGAGACCAGTTTTGGATCTCAATATTCTGAACAAGTTAATTCAACAAGCAATAATTCTGGATGGTCACGGTTCAGTCAATTCTCCCTTTCTTGGAGAAAGATGATTGGATGTGCTCTATTGACTTTCAAGATGTGTAGTACCACATAAAGGTGGACAAATGCTTGAGAAAGTTTCTCCGCTTCTGAATAGGAGCCAGTCATTTCCAATTCAGAGTGCTGCCCTTTGGTCTCACTACAGCCTCCAGGGTGTTTACCAAATGTATGGCAGCAGTCACAGCACATCTGAGGCTGCTTGGATTCTGAGTGTTTCCTTACTTAGGCGACTGGTTCCTACTTCTACAAACTATGGACTACATTCTGAAACTAGCTCTTCAGTTGGGTATAACAGTCAATCCTGCAAAGTCCCAGCTAATCCGTTCTCAAGAAATGGAATTTATCAGAGATTGCCTCAGCACTGTCTCTTGCATAGCATCGCTTCCACTACACAGGCTACAGAAAATTCAGTCGTAAGTCTTCCCTGTTCTTCGCGGATACATAAGTTCCTGCTTTTTTGATTCTGCAAGCATTGGGTTCCATGGGGGCAGCAATTACATTGGTTCCATTAGCAAGACTTCACATGAGACTTCAATTACTTGCAAACCGATGGACTGTTCTAACTCACCCCATGAACCATTTAGTTTTCATATCCAGTCAATGCAAGAATGACCTATACTGGTAGATGCACTCAGAGGAGATTCTTCTAGGCCACCCCTTTGTTCCCCCTCAGCCCAAGGCTACAGTGACAACGGATGTATCCCAGATTGGGGGGGGGGCATTATCTCGGGAAAACAGTCCAAGGCACTTGATCCCTCTCTGAGGCAAGTTTTCATGTCACTGTTCTAGAGTTAAGAGCAGTGCTTCCGGCATTGCAAGCATTTCACTCTGCCTTACCTCAAGGAATGATGAGCTATACAGTCAGACAACATCTGGTACATCAACAAACAGGGGGGAACCAAGTCCTACCCACTGTGTCGAGAAGCTCTTCGAGTGTGGCAATGGGCTATAACTTCCAACCACTTTCTGATAGCAACGCACATCCCAGGAAGTCCCAACGTGATTGCGGACAAACTGAGCAGATGCATCCTAATGCCTCACAAGTGGTCTCTGAACCTCCACAGTAGCAAAGGAGATTTTCTTCACTGGGACCAGTCTTACTGCGGCCTGTTTGCCTCACCCGTGAACAGCAAGTGCAGAAGCTACTTTGCCCTAATTCCCCCTCAAGGGAAGTCCCCCAGGGATGCTCTTCTCTACAGTTGGCCCCCGGGTCTCCTTTATGCCTTTCCCCTCTTCCCTCTGATCCCTCTTTTTCTCAAGAAAGCAGCTCAGTTGAGAAGCAGAGTGATCCTCATTGCTCCCTACTGGCCTCGGCAGATATGGTTTCCCTTCCTCTGGCCTCACCTACTACACCGTCCTTGGATTCTAGACCCAGTTCTAGATCTCTTGTCTCACCCCCAAGGACTGTTATATCCAAATCTTCATTCTCTCAAGCTGACAGCTTGGTTTCTCCAATTCCAGTGGTACCCAGGCATAATGGTATTCCTTCCCCTGTGTGACACAGTTTGATGGCATCCCATAAACCATCCACTAGGAGACTCTACCTTAGTAAATGGAAGAGATTTTCTATTTGGGCCTCGGGCAATGGTCTAGACCCCTTTTCAGTGCCAGTAGAAAAAATTCTGGATTTTTTAACTGCCGTTTTTAATAAAGGAGCTTCTGTTTCTACTATCAAAGTTATCCTAACAGCTATTTCTAATTTCCATAACGATGTCCGGGATCAACCCTTAATCTCTCACAGACTTTGTAAGGTTTTTCTAAAGGGTACAATCCACTTGATGCCCCCTTTCAAAGACCCTTTTCCACCATGGGATCAAACTCTTGTGTTACCTCCATTTGAACCTACAGTAACTTGTGATTTAAAATTCCTTTCTTGGAAGACATTGTTCCTTATAGCTGTCACTTTGGCGAGGCGAGTCTCCAAATTACAGGATTTATGTTCTAAAGCTCTGTACTTAGTTTTCCACAAAGACAGTGTGTCACTCAGAACGAACCCTACTTTCCTTCCTAAAGTGATATCAGAGACCAATATCAACCAATCTGTAGACTTACCTGTATTCTTTCCAAATTTTTCAAATAAAGGCGAGTACTGCCTGCACCTTTTGGATGTACACAGGCAATTATGTTTCTACCTTGAAATAACTAAACAATTTAGACAGTCAGAACAGTTATTTGTGTCTTTTGCCAGTGCAGCTTTGGGCAAACCAGTATCCAAAGTGACTCGATCCAAGTGGCTAAGAAATTGCATCTCTTTCATTTACGAGAAGTTTACCATGAAGCTTCCTTTGCCAGTCAATGCACATTCTACCAGATCAGTGGTGACATCGGCTGTTTTTCATTCCAAAGCTTCGATGTCAGAAGTTTGTGCAGCTGGAATGTGGGCTAATCCACATACCTTTATTACTGATTATAAATTGGATATTGTCTCCAGGGTTTTCTGGTTCTCAGGAATATTCTTCCTTGAGGCTACCCAGGATCTAAGGTAGCTGGGGACTCTGTCCCACAAGTCAAAAATAGATGAAGATTGACAACATCAGATAAAGAAGTTGTCTTACCGTAATGTTCCATCTGTGTTGTCAATCTTCATCTGTTCTTGCATCCCTCCCACCTGCCCCCTACTTTAGACTTCTGGTGGAGCGACATCCTGTCCTGGGTTCTTATTGTTAGGGATACCTTGGGCAAGGTTTCTGTCTTATATTATAGAATCATCTTTTCTGCATGATAGTAAACTCCATCTGAGGTAATGTGGAGAGGGGCATTGTGGGTAAGACTATCAGCTCGAGAGAATTTTTTGGCTAACGCAAGCATTATAATGGCCGGATTGGTTCTGAGGATTGGAACTGTAACCCACAAGTCAAGAATAGATGAAGATCGACAACACAGATGGAACGTTATAGTAAGACATAACTTTTTTCTGCACTCTTGTGGCAAAAGTGTACAGATCATTCAACCTGTCTGAGTTGGGGATTGCTGGTAAAAGGCTTATTGTGAGCTTTCCTGATTGATAGTTAGCTTAAAAGACTGCAGCCGGGCTTGGGAAGAATACAGACAAGGTCATAATGATCAGTTGCAGTTTTCGTTTTGCATTTAAGTTGTGCCAGCATCCATCGTGTGGCATTCATTAGTTAG
The DNA here is from genome assembly GCF_019279795.1 of Protopterus annectens. Lineage (NCBI taxonomy): Eukaryota > Metazoa > Chordata > Ceratodontiformes > Protopteridae > Protopterus > Protopterus annectens. Next base: position 829,371,236 of record NC_056731.1, read on the forward strand.
TTTGTCTCCTCCTGGGTTTTGCCAACTCTCGAAGCTTGTCATCTTTCTCCACCTGGTCACAGGGTATAATCAACCACATTAACAAATTAAATACTACGTGGAAGGCTGGACAAAACTTTTACAATGTGGATCAGAGTTATTTGAAGCATCTGTGTGGTACAATTCTTCTTAGTCCAAAATCGCCTTTAAAGACTTCCTATTCTGGAAAAGTGAAGCTTCCTGATAACTTTGATTCACAAACTCAATGGCCCAATTGTCCAACAATCCAAGAGATCTGGGATCAGGGATCTTGTGGCTCATGTTGGGCATTTGGTGCTGTAGAGTCCATGTCTGGCCGTGTCTGCATCCACTCTGGTGGAAAGCAATATGTGGAGGTATCTGCTGAAGATCTGCTTTCATGCTGCGGCTTTGAGTGTGAAATGGGATGCAATGATGGCTATCCATCGGGAGCGTGGCAGTACTGGTCTGAAAGTGGCTTGGTGACTGGGGGAGCTGTATGGATCTGGCATATGATGCAGGCCATATACTATTCCTCCCTGTGAACATCACGTGAATGTCTCACAGCCACTATGTTCTGGAGAAGGAGGTGACACACCACCCTGTGTGAAAAAGTGTGATGCTGGTTATACTCCATATGAAAAGGACAAGATTTATGGTGAATCTGCCTATAGTGTCCCTTCCTCTCCTGAAAGTATAATGGAAACATTGTTTAAGAATGGACCTGTGGAGGGGGCCTTCACTGTGTATGAGGACTTCCTGCTGTATAAGTCAGGTGTGTACCAGCATCACACTGAAGAAGCAGATGGGGGTCATGCTATTAAGATCTTGGGCTGGGGCATAGAAAACAACACTCCTTACTTGGTTGTCTGCTAACTCATGGAGTACATACTGGGATGATAATGGCTACTTCAGAATCCTCAGTGGGTTGGATCATTGTGGTATTGAGTCTGAGATTCAGACTGGAATTCCAAAAAATGCAGCAGAGCTTTCTAACAGCATCCTCTTTTGAAAAGTGCAAGTGTTTTGCACCAACACAGTCAGAGAGAAAACATTGCTGAAAACCACTGCTTCTATTTTAAATTTAAGGAAATAGTTTTTAATGGTTATAATGAAAGCCAGTTCCAAAATTCCAAATCATGCTTGCCTAAGTGCAATTAGATTTTACATTTTTAATTGTATTAGTTTTAGCCTTGTGTTTGCACGAGACTGCTTATAAGAATGATACCTTTTATAACTGACCATAAATTGAGAACCATATTTTTTTTAATCCGTACATTCTAATTTGCATGTAAACTGTATTGAACTATATTGCGTATTGTAGTCCCAAAGGTGGGGGGGGTGTTCTGCAGTAACTGACTTTAGTCCTGCTTATGAGAAGTGCCCACTGTCCTACTAGCAGTCTTGCTGATATCGGAACACTACAGATTCAGACATTCATAGGACATGGCATAATTTAGTTCAGGAAATGTTTAATGGGTGGCATGATGCCAGGGTAATTTTATGGGCTGGGCTTGTGGAGGCTCCAGGGCCATTAGCCTAGTACACACCTATGAATCTATAAAACTCATTTCCTCTTTGCTCGTATATTTAAGCCTCACTTTTGCGTGGTGCTGTTCTTTGCACAGCAGTGGTTAGCAGTTCCTGTATAGACACAAAAGCCTTGAAACTCAGATTTTTCCCTAACGGCTGTCAGTGAAACCTTTCCAAGTTTGTTGCTGCTCTAGGAGCAACTCAGTTGCACACTGAGCAGCGTTGCCTTATTGATCAACCTTAGCCTACACAAAGTATAGGTCCCTCTTGTAGTCTCACAGTTACCAGCAAAGTCCTGTCAAATTAACGTATTCCCTTCCCTAGTAAAACATACAGTAAGAACCTGCTATCATGGACAGGCAGTTTCCCATTGTCTTTCTGGCCAGCCTGATGGACATGGGCATCCTGAGGGAGTGTAGCAGTTGTCTCATATACTGACAATCACTAAGTCCTGAAACAAGCAAATACTTTATGAGAGATGTAGTTACATTAAGAAATTGGTGGCAAGCCTCTCGCATAAGGACATATTGAATGCCAAACAGGTTGTCAGCACACATACACACATCACTTCCCACACTAAATAAGGACAAGACACAGAAACCCACATATGCGGAGGATCTAGTAACTGAACAAAAGCTCAGAGGCTTCCAAAACGAAAACCACTTATACACACAACAATGCAAAAAAACAACCACAACACACAATGATGCACACACACACACACACACACACACACACACACACACACACACACACACACACACACACACACACACACACACACACCAGTGTCTCAACAAATAAGCCCATAAGGCATTATTCCAGAAAACCTAATGTATTTGTCATAGCAGACTCCATAGTAAGACACACAGATGTTCCCTTCACCAGGTTGGGTAAGGAGTGGGTTACTGTTACCTGCCTGTCAGATACCAGGATCTGTAAAGTCACTCAAGCACTCATGTCACTCAACCACAAGTACAAGTATGGCTCTGGCATAGTCCGTGTTGGGGGAATGACTTGGGTTCATAGGTTCATACTAGGCTATCTGCCCTAGGGCTTTATAAGCCTAGCCAGAATGTGTTTGGCTTTCGCCACCCATTTTAAATTAATTTTGCTGTGCCCTTTTTCGAGGTTAGTATACTGTGCCTCTGTCTAACAGTGACACAGAAGTGATACCCGGGTTAAACCTACGATCTCCCATCCACTCATCAAGATTCCTCTTGAAGAGAGTCAATGAGGGACTCTGCCTAACCTGGACTGGGATTTTATTCCAGAGTGAAGGGAGCCTCTGGGTTATGAATCTGTCCCTCCAGCATGTCCTATTTATTTCAGTGCTGAGGTTCAAGTCTCTCGAGCGCGTAGCTCGATGGGATTTGGATTTTAAGCGCGTAGCACGATGGGATTTGGATTTTCTGAGGTGCAGCATGTCCATTAATTCCGGGTTGGACATGGCTTTATACGTCAGGCACAGATCGCCCCTGAACAGGCGATATGCCACTGAGTAGAGCTGGAGTTTCTTTAACCGGGCAGCATATGGCATCTGTTTGAGCCCTTTGATCCTCTTGGTGAGGTACTTTTGGGGTCTTTCCAGTTGCTGCAGGTGTCTGGTAAGGTACATCCCAAAAGGGGCATTGTACTCAATTATGGGCCTGATGAGGGATGAGTAAAGGAGCACGATGACCTCCCCTGATCTAGATGTGAATCCCTTCATGATTAGGTGGACTATATAAAATGTTTTTCTAACCACTTTGGCCACATGGTTGTCAAATGAGAGACTGCTATCAACTTAGGTCCCCAGGTCCCTAATTACTTCTGTACTTAATGGATTACCACCTATGTGGTAATTTGTGGGCACTTTGTTTTTGCCAAAGGGGATGACTATACACTTTTTGGCATTTAGCTTGAGGCCATGGCTCTGGCACCAGTTGTCTGTTTCTATGAGGCCCTTTTGGAGGATGCTTGTGTCGGCTGGATATTCAGTTATGGCACCCAGTTTGCAGTCATTTGCGAACTTGGTCAGCCACAGTCCTTCCGTGTTGGCCTGTACCTCCGAGAAATGTATACCGAACAAGAGAGGTCCCAGGACTGAGCCTTGTGGGACGCCACTTGTAACTGGTTTGGAGTCTGACATGGCTGCAGCAATTCTAACCATGTGGGTTCTGTCCTTGAGCCAGTTTGCAACCCATCTAGTGACATAGGGGTTTATATTTAAGCTGGTGAGCTTATCTATAATGCCTGAGTGGGGTATTGTATCGAAGAGATTACTATATGAAGAGAGACATGACTGAGCTTTCATATTATTTGTTACAGGCAGTTATAAGCCTAGCATTAAGCAGCATTCTACCTTCTCCAAGGATAATGCCACAATACAAACAAAAAAAGATTGATTTTAACCATTGGCTTAGCTTCTGGTGTCAGTTCAAGTGGATCCAGTGTCTGTCAACCTAGGAAGACATGATCAACAGACCATGCTGCTTTGCCAGAGATACTTTGCACCTGTTTCGTCTAGGCTTTAGGATACTGGCAAAGGCATTATCTAACCCTATTATGCCTCTTTTAGGCAGTGTCAAAGTAACCAATTTCCTGACCTAACAAAATCCTGTGTAGATAAACTCAAGGTACTGCTGCTTAATGCTAGGAGTCTAGACAAGAATCTGCACTCCATAAAAGCACTCCTTGCCTTGGAAGATGCTGGCACCTGTGCAGTGACTGAGACATGGTTCAAAGCCATGGAACACAACCCAGACATGCAAGGCTACAATGTCTTCCACACATTCAGACCACAAACTGAGTGTGAAAGAACAAAATGAGGAGGTGCATCAATCTTCTTTAAGGACAAGTGTACCTTGAGACTGGTCAAAAAGTATGACTTTCTCAAGCTACTCCATGTCCAATTAAGTACAGACAAAACCCCCTACCACATCATAGCTAGCTATAGGTCCCCCACCATGAAACAGGAAAAGCATACCACATACCTGGACTTACTGGAGTCACTTGCCATGTATTCATGGGTGATTTTAATTATCCTACCATCGATTGGGAAACGTACACAATCACAAACTTGCTGGCTCAGATATTCTTGGACTTTGTCAATGCATATGCTCTGAAACAACTAGTCAGCAGTTCCTCAAGGTGGTCAAGTGTCCTTGACATAGTACTTACTAACATGGTTGAAATTTTCACCCCCCCCCCTTGTGATGTCCTCCCTGGTAAGATCGGACCATAAACCAGTCTTGTTCATTGTAATTATTAAGCCAGATACCCCATTAACCTCAAAAGCTCTTAAGAATTTTTCCAAGACAAATTACCTCCTACTTAAGTGATGGTATGAGAAGTTTCAGAACCCCATCGAACACTGATAACATAGACTACTATGCAGAGGTGTACACCAGTGTCCTGTACGACCACTTAAGCAATTGTATAGAATTGCCTGTACCTGACTGGATTAAAACCAGGTATTGCTGAAAAAACAAGCCACCCTAATGGACCCCTAATTATAAACAAGCAATACAACAACGGAAAAAAAATTCATGCCAAGAACAAGAGGGAACGGGCTCAGCAGAGGATGAAATCCCTCTCTAGCTTAAACAACAAATTAGATATTTTGTTTAGTCCTCCAAAGCTAATTAAAAAGCAAAAATAGCCTCCCTAGCTAAGGATTATCACAAGGCGTTCTTTAAGTACATCCAGAATCTAAAAGGGAATATTCAGCTATGCACTAAACTGGTTGTGGATGGTGTTACAACCCATACTGAACCTGAGGTTTTAGCCAACCTGCTAGCTGGCAGATTTGGAGCAAACTTCACCCCTTGTCCACCAGTCATCCCCCAAAGTATACCTGCCACCATTAGTCAATCTATTATCTGAAGACAGCAGGTCATCTCTTTGCTCTCCAAGTCCAAAAATATGGCATCAGTGGGACCAGACAACATCCTAACAGCTTAAAACAGACCTAGCAGACCCACTTGAATCCCAGTTTAACCACAGCCTGCAAATTGGGTATGTTCAGGAAGAATGGCGGACAGCAACAGTCATCCCTCTGCACAAAGGGAGGACCATCAATTGACCCTGGGAATAGAATTTATAGACCGATAAGCTTGACTAGCCTCAGCTGTAAGCCATTACGGACCTTATCAACAAGGGCATAGGTAATCTCTAAAATCTGGACCCAATCCATTTCGGATTCGTTAATGGTAGATCATGCCTGTTAAAGCTGGTGGACTTCATCAAGAAAGTCACCCCTGGATGAGGGAAAGACAGTGCATACCACCTGCCTTGACCTAGCCAATGCATTTGACACACTCCTCAACTCAGGTATTGTAGAAAAACTCTCCCAGTTGGGAATTAACCCCAGTGGCACTAGATGGCTAGCCAGTTGGCTCACTGATAAGACACATGCTGTCAAAGTGGATGACTTCACTTCTAGCAAAAGACCAGTCACCAGTGGTGTACCACGGGGTTCTTTGCTGGGCCCTTTACTGTTCGGAATTTATTTGTCAGAAGTCCAGGCAAATGTGGATGGCCTGTGTCTGACAAACAAATTCATTATTATTATTCCTGTTAGGAAAGCTGTCATCCCTGCTAATTATATTATAGACAGCAGGCCCCGTAAGTGTAGACCCAGTGGTATGTGATTTGGGTACTCCGGTAGATGGCAGTCTGAATTTTGACCACCATTTGTCCACAGTGGTAAGGAAATCCTTCAACATGGCACATCTCATAAGTAAAGGCATCACATTTAGATCTAAGGATGTTAATAATTCCATCATACTCACCCCTTATCAGTGCAATACTTGAGTACAGTGCTGCCTTTTGGATGTACCTCACCAGACACCCTCAACAGCTGGAGAGACCACAGAGGTTTCTCACTGAGAAAATACAGGGTACACAAAACAAGTCCTATGCAGAAAGACTGAAAGTATTGTCACTGTATTGCATCTCCTGCAGAGTGCTAAGGGGTGACCTGTGTCTGGCTTACAAGACAGTCTCTGATCTGGCCCTGATGGACATTCTATACATACATAAATCAAACTGCACAATGGTCACACGCTCCCAGGATCTTAACCTAGCCAAATCATGCTAGAGAGAGAGATGCATCTTCCATAGACTGCCGCTTCCGTGGAGCAACCTTCTAGTTTACATGAAACAAAGCCTCTCTCTGACTGACCCTCCTCAAACGCAAACTTGATCAATGGATGGGTGATTGCAAATTCACTCCTGGGGTGGCGCTCATGTCGCTTATGGACAGAGCAGTTGGTAGTAATTACCATAGATTCTTAACTTCTGTGAACTTCGTTCACCTAACCACTGACAATTGGGGAAACCCTGGATAAATGTGGCTAGGCTTTTTAGGGCTCTAGGGCTGTTAGCATAGTAACCTTCTTTGAACCTATTTTCTATTTCAAATAAGTTTATTCAGTTTATATTACTTAAGGTGCATTCCTTCACTTTGCCTAATGTTTTTGGATTCCTGTTACTGTTTTAGATTTCTGCTGATCTTTAATAATTTTATTATATTCTGTTGATGATCATCTTTTCAAGGATATAGCAACCAGCCAGCTTCCAAAAGCTTTCATCCCCTCCTACATTGTCATTCTGGATGTGTGTAGCTGAGTCCTTTTTTGAAGGGAGCTATGTAAGCAGTCAGAGTGACTAAAAATCTTTAGTACTTTTTTGCTGCCTTGTGCAGATGCAACTCTGACGCTCTTCTAATTGGCCCGAAGCTTCATGCCAAACAGAGAAGACCCATTTGGGAAACCCTGTAGTTTAAAAGAAATTGTTAACTAGAATCATTCGGCATTGTTCACACACAAGTAACCCCAAATATTGCACACGGAAAAGGATGGGGACAGAAAACGGAGCTTGCACTAAATAAAAATCAGTTTAATTAAAATAAAATCTGAAACAGTAATTGCTTTCATTCCACACACTTCCTGGTACTTCATCAGAACACAGACATAACAATGTAACTTCCTTTTATAAACTCAGTGACATCACTTCCTGAAAAAACAAAGGTATACTGCACTTTTGTATTTTCATAGGGTAGTGATGCACTGAACCTCACCAGTTGTCTACATAAGTTACAATACCAAACTTAAAAAAAATCAACTCATCACTTGTTTAAGAGTTAAACCTGTACTTCAGTTAAGATCAGGAAAGCTTTAATGAATTTTATTTTTATTTTGGATTTTATTGTTTGACCTAATTAGTATTTACCTTAAGATAATGATTTTTTTAACATGAACATTTATTATTCATCAGTTACTAATATATTGTACTATACACATTTTTAACCACTAAGGTAAAAAAGTAATGTCTTTTGGCTTTTCTCGGTTAGGGGTCGCCACAGTGGAATGCCGGTCCATTTATGATTGGCAGTAGGTTTTTACAGTGCCAAGGTGCCAGCCCGACTCCCAACCTTCAACGAAGGCACACCCATTCATGCACGCACCTACCTGCATGTCTTTAAATGTTACTCGACTGCGGGGAGGATATGCAGACTCCACACAGAAGTCCAGCTGACAATCGAACCTGAGAACCTCTTGCTGTGAGGCAACAACGCTAACCGCTGCACCACCGCGGCCATTTGTAACCACTAAGGTACTTTTGGGAAAACTGATTCAGTTTGTTTTTCTAAGATGGATTGTGTATATCCTGTGTAATTTTTTTGTGGGGGAATTCAAAGTTTTATAGGTGTTGTGTGTTGCTTAGGTATACTGAGTGACAACTTCGGATTACCCCTTCCTCTGCCCTGTACCGATAATCAGGCTTTTTCCTCATCTACAGCATAGATACTTACCCTGTCCTGACTGTTCCTTCCTCCAACATTCCTAAAAAGAAAAAGCAATTAAACAGATATCGTTGCCTATAGCTTGGGCTCAATCAGTGCCTCAGAAGATGGTAGGTGACTCTACAATGGCCATCGTTGGCTCCTCAGACCACTTACTGGTTTCCTCTAATCCCTCTGGTGTAGCCTTGCCTGTCATTATGGGCCAGGGGTCAGATGCATCCTGTTTAGCTATTCCAGTGCCCAATGTGGACATGAGAAAACCATCCATTTTAGGTGCTGGAAACACCCTGGGAGCGACCTTTTGAGCTGGCTAGGGAAAGAGACCTTTTGTATAGCCACATGGCTGTGGAGCCGGCCCTTTGGGTACTGCACATCTTCATACTGGAGGACTGTGCAGCAAGTAATAAAGTTACAGCAACTTGCATTACATTTAAGGTCATTATTTCTTGGGGGGGGGGGGGTGGAGAGGAGGTAGCTTTGCAATGCAATCTCCTTACCATAAAGAAGACTGCAAAACCATGTAGGGCAGTAAAGTCTTTGTGGGTGGTTCTCCTCTTAGTGGCTGTATTATGTTAAGGTATTGCCTGTGACTGGGTACATCTTGATACCAAGTCTGCAGTCCCTAGGAAAGTGAACCATATTTTATCTTTCCAGGGAGTGTTATGTAGGGGCCATTACTCGGGACAGATTAACATGCATGCTCAGTTTGTTTAGTATTGTTAAATGAGGTACTATATCAAAGGACTTAAAATCTCAATAGATTACTTCTACAGGAAAAACCCTTGGCAACTAAATCTTTTATGTTGCCATAAGAATTACATAATTTATTTAGTCAAGATTTACCCCTCAAAATCATGCTGTTCCGTATACATTAAAGGTCTAAAGAAGTTGGACTACATTTGCCAAGACTACTTATCAAACTAATCAGCCTATAATTGTCAGGCTTGTTAAGGTCCCCTTTCTTGGGAACTGGAACAACCATTGCCTTTTTCCCCTTATCTAGCTATAGATAATTGTTTAAGGCTTTCTGAAGCAAGAAAGTAAGGCAAGAAGAGTATATTTTCATAAATCCTTGACAAAATACCATTTTGGCCATCAGGACACAGAATTATACTTTATCTCTTTTAAAGCTGCTAAAAAGACATGCTTTCATCTAAGGCAAATTAATCATCAATTCATTCACCTAGGACAGGAGAAAAACAAAACACAGTAACACTTGTAATGCCTTTTTTGTATACTTCAGTTGAATACCTCATAGCTCTTTATGGTGTCTTGAATGTTTGGGGCTGGATTTTTTAATTAAATGACTTGGCAATTAATAACAAAACAGCATTTGAATGCTTAAGTTGTAACAAACAAAATGGCACAAAGATTGTTAATTTGGGCTGCATTGCTATGGAGATATCCAGTGTTTGTCAGTTGTTTTTCATATATTCATGTTTAGATTCATAGTTAACTGAAAGTGCCATTTATTGTTTATTGTAAAGTGTCATACTGGGAAACAGAAAAAAAAATGTGCCAGATTCATTAAGTGCTACATGAAGTGCAACAATCATGTTGGCATCACAACGTGCCACCAACATGACAGTGTGTAATTTAGTATTTATTAAGTGGCTGTACACATTGTGTAGAGCTGCCAAACAAAGGGAAATGGCAGAATATTAAAGCATAAAGAGCCAAAGTGCATGCTAATTAATCAGTCCAATGTGGCGGAGCTATTCAGGAAGCTATAAAGCAATCGTGCACTTTCATTGTAGCCATTTGCCATGTACACCAAAATTCTTTGGAGTACAGGCACACTTACACTTAGGAAAAAAATATTAGGTGTTGCTACTGCAATTATTATGCAGTATGTCCAAAGGGCTTTAAATCAGGGTGCTGCTGTTGCTACTGCCAGACCCTGGGCAAGAAGAACGGTGTTTAGACCCTGTTTCACTTATCATGGACTCCATGAAACAAAAATTGTTGAGAGATACAGGGTGGACAGGCTAACACTGGGGGAAATATGCAGCCTCTGCCACCCCCACCTCAGGCAACAGGGAAATCATGGAGAACCTATCCCAGTGGAAACAACGGTATGTTTAGCATTACATGTACTAGTTACAGGTACTTTCCAGTGATCCACAGGGGATATATTAGGAGTGTCACAGGCATCACGCCTCTAAAATATCACATCAATGTTGTAATGATGATGCTAAATGAAATACAGTATGGTTCAGCAGTTATATAACTGATTGTTTACATGTGAATAGGAACAAGAAATCAAGAACTTTTTCTCAGCAATGCATATTGATAAATCCAATCTTTTGAATAAGCAAGTATTGGCTATCCACTGTGTGCATCAGACATATACGGAACCGTAAGTCACATAGACGTGCAAAGGGCAGGGCACAGTCATCACATGATTTGCACATGGTGGGGAATAGGAGGGCAAAGCTGACACCAAAGAGCTGAGTGTGTGCAATTAAGAAACACATGTATCTTCCAGAATATAAAGTGTTTGGGGCCCAGTAACAATAGATGTATAGCAGTCAGCAGTACCGTTTAGACAGCTTGCGTGTGTGTAAAGTGCAAGGGATTTTTTTTCAATGTGCATGCATGTGTGTGTGTGTCTGTCTGTCTGAACAGTGAAGTACAATGCTAGCACTACGTCCTGGCATCTGTGACAGGTTTGAGCTGTGTATGGTAGACTTCTCAGTTCAGCGGCGTCTCCCCTGACCATGAGACCTACATCTGCCATGTGCTGCACTGCTAGTTCCATGGCCCTAGCTAGAAACCTTACTGATACCTAAATGTTAAGTGATGTCTGCTGAATGAACTTTCCTCATACTGTGTCCAGAACCATGGCCTACCGCATCTGGGTGTGGACACTGCAGTCACTATGGGAGCAGGAGCTTGCACAGCCATGTCTGCTAACACCAGAAGATGTTGGGGCTCTCTAGCTACATGGATGCCAACACTCACCGAACAGATATTCTAGCACAGAAACTGCTTGATCAAGTGTGTTGTTCATCCTAAGGAGGTGGCGACATGGTACAGTGAGTCACTTACATCAGAATTTATGATATTTAGTAGTTGCACTACATGCTGAGGATGTTCAGGGAGAAGCGATTTTACAAAAAGTTTTTAAGTACAAAGAGTGCTGTAGGAGATTGACAGATCTAACATTCAAACGCTGGCATTAATGACTACAGTTACTGGCCCTTAGTAAAGAAATGTTCGTTTCAAAGGGAGTAGTTTAAGCATTAGTAAAGATAATATATGGCAATAAAACAGATGGATTTGCTATTATAAAAACATTGATATGAAATGAGGTAACATAGAGGAAGAAAGGAATACACCTACAGTGTTTGCAGCCTAATATAGTATGCGAACCTACCTCTGCTAATTGTTTGCAATATCCCAATCATCCAGGCATTTACTGTCAAATTTGAAAGGAGAATTTTCATAACTTATTTCTGTTGCACTTTCACTGTGACTTGATGCCATGTCTTGATGCCATGTCGCATTATTATTACATCCAAAGTCTCTTTTTTTTCACCTTGTTAATTTATGTATGGCTTTGTGGCAAATCTGGAAGATACTATAAAATGATTGCTTTCAATACCCTTCTTTAAGGATTCAGATCCATATACAAGTTTTTTTTTCTTGTATCATTTTGCATGCCTTTTGGCATTGTGCACTATTGACTGGCAGTGTTTAATAGTATTGAAATGCATTTCACCCCAAGGTGAAAACCAGTTTTATTTGTAATGACATCAATAGAGCAGTGGAGACTGGTATTGGTGCACTTTACTCAACAGTCTAAATGTACTGGGTGAATAAATTAAAGGTGTTGCACTCCTATCTGTGTGGCATAATGCTTAGAGAAACAGTTCAGGTGATGCAGGGATTGAAACCTGTTCTCTGATCATTAAACTGAGGAAGTTCATAATAATTCTTCACACTCATTTGTGTTGTATGAATATGTTGATGTGGTAAACTCAAGGTGAGTACTCACTGAAACTGACAGATAAGTCATTTGAAATGATTTAAAGATGATTTGTTTATGCTGTGTGAACAATGTCTCTCACTGTTCACCCTTTCTGCTTCAAGTTGTCAGTGTGCTTCAGTAGTGTTATTTTAATGCTGGAAAGTAGCAGTTCCTTTGTGGTGTGATGACCCAATGCTCATGTGTAGAAAGGTTTTTGAATGATTTCAGGGGTTTTAATCCAGCCATTAACTAAATGGTAATGAGTATTTTTGGTACACTCGCCTACATGTATGCATTGGCTACATACTGTTGTGTGCCATCATTACCTTTCTTCTGTCATAATCTAATTTGTCCATGCCTCCATGTCCCCTTCTGATGTGCCTTATCCCTTTTGTATCATTAATCTTCTTCCTCTGTACTTGCGTAATGTCTGATGCCAGGCAACAAATGCAGCAAAGGCTAAATGGAAGTACACAGCTTTTGGTGATATCTTGGGATTTGATTGCCTTCATCTGCATTATTCTGTCTCACTTCACTGTGATGTACTAAGCTATGGTATAGTCAGTTTAATGTACTTTTGAACAAGTTGAAGAGTTGGATGTATGGATTACAGTGGTCAGTAGGGTAATAAAGATGAATACATACATTCGTGTTTGCTGAAATCTGTTGTCAAACCATAGCTATCACAGTTATGAGTTTTGATGTGGTGTGCTCAGATAATACTCATGTAAAATGATTTTCTTGGCATGCTGTAAATATTCAGATAGATGTGGATGATATATTTTTGGATGTGCTGTCTGATTCTTGTGGATGTAAATATTGGCTACAGCTTTAATTAACACATCATTGTCTTGCTACTGTATTCGTGTCCTTCATACCAATTGTGAAGTCTTTCTTGTACAGATGTTTGCATGGAAGTTGGCACAGAGCTGCATGTAATACTAATTACCGATGTATGTTCAGTACTTCAAGATATGATTACATGTGTTAAAACTTTGCCATCAGCAGCGTAATTCAGCTTAGCATCACTGAGCTAAAAGAGCACAATAAAAAAGGAGAAAATCAAAGAATTATATTTTTCTGTTACACAATGTTTGTATTACCAGTGTCATCAGGTGATCTTGATTTCAGAATGATGTTGACTCACTTAATTCATTTGTTTAAAATATATGTCTGCTATACAGTGTTTACACTTGCACTGTGTTACCTGCTTGGATAACCTGTTTATATCCATCAGTGTCATTCTGCAGTGAACTATCCTATGTCCAACTTGCATGTTTGTCTTGCCAATGCACATAGTGCAAGTATGAGAGAATACAAGTGTGCAGTGTTTCCCATATGAAGTAACAGGAACGTTTGATTAATAATCTAGTGGTGTTCAACAGTCAATGTGTATGTCATCTCATTGTGTGGAACATGTCATTGTCCCTCACAGTAACACACTCTACAGTAAGGACAACATCTACATTTCAATATAAAAATATATTATTACGTGTGGACAGTCATAGTATTGATGCATTGTCTTGAACACACACAGACGTTTGTTCTATAACCTGTGATGTACAGTACCATTTCTTCCAAACACTGCATTTCACAAATATTCCAATGTGCAATTTTGCATACGTATTGTCCATCTTCTCCTGTGGTACTTGGGATTTATACAGTGCTGCCTAGATAGTGTAAATAGGTAGGAGGCTGAGTACCCTACATGGAAAACTTGTATGGGTATGTGAAAGGCTTGTTGTTGTCTCCAGTTCTCCTAAAGAGTATACATTTCGATTTGCACACATCTCTCTCATACCAGTTTTTATGGAAACATCCTCTATTAAACACACCGATGAGGTCATCCTGACAAAAGTGCACTCTCTCCTATTAAGAATCTGACTTCTCCTGTGACATTTATGATTAGTGCAATGGACTTTAGATTGTGTAACTACATAGATAGGAGGTTCGATGCCCACCATGGAAGACATGTGTGTTTGTGTATGTGTACACAGTGCTTGTTGCTGTCTCTAGTTCTCCTGAAGAGAAAGCATTTAAATGTGCACACAGCTCCCTTATACCAGTTTTATGGAAATATTCTCTGTGAAACACATTGAGGCCATCCTGACAAAAGTGCATGCTCTCTCTCTCCCTTAAGAGTCAGATCTCTCTTGTGGTGCTTGCAACCAGTACTTTGCTCTCCAGATTGTGTAACTAGATAGGTTGGAGGTTCAGTGCACAAAACAGAAGACGTGTATGTGTGTTAGAGTGAGGGTGTTTACAGTTAAGTAAGCATGCACTCAATCTCTACTCTGGATAAATACTTTAAAATGACAGAAGACTCCACCATCCCCCAAGTCCGTGTTTCACAGCCACAGTTTTTTTGCCATGTAAGGGTATAGCTATGCATACTGTTTGTTCTCTAATGATTACAATTTTATATACATTAAACAAAACCTTGATTTTAGGCAGTACTCTGTCCACAAATTTGTAAATTAATGCATCAAATAGTGCAGTGGGTTGAAAAAAATATCCATGTAATGTTTTTTTTAGGAAGAGTGACACACACATTGGTTAAGTGGGGTGGGAGGGGGAGAACGTTTCCCTTCTTCAAATGTCAGGTTTTTTTTTGGGGGGGGGGTGGCATCAGTAAGCGCTCACAATTACAACATATTTTCTGTCTACATACCTGTTTGAACACACTGATGAGGTCAGTGTTTCACAAGTGAACTATTGCTGTTTAAATGTCTGACTTCTCCTGTGGTGGTTGCATGTCTTACACTATTCCCTAGAATGTGTAACTAGATAGGTAGGATGTTTGAATGCAGCAGTGTTTAACTTTTACAAGTGCAACTGCCAATAAATTCATGATTGTTTTACACACATTTACAGCAGCAACTTATATACAACCACTGACTGGATGTAAAACTAATGTTACCAGGTATAGATACTGTACAAGTCATTTATATTCCTTATTCTCCTGTGTCACTGGCTGCTGATAATGTGCTGTGAAGATGGTGTAAGTGGATAGGCAGGTGGTTTAACTCCATCACTGCTTCAATAGTGTGACAGGGATTGCTGTCATAAGCCATTGGCCACCTCACAACCACATTTATGTATACGTCTAATTATGGCATTGAATTACATTGGCACTATGTGACACTAGCAAATCCTAGCATCTCCAGGTTGCATGGCTTTGATAGTGTACTTTGTACATTGTGTAAGTACATATGTAGGATGTTTGAGTTCAGTTGTGGGTCTCTTTCACCCTCATACTGTGTATACTGTTCTGCAATGTCAGTATGCATTCCTGGCATTTTCTAACATAAACATCCAGTTAATAAATGGTGGTGATGGCATCCATTTAACTGTGCAGTGTCTCAGTTGTATCTCAACATGGTCGTGTGGTACTTGTGATTCAGGCAATGATGCTTAGCTTATGATCTTGGGTAGTTATTTCAGATATATCCATTACTGCTCAGATTAAGTTGTGCTAGTGCTATTGTGACTGTACATGCCACTAACACTGTTATCAAGCATATTTTCTTTTTACATTTATAGATGTTGATCCCTCTTACTAAAAGCTGCAACAGTTTTTCACATAGCAATGCTTTCAGTCTGAGTAATGATTAGGTTTGATTACATTTTCCTTACATATGTAGGAAGTGTTGGCCTCTGGCACAAGAAAATGTGATGGCATGCTGTCTGTTGTTGACTTTTTACAGCAATTACAGGCACACATATCAATTGCAGTAATAATAATACGATATCATGCCTTCACATAACATATCTCACAATTGTATTGACATTTCTACCTTGGTGCATTCATGCTGTAAAATGTCTTGTATTGTGTGCTATCAAATGCTCATGTGTTCAACATCCACATTCAGTGCCTGTTAGCATTGTTGAACCTTAGACTGTGATGCATGAATGGCATCTAACACAGTTGTAATGTGTCCATTTACAGTGTGAGTGTCCACCACCATCCCTTTCATCTCAGAGATTGTTTACCACACATACACATGATGTATTAAGTTAGCATAGGTGGATTGTCATAATATTTTTAAGACTTGTACTGTGGCACTTGTGCTTTATCTAGATGTCATTAGTCAGTAGAATCTAAATGGCATTAGTCAGTAGAATCACAAGGCTTGTTGGTCTGTTCCTGACAGGAGTGACATTTTGTGAATATACTGACATTACATAAACACCATTGTATCTAGTTATTCATATCCATTTTTATGTTGGACAGTGATATATCATCATAGGTTGTGATTGCATGGCAGTGAAATATTTATATGGGACATACCACGCTAAGAGTGCTACCATGGCATGTACATTGAGTACTAGTTTGTATAGCATATCTACACAGACTGCAGTTCAATTCTGAGACAGTGTGCGTCCTGCATGATGGAAACAGCTTCCTTGTCACATAAGCAGTCATAGTACAATGCTCAGTGTTGTGTGGACAGTAACATGTATAGCTTTTTGCACACACTGAATAAATCCAATTATTCATATTATTTTCTTACCTCCTGTCATAATGTCCACATTTAATTCAGTTATTTGAGACTGCCTCCATTGCTATCTGATGTGGCATGTGCAGTCAATACAGAGGTCTGGAGAGAGCCTTGTATAGTATGCAGGAGTTTGAGTCTGTTTACATCCGTCTGTCAGACAGCCATGGCTTACACACACACACACACGTACAATATTTATGGCAAAACTCAAAGGGCCACCTTTTTCGGGTATTTTCCTACAGGTGAGTCATCAGTATACTCCTTATGGTAGGAAAGTTCTATGAGCACTTCAAGAGTATTCTTTATTACATGACAATACGTGTATTTCTCTGGCGATCATGATTGTTATCCATCTCTCTGATATATGATATTCATCGTGTTTCACTGTTGCAGTCCTTACAAAATGGGTTATCTGGCCTCCTGGTAGTCCACAGTCGGCCAGAATACCAATGTCCTTGATATATGACGTCAGCTGCCTTCGGTTTAGGTGTGACGTCAGGACGTCAGGTACAGAAGAAGGCAGCTGACGCCACTTCCTCAGTTTCTCTTGCCACGGAGCCCAAAGCAGAAGCTTTTTGCATGAGTGCCAGTTGGCCGAGTACCTTCTTTTTGTATTCCGACTGCTTAGTTGAAGACATCCTCAGATAAGTACCCCTTTGGAGACCCCCTTTTCTTGCTTTAATGAATGTCAGAGAAAGTTGTTAACTGTCTTGCCTGTGGAAAACAGATTCCGCACCGTGATTTTCACTCCTATTGTATTATTTGTTTGGGCCTTGAGCATGACGTCCCTAATTGTGTTCTCTGTGCATCTTTCAACCCGCGTACCATATGCCGTAGAGCTAGGATCTTGTTCAAGCATATCGGAGTTCAGCCTAAGTTCGTCGGTATGGCGTCTTCTGGTCTCCTGACTTCGGATGTTCCTAAGAAGTGCAAGGATAAGGACTGCGACAGGCTTAGGGTCAAATTAGCCGACGACGTCCCTGTCAAGTAGGTTGTCGGCCCAGCGGTAGTCAGTGAGGCACTTTCTTTGCCCCTGCAGTCCACTGATGTTCAGCAGTAGGCATCTGCGGAGGCCTGTTCTGAGTCCTCCTTACCGCAGGCTTCCACCTCATCTTCTAACCCTCTGCCATTCGCTGCTTCTGATGGATCCGGAGCCACTAAGCAGGCCTCAGCTTCTGAGGCCTCTCTTCTCCGCCCAGAGACCAGATCCAGACCAACGACCTTAAGTGGCTAGGCCTCCTGAGTCCCTCCGGCTTTCTAGCAGGTCATCCAGCTGAAAATCTACTCCTAAGCAGGCATCGGCCTCCCCTCAAATGCCTCAGGCTCAGATGGCAAAAATGGCTAGTGATCTCTTGACCCTTATCAAAGGCTCTCAGCCACCTCTTTCTAAAAGGATTAGGGAATTGTCCCCCAGAAGCTTTCTCTGCCTCAGACTCTGAGGTTTCCAGAAACTCTGCTGATGAAGAGGGAAAGTCTCCACTTTTTTCTTGGTTTGAGGATTCTGATGCAGAAGACTTCATCCCTTCTGTCTCCCCTCCAGTAGATTTTTCTTTTGGAAATACTCTGAATACTCTAAGGGAGCATTTCAAATGGGAAAGTCAGGACTACCCTCAATCTAAGAAACGGTTTAGGGAATTATTGGATTTGCCAGAGCATAAGCCTTTGGCTATCTGTCCAGTTTTGGAAGTTGTTGATGATGTTTTCATGGAAAATTCTTTGAATCCTAATTCTGTTCCACCTGCTCCCAGAAAGCATGACAGGTATTAGAGTTCCTGACTCTCATCAGTTCCTTTTCAAGAATCCTACTGCTGATACAGAGATTATTTCTCAGAGTCCTAATCCTGTTCCTTCTGACAGGGAATCTGGGGCCTTGGATAGATGGGGTAAAAAGGTTTATACTTCTTCCACCCTAGCCATTAGGTCTGTTAATTGCCTTTTTCAAATGCTTAAGTATCAACAGCATACTTTGGAGACTATTAAGGTTAAAATTGCTGGTGTTCCTTCCCTGATGGAGAGTAAGGACATGCATGATTTATTGAATTCTGCCACTCTTGTCACTAAACATTCTTTACGTTGTGGTTTTGACACTTTGGAGGCCTCTTGCAGGGCAACAGCCTCTGGTTCTGTCATTAGAAGACATGCTTGGCTCAGGGAACAGCCCCTTTCTGAACCTGTCAAATCTAAATTACTGGATGTGCCTTTACACAAGGACAATCTTTTTGGTAGCAAAGCAGAAGAGGTGCTGAAAAAGTTGGAGGATAAGGCCTAATCTATGCAAACTGTTAAAGATTTTCTGCAAGTTCAGCCTCCTCGTTTTAGTAGACATTACCCTTCGAAGAATTGGACTTTTCCTGACCCTAGTAAACAGAGTCGCACCAGGTCTAGGGGTTACAGGTCTTCTAGGGGGACAGACTTCCACCCCTCAAAAGGCTAAGCACTGGCAGGCTTCTTCTTCAAAATCGAGGAGTTCTAAGCAAACTTCCCAAAGCAAGCATTCCCAATGACTCCAGCCTTCCCCTGCCTGCCTGCCTCTGTGGGCCCAGGGTTTCCTTTGGGGGGAAGGTTAGCCATGTTTGCAAATGTCTGGTTCACAATCACAGATGACAAATGGGTACTCAAAATAGTATCCCAAGGCTACAAGTTCTCCTTTCCCACCTTCCCTGTCCACCAAGGATTCCCAGATATCCCCCCAAATCAAAGGGCAGAAGCAGAAAGTCAAGTTTCTTCTTTACTAAACCTGGGAGCAATAGAGCCAGTTCCTGCACTACAAATAAGCCAGGGTTTCTACTCAAAACTTTTCCTGGTTCCCAAAAAAGGGGGCACCTGGCGCCCTATTCTGGATTTGTCCATTCTAAACACATTTCTGGTAATTCCCAAATTCAAGATGCTCACCCTTCAGCAGTTGCTGCCAATGCTGGCCAAGGATTCCTGTCTGGTAACTTTGGATCTCAAAGAAGCTTATCTGCACATCCCAATAAGGGAAAGCTGCAGGCAATTCTTTCGCTTTAGGGCAGGAAACAGGCACTTCCAATTCTCTGCACTGCCCTTTGGCTTATCTACTGCTCCCAGAGTTTTTATCAAATGACCTGGCTGCAGTCATTGATTTTTGCAGGCAAAGAAACATTCAAATTTACCCTTACTTGGACAATTGTCTTATTCAGGTAAACTCTCTGGAGCAACTTCTAAAGGATTTGGACATTGTAAAAGAACCTTCTTGCCTCTTTGGGCTACACCATCAACGAAAAGAAGTAAAAATTGGTACCCACCAGGGAGATTGTATTCCTGGGAACGAGCCTGAACACAGCCACCCAGATGGTATTCCTCCCTCAAGAGAAACAAATGGATCTTTTGTATTACTTCAAAAATTTGGCAGGCATGACCCAGCTCTGCAAGGCAATTTCTGCAAGCCCTGGGATTCATGGCTTCATGTATTCTGATGATTCCATATGCCAAACTGCATACGAGGAAAATACAATGGTACCTCAAAAGCCTTTGGTGTCAACACACTCAGGATTTAGACTTGATACTTCCTCTGATTCCCTGCCTACAGACGGGAGTTCCTTTGGTGGGCGACGGCCTGTGCACAGAACAAAGGCTTGCCTTTCTGTCCACCTCCTGCCAGCCAGACTCTCACCACAGATGCCTCGGAGCACATGCTACACTTGGGGAGCACATCTAGAGGGCAGATGCATTCAGGGGACTTGGAACTCTCAACAGGTTCATTTGCACATAAATCTGAAGGAATTGATGGCAGTCCAGCAGGCCTTAATGGCTTTCAAACATCTTCTCTCTCCTGGTATTCTTCTGGTCAGGGCAGACAACACCACAGTCATGTGGTACATCAACAAGCAGGGAGGAACGCACTCTTACCCCCATGTAGACAAAACATGATACTATGGTCCATAGCAGCTTCCATGGGCATTCATCTGATAGCTCAGTTTCTTCCAGGAAGGCTCAACGCCTTGGCAGACCGGTTGAGCAGGCAGGTCCTGGATTCTCACGAGTGGCAAGTAAACAAGACCATCTTCTATCACATCATTCAGCGTTGGGACACTCCCCAGGTGGATCTCTTCTCATCTCCAACCAACCAACCACCTTCTTCCAACCTTTTGCACCAGGGATCATCACAGCAAAGCTTGGAAAGTGGATACTCTGTCCTTCCCCTGGACACAGCTCTTGATTTATGCATTCCCTCCTCTGCCTCTTCTTCCCAGAGTACTGTTAAAGATAAGGGATGAAAAATTGAAGGCCATCATCATAGCTCCAGACTGGCCCAGACAACATTGGTATCCACTACTTCGCAGTCTCGGCTTTGGCATCTTCCCCTGATACCAGATCTTTTGGTTCAGGAGGGGGGAAGAATTCTGCATTCTCATCTTCAGACTCTGCATTTGGCAGCTTGGCTCATAATTTAAACCTTTCCCAGCAAGTGGTTGAGGTCCTTCATGAGGCCAGAAGGCCTAGCACTAGGAAATCTTATGCAGATAAGTGGAAAAGATTCTCCATTTGGATGCAGACTAGAGGGGAATACCCTTCTCAACCGTCTCTTCCTCTCTTTCTTGACTATCTGGTAGGCTTGCTTAATGGTGGATTTTCCTTTTCTTCTATCAAAATCCATGCTTCAGCTATTTCTGCTCATTGTTCCTTTGAGCATCTCATTTTCTCTCATCCCTTGATGAAACCGTTCCTCAGGGGAGCTAGCAATTTAAAGCCTCCCAGAAGGGCATCTACTCCTGCTTGGGATCTCAATTTTGTACTTGAGAAACTTACTCTGCCTCCTTTTGAACCAGCTGCCTCAGCAGACTTGAAGTTTCTCTCCTGGAAAACTGCCTTTCTTTTGGCTATTACTTCAGCTAGAAGGGTTTCTGAGCTCCAGGCCTCAATAGCAGTAGAGCCTTTTATCATCTTCCATGTGGATCCGATTTCTCTTCAAACTAATCCCTCCTTTATGCCTAAGGTGGTTTCTAGCCTGTCTCTTAACCAGTCTATCCACCTGCCTACCTTCTTTCCTAATCCTCAGAATAAAGGGGAAAGGTTACTGCATTCCCTGGATGTGCATAGCTCGAAAGTCGGATCAGTTGTTGGTCAGTTTTGCTCCTGGAGCTCAGGGCAAAGCTATTTCTAAACAGACCATTTCTAAGTGGATTGCTCGTTGTATTCACTTTTGTTACTTACAGGATGGCAAGGTTCCTCCTCAGAGTATTAGAACCCATTCTACTAGGGCAGTCTCTACCTCAGCAGCTTTCTTAAGAGGTGTACCTACTAGGGACATACTGGAAGCAGCTACATGGACTTCTGTCCACACTTTCACTAAACATTACAATTTACCCTTGTTTTCTAAGTCCAGGGCTGGTTTTGCCACTACAGTGTTGCAGGGCATCCTTACCAACCCTTAAACAGTGGGTGTTCCTCCTCCCTTTTGTTTTTTTCCTAGGCTTTAGGAATCAACCCATTTTGTAAGGACTGCAACAATGAAACACGATGAGCATGGTACAGTTGTGTACACTTACCATACATGTAGATGTTCGAATGTATTCACTGTTGCAGTCCTGGTCCCCCCCCCCTTCCGTCCCCCTTTTTTCCTAGGGCACAGACTGGATTTTCTTTTCCTGGTCTAAATTTTTTTGTGGGGGCTCCTGACAGTTAAGGCAAGAAAAACTGAGGAAATGGCGTCGGCTGCCTTCTTTTGTACCTGATGTCAGGCCTAAACCAAAGGCAGCCGATGTCATATACCAAGGACTTTGGTATTCTGGCCGA
This sequence comes from Protopterus annectens, assembly GCF_019279795.1. Taxonomy (NCBI): domain Eukaryota; kingdom Metazoa; phylum Chordata; order Ceratodontiformes; family Protopteridae; genus Protopterus; species Protopterus annectens. Next base: position 829,393,788 of record NC_056731.1, read on the forward strand.
CTGTGGACTACCGGGAGGCCGGATAATCCATTTTATAAGGACTGCAACAGTGAATACACTCTAACATCTACATTTATGGTAAGTGTACACAACTGTACTTTTTGGCATGTGTTTGAAAATGACATAATGCAAATGTTTCTTATTTCACTCATTGCTCATATGTGCTATGTATTAACAAGGTAATTATGCTCTGTGTTACACGTCTTCCTCTGGACATGTCTTTACTACTGCATTTCTTTTCATCACACTATGCAGGTTAAAGGTGGATGAGTGATTCCATAAAGATTTCTTAGTATATGACATGCTGCGAGACCATCAGAAACTGATTGGTCCTCTGTTACTACACTTTGTATTATGTTGCTGCTGTTGAAGCTGTTATGTTACTGTTATCTATAATTCCATGTGAACATGCCCAGTAGTATTATTATACGAGACATGTTCGCAAATTAGCAATGGTGAAACTGAACTCCTAACATGTCATCTGCTCGTCTTGTTATTTTATACTTGTGTATGTTTGTTATTAGAGTAGCATTTACATAACTATGCAACACTTGCTTGTCTATTACATCATCGTAGATGATGAACTCCTTTCCTGTTGGTGCCACAGTCATTTCTTTGGAAAAACATGTCCATTTTTGATGTACCTGACATTACAGCTGTAAGGTCATTTTGTTCTTATGTGTACATGCTGAGATGGATAATACAGTGGTGCTATCAACTTGCATAATAAATTTCCTGTGTATACTTCTCATATGGAGTAACTGTATTCTATGCATTCATTCCATAAAGTATGCTCTGCCCCTTCTGTTATCTCAAGTCAGCATTTAATTAACATGTATAGTACATTTTCACTGCCCTTTATTACAGTGCAGTTTTATGTACCTATCACATCCTTTATTAGCATACCTTTTTTATTTATGTGCATAACTGCAGGATTGTCTTAGACAATAATCCTCATCATGTCAATATTGCCGAAGTTGTGTCACATGTGCCTGTTATACACTTTCATTACATTTGCCTGTGGGATATTAGTGCACTTTAAACATTTCCCCCTTCAGCATTATTTATTCATTATAACACAATTTAGTGTAACAGTTCCCCTCGCTCAGTATTGTTTTCCTGTACTTGCCTTTAACTCATTACATCTGAGTGACGCCTCCAGGTGCATCTGCAGTTAACTCCTACACCTGTAGGTGTCAAATATTGCCTGTTCATATTTGCATCAATAATTCCAAAACCGTGCTATGTACAAGGTTTTAAAAGATTTCATCTTAAAGTTTACACAGTAGCAAGCTCAATTGCATTATTATTTGACCTCTGTCTAGTGCAGGTAAAAAGACATTAATTGTGTTTATGATATTAATTTATATAGATATTTTCATATTGTTCTAAATACTCAGCAACCAAGTAACACAGACAGAACTCCTTAGCCTCTTATAAAAGCTCTCAGATTAATAAAATGCTGTTGTCAGTATGTGTGTAGCTTGAGTTGTTGCTGAGATATTGTAAGTTGTTTCCAAAATATTACAAACAAAATAATTACTGTGTTTACCATGACTTATAAATTTCAGTTTAAGACCTAGAACCTAAAGAATACTACCATTATAACAATAGTTTGTGCTGAAACGTTTGCAATTTATACTTCTTTTTTAACCCCTATGGTTCCAGAGATATGAACATTTGTTTAAAATGTGAGGACGTAATTTGATTCTCTCAAAAGGCTTAGGCTCCACCCATTGGAAGTTACAGTGCAAACTTCCTGAGCTCCATTGGAGTGAATGTCTGGGCTAGAGCACATGCTCCTATCTGAGCATTGCGTATACTGTATGTGAGACATTTTGTTCACATTCTGTGCTTGTGCTTGCAAGCACCTTTCCTTGGCCACAAAAAGGTGCTTGTAAACATGTAGGCACAATGAGCAGCATGCATATTCAATTAGCACTGCTGCTTATCTCGCTAACACCCTTACATTGTGTAGAATTAATGCAGCACCTACACAATTGTTAATGAATACCACAGTTTGTCTGCTCATTTATAATACACTGTGCTGGAGATATGGCTAGTCATTTGCAAGAAGTTATTAAGATGTGCAGTGTTTCCATGTATACATTAACATTTTTAGAACCAGGCAGCTTAAAATCTATTGCATGCTCTCTGATGAAACCCCAGGTGGTGTTGAAAAAAAACATAAGTAATACTTGCATTGTAAGCGGTACAGTTTCATCAAGAGATCAAGACTTATATTATACTGTTAATTACATAAATAGGCATATTATCCATATTCCCATGAATATATATGTAAACAAGCACTTCAGAGCTTCTTGCTGTGACACTACATGTCTAAGCTGTACAGCTTCCAAGACAAAAAGTCTGTAGAACGTTAGAAAAACTATCAATCTGAAGTAGTTAACCTGTGGGTATTCGGATCCATATCGGATCCAAGCCGGCAACTTTACAAGCATGTGTTCCGAACTCCAAACTCCTCCCCCTTACCCATAATCCGTCACCATCCCCTGCCTTCCCTCAGATCTCTTATGCCGCTTCGTGCATCAGCTTCGTGGTCTCTGTAGCTCTGAGCCTTAGGGTTTTCGTAAGTGCTTTTGGGATATTTTTCTTTCTTTTGTGAGTGAGAAAGCTTCTTGTTAGTTCCCTTTCCTCCCCCTAAATGCTTGTTTGCTGAAAAGTTTTAGTTTGTTTGTTAGTTATTGTGTAGGCCCTTCCCTTCCCTGTAGGTGTGCGTGGTAAATAGTGTGCTGGGGTTTGGTAGGTGTGGCTGTGTGTGTGAAAATGTCGGATCAGCCGAAACCTACTTTCATAAAATGCACAGTGTGTGGCCATAAGCTTTCATCAGCGGATGGTCACACTCTGTGTGTTGTTTGCTTGGGCGTAACCCATTTATCCACCCAGTGCAATGTGTGTGCTGGATTCTATCCGAGGGCCCTGAAGGATAGGAAGGCCAAACTGGTGGCTAAAGGCCTGCTCCCTGCTTCCACGTTGGAATCTTCAGCCTTGGCTTCTGCAGTTCCTGCCCAACCCCCCTCAGGCTGGGACTCACCCTCCCGCTAGACCTGCTGAAGGGGCTGCGAAAGGGAGAGACAAAATAAAAGATGCAGACAGGAGAGACAGAGAGAAGAAAAGGGATAGCCCCCTTAACAGTCTCCAGATCGGGATTCCTTCCCTAGCCTGCCTTCCAAGGTATCAAGACCTGTGTTTCCTTGGCTCTACTCCCCCAGATTCTCCCCAGAGCCGACGGAGCTGAGGTCTTCCTCCAGATCCTCTCAGCGACCAGCCATATCCAAGTTGGTCGCTTCCTCTCCCTTGACTCGGAGTCTCTCTGAAATGGATATGGACGGGATGATAAGATTTATTCAGACCCAAATCCAGATGGGAGTCTTACCAGGCCCCTCTACCTCTGCAGGGGGGATCTCCATGCCCACCTTTCACCCAATTTCTCCTTCCCCAATCCAGCTTACGATTTCGGGGTTTATGGATCCGAGGATCTTTAGAGCTGAGGATTCGGTGCCAATGGTTCCTCCAACCTCAACTCCAGAAATTACCTTGTGTTCCTTAGATCGACCTGTTCGGATCCGAGCAGCTTTCTGGGCTGAGGATGGGGAGTCAGACCAAAGGGATGGAGGTGTCTTCGGCTCCGACTTTGTCAGATCTGAGCCGTTCCTTCGGCGCTTCGGCTACCATAGCCTCGGCCCCGATCCTCACGGCGGACCCGGGGAGAGCTTCCTCCTTGTTGGGTGGTAAGGAGGTGCACTCTCTATCGGCATTCAACGTGGTGGAGAGGGTTCTGTCCCAAGGATCGAGACCCCAGCCTATTTCCTTGGATTCCACCTAGACTCCTTCGAATTTGGTTATGACTCCCTTCAGCTTGTCTCAGGGACAGCCCGTGCTGGAGGAACCCCCGTGGCTCATGAGCCCTCTTCAGAGAGTCCCTACTGAAGAGGGTCCTCGTAAGCACACGTGCAAAAGGAGGCACCTGGACTCCCCTGAGTCCTTGACAGAAGACACTGATTTAGATAAAGGAGAAGGTTCCCCCAGGTCACCTCCCGAGGATGTCTCCTTTGGAGACATCATAGAAATCCTCCGCCAGAGGGGAGGTTGGTCAGCCCCAAAACCTTCTACGGATGAATCAGTGTTCCTGAAGGCTTTTGGCATGGGCCCATCTATGTCCTGGGTGTCCCTGACGGCGGATCCCTTAGTGCATCTTATCACCATGCGTGCAATGGAAGGAGCTTGACACCATAGAGCCGATACCTAAACATCTGGACAAGATTCTTTCTCCATCCTCGGACAAACAGGCATGGTATAAGGGATCCCCTGTGGACGCTATGGTGGTTGCAGCAGCCACCAAGAGGAAACTGGCTCAGGAAAGTTCCTCGGTCCACCCTCCGGACAATGAATTCAGGACAGTGGATCGATTTGGGAAGCGAGTATATTCTTCAGCGACGTTTTCCATCCGAGTTCTAAACTACTTGGCACACGTTATACGACTACAGCGAGACCTTGTCACAGAGTTTGCTGAGTCGCCCCAGAATCTTTATTGTAGGAGGACAAGCGTCTGTTCTCCACGAAAATGTCAACTCTGAAGTCAGTATCAAACATGTACATGCGTCTCCTTTCCCATACTACAGAAGGAGTAGCTAGGCTGGCTGGAAATGGCGTAGCTATGAGGTGACACACTTGGCTCAGACTGTGTCAGTTTGTGGACCCCTTCAAGACGTCTTTTACGAATGCTCCCTTCGATGGTTCTTCTCTTTTTGAGAAGACAGTATGTGACACCCTTGTCCAGAGTAAAAAACACGGGAAGACCTTGTCTGCTGTCGGAATCTGCTTCTCTAGTCCTCAAAGATCCTTTCCCAGGAATCAGAGAGGGCAAAAGAAGATGTGGTTCTGGAAATCATAGTTTTTACGGGACAACTCGTCCCCTAGAGGCAGAGGGGGACATGATAGACACCATCCCAGAGGCAGAGGGGGTCCGAGGAACTTTGGGTCTAGGGGGCCCTTCTCGGACAGGCCCGCGCAGTGGTCCTAAGGGGTTGCCCAACTGTCCTAATCTGGAGGCAGTCGGGGGAAGATTATCATTGCACCCAACGGCGTGGGAGTCCATAACTGCAGATCGTTGGGTGCTTCAAATAATAATCAGAGGTTACACCATCCCATTCGTTGCCCCTCTGATCCAACCAAAGTGCCTCCCAGATGTCCCACCCGTTCAAAGGGAGATTGCAGTGCTAGTGGTTTCCAAGCTGCTTCACAAACGAGCCATCAAACTGGTCCCCCAGATCAGTCCGGGTTTACTCCAGGTAGACCCATTTTGGACTTGTCAACCTTAAACCTGGCTGTCGCCAAACAGAAATTCCGGATGGTCACCCTGCAGTCCATTCTACCTTATCTTCGAGAATGCAACTGGATGTGCTCGATAGACCTCCAGGATACTTACTACCATATCAAGATTCACAGAAGCTCCAGGAGATTCCTTCGCTTCTGGCTGGGAGCCAGTCATTTCAGTTTAGAGCCCTACCCTTCAGTCTCACCACAGCCCCCAAGGTGTTTACCAAGGTAATGGCAGTCGTAGCGGCTCATCTGAGGCTTCAGGGGATTCAAGTATTCCCTAACCTAGACGATTGGCTCCTCACTGCTTCCACCAAGTGTCTTCTTTGCCAAGCCAGAGACTCCTTCCTTCATCTTGCAGACCTGCTAGGGATTACTATCAATGTTTCCAAGTCCCTCTTGGACCCAGTACAGATCTTGCACTTTATTGGGGCACGGCTGAACACCCTTCGACTGGAAGTCTTTCTAACTCCAGACAGGGTCTCGAGTCTACGGGTTCATGTATCAATAATTCTTGGCCCCAGGTTACCAAAGGCAGGCGACATTCTCAGAGCCCTGGGCTCTATGGCTGCAGCAATCTCTATCCTCCCCTGTGCGTCTCTAGCCACACAGTGGTCTTGGCTAGATCTCCCCATGGAATATCCAATTCAAGTCAGCAAAGCCAGCAGGGCGTCACTCCTATGGTGGCTCCAATTCCTGGAGATTGCAGCAGTGCGCCCATTTGTTTCACCCACAGCCCAAGCCACAGTGACCACAGACGCCTCCCAGCTCGGGTGGGGTGGCATTATCTGGGGAGGATGGTCCAAGGCACGTGGTCCCAGATCAAGACCAGATTGCACATCAGTGTTCTGGAGATGAGAGCAGTGCTTTTAGCGTTGCAAGCCTTTCACACTGTTCTTCCTCTGGGCACTATTGCAATTCAGTCAGAGAACATGTCTGTTGTCTGGTACATCAACAAACAGGAAGGAACCAGGTCTTACCCTGTGTGTCACGAGGCCATGAGAGCATGGGAGTAGACAATCTCCACCAGTCGGTTTCTGATTGCAACATACATCACGGGATGCTCCAAAATTTTAGCGGACAAATTGAGTCGGGCTATTCTAATGCCATACGAGTGGTCTCTGAAACAGTCGATAGCGGAGGAGATATTCCTTCCGTGGGGACAGCCTTGCTGCGATCTCTTCACATCTCATTCCAACGCAAAGTGCAATGAGTTCTTCGCTCTGATCTCCTCACCAGGAGATTCCCCCAGCGACGTTCCAGTCTATGCTTGGCCTCCCGAGTTACTTGGCGCTTATCCCCCATTACCACTCATTCCGAGGTTTCTTCAGAAAGCTTGCCGACTGGGGTGCAGAGTGATCCTCATTGCCCCGTTCTGGCCTCGTCAAGTGTGGTTCCTCTTCCTCTGGTCTCATGTTCTAACTCCTCCTTGGATTCTGGATCCCTGCCCAGATCTCATTTCTCATTCCTCATTCCTTGGGCACCTGTCCACCCAACATGGACAGCCTCAAGCTGACAGCTTTGTTGCTCCAGTTCCCTTGATTGCCAAGACTTCCCATCTTTCGTCTTCAGTGAAAATTATTCTGGTGGCGTCTCATAAGGCTTCCACTAGGAAGATTTACTGCAGTAAATGGAAATAATTCTCTATTTTGGCTTCTCAGAGAAACCTGGATCCTTTTACAGCCCCTGTCTCTGCAGTGTTGGATTTCTTAGCCAGCATTTTTCAGCAAGGGGCTTGTTCCTCCACGGTGAAAGTGCAACTGGCAGCTATTTTGAATTTCCATGTTGGTGAAAATATGAATGCCCTGGCCTCTTCTAGGCTGTGTAAGGCTTTTCTTAAAGGCACCTTTCTTTTGAGTCCTCCAGTTAAGGACTCTGTTCTTCCTTGGGACCTTACCTTTGTTCTCCAGGTTTTAGTTACTCCCCCCCTTTGAACCTGCAGCATCAGTAGATTTGAAGTTCTTATCCTGGAAGACAGCCTTCCTAGTGGCCATTACGTTGGCTAGAAGGGTTTCTGAGCTTCAGGCTTTGTCTGCCGTGCCCCCTTACTTGATCTTCCATAAGGACAGGGTTTCTCTCCGTACAAACCCTTTTTTCTTACCAAAAGTGGCTTCTGAATCAAAAATTAATCAAACAATTAACCTGCCTGTTTCCTTTCCAAAATTCCAGAACAAGGGTGGATATAAACTGCATTTGCTAGATGTTCATAGACAATTTTGTTTTTATTTACACAGAACAAGGCCCTTCCTTAAGTCTGACCAGTTTTTTGTGTCCTTTTCTAAGCCCTTTTTGGGTAAAGTCATATCCAAGGTTTCCTTAGCTAGATGGATTACACCACGTATTTTGCAAATTTACAAAGACAAAGGTTTGTCTCCACCTGGTCCTGTTAAAGCTCATTCTACCAGATCTATAGCGACTTCTGCTGCCTTTTGGTCTAGGGTCTCATTGGATGACATTTGTGCGGCAGCGACTTGGGCAAAGTCACATACCTTTCATTTCTCATTATAAGTTGGATTTGATCTCCAGAGGGAGAGCATCCTTCGGCTCTATGGTGCTCAGGATTACCCTTCCATGAAGGCCTCCCAGGAGTTTGAGTAGCTGGGGACTCTGTCCCACAGGTTTCAGATAAAATGAAGTTAACTACTTCAGATAAAGAAGTTATGTACTCACCATAACGTTCCATCTTAGTAGTTATACTTCATTTTTCTGCAACCTTCCCCCGAACCTTCTCATGAGATTTTCATGTATGGTTTATGCTAAGTTGAGTTGCTGATTGGTTTGAGTTGTGGCAAACACGATCTGAGGGAAGGCAGGAGATGGTGATGGGTTATAGGTAAGGGGGAGGAGCTTGGAGCTCGGAGCAGATGCTTGTAAAGTTGCCAGCTCGGATCCGATATGGATCCGAATACCCACAGGTTGCAGAAAAATGAAGTATAACTACTCAGATGGAACGTTATGGTGAGTACATAACTTCTTTTTCTGCATTATGATAAATTACACTATTGATGGTAAAGACTGTGAATTCACTAACTTCTATCATCATAGAGGACATATTTTTCTGAGTGTACTACTGTTTGCACTTTTTAATAGCATTTATGGATTACAAGATATTTATATTTGTTTAGCTTATGTTCTTTAACTTGATTTTTCAGAAAATGCTCAGGAATCAAAACAATGTATGTAGGCAGCTGGTGGTTGCCATTCCACAGGTGGTAGGTGTAAATGAGTTATATTCAGAGTCATTAATAATTGGAGCCATGTTACTCTTGCAAAAAATTAATCAGAAAACATATCAGCTGTTAAATTGTGTACATTTATATGAGTGAGTTATTGGTATTCTTGTCATATTGATGCTCTTAAATGCTTGTAGAGGGCCTTTGGTATAAGTAGTTAACTGCCTTTTATAATTTATTTCACCTTTCCTTAATTTTCTTTATAAAGCATTCTTTGCTGTTTTTTTATGTACTCAAATTTTGACAAGCTAGAAGTGTCTGCTAAACTGCCTGACATTGTTTATTATTTTATATTGATTCAAATTTTGATAAATGGAATTTTTGATAAAGTCTAACTGAATGAGTCCAAGGTCCATTCCTTCATCGGTGGGATGTGTTTTTCTGAATTAGTAGTAGTAGTATATTTTTAGAAGGGACAAATTGATCAACAAGAACATTACAGTTTCACAAAAGCATGACTGACCCTTTTAATGTGAAACAACAAGGAACATGGACTTTTAAAAACTTAAACTGAGGAACATTCCTCATAATGAGGTACATTTCAAACAAGAAATATCTTATTAAATTATCATGTATGGCATAGACTGTCATACATTTATATAAATGAACACAAACCATATTGACATAATTTTAGTTGCAAACATTATACATCACAAACCATATTGACATAGTTTTAGTTGCAAACGTTATACATCACAAACCATGTTGACGTAATTTTAGTTGCAAACATTATATATCACTTATCTATCCAGTCAGTAGCGTTCGAAAGACATGCGTAGAATGGGCGTGCCTTCGCCGAAGGTTGGGCGTCTAGCTGGCACCTCAGCACCCATAAAAATTCTACTGCCAATCATTAGCGGACCGGAGTTCCGCTATGGCGACCCCTAACCGGGAAAAGCCGAAAGAAGAAAAAAAATCTATCCAGTCATTGTCAGTCAAATATTACATAGCTCATTCAAATTCTGCCTTCTTTTAAACCTCCTCTGCATATATTGTTCCTACAATTACAATTCCTATTTTTTCTATGTAATTTGCTTCTATCTTTTTTTAAAGATCCCAGTTCCAGTTGTTTTATCTTGGTTACTATATTCACTACTTCTAGTAAAGTTGGTTTAGACTTTGATTTCCATTTTCTAGTAATTGTTTTCTTTTGACAGCCATCAAAATTAGAATGAACACAGCCTTTATTATGTCTAGGCAGTTTTGATTCTGTACCATAGCTAAAAAACAAATCATGTCTTTAGTTGCACCAATTTGCTCACGCAGCATCTCTGACAGAGCAGTCTGCAGGGAAACTTTAAAGTCTGCCAACTTGTGATACTCCCAGAAAATATGTTCCCAATTATCTCTTTCTTCCCCATCACACCTCCAACATTTGCTGTATACCTAAGGAAAAATTATTTGGAGTCTACTTGGGGTATAAAAATACCTATGTAAGCATTTCCAGGTAAAGATCCTAAATCATCTAGACTTTGTTGCACATTTGGGAGACATACATATATCCCCAATTGTTTCCTTGTGAATTGTTTATCCAATCTCTCTTCCCAATCCTTTCTAACCTCTATTCCTTTTTTAACAGTAGCTTCTTTTCTAGATTCTACTAAAAACTCTTCCAGTGCTGGTCTTTCACTCTGGGTCCCCTTTTTCTTTCTCTTTGCCTATATACTAATATCAGTCCTTGACAGGGAAGACTATCTCTAGTTTGCAGTACAAATAAATTCTTTGCCTCTTCTCATTCTATTACCTTTCCTTCTCTAATTATTTGCTACCAATACCTTGGTTCTTTTGCCAGTTTTCTCTAATAAGTTCCAGACCCCTCTTCCCACATATCCTTAGCTGCCACACAAGAATCCTTTTTAATCCATACTCTTTAAGTACTTCATTTTATCATGTCCCTATAAATATGTATATTACTAAACTAGTTCATGTATGAGTACATAATTTATAGCTATTGCCTTTGTTTTAGTTTCATTAATTTGTATCCCTAAAAGGGTTAGATTGCCACCTCACAGCAAGAGGTTCTCCGGTTCGATCCTTGGTTGGGGTGCATTCTATGCGTAGTCTGCATGTCCTCCCTGTGGTCGCGTGGGTTTCCTCCCACATCCCAAAGACATGCTGTAGGTGGATTGGACACTCTAAATTGGCCCTAGGTGTGAGTGCGTGCATGCATGTGTGTGCCTTCTGTGGAAGGTTGGGCACCGGCCTGGTAACCCGACACCTCAAAACTCCACTGCCAATCAGGAGCGGACAATTAATCTACAGTGGCGACCCCTAACCGGGAAAAGCCGAAAGAAGAGGAAGAATTTCTATCCCTAAAAGATTTGAAACTGTCTTAAAATGTTCCACAACACTGAGGTGTCCTTTTCTGGTTTTATCGGGTATAAAATATTATCATCTGCAAATAAAGCCAGCTTTTCTTGACAACCATACCAATTACATCTTTGAATTTCTGAGTCTCTTATTTTCTTTGTCAGTGGTTCTAAATATAGTGCAAATAAGTTGGAAAAGAGGACACCCCTGCCTGGTTCCTTTGCTCAAACAGAAATTATCAGAGGGGAATCTACCCACTTTAATCTTTGCCTCCGATCCTTCATATATCCTCCAAATTAACCTTATAATTTTATCAGGGAATGCAAATGCTTTCATTGCCATGCTTATAAACTCCCTGTTTACTGTGTCAAATGCTTTGCTGATCCCTTTGGATCAGCAATGTACTGTTAACGTTGTGAAATGTTTGCCTCCCCTCCACAAAACCACATTGATCCATGTCTGTCAATATTGGCATCACCTTTGCCTTTTTTTTTAACCATTATAGACATAAACACTTTATAATAATTGTCTAGGATTAAAATAGGCCTGTATGAAGCTGCATCTGATGGGCCTTTACCCTCTTTAGGTATTACACCCACCACTGCTTTCTTCCAGGATGTTGGTGATTCTCATCCTTTTAAAAAGCTATTAAACAAAACCTTCCAGATCTTTATCAGTTTCTTCTCTCCTAGCTTCCAAACTTCCACAGGAATAATACCATCCATTCCTGGGGATTTTCCTGTAGATTGTTATACATCACCATTTGTATGTCATCTCCTCCTGTCCTAACTATTAATTGAGCCTCATCTACCTCTTACCTTGGCATATTTAATTCTTCCATAAACATTTCTGTTCATACCTTTTCTTAATCTCCATATTTCTCTGCTTTATACAGGCTTTATTTCTAGTACCTCTACAGGATCTCTTCATTGTTATAGGTTCCCTAAGCTTGGCTACAACCCTTCCTACTTTTGTTGCCTGAGTCATTGCGCTAAAAGGTTTTGTGCTGTGGTGTTATCAGAAAACAGTTGCTTAACATCAGTCTTCCTAAACTCATGCTTGTTTACTTGCTTATTCATTCATTCAATTTATTTATTTATTTAGTTGACATTTGTTTACCGGGATAGTCTGATTGGGCACATGCCCTTTTTCAGCGGAGGCTGGGGGGAGCCCCGATTGATAAAAGTAACAAAAAACATAAGATTGTAATCTTATTCAATAGTAACATAAAAGAACAGAATTTATACATATACAAACTTATACATAAAAAGGCATATATATATATATATATATCGCATAAGTAGTACATATAGTAGGAAAAAAAGTTTGTTTTATGTGTTATACATATACAATCATGAATTTGTATAGATGTGACTGTTACTATTTCTATTATGCAAAAACTGTATGTGGTAGGTGAGAAGTTTGGGTACAATTAAGTAATTAGGATGACAGTGAAAAGATCAGACAGAGTATCTTGAGTGAGAAGCTAAGGTGATATTTGTGATGAGTTTATAGGTGAGATAAGATAGAAATACATCAAGTAGACAGAAAACATCTACAGAGGAAGATAGACAAGTAAGAGAAAAACAGTATAGCTGCATGTCAGCCAGGAGTTAGACAAAAGGGAATGATAGTCAACCAGGAGTTAGACAAGAGCAGAACCAAGAATAAGATAGATGGGACTTTATAAGTATTTTGAACTGTTAGTGATTGGCAGTGGTTAGGATGTGCAGTGGGTTTAAGTTCCAAGTCATGGAGATTCGATTAGAGTAAAGAGCATCTCCAAAGTGATTGTTAGCTTTTGTGACTTGTAGTAGAATTTTGTTAGAAGATCTCAAATGTCTTCTGTTTGATTGAGGCTGAAGTACATTACAGAGTGCTGGATACTGGTCAGTCTGGTATATTATGCATGTTATTAAAGTAATCCTTTATTTTCTGCTTAACATTCTGCAATTGCTCCTCCTCTTGTTCTGTGAAATTTCCCCCTATTCTGCAATACTTAACATTTTTTCTATCTCCCTGAATAATTCTTGTTACTTCTTAACCATATTTCTTTTATTTCCACTCTATTTTAAAATCCATTTTAATATTATCGTACTCTCTAGCTATATTTTCAGAAGAAATTTCTTTCCACTACCCATTCCTAAAATTCCTCTCTTTTCAACAGGTAGTTGGAAGGGGCCAGTGTCTCATTTTTATTTCATCACCTTACATTTTTATTTTAGTTATTGTCATGTGATCTGAAGAAGTTATTGGATGCTTATCAACACTTTCAGTTAAATACACGCGTTCCTATAAATGTAAGTTCCCTCTAGCCTACCCCAGATGTTCATGTTTCACTGTTGCAGTCATCACATTTGGGTTATGCCTGCCAGTGTAGTCCTCAGTCGGTCCATATACCAGAGGCTTAGTATTTCTGCATCGGTTGATGTCTCTTCAGGACTGACGTCGAGTCAGTAGTATAAAGTAAGGCAGCAGACGCCATTGCATCAGTCTTTCTTGCCAAGGAGCCCAAAGCAGAAGCAGTTCGCACGAGTGCCGGTCGGCCGCTACCTGAGTTTTCATTTTCCAAATTGAAGTTGAAGTCTTCTAAAGCTAAGTACCCTTTTTCTTGCTCTAACCGATGTCAGAAAAAGTTAACAATTGGTCTCGCCTGTGGAAAGCAAATACCACACCGAGACTTTCATTCTTACTGTGTCACTTGCTTAGGCCCAGACCACGACATCCCCCACTGTCGCTTTTGTGCTTTGTTCAACACCAGAACTATACGTCATCGGGCCCTTATTGTAGCTAGATATTTTCGCTCTCAGTCCTAGATTTCTGATATGGCTTCGGTAAGCCATCCAATAGCAGATCTTCCGAAAAAACATGAGGATAAAGACAAGACCGCACAGGTCCAAACCTACCGACAATGCTTCCGTTAAGCTAGTTGTCAGTTCTCCGGTCCTCAGTGAGGTGCTTTCACAGCCCCTGATGCCTGCTTCTGTGGATTCTCAGGCCACTACCGAGACCCATTTGGAGTCTGGTATGCCGCAAAACTCTTCATCGACTAAGGATCCTGCGGTTTTTTCTACCTTGGATGGGTCCGGAGCCGCTGAGCAGGCACCGGCTTCCGAGGAAGTACTTTGCACTACCGATTCTCGACACAAACCGACAACTTATTTCGCTTCTACTGTTCTTTCGAAAACGTACAAACCACACCCAAGAAACTGATGACCCCATCTCAAGCACCTGCTTCCTTGCCTCATTCTCAAATGCTTAAAATGGTGGAATACCTTATAATGCTGATCAGAGGAAGCCAAGTTACCCCTTCAAAAAGAAAAAGAGATTTGTCTCCAGTAGTTTTATCTGAACAGGAGTCCGATAACTCTGATGCTTATGAATATGAAGGCATTAAACCCCTCTCTGCTTATGAGGATTCTGATGCAGAGGAATCCATTCCTTCAGCCTCTCCACCCGAAGATTTTTCCTTTGGGAAACCCTTCATACTTTAAGGGAGCATTTCCAATGGGAATGTCAGGAAAATCTCAGTCTAAAAAGAGACTCAGGGAATTTTTAGGACTTCCACAGCACAGACCCTTGGGCAGTCCTCCTGTCCTGGATGTTGTGGATGATGTTTTCATGGAATCTAGTTTAACTCCTGACACCCTCCCTCCTGCTCCCAGGGAACCTGACAGGTATTACAGAGTCCCTGACTCTCACAAATTTCTTTTCAAAAATCCTACTGCTGACCCTGAGGTTATTTCCCAAAGGCCTGAAGGAATTAAAGCAACTTCTGCTAAGAATACCACCCCTTCAGATAGGGATACCTGAGCATTCGACAGATGGAGTAAAAAAGTATACACCTCTGCTACTCTTACTATTAGAGCACTAAATTGTCAGTTTCATATGCTAAAATTTCAGCAGCATACCATGGAACTCCTCAAACAACAAATATAATCTTTTCATGCTTGTGCAGAAAATAGAGTTGCAAGACTTATTGCATTCTGCAAGTCAAGTAACTAAGCACACCTTACACTGTGGTTTTGATGCCCTAGAAGCATCTTGCAGGGCAGCAGTCACCGATTCTGTCCTTAGAAGGCATGCTTGACCTAAGGAACAGCCCTTGCCAGACCATGTCAAATCTAAACTATTGGATGCACCCTTGCACAAAGACAACTTATTTGGCACCAAGGCAGAGGAGATCTTAAAAAAGATGGAAGAAAAACCTAAATCTATGCAGATAGTTAAGGGTTTCCTGCAGGTCCAGCCACCCAGATTCAGTAGGCATTACCTTTCCAAGCATTGGTCCTTTCCTGCCCCCTCCAGGTCAGTTCAGCCCAGACCATGGCGAAGCAGACCCCCCCGGACTACAGCCACAGGGAATGCAGAGATAAAAGCAATGGAGTACCTCCACTTCTAAACCAGGGAGGGCAAAGCCACACCTTCATGGTAAGAACTCACAATGACTCTCCACTTCCACCCCCTCCCTCTGCTCACCTGCAATTGCCCCTGGGAGGAAAACTCTCCTTCCACGCAAGCACCTGGGCCACCATTACCGACGACTGCTGGGTCCTCAACATAGTGTCCCAGGGATACATATTTTCTTTCCATACACTACCAACCCCAAAGGCTCCAGAGAGCACCCCTGCACTACCAGGCTATAACTTATACCAAACTTTTTGGCCATGTAACCTGGACCAGAACACCAAAGGCGGAGGTGTGTCCATATTCATTGAGGATATCCACACCTCCAGGCTAGTTGCTCAGCATAATGCAGCTGAGGTTATCCAAGTGCAACTAACTCTGGGCAAAACTGCAATCCAAATTGTAGCTTGCTACAGATCCCCCACCATGCCCCAGGATTCCCACTTCTCTTTTCTTGATGTACTGGAAAATATTAAGGTTCAACCAAACACCCTAATAATGGACGATTTCAACTACCCCACCATTAACTGGGAAAACTACTCCTGTACCAACTCCTTCACTCAACGCTTTCCAGAATTCATAAACTCCAGTGCCCTGGATCAACTTATCCACACCCCCACCAGGGGCAACAATATCCTAGATCTAGTCATTACCAACATGAGTGACCAGTGTTCCACACCTGAAGTCAACGCCTCATTGGTCCGATCCGACCATAAGCTAATTACCCTAGATATCCACATCCTGCCCCCACCCCCATTAAGGAAACCACAGTAAAAAATTTCTCCAAAGCCAACTTCATGCTTCTTAAGACAGAAGTGGTGAACTTCATGACACCCATACATACGGACAATACAGTTACGACTGCTGAGTCCTACACAATTGCACTTTATAAGCACTTACACGAGTGCATGGATCATGCTATCCCAAACAGAACCAAGATGCTATCCTCCAAAAACAAAAGGAAGCCAATCTGGTGGTCCCCTGCCATAAAAAAACTGTACAACAGAAGGAAGAAACTGTTGCAAAAGAGAGTAAAATCCCATGAGTGGAGGAGCTCTCTGGTCAGCCTCAGTAAGAAGCTCCAAAGCTAGTTACGAAAGCAAAATCGCCACTGATTCTAAAGACAGCCACAAAGCATTATATAGCTATGTCAAGAATCTCAATGGCAACACTCAGATCTGCTTTGAGTTACAGCACAATGGCACTAAATATACAGACCCAACTGATATTGCCAACGTCCTGGCAGATAGGTTCAGTGCTAACTTTACCCCCTCTCACCCCCTAAAGAGCCCATCTCTATACAGGAAGAATGCAAAGTTTCTGTAATCACGGCTGCACAGGTAAAAACCACACTCTCCAAAGCCAAGAACACAGCATCCATGGGACCAGACAACATCCCAGGCTGCGTTCTACACGAACTACAGAATGAACTGGCACCCCACCTAAGTACCATGTTCAGTCATAGCCTCACCTCAGGCTTTGTGCCCACTGAATGGCGCACAGCAACGTTTATCCCACTCCACAAGGGGGGAGCCACCATGGGCCCCAGGTACTGCCCCATTAGCCTGATGAGCCTGGTCTGCAAGGCCATGGAATGTATCATCATGGAACTTATAAACAAAGATGTTGGTAATCTCCAAACTCTGGACCCCACCCAGTTCGGATTTGTAAAAGGCAGATTATGTCTCCTAAACCTGATAGACTTCTTTGAAGCAGTCACCAACGCCGTAGACGAGGGTAAGGTGGTTCACACAGCCTATCTAGATCTTGCCAAGGCTTTCAACACCATCCCCCACTCTGGAATTATAGATAAACTCACTAAACTAGGTGTAAATCCCTATGTCACAAGACGGGTTGCCATCTGGCTCACTGACAGAACCCACACTGTGAAAGTAGCAGACTCCAAATCCGACTTCAGACCAGTGACAAGTGGAGTACCACAGGATCCAGTCCTGGGTCCTCTCCTGTTTGGTATCTACTTCTCTGAAGTACAGGCTAACACAGAAGGTCTTTGGCTAATGAAGTTCGCAAATGACTGCAAACTAGGAGCCATAATCGAAACTTCTAATGATGTGGACATCCTACAAAAGGGCCTCACTGAGACAGATGCCTAGTGTCAAAGCCATGGCCTCAAGCTCAATGCCAGAAAGTGCATTGTCATCCCCTTTGGTAAAAACTCTGTACCCATGAACTACAACATAGGCGGTAGTATACTTAACACCGAAAGTGTTATAAGAGACCTTGGGACACAGGTGAACAGTAGTCTCTCCTTTGATAATCACATCGCCACAGTAGTCAGGAAATCCTTCTATGTGGCACACCTCATCGCAAAAGGTTTCTCATCCAGAAAAAAAGAGGTCATTGTTCCCGTCTACTCATCACTCATTAGACCCATTATAGAGTACAGTGCCCCATTTTGGTATGTACCTCACAAGACATCTACAACTGGAAAGGCCACAGAAATACCTTACAAAGAGGATTACCAGCCTCAAACAGATGCCCTACGTAGAACGTCTTAAAAAACTCCAACTTTACTCCGTCGCATATCGCCTACTCAGAGGTGATCTCTGCCTAACATACAAAGCTATGTCAAACCCAGAGCTATTGGACATGCTCCACTTAAAGAACTCCCAATCCCTCCGAGCTACACGCTCTAGGGACCCAAACCTTGTCACTACAATAAGCAGAACATGCCGGAGGGATAGATTCCGGTCCCAGAGACTTCCCATACTCTGGAATAAACTACCTATCTATATCAAACAAAGCTCCTCATTAGCACTCTTCAAGAAAAATCTTGATGATTGGATGGGAAATAGGAAATTCACCCCAGGGATCACTTCTGTGGCTCTGCTCGACCGTGGCACAGGAAAATAATTTTCTTGGGTGGCAAAAGCCAGGGTACTTTTTGGTTGGGCTTGTATAGGCCCTAGAGCCAGTAGCATAGTACCTACCTATGAACCTATAAAAGGGTTCCCAGATCTTCCTCCAAACCAGTAGGCAGAGGCCAAAAAGCAAGTCCTTTCCCTGCTCTCCGTGAGGGCAATAGAGCACGTTCCTGCAGAACAGGCCAAGGTTTCTACTCCAGGCTCTTCCTGGTACCCAGAAAAGAGGGCACCTGTCACCCCATCCTCAGTCTATCCATTCTAAACACCTTCCTGGTGATACCAAAATTCAGAATGCTCACCCTCCAGCAACTACTACCTATGCTCTCCAAGGATGCTTGGCTAGCCACCCTAGACCTAAAAGAGGCCTACCTACACATTCCAATCCGGGAATCATGCAGGAAATATCTACATTTCAGGGCAGAATCTCCACACTTTCAGTTATCTGTGCTTCCCTTTGGCTTATCTACTGTTCCCAGTGTTTTCACAAAATGTCCGGCTCCCTCCATTGCTTTTGCAGGCAAAGCAATATTCAAATTTACCTATACTTAGATGACTGCCTAATTCAGGCAGACAGGAAAAGCTGCTCAAGCACCTGGCCTTTGTAAAGGACCTAGTGACCTCCCTAGGGTACACTATTAATGAAAAGAAATCCAAACTAGTACCCACCCAAAAAATATATATTCCTGGGAGCAAGACTTGACACAGCAACCCAGATGGCATTCCTTAAACCAGAAAAGCAAACTTACCTCACAGCCTGTTTCTCTCAACTAGCCACCAGACCCCAGTTATCCGAAAGGAAAATCCTGCAAGCTCTGGGGTTCATGGCTTCTTGCATCCTGCTCATTCCATATGCCAGACTGCATATGAGGAAACTTAGTGGTACCTAAAACGCCTTTGGTGTCAACACTCTCCAAGACCTGGAAACTCTTATATCAGTGATACCTTGTCTAAGGAAAGATTTTCTTTGGTGGGCAGCAGCATGCTACCACAACAAGGGACTACCCATCTCACCACCCCACGACCCTGACCCTCACCACAGACGCATCAGACTATGCCTGGGGTGCACACCTGAACGGCAGGTGCATACATGGCTAATAGAGCCCACATCAAATACCTCTGCACATCAACCAAAAAAAATGTTAGCTGTCCAGCATGCATTGACAGCTTTCAGACCCCTTCTCTCCCCAGGGGCTCTACTGATCAAAACAGACAGCATCATGGTGATGTGGTATATCTACAAGCAGGGAGGAACTCACTCCTACCCTCTATGCAGGCTCGCCATGACCATTTGGCATACAGCCTCAGCCATGCAACTGCATCTGTTAACACAATTCCTGCCAGGCTCGCTAAACTCTCTGGCAGACAACTTAAGAAGCAGAAATCTTCTGGACCCACATGAGTGACAGCTAAACCGAAGAACCTTTACCCTTATAACTCAGAAATGGGGCACCCCGAAGGTCGACCTCTTTGCTTCCCACTCCAACCATCAGCTCAGCAAGTTCTGCAACAGGGAGCCTTACTGCAGGGCCTGGAAAGTGGATGCTCTATCCTTCCAGTGGGTCAACCTCTCAATCTATACATTTCCACCACTAACTCTCATTACCAGGGTACTGCTCAAAATAAGGGAGGAAAAACTGAGGACAATCCTGATTGCCTCAGACTGGGCACTCCAGCACTGGTACCCACTGCTGTGCAGCCTGTCCCCTCTGCCTCCATGGCATCTCATTCAGATCCCAACACCCCTGACTCGGAGGGAAGGAGAATTCATGCATCCCCAATTGCAGACCCTCAGTTTGTCAGCCTGGCTTATTCCCTGACCACTGTACAAGCTGCCAATCTCCGTAAACAGGTTCTAGATGTTATACATGAGGCCAGATGCCCTAGCACTAGAAAGTCTTATGCTGATAAATGGAAAAGGTTCTGCACCTGAATCCAGGCTAAGGGAGCTGATATGGCACAGCCCTCCTTACCTCTTATCCTGGATTACGTAGCTGGCCTACTATACAGTGGTTTATTCTTTTCCTCTATTAAAATTCATGCCTCTGCTATCTCTGCTCATTTCAGCACTGAGCAGCCTCTTTTCTCACACCCTCTCATCAAACAGTTCCTAAGAGGGGCTAGCAACTTGAGGCCATCCAGAAGAGCACCTACCCCAGCTTGAGACCTAAACTTTGTGTTGGAAAAACTCACCCTGCCCCCTTTTGAACCAGCAGCTTCAGCAGAGTTAAAGTTTCTCTCATGGAAGACAGCCTTGCTTCTGGCCATCACTTCAACAAGAAGAGTATCCGAGCTACAGGCACTAATGGCTGTAGAGCCCTTCATTATTTTCCTTGCTGACAGGGTCTCCCTCAGGACTAACCCATCCTTCATGCCAAAAGTGGTGAGCAGTGTGGCTCTCAACCGGTTCATTCATTTGCCCACCTTTTTCCCTAACCCACAAAACAAGGGGGAAATGATACTGCACTCTCTAGATGTGCACTGACCGCTCAGATTCTATCTAGACAGGACTAAATCATTCAGAAAGACTGATCAGTTGTTAGTCAGCTTTGCTGCAGGAGCAGAGGGCAAAGGCACATCTAAACAAACCATTTCCAAATGGATAGCACACTGCTTCCATTTCTGCTACATGCAACACAGGAAACCTCCCCCTAAGGGGGTCAGGACTCGCTCTACCAGAGCAACCTCCACAACTTTCCTCAGAGGAGTCCCCACCAGGGGCATCCTGGAGGCTGCAACATGGACATCTGTTCATAACTTCACCAAGCATTACCACCTTTCTATCTTCTCCAGATTCAGGGCAGGCTTTGCCACTGCAGTCTTGCAGGGCATCCTAGATAGCCCCCAGTCTTCTTGACTGCCTCCACCCTTTTCCTCAGCTCTGGAAATCAACCCAAATGTGATGACTGCAACAGTGAAACATAAAGAACATAGTACAGTTGTGTACACTTAACATAAATGTAGATGTTTGAGTGTATTCACTGTTGTGGCCCTGGTTTCCCTCCCTCCACCCCCCCTTTTCTTTCTCTCTCATTACAAGGAACTTATGGTATTTACTTTTTACTGGTGGGGTTCTTCCACCATATCCTGGCTACCATTTGGGGGTTCCTGACAGGGCAAGAAAAACTGATGTAATGGCGTTGGCTGCCTTACTTTATACTACTGATGACCTGATGCGAGTCCTGAAGCGACAGCAACTTACGCAGTAATACTAAGCCTCTGGTATTCAGGCCGACTGAGGGCTACCCTGACAGGGATAACCCAAATGTGATGACTGCAACAGTGAATACACTCGAACATCTACATTTATGGTAAGTGTACACAACTGTACTTTTTTGTATCTTGGGAAATAATATGTAAATTCACTCTGAACTCCTACTACTAAATTCTCGTTTTCCATGCCAAATATTTTTATAAATCTATTCAAAAATGTACCCTCCTTTGTTTTATTTTCCCTGCTGGGCCCCCTAGACACATCTTCACTGCTGCAAATCAAATTCCATTGGCCACTAATAAGTAATATTCACTGCTAAAAAAACAATTGTTTCTCCCAAAATTTTCTTAAACTCCATTATAGCAGTTTTAGGTGTAACATAAATAGATGTTAGTGTAATCCTCCTCCCTTGCCAGTAGCCCCTTAGTACTACAAATCTACCATTATTATCTTTTTTCCCCTTGTATCACTATTGGAGCTCCTCTTGCAATTAGTATAAGTACTTCTCTTTTCCTTTGTCCCAGGTATTCCTCTGAATAGCCATCCTGAAAACCTTTCATGTTATGTAGTCCAATCTCGCCTACATTCTTACCAGTGGGTTCAGAGCCGAATGTCGTCTCCGACTTAGCCAAACATTTTTTTAGCTCGAAGTCTTTCTATTGGCTGGGCTAAGATGGTAACCCATGCTGCACTGCTCTCTATCCCCAGATCTCGTTTGCTGCTTGTGTAGCTCGGATGTGGTCTCACTCTTGGCTGTGGCTAAGTACCCTTTTTCTTCTTTATCAGAGAAATATTTTGCAAAAAAGCTATTTTAATAGCTATTGTGTGTGTTCTTGTCTTGTCTTGTGGAAAAGTTGTGTTTTTGATCGTTTTTTCTGTGGTATCCCACTAGCTGTTTCTAACGGTCTAGGCCCGCTTTCAGTTAGAGGACCTAGTCTGTCCCCTTGCTTTCCTTGTGTCATAAAAGTTTACCGGGACTGAAAACTGTTTTAATTAAAGGTATTAGTCCTTCCCCTCTTGTGTTTGTGTCTAAGGATCATTTAACTTGGAGATCTTGTGGTGTTCTATTTGTTGTAGGCTTTTTCCTGCCTTATGACTGTTTGACCATTGGTCCATTTATTCAGTGGTTAATTATTGTTGTTTAACTATGTCCAAAGATACTAAGGAGCACAAGCCCTCGGGCTTCAAGAAATGCTCTAGGTGCAGTTATAAAATGTCCATTACCGATGGACCACTCTTGTCTGTCTGCATTGTCTGGGAGCGATTCATCTCCAGGAGTCGTGCAGCTCCTGTCATGCCTTTAATCCACGAGTTCTTCAGGAAAGGAAGAATAAATTGATTTTGAAGAGACTTCTGAAACCCTCCTTCGGGGAGGGTCTGGAGAGTGCTTCCAGCTCTAAGGCAAAATCCTCTAAATCAAAAAAGAGATCTCCAGCTCCATCAGTCTCCTCAGAGCCACCGGAGAAAATAGCAAAGTCTGTTTCGACATCCTCAGCTCCATTGTCCCTGGGGCTGCAGGAAGTGTCAGTTGTTATGGAACCTGCTTCGGTTCCAATCTTCTTGGAACCTGTTCGGAGCCGATCGCCTGGCATTAGGCCGGTATCCCCTCCTCGCAGGTCCCCGTCAGAGAGGAGGTCTCGATCTCCTTCTCTATCCTCCAAATCTTCCAGGACCTTATCAGATGTGGATGTCAGTAGAGTGGTGCAGAGACTCCTTCAGTCACCGGTTCTGACAAAATTGTTCTCGGCTCCGACCCAGTCGGCTCCAGAGTCAATCTGCTTCGATACTTCCTCCTCCGAGCACATCTCAGCTTTCGGAGCCGGAGTGCTCGGCTCCGTGTGATGTCCCTAGTTTGGTTCCGACAGCCCCTCCTGGCTTATCGGTGCCGACATCAGCTCTGACCCCGTCGGCTCCATCCACGGGGTTCAGGACTCAAGATTCTTTGGTCGGACCCGAGGGAGAGGCTTCAGGACACCTCTCGGCTCCTAGTCTCCCTCTTGGTGCTTCGGCGCGGGGAAGTCTGACTCCTGTCATGGCTTCCGAGACTGGTCATTCTTTGGACTCGGGAGGACCAGCCTTCGATGCCATGCAGAGCGTGCTGGCCAGGTCGTCAGCGGCATCATGCGGGTCGGTCATTCTGTCCCCTACTACACCGGTGCAGGTCTCTGATCACCATCTATTTCTAGACACATCTTCACTGCTGCAAATCAGATTCCATTGTTCACAAATAAGTAATATTCCCTGCTAAAAAAACAATTATTTCTCCCCAAATTTTCTTAAACTCCATTATAGCAGTTTTAGGTGTAATATAAATAGATGTTAGTGTAATCCTCCTCCCTTGCCAGTAGCCCCTTAGTACTACAAATCTACCATTATTATCTTTTTTCCCCTTGTATCACTATTGGAGCTCCTCTTGCAATTAGTATAAGTACTTCTCTTTTCCTTTGTCCTAGGTATTCCTCTGAATAACCATCCTGAAAACCTTTCTTTATCATATTCATGTGTTCAATTATTTCCAAATATGTCTCCTGTAGCATACCTTTTTGCACTCTGCATTTTAATATAGTTCACTACTCTTTCTTTTTTGTATATATCTGAGACCATTAACATTTAAAGATAATGTATAAATTGTTATGTTAAAAAGTAATTATTCCCACCTTTTATTTGTAACAGCTTTTTTATTAAATATCGAGTTCCAGATTTTGTGTTACATCCACACACTTGTTTGGCAGGTTGATCTTTTATACAGTTGATCTGAAGTAGTTTACTTCATTTGATCTTCAACCTGTGTGTACCAGATCCGAATCGGATCCGAGACGGCAACTTCATAAGCATCTGCTCCAAGTTCCTCCCCTACCCATAGTGCACCACCACTACCTTCTAATCCTCAGATCTCATTTGCCGCGGCCTCGCAACGCATCGTGATCCTTGAGCTCCAGGTTGTGAGTAGAATCTTGAAGTTTCTGATTCCGCTGTTTCTTAGTTTTCAGTGTGTCTGTTGGAAGTGTAGGTCTCCTCTCTTCCTCCCCCTCGCTGGTGCGGCGAGTGTAGGTAGTTTTCTATAGTTTTAGGTAGTTGTTCTGTAGTAGTTAGACCCCCCCACTCAGCTTTCTGTGTGCTTGTGTTTCTGAGTGTGTGGTGGGTGGAGAGTGTCTTTGGTAATTTTTTCGACTGGTTATGGCTGATCAACCAAAGCAAGTGTTTAAAAGATGTACAGAGTGTGGCCACAAACTGTCGCCTGCCGACGGCCACACTCTATGTGTTCTTTGTTTGGGTGCTGCCCATCTGTCAACGGACTGCAGTATTTGCGCAGGTTTTATCCCGCAAGCCCTTAAAGACCGTAGGGCTAAACTTATGATGAAGGGCCTTCTCCCTTCTACGGAGGTGGCTGCCTCCAGTTCTGCTTTGGTCACGGCTGTGACTACCTCTCCTTTGGCTCCCACCCTTGCTTCTCCTCCCTCCAAGGCTGGGAATCATCCTTCTGTCTCTAGGCCTGTAGAAGGAGAGCATAGAAAGGGCAGAGAGAAGGCGAGAGAGCACAGGAGCAATAAGAGGAAGAAGTCCCCAGACCTTTCTGCTCTGGCCGGGCCTCCCCCCAAACTTCACACTAGGCACCGACCTGACTCCCCTTGGCTTCAATCTCAAAGGTTTTCTCAGGAGCCAGATGAGCCCAGGCCATCTTCCTGGGCTTCGGTTCTCTGACCCGTCAGGTCGGAGTCCGTGGCTTTGGCGCGGTCTACCGCAGTCTCTCAGAAGCTGACATGGATAAAATGATGCAGAGATTTATTTGCACACAAATTCAGATGGGAGTCTTGCCGGCCCTCTCTCCCTCTGGAGGGGGGAGCTTGCTTCTCTTCTTTACACCTATATCTCCTTCTCCGATCTGACCCCTGGTTTCAGTGTACATGAATCCAAGAGGTTTCCTAGTCAGGGGGTTGGCGCCGACTGTACCTGTTTCCTCGATGCTGGCAGCTGCCTCGAGCATGTCGGATCTGACTAGCTCAGATCCAAGTGGCTTTCGGAGCCGTAGCCTGGGTGTCGGATCCGAGGGGGTGGAGTTTTTTTTGTCAGCTCCATCCATGTCGGGTCACTGCCACCTCTTCGGTGCTCCGTGAACTTCGGCCTGGCTCCGATCCCTGCATCAGATCCGGGGAGAGCGACTTCCTTATTAGTGTCCCAGGAAGCTCGCTCTCCTTTGGAGTTCTCTCCAGTTGGTCAAGGCCCCTGACTATATCTTCATACTCTGCCCTGACTCCCTCTGTTTTTGGTGCGACGTCCATCATTTTACCCCAGGGACAGTCCCGTGCTTGAGGAGCCCCAAGATGTTTCGTTTGGGGAACAACAGGTAGTTTGCGAGTCCCCTCTGGAGAGCCCCACCGGAGAGGTTCCTCGCAAGCATACATGCAAGAGGAGGCACTTGGACTCCTCTCCGGAGTCCCTCACTGAAGACACTGATTTGGATGATGGGGAAGGTTGCCCCAGGTCACCTCCCGAGGATGTCTTCTTCAGATACATCATGAAAATTTTGCGCCAGCTGGGAGGTTGGTCTGCCCTAAAACCTTCCTCTGACGAATCGGTGTTCCTGGAGGCTTTTGGCATGGGCCCATCTACTTTCTGGATGTCCCCCCCCCTGCTGATCCATTAGTGGACTTAGAAGGAACTGGACACTGTGGAACCAATCCTTAAGTGCCCGGATAAAATCTTAAGCCCCCCTGTGGACAGACATGCTTGGAATAAAGGGTCCTCGGTAGACACTGTAGTGGTAGCAGCCACCACCAAGAGGGAACTAGCCCAGGAGACTTCCTTGATCCACTCTCCTGACCATGAGTCTAGGACGTCTAGGGAAGCAGGTTTATGCTTCACCAACCTTTTCTATTAGGGCGCTGAACTATCTAGCCCATGTTACTCGACTACGTGACCTGGTTAAGGAGCTGGCTGAGTCGCCCCCAAAGTCCATGTCACAGGAGGACAGGTCTACGTTCTCCGCGAGGATGGCTACCTTGACAGCAGTATCTAATATGACCATGCGACTTCTCTCGCACGCAACCGAAGGAGCGGCTAGGGTGGCTGGGTCCGGAGTTTCCATGAGGCATCACGCCTGGCTCAGGTTGTGTCAGCTCACGGAATCCTTCAAGGCATCTTTTGTGAATGCCCCGTATGACAGTTCTTCCGTCTTTGGTAAGACTGTCTGTGACACCTTGGTCCAGAGTGAGAAAGACGGAAAGACACTGTCTGCCATCGGAATCCGCTTCTCAAACCCTCAAAGATCCTTTTCCCAGAATCAGTAAGGGCAAAAGATGATGTGGTTCTGGAAGTCTCAGTATTCCTGGGACACTCGGAGCCCTTCTTCCCCTAGAGGCAGAGGGGGACAGAACAGACGCCGGCCCAGAGACAGAGGGGGTCCAAGGAATTTTGTGTCTTGAGAAGCGTTCTCAGACAGGCCTGCGCAGCAACCCTGAGGGGTTGCTCGACTGCTCTGCTCTGGAAGCAGTTGGGGGTTGGCCTGTCTTTGCGCCTGATGGCATGGGAGTCCATGTCAACAGACCATTGGGTGCTTCAGATAATTTCCAGAGGCTATTCAATCCCATTTATGGTTCCCCCTACCCCTTCCCATCACCTCCCAGACATACCAGGGAGGCAACAGCACTAGAGATTTCCAAGCTGCTAAAGAAATGAGCTATCGAACCCGTCCCCCTAGATCAGTCCTGATTGGGCATTTACTCCAGTTTCTTTTTGCTGCCAAACTTAAGGCCCATTCTGGACCTGTCAGTTGCCAAAGAGAAGTTCCGGATGGTCACCTTACAGTCCAACCTGCCGTACCTGCAAGAGATCGACTGGATGTGCTCGTTCGACTTCCAGGACGCCTACTATCACATAAAGTTGCACAGAAGCTCCAGGAAGTTTCTCCGCTTCCGGCTAGGAGCCAATTATTATCAGTTTCACTCCCTACCCTTTGGTCTCATCACAACCCCCCCAGGGTGTTCACCAAAGTGATGGCAGTAGTAGAGACTCACCTGAAACTTCAGGGGATTCAGGTCTACCCTTACCTGGATGATTGAATTCTTAATGCTTCCACCAAGTGTCTACTTTATCAGACCAGAGACTGTTTCCTACGTCTTGCACACCATCTAGGGATTACAGTCAACACAGCCAAATCTCTTCTGAACCCTGTCCAGGTTATAGAATACATAGGAGCACGGATAGACACATTACAAACAAAAGTCTTCCTGATCTCAGAGAGTTTGAAACTTCAGAATGCATGTTGCTTTCATTTATCTATCTCCTCTTCCCTCAGCAGAGTCGGTTTTAAGGGCCCTAGGTTCTATGGCAGCAACGATAACACTTCTACCATGTGCTCGCTTACACATGCAAGTACTTCAGTGGACTCTAGTGGTGCAATGGTGGCCTTTGTTGGATCTTCCATTGTCGTATCCGATACACATAAGCAAAGTCTGCAGGTCGTCCTTTCTATGGTGGATGCATTGTTTGGAAATCTTGGAAGGACAACCTTTTATCACAGCCCCTGCCCATGCCACAGTGACCACGGACGCCTCCCAGCTAGGGTGGGGGGGGTATTTCTCGGGAAAGACAGTCCAAGGCATGCGGTCCCCAATCGAGACCAGTTTCCATATAAACATTCTGGAGATGAGGGCGGTCCTTTTAGCGGTGCAGGCTCTTCATGCCTTTCTACCTCTGGGAACCATTGCAGTCCAGTCAGACAACATGTCAGTGGTCTGTTATATCAACAAACAAGGAGGGACCAGATCTTAACCCCTTTGTCGCGAGGCAATGAGAGTTTGGGAATGAGCAATCTCCACTGGTCATTTTCTGGTAACAACGCATATTCCGGGGTTGTCCAACATTCTGGTGGACAAACTAAGCCAGACTATTCTGATGCCTTACAAGTGGTCTATGAATCCTTCAGTAGCAGAGCAGATCTTTCTAGAGTGGGGTCGGCCTTGCTGCGATCTCTTTGCATCTCCTTCCAACGCTAAGTGCAATGAGTTCTTCTCTCTGAATCCCCCGCCAGGGGATTCCCCCCAGAGATGCTGTAGTCCATGTTTGCCCTCCCGGTCTTCTTTATGCTTATCCTCCTGTACCCCTTATTCCAAAGTCCCTCCAGAAGGCTCATCGACTGGGAGACAAAGTGATCCTCATTGCTTTGTTTTGGCCTCACCAGGTATGGTTTCCCTTTCTTTGGTCTCGTCTTCTAGCTCCTCCTTAGATCTTAGATCCCATTCCGGATCTCATTTATCATACCCTCAAGGGTCTCTCATCCAAATCTGGACAGTCTGAAGCTCACAGCTTGGCTGCTGCAGTTCCCTTAATTGCTAGGACTTCTGGGTTGTCTTCTTCAGTCAGGTCTATTCTGGTGGAAGCTCATAAGTCATCCACCAGGAAGATATTCTGGTGGCGGCTCGTAAGTCATCCACCAGGAAGATTTATCGCAGCAAATGGAAGCGTTTTTCCTTTTGGGCCTCTCAAAGGAATTTAGATCCTTTCATGGCTCCCATTCCAGCTATCCTTGATTTTTTTGGCAAATATCTTTCAACAAGGGAATAGCTCGTCTATGGTGAAGGTTCAACTAGCCGCCATTTCTCATTTTCATGTTGGTGAGAACTCTGCTTCTTTGGCCTCTTCCAGATTGTGCAAAGCCTTTATCAAAGGTACCTTTCTCTTACATCCTCCGGTCAAAGATTCTATCCCCCCCGTGGGACCTTATTATGGTACTACAAGCATTGGTTGCCCCTCCCTTTGAACCTGCAGCAACCGTAGATCTTGCGCTTTTGTCTTGGAAGACAGCCTTCCTAGTGGCTATCACCTCGGATAGGAGGGTCCCAGAACTTCAGGCGTTGTCTGTCAAGGTTCCATACATAGTCTTCCATAAGGACAGGGTTTCTCTTTGCTCCAATCCCTCCTTTCTTCCAAAAGTGGCATCTGAGGTCAATATCAATCAGACTATCAAGTTACTTGTTTTCTTTCGAAATTTCACAAAGAAAGTTGAATACAAGTCGCATTTGTTGGATGTTCATAGACAGCTGCGGTTCTATTTGCACAGGACCAAAACTTTTTGTAAATCTGATTAGTTGTTTGTGTCCTTTTCTAAACCATTTTTGGGTAAACCTATTTCCAAGGTGACCATTGCCATGTGGATTTCTCTATGTATCCTTCAAATGTACAAGGATAAAAGTTTGTCTCTTCCAGGTCAGATTAGAGCTCACTCAACAAGATCCACGTCTACTTCTGCGGCCTTTTGGTCTAGAGTATCCTTAGACATTTGTTCTGCAGCTACTTGGTCCTCATCTCATACTTTTATTTCTCACTATAAATTGGATTTGATTTCTCAAAGGAAAGCATCCTTTGGTTCCACGGTGCTCCGGAATATCCTTCCATGAGGGCCACCCAGGTGTTTAGTAGCTGGGGACTCTGTCCCACAGGTTGAAGATCAAATGAAGTAAACTACTTCAGATAAAGAAGTTATGTACTCACCATAACGTTCCATCTGAGTAGTTATACTTCATTTGTCTTCAGTAGTCCCTCCCTCCTTCCCCCTGGCCTTACCATATGGACAGCGTTCATAGGTGGCGCTTTGTGTGCGTTAGATGGTTTGGATTGGATTGTTTAGTATAGGGTGCAGCAAACTCGATCTGAGGGTTGGAAGGTAGTGGTGGTGTATTATGGGTAGGGGGAGGAGCTTGCAGCTTGGAGCAGATGCTTGTGAAGTTGCCGGCTTGGATCCAGTACCCACAGGTTGAAGACAAGTGAAGTATAACTACTTGGATGGAACATTATGGTGAGTACATAACTTCTTTTTTCTTGTCATGTCCATTTGAGGCTATGTCACATCTTGCTAAACTTTTTATATATATATATATATATATATATATATATATATATATATATATATATATAAATAACTATTAACTTAAATACTAACACTCAAAACTATGTACATCTTGAAGTTTTACCCTCCTAATAGGAACAGTTGTCCCAAACTGACAGCCACACTCATAGACTTGGGTTAACCTAAAAGGAAGGGTTATCCATACTAAGACTCCTCGTACAGCCTGTGCTTTTAGTAAGTGCTGTCTGGTTTTGTCTTGTCTATCTTTATTGCTCTCCCACAGTAGGAAAACACTTGAATGCTTTCAGAAAACATTATCTCCTAGCAATTGAAAGAAAGAAGTATTCTGTTTTTATTGCTTTTTATCAGATTTTCTCTGTGAAGGCATGAGAACCAGATACAGAGTTGTTTCTACAAACATTCATTTGATAATGAGGTACACTTCAGAGGTATGCTATGGAGCTGTTTAACAGTAACCATATTACTTCTCAGTTTAACAAAACAAGACTCAACATGTTTATATAGCATTATGTATGTCTTTTTCTTTATTTGTCAAGCCAACATAGAATGAAGTACATGCTGAACATTCATATATATATATTGTTTTCTTCTCTTCAGTTCGCTTACCTACCTTTACTAAACTCACCTACCCCACTGTTGGTTGGTTGGAATTATTTTTTATTTTTATTGATGTAAGGACAGGCTTTACAATTGCCACATATTGTATATATTCAATTATTAAATGTTTGATATTGATTATTTTTTTTATTTTCATTTTTTTTTCTTTTATTTTTTTTTTTTTTCCCTTTAGCCAATGCATCAAAAGAAAGTCTGGAAGTCCTGCACACTTGCCCTGTATATAGGTATTGGCACAGGGGGGTGCATGGCAATCCCCCTGCCTCTGCCACTGGTCACACACCACTTTTCCAAAACTATTCATCATTAATTTTCTGTTCCCCATGTAAATCATGCAAACATAAATTCACTTTCTCATCTTCACATATACTTTGTCATTCAAAATCTGCTGCAACTTATTTTTTTGTAAAAGTGTTGTCTACAGCGACTGCCCCCCCCCTTGTCAGCATTCTTGATAACCAGATCATGATTCTGTATTAACCCTTGTAAAGCCTGTTTGTTGACTTTTCTTTCCTCAGGATTACAAAGAAAGAAATGAGAAAGAACAGCCTGCTAGATTTTAGCAGCATGCATCCTCGTTTCTCACTTCAATATATAGGGCAAGTGTGTGCAGGACTGACTTTGCACAGAGATTTTTCTCTTCAGAAAAAAGAAATCTCTTAACAATAACTAACACAACAACGGGGGCTAGTAAGAGTATGGTTGCGGTATGTAGTGGAATGAGTAAGAGAAATGATGACATATAAACCCTGGTTGAGCATTAATGAAGAAGAGACATGTTGAAATGATGTTGGTAATATAATACATCTAGAAAACTCTACTCTTACCAAGCCTGCTTAGGGACATTTAAAACACAATTAATATAAAAAGGAATTGGTGGAACATCTTGAGGAGTGAGAGGTGGAGGTAGAAACATAGTATATATAGCTGAATGTTCAGCATGTACTTCATTCTATGTTGGCTTGACAAACGTTATATAAACATGTTGAGTCTTTCCTACACACTTTTTTTAATTAGAGAGTGATAGTCAATGACTATGAATAGTATTTATACAGCAGTGTTCTGCCTTTCTTTTGTTTGCTACTTCTCAGTTTACTATTATCAACTTCCAAACTCAGACTAATATCAGAATTAGAAGGTTCATGTGGCTCAAGCTAATAGAATTTTGCTTTAAATTTCTGGTTCGTCTCAAACAACAGCAAAAATGCTTCTCTTTTAGGGTTTTTAATGCTCTTATCATAGTATTTTAGTATAGACTATTCTAATAACTGACAAACTGCTTTCTTCATACCTGAAGGTGCTCCCATACAATTTCAGGGAAATTTGGGTAACCGTCTGTTATACTATATTGTTGAGTAAATACATTCCTGTAGTTCCCGTATAAAAGTAATTACCTCAAAAGCTGTCTATTTTGGACGGCAGTTACTTTCCATGACTTGTACTCAGTAATAATGTCAACTCCCAAGAATTCATTGTTTTACTACGAAATTCTATTAAAGTGCAATAATAATCTGTGTATCCCTTTACCTGATGCATTTCTGAACCTATAATAACCTCAGTGTTTAGAGAGTGGCAATGAGCAGTTGCTGCTTTTTCAAGTTTCAGTAATAATCACAATATCATAATCACCACTGAAAGCCCTTTCCACATGTTTTATAAAATTTTTGTTAATACTCCTTGCATTACTTATACATGTATGTTTTAGATCCTCTCAAGAATTTTGAAAAGGAATATTTGGAGATAGACCTAAAACAAATGTTGAAACAGTAGCAAGAATTTTATTTCCTCAGTGGTACAAATGAAGATGCAAGCAACTAAGTGTTGTTTACTGTATATCTTTTCCTAAGAAATTAAATGTTTAGCTGCATTTGACTTAACTGGTCTTCTCAAATCATTTAACTTGGCTAGCCTGACTCATTCTTCCATAATCTAAGATAGGTAAAGGGAGAATGTTACAGAAGATAAATGAAAACTCTTTCTTCTTACTGCATTCAATGATGCCTTGGCTTCCAGTAACATCTCTTTGTTCCTTGAATTTCCCAAGTTAACGATACCTGCCACTGTAATCGCATATAAATACAGTACTGACTACGAGTCAAATGTCCTTCAGGTCAAAGTCTTGTAAAACCACTAGTGTAATTTTTTTGTCTGCCAACCTTTAGTAACATGTTTCTCGGGCCTTTTAGATAATCACTTATCAAAATATGCAGTCTGTATTAGTCTAATTAGAATCCATACTGTTACAACATTGAACTAATTTTTTTTTGTAGAGAATCTGGTTTTCTTCATTTAAGTTATTACACTGGTTAACTGATGGTACAATGTCATTTGGGTAAGTGATAATATAATATCAGTCCTATCCCATCTTGATTTAGTTGGTCTAAACTAACAATTTGTGAGATGATAGTTTTTTTTCACCTAATGCTCCCTGTTTCTCTCCATTTTCTGTTTTTTAAATGAGTTCTATAAGTCTGTTTTTTCAAATGAGTTCTATAAGTCAACAAGTTCCTTTTCCTTATTTTCATTTCTTGGTCCCTTACATTTCCTACTTTGCTCCATAGTAAGCTGACTATTCTCAATTTCATCAATTTTTCACAAGGTCTCACGGTCTGCCCTCACGTCAATAAGACACAAACAAAATCACATACAGGAACATCTATTCTTGTACAGTGATTGTTTGGTAATTTTATTTAAGTCTTCAGATAAAACAGTGCATGGATGAGACTGCACACCCGTAGCTGTCTTAAATTCATTTTGGAAGACCTTCTCTGACAAGGAAACAAATGCAATCTGAGGGTCATGCTGCTCAACGCTAGAAGTCTAAATCTCAAAATGCACTCACTCGAAGCACTCCTTAAAATGGAGAACATTGATATTTGTGCTGTAACAGAGACCTGGTTCAAGGCAGTAGGAAGCATCCCTGCACTACCAGGCTATAACTCATTCCACACCTTTCGGCCCCAAAACTTGGACTGCAGCTCCAAAGGCGGTAGGGTTTCCATATTCATAAAGGATGCGCACACCTCTAGACTAGTAGCCCAACATAATGCATCAGAGATACTTCAGGTGCAGCTAACATTGGGTAAGAGAGCGATTCAGGTCGTAGCCTGCTATAGGTCCCAAACCATGTTCCAAGACTCACACTCCACATTCCTAACCACCCTGGAGAATATTAGGGTCCAACCTAACACTCTCTTACTGGGCGACTTCAACTACCCCTCCATTAACTGGGAAAACTACTCCAGTAACAATACACTTACCCAATGTTTCCTGGAATTCATTAATTCCAATGCCCTGGACCAGCTCGTTCTTACCCCCACTAGAGGTAGCAACATCCTGAACCTGGTCATTACTAACATGGGCGATCGTTGCTCTACACCAATAGTCAACTCCTCCCTGGTTAGATCCAACCACAAATTAATTACCTTGGAAATCCACATCCCTCCCACCCCCTACAAAGGTAACCATCATGAAAAACTTCTCCAAAGCTAGCTTTGGGCTCGTAAAAACAGAGGTGGCTAACTTCACAGCACCCATGCAAATAGAGAATAGTTGCCGAATTATACATTAATGCACTGTACGAACACTTACACAAATGCATGGATCTCACCATACCCAATAGAACCAAGACACTCTCCAAAAAAAAGGAAGCCAATCTGGTGGTCCCCGCCATAAACAAACTCTACAACCAAAGGAGGAAATTGATGTGGAATAAGGTGAAGTCCCAAGACTGGAAAAACTCTCTTATCAGCCTCAACAAAAAAAATGTTGAGATCCCTCATCAAATCCTCTAAAGCTAGCTATGAAAACAGAATTGCAGCAGATAATAAAGACAACCACAAGGCCTTCTATAGTTATGTTAAGAATCTCCATGGCAATACCCAGATTTGCTCTGAGCTACTGCACAGTGGTGCCTCCTATACCGAGCCAACAGATATTGCCAATATACTGGCCGACAGATTCAGTGCCATCTTTACCCCTCCCCCCCAAAGGACTAATATCAATACCAGTAGATTGCCAGGCATTCAGTATTACTGCTGCACAGGTTAAAACAGCACTGTCCAAGATCAAGAATATAGCTTCTATGGGACCTGACAATATCCCTGGCTGTGTTCTACATGAACTACAGAGTGCATTGGCACCTCACCTGTGTGCCTTGTTCAACCACAGCCTCACCTCAGGCTTTGTTCCTACCGAATGGCGTACTGCTACAGACTTCCCTCTCAACAAAGGAGGAGTGACTACAGACCCTGGGAATCACCCCATTAGCCTGATGAGTCTGATATGCAAAGCTGTGGGACGCATCATCATGGACCTAATAAACAAGGATATAAGGAATCTCCAAACTCTGGATCCCATACAGTTTGGTTTTGTGAAGGGTAGATCATGCCTGCTCAACTTGGTTGACTTCTTTGAGTCAGTCACCAGAGCTGTGGTGCAAGGTAGTTCATACAGCCTACCTAGATCTGGCCAAGGCCTTTGATACCATTCCCCATTCAGGAATCATAGAAAAACTCACTAAGCTAGGCATCAACCCCTATATCACTAGGTGGGTTGCAAACTGGCTCACAGAAAGTGAAAGGAGCTGACTCCAAGTCAGACTGCAGACCAGTCACGAGTGGAGTCCCATAGGGTTTGGTCCTGGGTCCTCTCCTGTTTGGTATCTACTTCTCTGAACTCCAAGCCAACACAAAGAGACTCTGGCTGACAAAGTTCTCAGATGATTGCAAGTTGGGAGCTATTATTAACTCTCCAAGTGATGTTGACATCCTACAGAAAGGCCTCACTGAGACCAACGACTGGTGTCAGAACCATGGCCTTAAGCTCAATGCCAAAAAAATGTGTCGTCATCCCTTGTGGGAAAAACCCAGTTCCCATGAATTACCACATCGATGGTAGTCCACTGAACACAGAAGGTGTTATAAGAGATCTGGGAACACAGGTTGACAGCAACCTCTCTTTTGACCACCACATTGCCACTGTGGTCAGAAAGTCTTTCTATGCGGCACATCTCAGTACTAAGGGTTTTGCATCCAGGAAGAAAGAGGTCATTGTCTCCTGCTACTCTTCCTTCATTAGGCGAGTCATCAAGTACAGTGCCCCATTTGACATGTACCTCACTAGACACCTGCAACAACTGGAGAGGCCGCAAAAGTACCTCACAAAGAGGATCCTAGGCCTGAAACACTTGTCCTATATGGACAAACTATTCTGTCTTATATTGCCTACTTTGAGGTGATCTCTGCTTGACTTACAAAGCCATGCCTGACCCAACTGTGTTAGAAATGCTACATCTAAAGAAATCCCAATCCGTCCGCACCATACGCTCCAAAGACTTCAACCTCATTACCACAATCAACAGAACATGCTGAAGGAACAGGCTCATAACCCAGAGACTGCCCATGATATGGAATAGACTTACCATACATGTCAAACAGAGCACCTCACTGGCCCTCTTCAAGAGAAATCTTGACGTGTGGATGGGAAATAGAAAATTCACCTCGGGGATCACTCCAGTGGCTCTACTCAACAGAGGCACTGGGAACTAAGGTTGGGTGACATGATGCTAATCCAATGGGTTAGGCTTGTAAAGGCTCCAGGGCCATTACCCTAGTATACACCTATGAACCTAAGATTTGAGAGTGACTGGCATAAAATCAGCTTTCATACCAATATTCATCATACAGCTTCCGTTATCACTATCTGTGATACTCCTATCAGTTCTTGAGACTGATAAATCAGTTGGACCATTAGTTAGTCCAGTAAGGGGGAGAGATGGTGAACAACTAAATTCATATCTGCTTGCACAGCAGATTCTGGTGGCATTTTCTGAAGTTGACGACATTCTACCATTTAATTATTGACGTTTCTGCATACTTGATTCTCATTATCAGATATTTCACAGTTTCAATACATTTGTCAAGTAGTGGATACCATCAAATGTTTCTTTTCCACAAAGCCATTTAAACAGAATCTCTCCATTTCTTCCTTAATTGAATATCAGGAAATAGGATATATAGTATAGGCTTATTATACAGTGTCAGGAGTTTTTCATGTTAATTTCCTTGTAAACCTAAATTAAGATACAATTATGGCATTCTACATATTGTGAAGTTTAAGTACCACTAAAATAAAGTTGAATAGTCGACAATTATAGCATTGTCTATCTGACAAGAATTAATGCAGTGAGCCCCAAATATTAGCAAGCCAAAGTTACAGATCTAGTTACAATTTAAGTAAGCTGATTGCTTACTGTTTTTGTGGTAGTTACATTTATTACATAGAGTAGTAAAGGAAACGGCACTGAGTGTAGTGCTTTGTGCCTTCTTTGAAGTAACAGCTGATTTGTGAGATGTGCAGTTTGTGCATCTGTTTTATAACTAAGCTGTTCTAGCTGATGAAATCTGTTTCTGTTTTATTTCCTTAGTCACATTTTATCAAATTAAAAAAAAAACTTGGAAACAAAGCCAGAAAACAGGCATTGATGCAGAAACAACCCATTGAGCATTTCATACCTGTGGACATAGTTGCCAACTTTTATGGCCCTGAGAGTCTCTGGATTCCCATTATTTGGTAACCTGGAGCAGTCTTACTTACAGCAACCATGTTACTTTCTTGTGTTTGTTTTGATTCCTTGTAGAAGTAAGGCTTGGCTGGTTGAATTTTGCTCCCCAGGCTTCTGTCCGTCAGGTAGCCAGCTGTGTAATTAGTTGATGCAGAATGTTATTTTCAGGATTTTCCTTGAAAATTCCATACCAAAAATCCCCATAGTGGAAAAAATGATAACCCTGCATTTAAAGTGGCCAACACACTGTTTAACAATATTGTCAACAAATGTTAATAACTCTATTTAAACTATTTTGAACTCAGTTTTCCAAAATAGTGTCTACGTGCCACATTCACCTAAGTTCTGATGCTAAATTTGTGCAACTCAGTTCCAAAGTGCATTTTATGTAAACAACTGCAAGAAGGTACTTACAAATGGAATTGCACAATGGCATTTAAGTTTCTTAGAAGGGTCATTGAAATGACCATCCTGAAAATTTCATCCCAAAATTTCACATAGTGAAAAAGATACAAAAAAACACAGATCCACACTGAATAATGACCTGGACATTATAAACCACGTGGCATTTCAGTGCATGGAAGCCTCTCTTGCTGATGTATCACAGATCCTCTGGACCAAATGGGGCCTTGATGACAACATATGTGCAATATGTGGTTTCCAGGACCTCAGGAAGATTGACTATGTCATAAGATGCTAGTATGGTGCTGGTTCTGCCCTCTGCTGTCCTAGGGAAACAGATGGTTTGTCTCTCTCCTTCGCTGTCCTAGGGAACCAAATGTGTTTTTTTAGTGCTGTAAAATAACGTCAATGACCTGATTGTTCTGAACAGTATTCCTAACATGGCCTCTGTAGGTCAATAAAACGTACCTGAAGCTAAGATGGTAAGGACGACACACTTTTTCTTGATTCCATTTATGGGCAACGCAGTTTGACCAGGTCTCTTACAGTCTCTCTATCCACTATGACATTATAATCTTGGATTTAAAGTGACCAGCACACAACAGTATTATCAACAAATATTAATAACTCTAAGCATGACATTTTGAACTTTTTTTTTTTCTTCAAAATACTATGCGCAGAACACCTCCACCTACATTCTGATGCTGAATTTGTGCAACTCCATTCCAAAGTGCATTTTATGTAAAGCACTGTAAGAGGGTATTTACAAGTGGAATTGCACAATGGCACTTGCTATTCAAAGACTTTTGTTAGTGGTAGTACTGGAAAAAATAAACTAAATAAATGAAAATGTAGACTTCTATATACCAAGCATGAGATCATTGTTTCTTGGAATATTCACTTTTCTCTGAGATATGGCATTTTTGGAGTTGGTTTATCTACATTTGAAGGATGTTGTCTTGTCTCCCACATTGGAGGTGCAGGCAGGCTTATCTCCCTGCAAAAAATAACCATGAAGGAGAGCAGCGGTATTCATTACTCACTGTTCTCCAGGGCCTTGTACTTATGAGTCTTAGAAATATAAAAGGTAGCCTGTAGTATTTGAGTGGGGTTGAATCAGAAGAGTTATAGTAACTATACCATGCCTCATATTCATCACACTACATCAGTGGTGCACAATGTCCGGCTGGGGGCCCAAATCTATTCCGCCATGCAACACCACCCGGCCCCCAGAGAGTAACCAAAACATTTTTAAAAAAGTGAAAAAATACTATGCCTTACTCCAGTCATGCAAACTTTTCAGCACATGCTTACTTATGTAATTGACTGCAGTTGCGTACATGTCTAATTTTAGTCGCGGAAGTAACTGTTCTTTCTTGTTTATAACTTGTAGTCTGTAAACAGTAGTAACTTTCTGCAAGAGTTTGTAATAAGTCATGGCTGCAAGCCAGAATAAAGTTAAATGCAAAGTTGATGTAGAAAACAGGCAATTTCATGACTGCTGTCTTAAGTAAAAATACCAGTCACCTGTACCTATTGTTAACTCGTAATGACTTGCTATGTTTTGAGGTGGCCCACAGATGCATTAAGAATTTGTGTCGTGGCCTTCCCCACAAAAAGGTTGTGCACCACTGCAATACATGAAAACTGTGTTATAAAGAGTAATTGGGTCTGTGTGTGCATGCACATAACACACACCAGGTAAGCAATTGTGATGAACCTGACAAGCATGGCTTGAGTAATGTTGCAAGGCTTGCTTTTAGCTGGTCCTTCTAAGCTGCATTTGTTTTGAGTTTCCTATACATTTAAACAGTTGAGAAAATAGCTTTCTTTAATATGGCTTATAAGGTTTGCCAGGCTTGTTTCAAGATAGTTCAGAAGGGTAGTATTTAGCAGATATATTTAGTGTGTAGAACTTGTATCAGTGCATAACACGCTAATCGGGATGACTCTAATGAAGCACAGGATTAAACATGTCTCTCATTTTGGAGCTGTAAATAGTTGGGGAGGGGGGCAATGCTTCCATGATTTCTTACTTTAGGTTTTGTTACATCTGTACTGTCTTCCACTTGCAGTATCTGTACTGCATTCATACTCATGCAAGCCTTCTCCCTCATATGATGATCTATGGATAACAGCCTAGGTATAACTTTTTAAGTTATCAGTTTAAAAATAACATTTATATAAAGACAGCTGAGTACTGTTATTACAGATATGTCTTGTTCTGAACAGTAAGTTTTGTACTACACAGTATTTTATAATAGACTGAAAAACTGTATTAATTCATCCATCCAGATTACCCATGCCTAAGAATAGCATCAGTGCTACGTTTCTGATTAAGCAAGATGAATAACAGAACTTTCCAAAACATCAACATTGCTGTTTTATAGATACATTTCCAAGAAGTCTCTTGAAGTCCTTTAAAGTATTTTTACCAAGTAGTTGTCATGCGTTACTCTTCCAACAGCACTCACTTTGATACACTCACAGCTTGACAAATTCCTACACCATTAACTGCATAAAAATAACAGGTTATTAAGGAAGAAAGATAATTTGACAGGCAGAAACACTTTAATACTTATTTCATAATAATTTCTGTTGTTATAGTTGAGAGCTTGTTTTGTGATGTTCTCAAACAGATTGTCCAGAAATTGACTACCAGCAAACTCCAGTATAAAAAAAAAAAGCTGAAGTTTATGCATGCACCCATATCTTGCAGGTTCACTTGTCAGTTTGCAAATGAAGTACATCATTCTGTATCTCGAGTTCAGAATTTATGAGGGGAATCCCTAAACTGGTGCCTCAAAATAAACTCCTCTTGTATATTTGTCAATGGCAGACATATAACATGCCTTTGCCTTTCAAATGAATGTAAAATATGTAGTATTGGTTCACTGTATAAAGGCTCTGGTTTGCTTCTTTGCCATTGCAGAGCACGAATTGGCTAACAGCAAAAGAGTTTTGTATTTTTTTTTGTATATTTATTTTTGCTGCCCCTTACCATCCATTTGCCATGTCCCAGTGCCCGGCATCATGCTACAGTCAAATCCGAATAGTAGGTGGGCTTTTTTTTGTGTAGGTCTATCATTAATGCCCAACACCATGTATTGTATGCAGCATCCTCAGGGTGGTCCCTGTGCGCATTTTGCTGAACACACCTTCCAATGATGATCTACCTTCACATCCACTTTACTTTATCTGTCTAAGCTAGGACAGTGTCCATCTTTCATTAGGATTATAACCAGGCAAGAAGCAACCTTGTCACTCTGTCCTTTTTTCATCTTCTACTAGCCAGCCACTGGTCTGTGTTCACACATTGAAGAAAAACTTCATCGAATGGCTATTCCATGAACAGTAATCTTCGAATGTCGCTTTTATGAAAGAGTGAAATCACCATAAAAAAAATCATTGAGAGGTAATAGCTGCTCAATAACAAGGAAGTACCGCACTGTATCAGGTAAACTAAACAAAACCTTTTAAAATTTGCCCTTTACCCCAATGTAGTGCAGCCTCAGCGGTGGTATATATAGTTGGGGGGGGGGGGCACAGCCCCCTCCCCTACCTTTGTGGGTTACTTCTTTGTTGTTGGCTAATTATTACCTAATGATGATTTTTTTATGATTTCACTCTTCAATGAAAGAGATGTTCGCGGATTACTGTTCATGGAATAGCCGTTTGATTCAGCTTTTCTTCGATGTGTGAGCATAGACCCACCAGCCCCATAGAGTTAGAGCATGGTGGCTAACATTGTATATAAGAGCCCTTTTTGTTTGCTAGTCTGGCTGTCCAGACCAACTCATAAGACTCCTGTCAGTGTGGAGCAGCATCAGCCATAGTCTGTGACTCACCTGAATCGATGAACTCTCTATTTTATGTAGGAAAGGAAGCCCAGATGCCCTGCACAAGACTACATTTCTGCTTCTTGTATCCACATTCTCATTCTTTTTGGTCACTACTCAAAAGTCATAGTCATGAGTGAGAACTAGAACATAGACTGACTGGTTTAGTTAGAACTTCTTATAGTGACTCAGCTTTCATTTCACTTCATTGCCACAATCTGGTACATTGCCTGTAGTACCATATTAGTTCTCCAGTTCCATCTCTCAGTCCCCTGTTTCCTTCTGAATAAAGACTTTAGATACTTCTGTACCTGAGGTGGCTGCTCCCAGACCCTTACCCAGAGGGAGTTTTCCAGTCTTTTCTAGTTGAGAACCACAACCTCTAATGTGAAAGTGACAGTTTTTATGCCAGGTACTTCACTGTCGCCAACAAATTACTCTACTGTAGATAATGGACAAATCGTAAAACAGTACCGTATTGCAGAATGAACGTTTTCCAACAGTGTGTTAACATACAGCATTACCTGAAAAAAATAAGTTTGCCACTTCAAGTCAGCATATTAAGCCGCTGTGAAGCATGGACTGGAAAAAAAAGCACAAAGGGTCACCATTTTTTACACTTGTTAAACATGGCTTTCCTGTTCAGTGGGTGTAAAATACAATTTTAAAAAGTAAATAAAGGTAAAAGTAACGTGTCCCGGAGAAGGAGCAAGTAGGTGAACAACTTAGAGCATACCTGAACTTTTTTGAACAGGAATTCTCAATAAAGCCAACATGACTCAAATTTTCCATAAATATGCTTTTTTCTGCACAATAATAAATGTGAAACTATAGATGTGAAGTTGTCCTATCTCATGTTCATTCTTTACTGATGGGGGGTTGGAAACCCAGGTCGGCCGCTTACTAAAGCTCGAAGTCTCAAATCAACTTGTGGCTTCATCCCTGTCCCATGATGCTCTAGTGCCTTCCTCAGATCTTGTTTGCTGCTGAAACACATCGGGTCATTACCAGCTCTGGCGAAGTGAATTTATGTAATTTTTCTTGTTTCTTAGTGTTAGTTATATGTATATATAAACGCTCGTTTTTTTTTTTTTTTAGAACATTTGCTAAGTTTTTGGAATCCTTCTTGCTAGATTTAATAGTTAGTGTAGTGTCAGGCCAACTTTCTTTTGGCCTTTATAATCCCTATTCCCATTAAAGTTTGTAGTGTTTTTTGATATTTAAATTACAATAGTTGTTTGGTGTGCTTTCTTGTATTTAGATAGTTAAAATAGTTCTGTGATAAACCTTGACAAATAAGAGATTGCAGTGCCTTTTGACAATTAGTTTAGAATAGTTGTTGGTGTGCCTTCTCATATATAGATATATTTCGTAGTGTGTGGTTATTCAGGTAGTAAATACTTGACATACTTCTGTGGTAAATCTTTACCAATAAGAGTTTCCTGTAATTGTCTTCGTGTGAGAGTGTAATTCGCAGAAGGCTCCTTTTAGTTAGAGGATTTATTATTGAGTGTGTGTGAGGGCATAATGTCAAAACAGAAGGAGCAGAAAGATCAGAAACCTTTGGGTTTTTAAAAATTCCCAAAATGTTCCCAGAAAATGTCCTTTACTGATTGACATACTGTCTACTGTTTGGGACCACTCCACT
The DNA here is from genome assembly GCF_019279795.1 of Protopterus annectens. Taxonomy (NCBI): domain Eukaryota; kingdom Metazoa; phylum Chordata; order Ceratodontiformes; family Protopteridae; genus Protopterus; species Protopterus annectens. Next base: position 829,437,109 of record NC_056731.1, read on the forward strand.
TACAAGAATCTTGCTTGATTTGTCATGCATTTAGTTCTAGGGTCCTCCAAGAAAGAAAAAACAAATTGATTTTGGGGGGCATGATAAAATCTTCCTTTCAAGAAGCCATGGAAGAGGGTCAAGTCCACCAAAATCTACTTTGGCTGGTGAAAAAAGTTCTAAGAGGTCTTCTTCCTCTACTTCATGCAGGTCGGAGCCATCCACTAAGCTTCCTAGGGTGTCTCCTACAGACACTCAAAAATCTGACTCAACAAGACCTGCTGCCTCGGCTCCATGCTTATCGGAACCAAGAGCAGTTCAAATTTGGAGCTGCTTCCTGGTATTGGAGCCGATATATCCGACTCTCAGGTCTCCCCATATTACAATCTACAGTATCAACGCCATCCTCTTGATCCTCCAGAAGTCTATCAGATGATGATATGGATCTTTTAGTGCAGAGATTGCTTAAGACACCGACGCTGGCCAGACTTTTATCGGACCCAGCTCCAAGAAGTTCAGAGCAGACTGGAACCACTTCCCCTGACTTCCGTTCCTCTCTGACCCCAGCGGTGGTTTCAGAGTCGAATGCTTGGAACTTGTACTGGTGGAGCCGTCAGAACCGAGAACCATTTCAGCTTCTTCTGAGCCAACTTCTCTGACTGCCTTGGTACCATCTGAGATGTCTAGGAATTGACACTCGCCGGTCAGGTCCGGGGCCTCGGCTCAGGAGAGTTCAGCTTCGGAGCCCCCCCCCTCGTTGTGCCTGGAGCATCACCTAACTTCTTGGATCCAGGAGTTCTCTCGCACTATGGGAGGGGGGCCTTCGCAGTCACAAGGACAGCTCTGTCACCAAAGACATCCTCACTACCAGATCCAACCATTCCACCCCAAAAAGGTCCGGTGTCTCTCCCCACACAGGCAATTCCACAAAAGTCTAGAGACCCTAAGCCTCAGGATCCCCCATCAGGTGAGACCCTATATTCCGAAACCTCCCAGAGTGTCCCATTGAGGAGGTCCCTAGGAAGAAACTATGGAAGAGGAAGTATATGGACTCCCAGGATGAGTCAGTTTGGACCTCGAGGCGTTAGAAGTATCCCCAAGGTCACCCTCTGAGGATGTCTCCTTTGCGACATCCTAGAGATTCTAAAACAGAGAGGTGGCTGGAATCAGTCCTTCTGATGAGGAGTCCATATACCTGAAGGCTTTCGGATCCTTCATCCACCTGGGTATCTCCACCATTCGACGAGCTCATGGACTTAGTTTGTCAAAAGGCATGGGAGGCTCCAGATTCAGTGGAACCCATCCCTAGGAGGCCCAATAAATTCATTACTGCACCAACGGCCAAAACCTTTTTGACCAAAGGAGTACCTGTGGATGCTATGGTGGTGGCGGCGGCCACTAAAAAGGAGTTGTTGGAGACTTCAACATCTGTCCATCCCCCGAATAAGGAGTTGCAGACATTGGACAGGTACAGAAAGTGCATGTTTTCGTCAGCGGCCTTTACCCTTAGGTCACTGAGCTACCTTACGCATTTCACGAGACTGCAGAGAGAACTCCTAAAGGAGCTTGGAGATGCTCTCCAGGGTACAGTAGCTGCGGGGATAGCAGATAAAGTATCCTCCCAGCTTCCTACCCTCAGTTCAGTGGTTAACTCATCCATACGTCTTGTATCCTATGCAGCCGATGGAGCGAGTAGGTCAGCGGGTTCTGGAATTGCCCTCAGATGTCATTCCTGGATGCGCTTATGTAATTTTGTGGAACCCTTTAAGTCATCCTTTGTCAATACACCTTTTGATTGCTCGTCTTTTTTCATGACTAAAGTCAAAGAAACGCTTACCCGGTGTGAACAAGAAGGGAAGACTGTCTCTGCTGTGGGAGTCCGTTTTTCTACTCCTTGTAGACCCTATCCCAAGGGTCAAAAGAGAGGGAAAATGTGGTTCCAGAAATCCCAGAGAGTTTTTCAAGATGCACAGGGTGAACCTTCTTCCAGGGGTAGAGGAGGAGGTAATAACGGAAGACGCCGCCCACGCGGCAGAGTGAGTCCGTAGAACCAGGGCGACCGAGAATCTTTCTTCAGCAAACCCTATCAGCACGCCTGAAAGGATGCCCAACTGTCCCTCTGTGGAGGCAGTCAGGGGGCGCTTGTCTTTGTACCCACAAGCCTGGCTAGACATAACAAAAGACAAGTGGGTGCAAAGTATTATATCTGGAGGCTACACAATCCCCTTTTCAATAACATTCCCAAAAATAAAAAGATTCCAGATGTTCCACCCAGTCACAGGGAACAAGCAACCTTAGAAATTCAAACGTTGCTGCAAAAAACAGTCATCCAGCCAGTCCCGGCAGACCAGATAGGATTCAGAACTTACTCAAGATTCTTTTTAGTTCCAAAAAAGACAGGGGACTGAAGACCCATATTGGATCTCAGCACACTAAACAAGTCACTAAAAAAGACAAAGTTCAAAATGGCCACACTACAGTAGTCAGTACGTCCCTTTTTAGGGAAAGACAATTGGATGTGCTCTATAACCTCCAAGATGCATACTACCATATAAAGATAGGCAGACTGTCCAGGAGTCCTCTACACTTTCGGCTGGGAGACGGTCATTATCAATTTTGAACTTTGCCCTTTGGCCTCACTACAGCCCCCAGAGTGTTCACCAAATGCATGGCAGTAGTTACGACTCACTTAAAGTGTCTAGGATTCCAGGTTTTTCCATATATAGATGACTGGCTCCTAACCACCACCAAACACCTACTTATTCAGGCAAGAGACACTACCCTGAAATGTGCCCAGCTAAGGATTTCAGTAAATTACGAAAAATCTGCCTTATTGCCATCAAAACATATTGTCTTTATAGGCATAGAAATAAACACAGAAACCATGTTCTTTTACCACAAGAACGTCAGACCAGTAAATCCACAAAATTTCACCAATAACACGATAAATTATCAGGAGTCTTTCTTCCTTTTTTTTTAATAAAAAGCACCAATAGCAAGATAGCAGCACCATACAGCAGTATAAAATCCACAGATTAATTTCTCTAATGCCTCGGCTTTCACAGCCTTTTCAAAGTACACTTTTATCACAAATATATCTTCCTTTTATACAATTTAATAAGAACACACCCCACAATCTTTCAATTATTTCTAATTGCATCTTAAAGACATATCATAAAAAACTTTTCCAGTTACACTCCTTGTTTAAACTTTTTGCACATACAGTATTATATTTTAAAATAAACAAAGATTCTTTTCATCTTAATTCATACTTCAACCCCTCTGGTGTTAAAAAACCTTCCTTACACTGTTCCAATGTTGTTGCAACAATATTGGAAAAGTGTAAGGAAGGTTTGTCCAAAAGGATTTTATACTGCTGTATGGTGCTGCTATCTTGCTATTGGTGCTTTTTATTAAAAGAAAAAAGAAGGAAGAAAGACACCTGATAATTTATCGTGTTATTGGTGAAAATTTTGTGGATTTACTTCTCTTATGTTCTTGTGGTAAAAGAACATGGTTTCTGTGTTTATTTCTATGCCTATAAAGACAATATGTTTTGATGGCAATAAGGCAGATTTTTCTTGAAGCCTCATCTTCTGGAGGAGCCAAGAATTCTGGACCATGCCAGGCCTCCTGACACACTCGTCGGGGGCTCTCCACCCATCTCTTCATTTCATGAAATTAACAGCATGGCTGCTCCGATTCCCAAGATAACCAAGCTATATAACCTCACCCCTGAAGTCCAACATATCCTAATTACTTCTCATAAGTTGTCATCAAGAAAACTATATCTTAGCAAATGGAAAATGTTTTCTATATCGGCTGTTAAAAATCAAATTGATCCATTCTCAGCATCCCTTATTTTGGAATTTTTGGCGAAGCATTTAAGTGAGGGAGCAGCTGCAGCTACTATTAGAGTGCAGTTGGCAGAAATCTCGAGTTTTCATATTGGAAGTGAAGGTCTGAATATCATGTCTCATAAAGTATCAAAGGCCTTTCTCAGAGGGGCATACTTAAGACCACCGATAAAGCCACCTCTACCACCGCGGAATTTAAATTTTGTGTTATCGCCCATTATTCTTCGCCCTTTTGAACCTGCTGCATCATGTAGTTTGAAGTTTCTAGGAAAACTCTGTTTCTAGTAGCAATTACATCAGGTAGAAGAGTGTCGGAGCTACAGGCCTTATCTATGAAACCTCCTTACCTGGCATTCTATAATGATAGGGTTTCATTATGCACTAACCCTTCATTCCTACCAAAAGTGTGTTCAGAGTTTACTCTAAATCAGTCCATAGAGTTTCCAGTTTTTTCCCCGCAAGTATGGCAATGAGACAGAGTACATGCTTCATCAGCTAGACATCCATAGACAGCTGCATTTTTACCTGCACAGGACAAAAGAATTTAGAATATCTGATCAACTTTTAATATCATTTTCAGATAATAAAAAAGGTTGACAATATCCAAAACTACCTTGTCCAGATAGTTATCGAATTGTATCTCCTTTACCTATGATTCTACAGACAAACGATTGGAGAATAAAATAAAGGCACACACTACTAGAGCGGTGTCAACTTCGCAGGCCTTTAGAGCTAAATTGTCAATAGATACTATTTGCACAGCAGCAACATGGACAAGGCCTCATACCTTTATTACTCATTACAAAGTAGATTGGGCCTCTAAGGACAGGGCCACCCTTTGGTTCCACTGTCCTGAAGAACATCTTCCCGTGAGCCACCCAGGAAAGATGGTGTCTCATCAGTAAAGAAGGAAGACGAGATAGGACAACTTCACATAAAGAAGTTATATGTTCACCATAAAATTCCATGCGAGTTGTCCATTTCGTCTTCATTCTTTCCACCCCCTCCCCCTTTTTTTTTTTGTTGCTTTGGAGTTTTGCGGAGATTTTTATTTTTTTTTGATCCTTTTTTTTCTGGGCTTATACATGATATATTTATGTGTATTCATATATGTATAGGGGTATGGATACATCACAAAGAAGATCTGAGAAAAGCACTAGAGCATCATGGGCTAGGGATGGAGTCACGAGCTGGTTTGAGACCTTGAGTTTTAGTAAGCGGCCAAGTCGGAACAGAGGATTGGTTCCGAACCACCATCAGTAAAGAATGAAGACAAGATGGACAACTCACATGGAACGTTATACATAACTTATTTTTTATGGCTTCATTGACTGACAGTAATCTTCACTGATTTACCAGAAAATTAAACATTTTCAAAGGACAGAGCAAAATTTGCATGATTCATCAAATGGGTTTTATTATTTCTGCCACTTTTATAGCATTTCATATGAAGAGTCTATTATGAACTAGGAATTTCTTTTGTCCTTGCATCTAGTTTACCAACAAGTGTGTCATGTGGTTTTCTGCATTTCTTGTGCATCTTCCTTTAAGTGATGGTGCAATGTGAGCTGTGCTTCAGTCACCTGGAATATTATTTGTTGTTTTTTTAAACATATTCAGAAAGTCAAACACAGTTAAATGTGTGTGTATGAAAAACTGAGGAACTGCCAGCCCAGCTATATAGAATTTTGTAAATAATTCTATGTCATTGTAAATATTAATATGATCCACAGGCTTGTTTGACAAGTGTAAGAAAACTGTGTCGTGTGCTGAACTTCAAAAATGTAACCACAGTGCACCCTGCTGGAAGAAAGCTGACAAGTAAAGACTTTTACAACAGTCTGTGATTTCAAGCTTGGAGACAGGATGTCTGCAGCTGGAAGTTCTGTTTTCCTAAGACAGAAATAATTACTAGTTTTCACATGTAAAGTATCTTGTATTGCTGTGGCTTCCTGGCAGGTGCAGAACAGAAAGAAATGTTAAATTTTAAGTTCTGTGAGCCTGGGAAACTTAAGCAGAAGTAACAAGAATTATGTAATCTGAAATGACTCAGCAGTAATGTGTATTATCAATTTAAGGGCTATCTCCAAAAGTAAGAATAGCATTTTGTATTTGTGTCTGAACTTGAACACATGCTTTGCTCTGTAAGTAGGATCTTGGATCTTAGTATTTCTCTCAGAGATTGATAGAAAAAGCAATATTAGTCTAGCTGTTTTCAATATTTATGTGAGATTATCCTACAGTGTTGTTTTAAAGTATTTACTGTGAATCTAAACTCTCTAATGTCATTGTGTTGAGTTAACAAGTATTGTGTTGTGTTTTTATTATTTATTATTAAATATATTTAAACATTTTAACTGTGGCTGTTTGTGTAGAGGTGATTTCAGCTCTTAGAGTACTTGCATGTATTTGGTGATACTGTATAGACCACTCCTAAGTAGCCTTCAAGTCTCAGTCACACTTACCAATTAGATAATAATAACATTGCACAGTAGAATTAGACACCCTTTGGTAAGGGCCTTTATAGTAGCTGATAGTGGTTGGTGGCCATTGGTACTACTGTGTAGTCTGGGCAGAAGGGGGCATAGCTAGTGAACCTTTGCCAGCCTTCCCCAGGAGTGTCTGTGTGTTTGTATATAAATCAAATCTCAAAGTGTATGTGTGTCAGCTACTTGAGCAGGGACACGCAGCACTGGTTGGACAGAGTGGGTGTTTGAGGTTTTGGCTTGACCACTCGGCTGAGATCTAACCCTATAGCTGTGCCAGTGGGGAGACTTATTGGGGATCTGGAGAGAAAGGGAGAAAACGGCCCCAGACTGACTGTGATCTCTGTGTGCTCTTAAGAGAAATTGTACTTTACTCTGTGTACTTGTTATCCTTCCATTGTGGACACCCCTCACTGGTACTAGTGGTGAGGATTGAGGCTCCTTGATTACTGGGCCAGTGCATGGGCGGTGCATATTAATTGCTTGGCAGTGGTGGGATATCCACATCAAATATTAATTGGTTGATAGGGGTGCGTTAGCCACATCACATATTAATTGGCTTGTAGTGGTGTGGATAGTGAATTCCTGTAGCTTGTGTACAGTGATTACTGAAGCTGTTTTTGTACTCTAAATCAGCTACACATTGAGCATTCAGAGTTCAGATCACAATTGTTTTATTTCTTTTGTTAGCTTAGTTAGTCAGGGAGAGCAGGCAAGCATGTCAGCAGAGGAGTGGGCAAGCTGACAAAGGAGCCAGTTGGCTGAGATGTGCCAGGCTAAAGGACTGGTCCATGGAAACCGGACTAAAGCAGACATGATTGCAGCTTTAGTTACAGCTATATTTGAGACTAGCAACCAGGAGGACGATCATACTGGCCGTGGAGATGTGCAACACTCGGAGAATGGACAGCTCAACCTTTCTACAGAGGACTTAAAATCTATCTGGAGCTAAAGAGACTTGAGTTGGAGGCCAAGTGTTTGGAAATAGAAGCAGCAGAGAGACTGAGGCATCTGGTGAGAAAGGGAGAAACTAACCCCAGACTGACTGTGATCTGTGTGTGCTCTTAAGGGAAATTGTACTTTACTGTGTGTGTACTTGTTATCCTCCCAATGTGGACGCCCCTTACTGGTGTTAGTGGTGAAGATTAAGGCTGCTTGATAACTGGGCCAATGCACGGGCGTCACAGTGTGACTGAAACTTTTTTACTTGAGGAGCTTTTCCTCCTGCAGCCCTGTAGTTATATCTGCGGTTACTGAATTTTGGATGAAAGCTTGAACAATCAAGTGCTGCTGAAGAGTGATTTGTGGACATATATCTATGCTGTAACCTAACATCCAGCCTGTCAAGAAGTGAAATTTGGTGCTGATCATTTCATGTCATCTGCCAGTTACTGTAGTACTTTGGAGGCAGCATTCCATGTGCTTTTATTTCTTCCTTTAAACTTAATGCCATTTTTTTCTATTTTGGTATGCTCGTTTCAGTTTGTACCTCTAACTAGGCCCTTCTAATCACTTGTCTTATGCCACATTGGGTCCATCTTCTATATCTCTGCAGTGTTGACAGAGGTGAAGAACCTTTCTTCACCTTAGGTGGTGCATCTTTCTCTTATTCCATCATCTTTCTTTAAGGCTGTTTCAGTACTAAACATCACAGTCTTTCAGATGTATGTAAAATTACTCCCTTACAGAACTTATTGACATTGCTGACCATCTTGATAGCTTGCTTACTTGGTCATACATAGTCTGTTTTCTCTCTCTTCTTTTGCACACACACCACCCCCCAGTAAAACAGGCAGGCTTCCTTTCCCTTCCCCTTTCTATCTTTGCACAGTGCATGTTCCTAGTGGCTCAGTGTGATCCAGGCTTCTTACTGGACAGTGACCATTTACATACTTTTTTATATATGCCAGACATATCACAGATTAATTGCATTCTGAAAGGTCTCCCAATCTTCCTGTGACCTTAGGACTCACTGAGGCTTCTTAATTGTAACTTAAGTGTTCTAACAGTCTTGAGGATGCCCTGTACCTCATTTTGATTTGGACAAAGCCAAGTCTAACATGTTCTTCACTTTGTATTAGGGCTCACTGCTTAAGTTGTCCTTCCTGGATGGTCTCTGATGTGCTGGTTGGCCTTGTGCCTCCCATAATGCTGAAATCCTGAAGTCTAATTGTATTTTGATGTCCCCACTATTGACATGTTTTATTACTTGATCTTCATATCATTAATGTCCCAGCCAACATCAGGTCATCCCATTTGGTGTCACTGGGAAGCCTAGAGACCACTGCATTTTGCTAGCTGACACCCTCCAATCTCATCTTATAGAGACACTAATTCTTCCAATTGCTGTGACGCACCTTCAACCCACCTTGGTCTTTTTACATAAAATTCTTAACTTCATACACAGTACCAACTGGTCATAATCTGGTGCTGTCTCTTCTGTAAATCCTTATGTCTTGGTATTGCCATGCTACTTCCATAGTTTCCTTGTGTTTCAGCGATTTCTGCCATTCTCAGTCTCCTTACCAATAGTGAGATGTGTTGTTTGCCATTGCATTGTGTGGGCATCATGTACCACTGCAAACTACTGTCGAACCATTTATCATTACTACTCCAGCTTCCATTCATCCAATTGCTCATGCTATCATCAAGTCTCCCTCTAGAGAGCTGCAGTGATGGTAGGCCATACTGTACATGCTCACTTCTTGATGTCCTTTTCCTTCCTCAGTTTATATCCACTAGAGCAATGATTTAGTCTTCCAGCTTGCCCTGACTTGTTTCCCTGTTCAAGTTACAGGTGATCTTTTGCATGCAGTATGTTTGCTTTCCGGGTGACCCCAAGGTTTTCAGCTGCAGCAGATATCTGCTGACTTTTATCCAGATACTTTTCCACTTCTGGAGTAATTGATTGCAATAAAATATAGTTCTTTGGGTAGATTAACAAAAAAATCTAGGGGTTAAAAATGGGTGGAAAGCAGAAGCTCATGGACTCTGCAGAAGTTAAATAAATAATGAGTTTCTACATTAGAATTTTGTTTCCTTTCCCTGGAATACAGAAAAAAAGTCCCCTTGATGATCTACCGTACTTCCCTGATTTGAGGTATTTATGAAACTACTTTTTTCTAATTTGTAATTAGATTGATCTGTGGGAAAGTCACTGCCTAATATGTGGGTGTGTGATTAGGGAATCCTTTAACTCTTATGCCAGTTTGATCACAATTACATTTGTCTTAACATATTTGTAAATAGTTCACCTTATCTTTCCAGTTCTAGCCCCAACATTTTTTCTAGAAGTTGTGTTCTTATGTACTTTCCCTTTTCTCCTTGTCTCTGTCCCTTAATATAGATGCACTAATTTATCTTCCTCTGTCTTTGCCTTATAGCCACCTTTGTTGCTTTATCCCAAGCCACTTGTTAGTTTTAATCAAGTTCCGCGACGTAGTATAACACTTGTAGTTGTTTTCTTCATTCCATTTACTGCCATTTTCAAATTAACCTCATCCACATTTGGATACCTTAATTGCTGCATTTTCCGTCATCAACGTCTTCCTTTAAAAGTCAATCACATTTCAAGCCAAGAGCATCAGTAACTAAGTGGCACTGAGTAGAATAAGAACCCAAGCTGTGTATTTAGTAAGAAGAGGAAATAGAAGATGGACTTTAGCTGAGACAAATAAATTCAAAGACACTTTCTTTGAGGCGCTTTATGCATTTGGTTCTTAATTGCAGATATATTAACGTTCTTCCTGTGCACCCTTGGATGGCTGCTCCATACTTTGTAAGCAGAAGGGGAATGCCTTTTTAATTTCATGTACAGGAATGTCAATGTGGGTTAGATGGTTCAGCTCTCCAGTTGTCTGCCTACTTGCATTATCACAAGCATAGCCCATTTTGCCAAGGTCAGAGATTAACATTAAAACTTGTTTCCTTTGTCAAGGCTTCAACCCATCTTTTAGTTGCAGGAAAACTGGTGATGTTAAAGGTCTGTTTCGTGCCTCAATATTTTATTGCTATAGAGCTTATAAGTTGCAGGGTACATACAAAGGATGCTGGGCATAACATCAAACAAGCCTAAGGTGAGAGACCTGGAGGCTAAGTCTCTGATCTGTAGACTCTCAAGAGTGTTGGTTATTATTTAGAAAGTTGCTTGTCAGTACCAGGTCGTGGGAATGAAATCTGCAACGCTTTACCCCACCACTGTATTCCACACACAGCAACTTTGAGTAGTGCATAATCTTGGATCCCCTGTGCTAGGCTCCATACTTAAATGAGACTTTATAAGTTCATCTCCTTTTGCCATTGCAAATTAGCTAGTCCTTGGAAGCCACCAGTCTAGAAGCTCCAGATTTCTTGCATCAACTTTCATTCTTATTTCTTTAACCCTATCTGTTCCATTTATATTACCCTATCATACGATATAAGTAGCGAATGCTATTTCATCGTACCTAAAATATCTAAACCACAAAATATCAAACACACGGAACAGCAATGTTTTTTTTTTTTTTTTCCCCAGGGAAAAAATTGCTTTTTTTGTTTGTTTTGAAACACATACACACAACACAACCACACCAAAATAAATAAACCACACACATACACTTAACAAAACCATAAGTCTAACCCTACATTACTACCTATTCATTCACCTTAACCCAACCCTAACCCTAAAGCCCCTAACTACCACACAATCACCTTACCCACTCCCTAACCCTAAAGTCCCTAACTACCGCACACTCACCTTGCCCGCTCTTTAATCCTAAAGCCCCTAACTACCACACATTCACCTTATCCGCTCCCTAACCCTAATGTTCCTAACTTTCGCACACTCACCTTACCCCGATCCATTCCCACACTTACCTTAACCCAGTCCGTTCAGACTTACCTTACTCGGTCTGTAACCTTCCCACCACAGTAAATAAGCGAAGCCATGGAGCGGACAACCAAAATCTTACCCTAGGTAAGAATTCGAAATTCCGTGACTTCGCTATTTTGAGTTTTCGACAAAAACGGATCGATATTATAGCATTCGAAGTTTTGAAACTTCGATGCTGTAATATAGACCCTATCTATTAGGTAGCAGGGCTTAGAATTTTCTGCTGTGTAAGTACTAGAAGTAGAAAAACTAAACCTTTCACCTGAGGCTTCTTGTGTGAGTCAGTAATAAAGGTATACATCTTTTGTGAGATGCTTTTTGTATAGTGCTGAGCTGTCTGTGATATCTCTTCAGTGGTCAAGGCTCTGCTACTTCCATTTTTTTTCATAAAATGACTACAGTGAAGCTTTGTCTACACGAAAGCCTATGAAGACCACCTCGTATTCTATTTTTCTTCTGTGCCCCATCCTATAATATTTCTTTCAGCCACAAAACCTACCCTTGTTTTTTTTTTTTTTTGTTTGTTTGTTTTTTTAATATATACTGTAGAAGCATCCCATAGCTCCCTTTCAGACTGTGGCATTGCTTGATCTCAAGTGTCTGTTTTGGAAGACCTTTGATCTGACATTGGGCCCCCCTTGATGTGTCATATAACCAAGGTCATCCTGTCCACCAGTTTCAGTTTGGTATTGTTTATCAATTCTTTCCATATCCATGATATTTGCTTTTAAGGTTGGTGCATGAACATGATAATCACCTGTCAGTTGAATAAGCTTAACCTAAACCCTGGGGCCCAGAACCTGTTTTCTGCCACTTCTTCAGTTGAGATCTCAATTCATATGCATTTATTGAAACGTTTCTGCCATCACTGCCTAGATAAAAATCCACAAAGATTTCCCTTTCTGCCATTTGTGCAGTTCAGATCTCAGTTCTTATGCATTTTAGTGAAAAGGTTCTGCCTTCATTGTCTAATTAAAAAGCCACAAAGTGTCCCTGCTGCTATCAAATTACTATTCATAACTAAGGCCAGCATTACTTGTACTTTCTTATGGAGGAGCATTCTGTGGAACTGTGTCATACATGCTAGCGTTTGACACTGACCCCCCCCCCCCCCGAAACATTGAAAGAAGAAGTTCATAGCCTGCCTTGTTACCAGGAAGATGACAGTAGATGAAAGTTTGTCATTTGGGAATTGACAGAGTGGTCGCAGGAGTAACCTTATGCTTCTGTCTGTACACTTTCACAAGGAATGAAGCTAAAAGTGATAGGTCCAGAGCCTAAGGGTTAGTACATCACTTGAGCTCAAAGCCAACTGGTTTCACAGTGAGGGTTGCTTTACATTCTGCGAGGCCAACCCATCCAAGGCAGGAGAACAACTTGTGTGTATCTGTTTGCCTGAGGATCTAACTTTTCTTTTATACTACTGGTGCAAAGAGTTGCATTTCTGTGAGACTGTACTCCGTGTCAGAGCTGCTTCCTTGTAGCTGGTTGCGCTTTATTCTATAACTGTCTATATATACAAAGCTGATACAAGTATACCTTTTTTGCACTTTATCTGTTTCAGTGATAGTTAGCAAAACTGTACTGCAATAATGTATTTGCTTGATTGAGTATTGCTGGTCTCTCTCTGCATTTTGTTTTCCACCACCCGTCTGCCCAACTGTTGTATTCTTAAACTTGGTTGCTTTGGAATTGCCCATCACTGCTGTAAATTTGATTTTGGACACTCCTCCCAGTCCTGTCTCATTTTCTCACTCTACTGAGTACAGTGAGATCATTTGGGAAGGACTACCCCCTTGCTTCTTTGATTTTGAACACTCCTCCCAGTCCCATCTAATCAACTCATTCTACTGTGCACAGCGAGAGCATTTGGGGAGGCCAACCCCCTTAGTTTCTTAATCTTTAATTATTTTGTTTCCTCACTTTCCACTTAAAAAAAACACTTTTTTCAGCTGCAATTACTGTAATTGTGCTCTTCCTACTTTATTACCTTACTTTGCTTTGCTGCTTGCTCTTAAGTATTTAAGTGCTTTTATTCTGTTGCATTTATTACTGCTTGTTAGTAACCTGATTAAATTTATCTGTTATTCTAAGCCTCTTAGTTTTGGTTTTAGCACTTGGGGTTCTGGCAGGTTATGTTACATGTGAGAAGGTTTTTGTGGTCTACACTCTTGTGGACAAACCCTTATCAAAACCCTCTCTCCATAAGTCTGCTCAAGTATTCAGAACACTATGTCTGGACAATTCCCATCAGTTTCTCCTACCAGCCTGCTCGACGTGGGCATACTGAGACAGTGTAGTAACTGCCTCCTGTTCACTGACAGCCCTATTCTCATAGGACATAATTCTTGTACTTGCAAGAAATCCATCTACATCAGTAACCTGGAATACATACTCTCTTGAGCCAAAGTCAGTACTCCTGACAAAGCAGCATGACCTTCAGTTTGCTTTTTGACAGATCTTTTATGTTGGAAAATTTGTCTTTGGGACATTGCTTAAAAAGGCACAATGGGGAGGCCAGAATCCTAGGGGTGACAGGTGGAGGCTGCCAGCGCAAACACCACACCACCCACATCACATAGCCAAGCACAACACACACACACACCTATGCAGAAGTCCTCAATAAAAGCTTACCTAAACAGCAGAGACATCCAAAACTGACACAAAAACATTCCACACACAGCACCAAACACATCATGCATAGCAAGACAACACACCAGTGTCTCACAAACATAGCCCATAATGCATAACAATAAACCAGCATAGCCAGTAAGGCATAAAAATAAACCAAACATACTAGTCATTGGTAATTCAGTTGTGAGACACACCAATGTCCCACTCACCAGGCTCGACAAGGAGTAAGTCACAGTCAGTTGTTGCTCAGGTGCCAGAATCCACCACATCATGCATGCAGTTAAGTTTCTCCACAACAGGTATAAATATGACTGTGTCATTGTCCATGCTGGTGTGAAAGACTTGAGACATACCTCCCTGGACTATATGAAGAAAGACTGATTGAGCTTTCAGAGTATGTGTCCCAGGCAGGTATAACCCTAGCCCTAAGCAGCATCCTACCTACACCAAGAAGGATACCACAATGCCAACAAAAAATAATTGACTTCAACAATTGGCCTAGTTTATGGTGTCATTCCATGGGAATCCAGTATCTGTCTGCCTGGGATGACATGGTTGGCAGGCCTCAGTGCTTTGCCATAGATAGCCTCCACCTGTCACCCCTAGGATTCTGGCCTCCCCATTGTGCCTTTTTAAGCAATGTCCCAAAGACAACCAACATAAAAGATCTGTCAAAAAGCAAACTGAAGGTCATGCTGCTTAACGCTAGGAGCCTTAACCTGAAAATGCACTTACTGGAGGCTCTCCTCACACTGGAAGATGCTGACATCTGTGCAGTCACGGAAACTTGGTTCAAGGCTGCGAAGAGCACCCCTGCCTTACCAGGCTATAGCTCGTTCCACACATTCCTACCCCAAAATGAGGTTAGGAAGATGAAGGGTGATGGAGTCTCTTATCTTCATTAAAGACAAGCACACCTCCAGACTAGTTTGCTTGATGCACTAGAACTATTTCCAGGTGCAACTGACAGTTGGCAAGACACCCATCCAAGTTATAACCAGCTGTATACTCCACTCCATGACACAGGATGCCCACTCCTCCTATCTCGACCTACTTAACTCCATCAAGGTACCCCCCAACACCCTGATCCTTGGTGACTTCAACTACCTCAGTATAGACTGGGTGAACTATTCCTGCACTAATGCAGTCACCGAACGATTCCTTGACTTCATCAATTCTAATGCACTAGACCAGCTCATTTCATCCCCCACAAGGGGGGAGAGACAATATTGTGGATTTGGTTAACACCAACATGGGTGACTGTTGCATCACTCCCATAGTAAGATCTCCAATGTTGAGATCAGATCATCGGTTGTTCTGCTCAAGTTAACCAAGAAAATATAGGCATTAATATGTATTTATTTATTGATTGATGGATTTATTTGAATTTTGGGACTGGGTGTAACCTACTTTCAGCGGAGGCCCACAGAGAAAAGTTCTGTTGCATAATTTTTGTAGATTCATAGACTGTTACTTGGCTAATGACCTAAGGGGTCTTTCTAAGCCTAGTCAAGTTTTCCTGAAAGAGTAATGATGTCCTGTATTCAAATAGAACATTGAGGGCCAGGCATTTATAAGCTACCTCCATCCATAAAGGACATGAGTACCAGGCCCAGTATAAATTTCCTGTTCCCATCTCACTTGTCAGGGTTGTACTTAAACTGGGTAATAGACAAACTCAGCTTCACATGGATGGGAATCCTGTTCCATAGGAGGGGCAGTCCCTGGGATGTGTCTGTCTCTCTCTCTCTCTCTCTCTCTCTCTCTCTCTCTCTCCAGCATGTTCTGTTTAGCTCACAGCCAAAAGTCAAGTCCATAGTCCTTGCATTTCAGGTACTCTTTGACTTACAAATATGTAGGACATTCATAAGTGTGGGATTGGTGGTTGCCTTGTAAGCCAGGCATAGATCACTCCTCAGCAATCTATAAGAAAATGAGTACAGAGGAAAGGACTTTAAGGTACTCTACATAAGGCAGGATTGTTACAACTTGCTTTATTTTTTGTTAGGAACCCTTGGGATTGCTGTAGCATACCTGTCAACTGTACAGATATTCACAGAATATCCAGATTTCTGTCTCGTATTTTTGGTCCGTTTCTCTTAAAATTGTGTTTTTTCTGGCAAATCATTGCGGGTTGAAGTCAGAAAATAAAATTTGAGTTTTAGACTTCGTACCCTTCAGAAAATTCATGTTAATGCAAAGCCTGTTATTATATCAACTTCCTAAGTTTGTAGGAGCAATATTTAAAAATTGTCCCTATTTTTGGGCCTTTGTCCCCCCATTCTTTATGGCTTTTCCCATATTTCTTGCTCTAAGAGTTTGACAAGTATGCTGTCTAGTTGCTGCATATGCCTGATTAGGTACACACCAAAGGGAGCATTGTACTCTCTAACTGGGCTGATAAGAGCAGAACACAGTGGGATAATGACCTCTTTAGACCTATATGTTATGCCCTTACGTATAAGTTGTGCAAAATAAAAGGATTTCCTCACCACTGTGGCCATGTGGACAAAGGTAAAGTACTATGTGTATACCAAGATCCCTGACCACTGGGTCAACTGTTAGGAGTGTATTATCAACATGGTAATTAGTTGGGATGGTTGACTTCCCAAAGGGTACAGTTCTGCATTTCTTAGCACTGAGTTTAAGACCATGACTTAGGCACCATTTGTTTGTCAGAGATGGATGTTCTTGAAAAATGCTACCGTTTGCAGGGAGTCAGTATTCACCTCCAAGCTTGCAGTTATCTGCAAACTTAGTCAGCTGCAAACCTTTAGCATTTGCTTCCATTTCAGTAAAATAGATCCCAAAAAGGAGCAAGCCCAATATCAATACCTGGGGGATTCTACCAGTGACTGGCCTGTTGGAGGAGGTGGCCTCACCTATTTTGACCTCTGGGTCCTATCCATAGCTCTCAACTGTACAGATTTTTTCAGAATGTCCATATTTTTGCCTCATGTTTTTGGTCTGTTCCTCATAAAATTTGTGGTTTGCTGACAAATCACTAAGAATTAAAGTCACTAAATAATGATATACATTTAAGTTTCAGACTTAATATCTTTCGGGAAATGCATGCTAACAGAACTGTTAATGTAGCAACTTTCTAAGTTTATAAGAGCAATATTTAAAATCTGTCCCTATTTTAGGCCTTTATTGCTCCATTATGTTAGGCTTTTTCAAGATTTATTGCACTAAGAGGTTGAGAGGTATGGTCCTATCAGTGAAACTTTTGGCTATCCAGTGGGTGATGTAAGGATTTATACCCAAGTTAGTGAGCTTGTGTGCACGGTTTTATCTTCATCCATTGCTTTGGTGACCTTCTCAAAAAAGTCCAACAGATTTAATAGGCATGACCATCTTTTAACAAAGCCCGAACTATGATGGGTCCAGCGTTTGCAAGTTACCTATGTACTCCTTTATCATGTCCGTGATGATTCTTTCTATGGCCTTACGTATGAGACTGGTAAGACTTATGGGCCTGTAGTTACCCAGATCAGTGGTTGGACCTTCTTTGTGCATGGGAATGACTGTAGCCATATTCCATTCCTTGGGCACAAAACCTGACTGAAAGCTCCAGCTAAAAAGTGATTCAAGTGGACCAGAAAGGTCATGTTTCATGCTATTTGCCACCTCTTCAGAGATTGCCGCCACTCTCTCTCTCGGTGATGCTGTAAGCACGTTCAGCAGCATCTTCCTAAATACTTTAAACTCCCTTGCTGCCTACAGGAAGGTCAGAATAATATCAAACCATGCCCCATGGCTCTCCAAAAAAACTAGGTCCTGTATGCAAGAAAGAGATAGAGTCTGGAAAGCCTGGACCAAAACTAAACAACCACTCCTCCTACTCAAATATAGACAACTTAGGAACCTTGTTAGAAAACAAACTACAAATGACAAAAAGTCCTACTAAAATGCTGCCCAGCTCAAAATTTTGGACAACTCTAAATAGCATCTTTTCTCCTGGTTGTCCCGCAAACCCCTGCCCTTACCCAAGCACACCCCCACTGGAAACCACTACCCTCCTCAATCATCCCTTCATTGACACCATTGATAAACTCATACCTTCAAATGGTAGCACTACTGCCATACCTACCCCTCCCAACCCTACAAACCAAACTACCTTCACCTTTCACCCTGTTCCTACCTCCTACATCAAATATCTTCTTCTTAAGCTCAAACCTTGCTCTCCCTCTACTGGCAATCTACCTCCTACCTTCTTCAAACTAGCCGCTGAATCTGCTGCCTATCCTATATCCATACTAATCAATAGATCTATTCAAGAATCCACTGTGCCTACCCTATGGAAATCATTTTTCGCTATTCCTCTTCACAAAGGTGGAAACTCCACTGAACCTGGAAACTTTTGACCCATTCCCATTCCATCCGCCCTCTCAAAGATACTTGAAAAATGCATTCACTCTCAACTTCTTAATCGCCTCCTCCAGCATAACCTTCTCACTTCCACTCAGCATGGCTTCTGTCCCAACCACTGACCTCCTATCCTTTACCCATACCATTGCCAAAGCCCTAGACAACAACAAACTCATATCCTGCCTTTTCCTTGACCTTTCCAAAGCTTTTGATACAGTCTCTCATACTCTGTTGCTATCTAAGCTTGCTAAACTTAACCTATCCTCTTCCTCCCTAGCTTGTTTCAGTAGCTACCTAATCCGGCAGACAACAATCCATTCAAATGGCTCTCATCCTTTTCTTCCCTGTCTCAACTGGAGTACCCCAAGGTTCCATCTTGGGTCCCCTCCTATTCATTGTCTTCACCAATGATCTCTACTCATCTTGCAATCAATCTTCTCTCATCCAATATGCTGACTACTCTACTCTCATCTCTATCTTAAATAATTTCTCCGAACTCCATACCCTAAACCAGCAAGCTTTTCTATCACCCGAAAAATGGCTGTCTGATAATCTACTTATTCTTAACCCCAAAAAGACCAAACTCCTACTCTTCCTGCCCCGATCTCTTACTAACCATAAGTCCACATTTGCCATCAAGTCTTCTAACAACACAATTATCAAACCCGATAGCCACACAAATCTCCTTGGGGTCATCATAGATGATGAACTCAAATTCAACCTGCACATACTGCAATGTATAAAAAAACTCACCAGAAACTGGGGTTATTTTATTGTAAAAAAAATGTCTAACCCCCAATGCCAGACTCGTACTAGCACAAGCATTCCTCCTGCCCTCCCTCCTATATATGCCAGCCCAGTACTCACCAGCATTCAAACCACAACCCTGAAAAAACTCCAACAAACTTACCACAAAATTTGAAACAAACGCTCCACACAAGGCTCATCACTGCATTGCTGTAAACTGTCTGCAGTGGCTCGAGCTCCCCCAACAACTCCACTATCTCAGTTTAAAATGCTGCATTGCATTCATTACAAACCTTCATCCTGCCCATCTGTGTCATCCTTTATCTCTAACTATATACTATCTAGAACCCTCCACACATCTAACCAGCAGCTACTTGAAATCTACCATCCCAAGAAAACTGTGGGCAAACTACTATACAAACACTCTGTTGCCCTTGCTTGGAACAAACTCCCCTTACACATACATTCCATCACCCACTCCCTACACTTTAAAAATGAACTAAAGCATCATCTACTTAACTCCAAGTCTTGCCCCTGACAAGATCCAAAATAAGCTCCATCTCACCCACCAAAAGTAAAAATTTTATTTCTCTCTCATCTCACTCAAGTGCTAAATGCTTTAAACAATGAATATAATAATATTCTCTAGTGACTTTTTATTTACTATGTAAATAATGTATATATACCCTTATGCTTGTATTTTACTGTGTTCTTATTCTTGCTATGTAATATCTGTTTTAGAATTCTTGTCTATTGTTATCTCATATATGTGTGTACTAAGACATTATGTCTAATAATGGAGCTTTTCTCCTCGGGTCTCCACTGAAAATGGGCCCCAAGCCTAGTTGGACTAACCCAGTTAACAAATGTCAATAAATAAATAATTTATTTATTTATTAAACGTTCTGAGATGTTATCAGGGCCCATTGATGAAGAGTTTTAGGCCTTGGAAAGTGAATTGATGACCTGTTCCCTAGTAATGGTTGGGGGGATTGTGTTGTGTAGTATTTCCTTTGGACTGTCAAGGGAGGGGGATTTGAGTTGAACCTGTCGGCCAAAAGGTTGACAGTGTTCTCCGTTTCAGTGTGGGTGATGCCATTTACAATGCGTTCTGCACATTGTTGTGTATTTCTTCTAAGTTTATGGACATAGCTGTAGAAAGCTTTATGGTTGTCATTTGCCTGAGAAGCTAGTTTTTCTTCAAATTTAGCCTTTGAAGTATCAATTAACCTTCTTACCTCCCTGTTTAAATTGGTTAGGGGCTTTTAGTAAGTATGGCTCTTTTCTTCCTATGCTTGGCCAAGATTTTTTTCTTTTCTTATGTAACCAATTGATATTGTGATTCCACCAGGGTGGCTTGTCTTTTGAGCTATCAATGTGGCTGTACATAGATTTTGTAAATAGCTCAGTGTATTCTATGGTGTTTACTGTGTGTGGGGGCGCACAAACTTTAGCCAAGGTTTTGCTTAGTAGAGAGAGGTTATCCTTGGAATAGTTCCTAAAGGTTTTTAGTTTCTCTGGCTACCTGGATTTAATTTTTATTTCAAGTAATACTGCCTTATGGTCAGATCTGACAAGCAAAGATATTACATTGGTTGAGGAACATTGGCACCCCCATTTTCATGAGTACAAGGTCAAGGATGTTTGCACCACGGGTAGGAGAATGGACCAACTGTTCCAGGATGTCGATATTAAAGTTTAGGAATTGCAGGCTTGTGCATTAGAAGTGGTGCAGTATTCCCAATCTGTAGAGAGGTAGTTGAGATCCCCCATGAATATTGTATTGGGTTGAACAGTGAGGGACTCTAGTACATTGAGATAGATAATATGGGATGTTCTTCGTCTCACATTGCTGCAGTCATAACCTGTGGGTAGTCCGCTGTCCTCGGTCGGCCCGAATACCAAAGAGTTAGGCTGGCGTCGGTCATGGGCGCCCGGAGCTGACGTCAGTATGCAGTAGTACTTAAGCGCATGACC
This sequence comes from Protopterus annectens, assembly GCF_019279795.1. Classification (NCBI taxonomy): domain Eukaryota; kingdom Metazoa; phylum Chordata; order Ceratodontiformes; family Protopteridae; genus Protopterus; species Protopterus annectens. The sequence continues at coordinate 829,458,030 of NC_056731.1, forward strand.
GACGCCATATCCTCAGTCTTTCTTGCTGCGTGGTCCAAAGCAGAAGCAGCGTTTGCAAGTGCTGTTCGGCGTTCTGAAATTTTCAGTTTTCGAGTTTCAGACCGAAGACCAGTTGGGCTAAGTACCCCGTTGGGGAAAATTTTTGTCTTTTCTTGCCTCAGTTAATCCGGATGTCAGAAAAAGTTAATAATTGTATTTCTTGTGGGAAACAGATACCTCATAGGGACTATCATTCTCTCTGTATTCCTTGCTTAGGGCCTGAACACGACGTAGTCGGGTGTCGCTTTTGCGCTAGATTTAATAAGCGCACCATTAAACGCAGATTAGACTGTGCTAGGCTTGTTTTCGGTAAGCGGTGTAACTACAACATGCCGTCGGATCCTCCGACGCCCGCTACCACAAAAAAGCGAAAAGATAAATCCTTAAGGTCTAAACCGGAGGAGTCATCCGTTGCGGACGCCGGTTCTATGGAATCTACGGTTGAATCTGTGGATCCAGCCGAAGTCTCGGCTGAATCCCAGGGGGAACCTTTACTTTTGCAGGAGTTGGCCTCTCAGGAGTTAGGTCAGGCCGTGGGTGCTTCTCAAGTTACTGTGGTTCCTTCCTTACAAAAGGTTATTAGGCCTTCTACTTCAGTCACTAAAGGCCCTGCTAAGGCTAGACCTGGTATTTCTGGTACGGGCCACAGCCCTGGTTCTTCGGGCTCTGTTCCCAAAAAGCATATGTTGAAAATGGCAGAGGATTTGATTACCTTGATCAGGGGTTCTATGCCCCCTCCAGAGAAGAGGCCTAGGGTGGAGACAGATTTAGAGGGAGTGGAACATTCCTCTGATTACTCTGAGTCCTCAGCTGAGGATATTCAGGATTTTCCTCCCTATTCTGATTCGGATGCAGAGGATTCCTGTCCTTCTGCTTCACCTCCAGAGGATTTTTCCTTTTCTGAAACCTTGCATTCCATGAGGGAGCATTTCAAGTGGGAAGGTCAGGATTTTTCAGATTCTCGTAAGAGGCTTAGGGAATTTTTGCCACAACATAGACCTTTGGCTATTCCCCCTGTTTTAGATGTTGCTCAGGATGTTTTTTCTGAAGCTTCCCTTAATCCTGATTCTTTACCCCTTGCCCCTGTCAAGCCAGACAGGTATTACAGAGTTCCAGAGGCACATAAATATTTGTATAATAGCCCTACAGCTGACCCAGAAACTATTATTCAAGGGCCTAAGGGTGTCAGGGCTTCTGTGGTTAAGAATCCAGTTCCTTTGGATAAAGATTCTAGAGCGTTGGATAGGTGGGGTAAAAAAGTGTACACCTCTTCTACGTTAGCTATGAGGGCTTTAAATTGCCAATTCCACATGCTGAAGTATCAGAACTTTCTGTTATGTCAATTAAAATCTAAAGTAGATGCTTTATCTGAGGGTATAGAGTGTAAGGAATTGCAGGACTTGGTTCATGCTTCAGATCAAGTTGGTAAACATGCCTTGCAGTGTGGCTTCGATGCCCTTCAGGCTTCTTCCAGGGTAGCTGCTACTGGTTCAGTTATTCGTAGACATGCCTGGCTTAAGGATCAAAATTTGTCAGAGCATGTTAAGGCTCGGATTTTGGATGCTCCCCTTCAATCTGAAGTTCTTTTTGGTTCCCCTGTGGAGTCAGTTTTGAAAATGATGGAAGACAAAGCTAAGTCTATGCAGACAGTTAAGGAATTTTTGCAAGTGCAGCCCCCTAAGTTTAGCAGGAATTGGCCTGCAAGAGGATGGTCTTACCCTTCTTCAGATTTTCAGTCTAAGGGCAGGTCTAGACGTGGTAGGGGCAGGGCTCACGCTCAGGGTTCTTTCAGACCTAGGACTTGGAGTTCTCCTGCACAATCTTCTGGTGAGGGCAGGGGTCAGCCTTTGTAAACAGACCCAATGACCTGTATCTCCAGCTGCCGGATGCTTCCTTTCTGGCAGCTCCTCTAGGAGGAAAGTTGGCACTTTTCAAACAAAATTGGCATTTGGTCACCCAGGACAAATGGGTGTTGGACGTAATAATTCAAGGCTACAAGTTTTATTTTCACACTTTTCCCCTTTCAAAGGCATGCCAGATGTACCTCCTCAGCAAAGGCTGGAGGCTCAAGAACAAATTTCTTTGCTTTTACAGATGGGGGCTATCCAGGTGGTACCTCCGTCAGAAGAAGGCCTAGGGTTTTATTCTCGTCTTTTCCTAGTGCCAAAGAAAGGAAACACTTGGAGGCCAATTCTGGATTTGTCCATTCTCAATACGTACCTAGACATTCCAAAGTTCAAGATGTTAACATTACAGCAACTTCTGCCTCTGCTAGGCAAAGATCACTGGATGGTAACTCTGGATCTCAAAGAGGCCTATCTTCACATTCCTATCAGGCCCAGCTGCAGGAGATTCCTGCGTTTTGGCTGGCACTTCGAATTATCAGTTCTCTGCATTGCCCTTTGGTTTATCTACTGCCCAGGGTGTTCACAAAGGTTCTGGCTCCTGTAATAGCTTTCTTAAGACTGAGGGGAATACAAATTTATCCTTATCTGGACGATTGCCTGATTCTTGCTCAGGACAAAGACAAGTTACTTCAACAGCTACAGTATGTAATGGCAGTTTTAAGGTGCCTAGGGTATTCTGTGAACGAAACAAAGTCCAGTCTAGTACCCTCTCAGGGCATGTGCTTTCTGGGTGTGAGACTGAATACAGCCTCTCAGATGGCTTTTCTGACCCCGGACAAACAAAGAACTCTTCAACTATACTTCCAGCAATTATCAGTACTGTCCAGGCTGACTGCAAGGACAGTCCTTCAAGCCTTGGGGTTCATGGCATCTTGCATTCTGGTACTTCCCAATGCCAAACTGCATATGCGGAAGCTACAATGGTATCTCAAAAGTGTATGGACTCAACACTGCCACGATTTGGATACTGTCATTCCGATAATACCTTGCATCCAGAAGGAATTCTTGTGGTGGGCACAGGAATGTCACCTAAACAAGGGACTCTCTGTGACCCGACCAGAGGCAAGTCAGATCTTAACGACGGATGCCTCAGACCTGGCTTGGGGAGCACACTTCAATGGGAAATGGATTCAAGACACGTGGCCTCCCAAACTACAGCATTTGCATATCAACATGAAGGAGATGTTAGCAGTCCAGTTTGCCCTGATGGCTTTCAAGGGCCTACTTCAACCAGGACAGGTGTTGATACAAGCAGACAACACTGCAGTCATGTGGTACATCAACAAGCAGGGGGGGACCCATTCTTACCCTCTTTGCAGACAAGCTATGATATTGTGGGAGACTGCTCTGGGTTTGCACATCACTCTTCAAGCACGGTTTCTGCCAGGAGCACAGAACTCCCTAGCAGATGTATTGAGCAGACAAATTGTGGATCCCCACGAGTGGAAATTGGATCCTCAGGTATTTCATCAGTTGACAGTGGCTTGGGGAACTCCAGACATAGATCTGTTCGCTTCTCCTCTAAATTTCCAACTACCAAAATTTTGCACAAAATGTTTCACCCAAAAGCTTGGAAAGTGGATGCTCTATCTTTCAGTTGGAACAACCTTCACGTCTATGCTTTTCCTCCTCTACCTCTCATTACCAAGGTTCTCTTGAAGGTCAGGAGGAACAGGCCTTGCATGATTTTAATAGCACCAGATTGGCCACGACAGCACTGGTATCCTCTGCTGAGGAGTTTAATTCAGGAGCCTCCTTGGCCTTTGCCACAGCTTCCTCACTTATTGTCCCAGTCAAGCAGTCATTTGCTCAATATCAGGGTGCAGTCCCTGCATCTAACGGCCTGGCATATTCTGTTTTAGAGCCTGTGGGTTCTCAGCTTCCTCAGCAGGTTTTAGATGTCATCTTGGAAGCTAGGCGGCCAAGCACTAGAAAAGTTTATGCTGATAAATGGAAGAGATTTTTTCTTTGGAGCACAACAAAGGGCTTTGATGTCTCGGTACCTAATTTGTGTTTTACACTACAGTACCTTACTGAGTTACTAGACAAGGGTTTGTCATTTTCTTCTGTGAAAGTTCATGCTGCAGCCATTTCTGCTCACTATGATTGTGACCCTCCTTTATTTTCTCACCCTTTGTTTAAGCAATTTCTTAGAGGGGCAAAAAATATAAGACCCCCACGTAGAGCTCCTACTCCTTCCTGGGATCTCAATTTTGTGTTGGAGAAGCTTACTTTGCCTCCTTTTGAACCTGCAGCTACGTCTGACTTAAAGTTTTTATCCTGGAAGACTGCCTTTTTGTTGGCCATTACTTCTGCTAGAAGGGTATCTGAATTGCAGGCTCACATGGCAGTTGAACCTTTTCTAATATTCCATAAGGATAGAGTTTCTTTGCGTACTAACCCTACTTTCATGCCAAAAGTGATTTCTAATGTGGCCTTGAACCAGTCTATCCATTTGCCTACCTTTTATGCTGATCCCCAAAATAAAGGGGAAAAAATTTTGCATTCTTTGGATATACACAGGCAGTTACATTATTATTTGAGCAGAACTAAGGAGTTCAGACAGACGCAACAGTTATTTGTTTCTTTTGCTTTGGGTACACAAGGGAAAGCTGTTTCTAAGCAGACTATTTCGAAGTGGATTGGTAATTGTATTGCTTTTTGTTATTCTCATCATGGGAAGGATGTTCCTGCTGGGATTAGACCTCATTCCACTAGGGCTACTGCCACCTCTACTGCTTTTTTGAGGGGTGTAGCTACTAAGGATATTTTGGAAGCAGCTACTTGGAGTTCAGTTCATACTTTTACTAAACATTACCATCTCCCTCTTTTCTCCAAGTCCAGGGCTGGGTTTGCCACTGCAGTCTTACAGGGTATGTTAGCAGCCCCTAATGCTTTTAGTTTGCCAGCCTCCCTTTCCTTTGCTTTGGGATTCTACCCACAGGTTATGACTGCAGCAATGTGAGACGAAGAACATAGTACAGTTTTGTACCTACCATAAATGTAGATGTTCGAGGATCCACATTGCTGCAGTCCTATTTTCCCTCCCTCCTTCCCCTCTTGGGTTTGGGGGTGTGGTTATTGTTTGTTGTTATTGTTATTTGGGGATAATTATTATTTTCTCCCTTTGTGGCTCTGGCCTTTTCCTTTTAAGGCCTTCTGACATCTGGGGCAAGAAAGACTGAGGATATGGCGTCGGTCATGCGCTTAAGTACTACTGCGTACTGACGTCAGCTCCGGGCGCCCATGACCGACGCCAGCCTAACTTTTTGGTATTCGGGCCGACCGAGGACAGCGGACTACACACAGGTTATGACTGCAGCAATGTGGATCCTCGAACATCTACATTTATGGTAGGTACAAAACTGTACTTTTCCTGGGACATGGAGGGGGATCTGTAGGTTGCAAGGATATGGTATAACACCCTGTTTGTTTTGAATTGCACATGTATGAGTTCCAAAGTGTCATACACTGTAACTAGTCTGGGTGTGAGATTGATTTTAATATAGACTGACCCTCCCCCACCTTTAGTTCCCTCCTGTGCAGCAGCCGGGTTAAAGGTATGAAAGGCATTGTAACCTTGCATTGGTGAGGTCCTGTCACAAACTTTAAACCATGTCTCCGTTACTATATAGATGTTTACACTCTCCAGGGAGAGGAAGACTTGCAGAGAGTGGAGTTTCTTGTTAAGACTTCTAGGATTAAGCAGTAATTAAGCTTCATTTTTAACAACAATATTATTTTCAGCACAATTATACAGAGTATATAATATTTACATTTATAAGGTACAATAAAATACAGGGTTGATGGAATGTACAAAATACAGATTGATAACGGACAGGTTCATACAGTACATTGGATATGGAAAGTAGTTACCTGTAACAGATTTTGTACAAGCAGCCAGGATCTTCACATTAAGATAAGACATTATTTGATGGGTGAAACTAACAATGTAAGTGAAAGGGAAGTATATCTTTGAGTAGTGAGCATAAGAATTAGTGAAGGGTTTGTAGAAGTTTCATACAGAAAGTAAGGTGAGGGAGGTGGTCAAACATTGCTTAAGAGAAAGAGTATAGGAAGGTAAAGGAGACTGAAAGGGGATTTAAGTTATTGATTTGAGGAGCAGATATGCATTAATGTTAGGTTATAGAAAGATAGATTGGGGTGGTGACATTCATTATCTTGGACAAGGAGGTGGAAACATTTTAGAAGATTGAGGAGGAGTGTGAGGTCATGGGAGAAATTGTCAGCATGGCTATATCCAGGATTAATGTATGTTTCATATACCTATTTTGAAGCGGTGTAGTTTGTCATTTTTTTTTTTAATTTTGTGGGTGCAATATTTCTCAGTTTGGATACATTGCAGGGGTATAGTGGGCCTGTTGATAAGTTTTTAGATTTAGTAGAACATAGGAGGAATTTTTTGGCTAACTAGAGGTCACTTGCAGGAGTATAAGGCAGTAGTGTATTTTTTAATGCTGGGTGTTTTTCAGGATAAATATTAGTTTGTACACAATAAGTACCTGGGAAAATGTTAGGTGGTAATTTAGTTCTTGCCAGTTTAGATGCAGGGGTATAGCCATAGATTTACATTTTGCACACAAGCCTAATGTTGTTGTCCCCACTACCCACCTATCACTTTAAAAATGGACTCAACCTTCAAAATGCTGCCCCGCAGGTACATAGCAAGTGGAAAGTTATTTTCAACTGTTGCCATCTATATGCTTAAAAATATAGTTTTAAAGGTGTATTCCTTTTGCACAATAATTATTTGTATACCTCTGAACTGCAGATATTCATTTCCACAGTTTTAAACATCTTGTGCTTTTTGAGTGTTGACATTTCTAAGGGATGCTCAGAAAAAAATATATTTATTTGAGAACACGGAGTATGCCTAGCTACACCCTTGTTTAAATGTTTTAAGGCCTTGCAGTGGTGGATTTTATGTGCAACATTTGGCAGCAAATTTTGCAACTTTATTATAACAAAGGATTGTTTGGTCTTTAATGTAGCACTAATGTCAGTAAGAGCAGGAGAAGCATAGAGATGGGATGGTAGTATGTAAGTTGAGTCCAAATTTTTTTCTTGCTGTGTCAGTGAAATGGTGCTTGATCTTTCCTGTCGAAAGAACCTAGTTTGGGTGGATTTTTTCATAGTATGCAGTATATGTACACATTGAATTTAAGGTTGTTGTCTAGTTGAATAATAAAGAGTATAGTATAGGGTACTAGTTCAGTTTTAGTGCTGGCTAGCATTTGTGACTAAAAGATTGAATTTGTTTGATATATTGCTTTGGCATGAAAACCATTAATGTGTTAAGTTTAGAAGCAGCTTTGAAGTGCCTAACCAAATCTCAATAGAAGAGAAGAAAATCTGAGTGATTTCTTGGGGTTTAGACAATGTTGGGGATGTATGTATTAAAGTTGAATAATCTGCATATACATCACTTCTAAATATCCAGTCATTGTCAATAATCTATTATATAGCTCATTCAATTCTTGCCTTCTTTTAAACCTCATTCCTTCCCTCCATGTATTGATCCCGCACTTCCCATTTTTTTTTCCAAAGTAATTTCACACCCCTGCCAGGATCCTCTGCTAAAGCAGAGAGGACCCCACCCACTTTAATGTTTGCCTCTGATCCGTCCTATATCCTCTTAATCAACCTTACCATTTTAAAGTCCCAGCTTGCTCTATCAAATGCTGTCTCTACATCGAGACCCACCAACAACAGTGATATTTTCTTACTTTCTGCTTCCTTGTGGATCATTAGTGTTCTGTTAATGTTTTCAAATATTTGCCTCCCCTCCACAAAACCACATTGCTCCATATCTATCAATTTTGGCATCACTTTTGCCATTCTTTTAACCATTATAGACTTAAACACTTTATAATTATTGAAATGGGACTGTTTGAAGCTAGATATGATGGATCTTTACCCTCTGTAGGTATTACAGCTACCACCACTTTCTTCCAGGATGTTGGTACTTCTCCTCCTCTTAAAATAATGTTAAACGAACTTTCCAGATCTTTATCATTTTTCCCTTCTGGCTTCCAAACTTCCACAGGAATACCATCTATTTTGGGAGACTTTCCCTTTAGATTGGTTATATATCACCATTTTTATCTCATCCCCTCCTATCCTAACTGTTAGAAATTGAGCCCCTTCTGCCTCTAACCTTGGCATATTAATTCTTCCATAAACATTTCCATTTGTACTTTTTCTTGATTTCCATATTCTCTGCTTTATGCAGTCTTTCATAGAATTTCCGAAATATTTGTAATACTTCTACAGGATCCCTTGTTGTCTTCCTTGTTATAAGATCCCTTAGCTTGGTGACAGCCCTTTCTACTTTCTGGTTCCCAAGTCGTCGTGCTAAAAGTTTTTGTGCTCTAGGATTATTATCAAAACAGCAATCATTCTAAATTCATGCATATTATTGAGGTAATCCCTTATTTTCTGTTTAGCTTTCTGCAGTTACTCCTCCTCTTGTTCTGTAAGATTCCCCCTATTTTGCAATACTTTTGTCAGTCCCTCTAAATAATTCTTGTTACTTCTCAACCATATCTGCCTTTCTTTTATTTCCACCATATTTTTAAACTCCACTTTAATTTTATCCCACTCCCTAGGTATATTTTCAAAAGAAATTTCTGTCTTCTCTAATAGCTCATGGATAATTTCCACTGCCCATTCCTTAAATTCCTTTCTTTCCACCAGATAGGTAGGAAAACACAAGTGCCTCATTTTTATGTAATTACCTTGTGTTTTTATTTTAGTTATCATTGGCGCATGATCTGAAATAGTTATTGGGTGATATCAAGAACTTCAATGAAATGCACGTGTTCCTGTGAATTGTAAATTCTGTCTAGCCTAGCCCAGTTTTTGTATCTTGGGGAATAATGTGTAAATTCTCAGAATGCCTAGTACTGAGTTCACATCTTCCATGCCAAATATTTTCATAAATTCCATTACTAATCTACCCTCTCTTGTTATATTTTGCCTTCTGGGCCCCCCCGATACATCTTCACTATTGCAAATCAAATTCCATTTCCCACCTATAAGTAATATTCCTTGCTGAAAGCTGTTTTTTTTTCTCCCAGAATTTTCTTAAGCTCCGTTATAGCAGTTTTTGGTGGAATATAAATACATACCAGTGTAATCCTCTTTCCTTGCCAGTAGCCCCTTAGTACTACTAATTTACCATTATTGTCTTTTTATCCTTTTCTATTACTATTTTAGCGCCTCTTGCAATTAATATAAGTACTCCTGCCTTCCTTTGCCTCAGGTATTCTGCTGAATAACCATCCTGAAAAACTGTCTTTATTGAAGTCACATGTTCAGTTCTTTCCAAGTGTGTCTCCAGTAGCATAGCTATTTGCACTCTACATTTTTAATATAGTTCAGTAATCTTTCTTTTTTGTATTTATCTGTGAGACCATTAATGTTTTAAAACATTATAGAAAGTATCATATTCTTGAAAAATTATTATTCCCACCTTTTATGTATAACAGCTTTTTGTTAAATGTCTAGTTTCAGCTTTTATGTTACATGCATGTACTGATTGACAAGTTAATCTTTGGTATAGTTGTTTCTTGTCATCTCCCATTTGAGCCTATGTCACATCTTACAGAACCTTTTGTGATATTGAAAACCCTCAAACAAATACACACACACACACCTAATACCCCCCTGAAACCTTTTAACTTAATAATAGCATACAAAACTATGTACTTTATTCAAACATTGAAGTTTTACCCACCTAATAGGAGCAAATGTTCCAAATTTACAGCCACAAACACACACACACCGACTTGAGCTAACCTAAAAGAAAGGTTATTCATGCTAAGATGCATGGTGTAGCCTGTGATTCTACTAAGTGCTGTCTGGTTTTGTCTTATCTTCATAGCTCTCTCAGCTGGGAAAACACTTGAATGCTTTTAGAAAAGATTTTCTCCAAGCCATTTCTCTTTATCAGATTGTCTGCTAGAGACATGAGAACCAGACACAAAACTGTTTACTAGAAAAAAGCCTTATAATAATCAATATTATTTTTTATTTACTTGCTTTCCTCATAAAATGTGTTACTAAATAAAGCTATTGGCTTTAACCCAGTCATTCCCCTATGCAAGAATGAGGAAAAGCATGCTATTTTTTTCATGCTCTTTAAACCAGATCTTTTTTACCTTACAAGGCCTGCATTTCGGAAAAGTGAACAAGAAGAAAAAGAGAAGGAAACAAAAAGAAATAAATAGGAGCACCTATTTATATTAGTATTCTAGTTATATTTAAAAATAATTGAAAAAAAACTTGATAGAATGCAAACGAAAATCATGCACCATTTAAACAGTACAATTAAGAAAAACATGTTTTACTTGGTTAACTTTCTCCCCCCTCTTCCCCTCTCTTGATTACGAAATAGAGTATATGCTTGAGTCCCCAACAAGTTTAACAAAGTCCAAAAAAGTACAAGGTTTCCAATTTTTCTTTTTCTGTAATGTTTCACAAATTATTGCTTTGTAATCCCACATTTGTCAGTTTCCATATTACTAATTTTATTTTTCAAATGTTAGTGACATGAAGTAGGGTATATACTTTAGAGTCCCCTACAAGTTTAGCAAAGTCCAAGTATGTGCAATAATTCCAAATTTTTTTCTTCTATTCCTGTTCATCTCCTTCTCCCAGACCCTGTCTCTGCTTCATTTCCAGCATACTTTTGATTCTTGTAGTCAAATCCTGTGCTTGTTTTCCTCTCTCAAGCATTTTCCATTGAAACACTGGGCAAGGTTTCACTGGCACAGGCTCTGTATGGTCTTTATTACCAGAAGAACAAGAAGCATAATCTCCTTCTGTTTCACAACTCTCTTTTGCTGGACAAAGCTTCTGTATTTCTTCCTTAGCATGTACTTGATCAAAAAATTATTTTTTTCCTCCATGGAAAATATTTTGAAGATAGCTGGGTACAGCAGTTTGAATCACACATAATGGGATAAATTTACTCCTCTTGGTGTACAATGTGTAGTCATTCTTCACAAACTCTCTGCTGTCTCCCACTTTTAGTATTTTGTCCTTCTGCCACAGTTTTGTCAGAATCAACGTCTGCAGGTAAGATTGTATCTTTACTGTTAAAGGTCTAGGTTGTTTTCTCATAGCCAGGTTTGGGGGATGTACACCATGTATCCTTTCAATTAACAATTCCTTTTGTGGAATGCCAGTCCAGTTGCTTATCTGTGCTTTCATAAAATTATTACAGTCTGTTCCTTCCAGCTTCTCGGTACAGCAGAAAATCTCAAGTTTTCCCTATGTGCTCTGTTCTCCAATTCTGTTTTTTAAAACATCTCTTCCTGTGTAGTCTCATATTCAGCCAGCCTTTTCTTCATTTCAGCATCTGAATTTTGCAGTTTTATCATCTTATCTGAATATCTGTTTAAAGTTTCTTCCATTTTTCCAGCCTTTTATTGTTTGAGTTGATAAACTCCATCAGTGTTTCATTTATGTTAGTCAGGTCTGTGTGTAGTTGCCTTATACTTTCCTCTAGGTTACTGGAAGTCATGTCTGGAGCTTGCACTGCTTTTTGCTGAACAGCTACAGTACTTTTCCCAGTCAGTGTTTTTCTTCGCCTATTGTAGCTGATTTTCCTTCAGGTCCTGTGCATCTCTTTTTTTCCTGGCATCCAAGCAGTACACATACTAGCCAGGCAGTACACTTACTAGCCAGTTACTGAAATTTACCCAGAAATCTAGGTTCACTAGCTTTCTCTGCTAAGTTCTGTTTTCACACTGGGAGAGGTAGAATTAAGCCGTTACTCAGTGTGCAGCCATCTTGGAAGTCCCCTTTCTATTTAACTGCTTGTTGTCTATTTGATAAATAATTAAGGAACCATGTAAGAGAGCATTGTGAGAGACCTATGGATGTGAGTTTGTGAAGTAGAGCTGGTGAGATACTGTGTCAAAAGCTCTAGATAAATCTAGGAACATGGTTGCCACTAATTTACTGTTATATATGTGGCAGTTTATAGTATCAGTAAAATGAAAGAGGGTAGTGCTTGCGCTGTGATGTGGTCTAAAACCATGCTGTGTTTCAAAAATGTGGTTATTTGTATTTGGTTGTTGGATGAGTTGAGCATGAATGCACTTCTTAAGTATTTTTGATATGGAGAAAGGATTGCTTTTGTCATATAGCTATTGAGGTCTTTGGGTACACCACCTTCATGAAGTGTTATGAATGATTTCTTACAGATAGATTGGACATAATATTCTAATATAGATCTGTTTATTAGTATGGCAACAGGGTAAGCAATAGCATCAGCAGCCATTTTAAGTAGGTTTTAAGTAGTTATTTTAAGTAGTTAAAGGGGAGTTGGTCAGCAACAAGGGTTAGATAAGATAGAAGCTTTCTGACAATGGAGATAGGAACTAGACTGAAGTTAAGTTGATGTGAGTAGTTTGCACAGGCTGTTTTTTATTGAGAGGGTTGCTGATGGATTTATATTGCTTAGGGACATTATTGGTTGTATGAAGTAGGAGAAGAACTGTGTGGGGATTTGGGGATTGAGTCACTGGCTTTGGTTGTAGGGGTATGGGTGATGGTTTGGCCTGGGTGTATTAGTTTATTTATGGATGCCAAAAAGTGCTAGGTTATTTTGTTATCTATTTTGGGGTGACTTATATTATTTTTTTGGTCTTGTCTTGTTTGATGCAGTAGTTTTTAATATTTATTAGATGTCTGAAAATTATGTGTTTTGTGTTCTATTTTTGTGCCAATCTTAACAGGCTTTGGGATGCTGTAAGTTATGATCCAGTATTGTCTATTTCCATCTGATTGAGCTGTGGTTTATCTGATCCAACTAGATCCCACTTCGGCACTGAATCTGAACCTATTCAGTTCCAGGGCTTTGACTTCTCCTGTACCCATAATTCCCTGAGATCCACCTCTGCTACCTCAGATCTCATTTGCTGCCTGAAATGTTCACTCACTCCGTTGAGGGATGTCATCCTGCATCCTTTTTGGAAGACTTTATAAATATTCCTCTGTTATTGAGAGAGTTTTCTGTCTCTAGTTTATTTATAAGTAGAGTGTTAGAATAGAATTTTAGGTTAGATGGGTTGTTAAATACTGTATATCTTACTGCATTACAGCTTGAGTCTTTTCTTCTATAGTATTAAAGTTGTTATTGTTGTGTCTTTCTGCTTTTCCCGGTTAGGGGTCGCCACAGCGGAACTCCGGTCCGCTAATGATTGGCAGTTGATTTTTACGTGCTGAGTTGCCAGCCCTAACGCACAACCTTCAATGAAGGTACGCCCATTCACGCACGTCTCCACAGTAGACGCTGTAGCTGAAAATCGAACGGGACAACGTCTTGCTGTGAGGCGACAATGCTACCGCAGCACCACCACCACGGATCTTCTATAGTATTAAAGTAATTTAGATAATTTAGAGCTAGTCATTAGGTGTGCTGTGATTAGGCTGGTTATATTTAGGTAGTAGCTCTTTTAGCTTAAGAAGTTCAAACCACTTTTGTGCATGGAGTATGGGCAGAAGTTACCCACCCCCAAGACCCACACTCCCTTTGTGTATATTCTTAGAGCTAGTCATTAAGTGTGCTATGATTAGGCTGGTTATATTTAGGTAGTAGCTCTTTTAGCTTAAGAAGTTCAAACCACTTTTGTGCATGAAGTATGGGTAGAAGTTACCCACCCCCATGACCCACACTCCCTTTGTGTATATTGCTTAGTCGCTGCTCACCTTGACACTTCAAGTCAGGCTTGTTCCTGTTTCACTGCCAGCTTCTTGCAGTTGAGAAGGGGGAAACTTAGTGAAGGGACTCCCCTCCCCAGACAGGGTCTGCCATCCCTTCCTCATCTGTTTCTTCGCCGCACTTTAAAGACAAATCAAAAGAGAGAGCAGATAAAGCCAAAAAAAAAAAAGACTTTGAAAAGACTAAACAAGACACACAAAAAAAAGACCAAGGAAAATGAAAAATCTGACTCCCAAGAAGAGTTTGGGTCTGGATGGGGCTTGACTCCAAAGCTGTAGGAGCCATCTCTCGTACTCTGTGCTTCTGTGCTGGATAGCTCGATACTAAGATCTGCCTTGGGGTCAAAGCTCTTTTGTTCCACGATTTCCTTTCTGTCCGAGGATAGGAAGATGCTAGCCAAGCTGATGGAGTCCTGTACTTTCTAGGCTTTTGAATGGGTCCTTTCTTTGCCAATGGGAAAGATGTTTTCAAACAGGTCAGCGCCATGTAAACCTTGCCTGGAATCGGCTTCTACTTATCATTCTTCTGCCAGTCAGGCACAGTTGGTTCAACAAGCTTCCAAGACAACCTGCTATATAAGTTTCCAGTCTGATTCTGATCCCTCTGAGCTCCCCCCCCCCCCATAGTTCATAGAAAACTGACATGCAAACAGAAGCACTTAGTCTCTTCCCAAGAGTCCACTATTGATTACACTGACTTGGATGAAAGTAAAGGCTCCACAAGATCCCCTTCTGAAGACATCACTTTTGGTGAGATCCTGGAATTAGTTAAAAAAAAAAAAAAAAAAAAAAAAAAGAGAGAGAGAGGGGGGAATAGTTCACAGAGAGTCCTCCTCTAGATGAGTCCATGTTCTTGGAAGACTTTGGTTCCAGCTCATCTTCATCCTGGGCGGTACCATCTTTGATCCACTCATTAATTTGATGGCTCAATAGGTATGGGAGGACCCTGACACGGTGGAGCCTATCCCCAGGAAATCCAGGAGGATACTCTGTGCTCCTACAGACAAGAAACATTGGAGCAAAAGTCCTCTGGTGGACACAGTTATAGCAACAGCTGCAAAGATTGTCTGAAGAAGGTTCCTCATTTCATCCCCCAATAGAAAATATAGGGCTTTGGATCATTTTGGGAAGTGGATATATGCTTCAGCGACTTTTGCATTGAGTGCTTAATTATTTATCTAATTTTACCAGGTTTCAGACAGACTTGACTAAGAAAATCTCAAAGTCTCTCGTGTTCTACCTGCAGATGTTCAAAAGACAGCAGACTCCCAGCTTTCTACCCTCCAGTTTACCTCCAGTGTGGCCATGCACCTACTTTCCAGTGCAGCTGATGGTACAGTAAGGGTAACAGACACTGACATTACTGTCTAACAACATGCCTGGATTCATCTATACAACTTTGCAGAAAACGTCAGGACATTTTTTATCAGTGCATCTTTTGATGGGTCTACCCTTTATGGACCTAAAGTAAATGAGATGCTGAACAGGAGTCAGCAGGATGGCTAGACTCTCTCTCTCTCTCTGTCTCTGCAGTAAGCATTTGTTTTTCCATGCCCCAGAGATCCTATTCCAGGAATCAGTGGGCGGGGAAGATGTGGGACAGGAAATCACAAAGTTCTTATCATGCAGCTCCTAGAGATAGACCACTTCATGGCAGAAGAGGGTTAACAATAATGAATGTCATCCTATAGGCAGAGCTGGACCATATAACCTGGGTTTCTTGGACTATTTACAGAAAAGCCCTTCAGCTCCCTGAGAGTCAGGGGGAGGGTACATATCTCTGCACCCTCACGCATGGTACAACATAATGTCAGATTCATGGGTGTTAAACATAATTTCCAGAGGTTATTCTATACCGTTTTCCTTCCCGCTGTCAGAAAGAAGAAATTTCAGATATCTCACCCAGTCAGTGGGAACTTGCAGCAGCACAAATTTCTAAGCTGCTAGAAAGAGTCATCGAATAGTTCCCTGAATACCATCTAGAATACAGAGTTTCCACCCAGGAAAACAGGAGATGTCAGACCCATTCTGGACTTGAGCCATTTGAATCAGTGTGTCAAGCAGACAAAATTCTGGATGGTCATACTTGAGTCCATTTTGCCTCTCCTGAGGAAAGACTATTAAATGTGCTCCATGGATCTTAAGGACTCGTATCATTTGAAGATAGAAAAGTGTTTGAAGAGATTTCTTCATTTCCTATTAGGAGTCAATAATTATCGGATCGTTATCAGATCAGAGCCCTATAATTTGGTATCTAAACAGCCCCCAGGATGTTCACCAAGATTAAGGCAATGGTGGCAATGCACCTGGGCTAATAGGGATCCAGGTTTTCCCCATACCTCGACAATTGGCTGCTTACTTGTGCAATGAGCATCTCTTATCACACCATCAGGACCTTCTGCTCCAATTGATCCAGGAATCATAGTCAATATGACGAAAAGCCAGCTTACGCTGTCCCAGCAGATAGAGTTAATCAGATACCACCTAAACCCAAGCATACAGATTGTCCAATTTCTAATTTCCAGGGTGCTTTCCTTTCATCTGACAGTAACCAGAGTTCAAGACCCCTGTCCTCCAGCAAGATTGATCCTTCACCTATTAAGCCTTGTAGCAGTCACAGTCCTCATGGTCCCACTCACCAGATTTTACATGAGGGTTCTTCAGTAGATTTCAGCGATGCAATGCTGCCAAAGGTTACATCCACTTCATACAAAGATAAGAGTCAGATTTGCTGGCAACACATACCTAGTTGGATAATGCCTTCTGCTGTAGATGGGCATCCATTACTAAAGGACTCCCCTGTGACGGTAGTGAAAACAGATGCTTCCCTTCTAGGATGGGGGTGACATTTTGAAGGCAAGATTGTCCAGGGCACATGGTCATGGATAGAAGTCATCTTCACATCAGTGTTCTGGAGATGAGTGGTGGTCCTAGCATTGCAGGCTTTTCAGGATGCTGTTCCCAGCTGTGTGATCCAGGTGCAGACAGACAATTTGTCAGTAGTCTGGTACATCAACAAACATGGAGGAATCTGTTTCTATCCCTTATGCTGAGAAGCAATAAGAATTTGGCAATGGATAATGTCTTTACACTGCTAACAGCAATGCATATCCTGGGGTCATCCAGTATTCTGGCAGACAAGTTGAGTAGATCTGTCTTATTGCTGCAGTTGTGATCTGTCATTTCAGCAGCTTGATCTTCAGTCACTGGGCCAAGCTTGCTACCACCTGTTCATGCCTCACCTAAACAACAAGTGCAGCAGTTACTTTTCCCTGATCCAACCACGGAGACAGTCACTGAGGCATGCTGTAGTCTGCAATTGGCCCCCAGGTCTCCTTTATGCTTTTCTCCCACTGCCTTTAATGAACAAGTTCATACAGAAAGCAAGAATGTGCAAGGCCAAGGTGATTTTCATTGCCCCTTTCTGGCCTCGTTAAACATGGTTTCCCTTCCTGTCATCTCTATTAGTGTATGCTCCATGAATGCTGGATTACTATCCAAATCTATTAATACACCCATCCAGACTATCTCGTCTGGACCAGAAAGCCCTAAAGTTAACCACTTGGATCTTTCAGCTGTAACATTAGCCAGAGATGCCAGGGTTTTCCTCATTGTTTGTTCATATCCTGTCACTATCACAGAAGCATATTTATTTAACATTTGTTTACTGGGGAAAGTCCGACTTGGTACAAAGCCAATTTTCAGCAGAGGCCTGGGGAGAAACGCTCCAGACACGTGTCTTAGTAAATGGAAGAGGTTTTCCATTTGGGCTGCTTCCAAGGGCTTAGATCCTTGTTCATCTCCTGTTCCTTCCATTCTAGTATTTTTATCAGAACTTTTTCACAATAGGTCCAGTTACTTAGCTATCAAAGTTCAGTTGGCAGTCATGTCTAGCCTTCATATAGGCCAGAACAATGCCTCTGTAGCCACTTTGAGGATTTCTAAAGCTTTCTTTGGCCCCCTATCAGAGACTCAGTCCCTCCTTTGGATATTACTGTCAAGTTCCAAGCATGGACTCAGCCACCATTTGAGCCACAGCATCAGTAGATTTAAAGTTCCTCTTTTGGAAAACAGCCTTTCTGATGGCTGTCACTTCAGCTAAATGGATTTCAGAGATGCAAGCACTTTCCTGCAAACCACCATATCTGTTTCATAAGGGTAGGAATTCCTTACGAACTAATGCATTCTTCCTCCCTAAGATGGTATCCAAAGCTCATCTAAATCAGTCAGTGAATCTGCCATTCTTTTTTCCATGATTTTCAAACAAAGGTGAATACATGAGCATATGCCGGATGCTCATTGTCAGCTTAGATTTTTACCTCCGTAGAACTAAACCTTTCAGAAAGTCAACTGTTTGTGGCATTCTGTAAGCCTAAATTGAGCAAAGCAGTCGCTAAAGTTACTGGTTTTCTGAGTGTACTTCATTCGTATGCAATAAAAAGGGTTTGTGTCTACAATCTAAACCTAAAGTTCATTCTATAAGGGCAGTGACCACCTCTATAGCCTTTGCCAGTAGATTACCTAGTGATGATATCTGTGCAGCAGCCAGTTGGTCAACAGTTCTTAAATTTGTATCAAATTATAGAATGGATGAACAGTCTAGACCTCTTTCGTCCTTTTTCTTCACCATCCTCAGGAATGTCTTTCCTTATCCGGGTCTGTATGCTTGGGAATCTGCCCCATAGTCGAATCAGATAAATGTAGACAACATTGGATATGAAAGTTGTGTACTGACCATATTAATGGATACGTGTTGTTTAATTTTTTTCCTGTTCAATATCCCTCCCACCTGTGCTCTGCCAAATTGCCACAAATATGACTGTGATGACTGGGAGCAGTCATTACTGCTATTGTCTTATAGCCCTGTCATTTTTTCTATCATGCATTAGGGAACTGGTCTTGTGTGGAAGTTATTTCACTAGCATATAATTACATTGATTTACTTTTGGCTGTAATATTTCAGAGGGGCAAACTCAATCTGAAGTAATAGGGGGGAGCTGAGTGAATTATGGGTAGGGGAGGTGTCCAACCCCTGAAATAGAAGAGTTTCACATTCAGTGCTGAGGTTGGATCCGACAACCCATAGTTGAACCAGATGAAAATCAGGCAACATGGATGTAAGTACATAACTTTGATTTTTTTGGTTTCCCTTGTTAACCATGGTAATGGGCTAGCTTTAACCCTTTTGTTACCTACTGGGAGCAAGATTATTGAAGATTTTTAGGAATAATGTATTCAAGTGTACTACAGCAGTGTTGGTGGTCAGGTACTCGATTACATTCCTGTTATATTGTTCCAGTGTTTGGATGTTGATCTCTTTCTTATAGCTTGTTGTATCACAGACTTGGTTATAAGTGATTTGTTTATCTCGAGTATTATTGTAACATCTTACTGAATAAAATGGAAGGTGGTCGGTTATATTGTCTGGTGGACAGCCATGCATCTTTTCTATGTTATGATTATTAGTCATCGTCCAGTCCAAGATAGATTGTCTATTTATACATTTGTGGACGCTTGTAGATATGATTAGCTGAGTAAAGCCATAAAGGTTCATGGAATTTGTTTCATGCGCTACTGTTGCTGATATTCTAATCTGTATTTAGGTCTTCTAGCATTATTTTTCATGGTGGTTATGATGACGTATCAAACATAAAATGTGTTCAGCAGTGGTGATGTTATTTCCTGGTGGAGTATAAATGTCTGATAAGCAGATTTTTTTTCTGTTTATTTTGTGGTTTGTTGTTAGCAGTCCCGTATTATTGAACTCTGATATTTCTTGTGACATATAGTGAGTTTTTGTAAATAATGCCTATGCCACCTGCGCATTTATTTCCTATCCTGTCTGATTGTTATATCCAGGAGTGATTTAATTATCAGCTTTTTCTTTTTTCATTTAGGTTTTAATTGCTATGACTGTGTCATGGGAATAAGTTCCAATAAAAGCATGTACCTCTTGAATTTTATTGCATATACTTCTGAGATTTATATTAAGTAGGAGAAGGTGGGAATTTAAGAAACTGTGGTGGGGGTGGAAAATTTGTTAGCATTGTTTGTTGCATAGTAGTCAGGGTTTAAGTGAATGCCCCCATTAAGCGTTAGAGTGATGTTTTTTGTGGAGAAAAGTAGATGTCCAGTTACATTTATGTCTTATTTTGGTAAGTGTCCTTTGGCTAGGTTTTTACAATATTTACATTTGTGATTATTTATAGAGTTCTGAGTTAGTTTGTTGGAAGAGAGATACTGAAAGGCTAGGTAAGTGTTGGTATAATGGGTGTGGGTTTGCATGTGTGCTAATTAAATGCAGAGGGACAATGTGATAGTTACTAAGGAGAGCTAGAATACTGAGTTGGTACAAGAGAAGATTTTTAACCAGGGTCATGTATAGTGATTTCATAAAGGAGGGTTTCAGTTTTGCTAGCTGTCAGGAACTGATATTTGGGTGGTGGTTCTGATTGGATTGTGAGGAGCTGGAGTTTAGTTTAAATGTGGTGTAGGTGGGGTGGTTGGGAATGGGGGTAAGGCAGAGGAGCAGAGTGAGTCTGAGCATAGCAAGAAAGAGTGGAGTGGGGTCCACCCAAGATGGCAGTATAGTTATTTTTCTTGAGAACAACAATCAATGAAATTGGCTATACAAAAGGTAAGTAGAAGCTCAAAAGTGTTATTTTAAAGCCTGCTTCCAAGAATAACTGCTGTGAGGGATGGGAAATGATGAAGTGTTTAACAAGCACTATTAAGAGAAGATAAAATACTAGGATAGAGAAGATACGTATACTTAACTGGGAAAGATTTTGATAGATTGCAGTATAGAGGAAGACGTGAAGAAGATGGAATACAGAGTTGTCCAGCCAAGAGTGATGTACAATGCGTTAATAAGATTGGGTGTTTATATTTATATATATATATATATATATATATATATATATATATATATATATATATATATATATATATATATGGGCTTTCAAAATGTTTACTGAGGGAAGAGGTCTATAGGATCATAGGAGGTTACTAGGCTAATGGCCCTGGGGCCTTTACAAGCCTAACCAAGAGTTTATCCCCAAAAAAGAGACCTCAGTCAGCACCTGTTGCCCCTGTCAGTGCGGGACACAGATGGAACCCCGGGGACAGATTTGTGGTTTCCCATCCACTCATCAAGGTTGTGCTTGAAGAGGATCAGCGAGGTACTCTGTTTGACATGTATGGGAAGTCTATTCCAGACACAGGGCAGCCTCTAGGAGGCAAACCTGTCTCTCCAGCAGGTTATATTGATATTGTATATTAGATTTAGGCCTTTCAAGTGGGTAATGCACGAGGAGTTAGACTTACGGATATGGAGCATCAGTAGTAGGGCAGGGTCCGAGATTGCCTTGTAGGCAAGACACAGATCACTTCTGAGCTATCTGTACAATACCAAGTGATAGTGATTTGAGGCTGTTCGCAAAATACAGGTGTTGGAGGCCATGGATTTTCTTTGTGAGGTATTTCTGTGGCCTTTCTGGTTGGTGCAGATGTTTGGACAGGTACATACCAAATGGGGCATTATACTCAATTATTGGCCTAATGAGGGAGGATTATAGAGGTAGTAACCTCCTTTTTTCTGGATGCAGTCCCTTTACTTATGCGATGAACCAAGTAAAAGTCTTTTCTTACCACTGCTGTTACATGATGGTCGAATGTGAGGTTGTTGTCAACCTGAGTACCCAGGTCTCTCACCACAGATTGTGTGCTTAAGGGGTTGCCATTGATAAAGTACTCAATAGGGGCCATGTTTTTGCCGAATGGTATAATGATATTTTTTTTGCATTTAACTTGAGGCCATGGCTTTGGCAGCAGTCATTTGTTGCTGTGAGACCCTCTAGCAGTATGTTACCATCATTTGGAGAGTCAGTGACGGCACCCAACTTACAGTTGTCCACAAACTTGGTCAGCCACAGCCATTTTGTCTTTGCCTGGAACTCTCAGAAGTAGATGCCAAACAGTAGGGGTCCCAGGACAGATCCCTGGGAAACACTACTAGTGACAGGTCTGCTGTCCGAGATGGAGGTGCCTGTTTTGACCTTGTGGGTTCTGTCGGTGACCCAGTTGGCCACCCACCTGATGAGATAGGGATTTAACCCAAGTTGCATTAGCTTTTTGATGATGCTCGAGTGGAGGATTGTGTCAAAGGCCTTAGCCAAGTCAAGGTAAGCTGTATGTATTTACTTACCCTCATCCAGGGTCTTCCTGACCGTCTCAAAGAAATCAGCCAGGTTCAACAAACAAGATCTGCCCTTGACGAATCTGAACTGGGTGGAGTCAAGTGCTTGGAGGTTGCTTGTGTCCTTGTTTATGAGATCCATAATAATATGCTCCATCGCTTTACAGATCAGAGTTGTCAAGCTAATAGGGCAATAGTTTCCAGGGTCAGTAGTGGTACTGCCTTTGTGCAAAGGGATGACAATGGCAGTTCTCCACTCAGCTGGAATGAAGCCTGTATTTAGGCTATGGTTGAATAGGGTGCTCAATGGTGAAGCTAATTCTTGCTGAAAATGGTGCAGAATACAGCCTGGAATACTATCAGGTCCAGTGGAAGCTGTGTTCTTTGCCTTGGATAGGGCCTTTAACACTTGATCTATGGAGATGTGAGGTGCGGGAGAAGTATCAGGGATGTCGAAAGGGCCTTTGGAGGGGGGCACGGGGGGGTGAAGTTTACACTGAACCTATCTGTTAGCAGGTTGGCTACGTCAACAGGATCAGTGTAAGTGGTACCGTTAAGTACTAATTCGGAACAAACCTGGGCTTTGGAAACCGAAAAAGCCTTTGTGGTTTCCCTTTGTTTCAGAGGCTAGTTTCAATTCATAGTTAGCTTTGGAGGTTTTCACTAGTGATCATATTTGCTTGTTGAGGCTAAGGACAGAGTTTTTCCAATTTGGAATATGTTCCTTTTCAACAATGGACAACAGTTTCTTCCTTTTGTTGTAAAGCCTTTTGATAGAGGAAGTCCACCAGACATGTTTGTTTCCCTGAGGAGCAGATTTTAGTTCTGTTGGGTATGGCTGAGTCCATGCAGTTGTACAGATGCTTGTATACTGCACTGGCATACTGTTCAGCATAGTTGTCTGCAAGCTCTGAGGAGGGTGGTGGTGTAAAGTTACTGATACCCTCCCTTATGAGGTTGTAGTCTGCTTTTGAGAAGTTTTTTAGCCTGGTTATGGCTGGGGAGAGGGGATGGGTGGGATAGAAACTTCGAATGAGACAGACCGATGGTCTGATCTCACCAAGGAAGAACATACTATGAGAGTGGTGCAGTGGTTACCCATGTTGGTGAGGACCAAGTCCAGAATGTCATCTCCCCTTGTGGGGGATGAGATGAGCTGGTTTAGTACGTTAGAACTGATGAAGTCAAGGAATCATTGGGTAAGTGCTTTAGTGCAGGAATAGCAAACCCAGTCTATGGTGAGGAAGTTGAAGTCACCAAGGATCAGGGTGTTAGGGGGTACCTCGATGGAGTCAAGTAGGTCTGAGTAGGAGGAGTGGGTGTCCTGAGTCATGGAGGGGGGTCTGTAGCTGGCTGTAACTTGGATGGGTGTGTTGCCAACTGTCAGTTGCACCTGGAGTAGTTTCAGTGCATCATGCTGGCAAACCAGTCTGGAGGTATACCTGTCCTTTAACGAAGATAGAGATTCCACCACCCTTAGTCTTCCTGACCTCATTTTGGGGTTTGAATGTGTGGAATGAGGTATAGCCTGGTAGGGCAGCCGTGCTGCCACAGCTC
Source organism: Protopterus annectens (assembly GCF_019279795.1). Classification (NCBI taxonomy): domain Eukaryota; kingdom Metazoa; phylum Chordata; order Ceratodontiformes; family Protopteridae; genus Protopterus; species Protopterus annectens. Next base: position 829,481,484 of record NC_056731.1, read on the forward strand.
TGAACCAAGTTTCCATGACCGCACAGACGTTGGCATGTTCCAGTGCGAGGAGAGCCTCCAGTTAGTGTATTTTCAGGTTAAGGGTCCTAATGTTAAGCAGCATGACCTTTAATTTGCTTTTTGACAGATATTTTATGTTGGAAGATTTGTTTCTTGGGGCAATGTGCAAAAAAGGCACAATGGGGGAGGCAGGAGCCTTGACCAGGATCCAGAATCCCAGGAGTGACAGGTGGAGGCGATCTCTGGCAAAGCATTGAGGCCTGTCAACCATGTCATCCCAGGCAGACAGATACTGGATCCCCTTTGAATGACACCAGAAACTAAGCCAACTGTTGAAGTCAATTATTTTTTGTTGGTTTTGTGGTATCATTCTTGGTGAAGGTAGGATGCTGCTTAGGGCTAAGGTCATACCTGCCTGGGACACACACTTAGGCAGCTCAATCATGTGTCTCTTCATATAGTCCAGGTGGTACATCTCAGGTCATTCACACCAACATGGACAATGACAGAGTCATACTTGTACTTGTGGAGAAACTTAAGTGCATGTGTGATGTGGCAGATTCTGGCACCAGACAGACAACTGATCTTGACCTTTTCCTTGTTGAGCCTGGTGAGAAGAACATCCGTGTGTCTCACAGCTGAGTCGCCGATGACTAGTGTGTTTGGTTTATTGTTATGCCTTGTTGGCTGTATTGATTTATTGTTGTGCCTTATGGTCCGTGTTTGTGAGACTCTGGTGTGTTGTCTTCTGTGTGTGATGTGTTTGGTGTTGTGTATGGAATGTTTGAAAGTGTGTTTTGGAGGTCTCTGCTGTTCAGGTAAGTTTTTAATGAGGACCTCTGCATAGGTGGGTGATTGTTGTGCTTGGCTGTCTGATGTGAGTGTTGTGGTGTTTGTGCTGGCAGTCTCTTCCTTGTCAGGAGTACTGACTGTGGCACTAGGGAGCATGTATTTCTGGTTACTGATGAAGATGCAGGTTTACCCAAACCATAACAACTCCCACAAGAAATGACAAAACATACAAACACCAGTCAATCTTGGACCGGATCCTAGTACTTGACCCCACTCAGGCTCACCTATCAGGCTGTCTCCCAGATAGCCTAAGTGATCATCACCCAACCTACCTAATTAGGTATAAATCACAATCTATCAACCAACCCATCCTCAAGGAAGTTTGCTACAGAGAAAAGCTTATAGCCACTAACTTCATCCAAGAGCTACAAAGTGTCAACTGGGCCCCCCCTTAAACAATTAGCCCTAGACAAAGCCGTTGAACATTTCAATTCAGCTTTCTGAAACATCCTAAACCAGGAGTGTCCATCTCATGGCCGCATGCGCCCTCAGAGCTCTTCCATGCGACCCTTAAATTTAAATTTAATTTTAATTTAACTTTTTTTCCGTGTGTTTACACGTTCGCATACTTTTGCTGTTCTGCGCATGCGCCAACTTTCGTTTTTTCACGTTTTTTCTTACCAGCGTCGTTCCGCTGGTATGCGCATGCGCGAAAACACCATTCGGTCATTTTTTATAGTTCTGGTAAAGCTGAAGGAAGGAGCGGGATCGTGGAGAGAGGATTTATTTTATTTCGGAGTACAGTTACACTACAACATAGCAAAAGGTAAGGTAAGTAATTTTGTGAGTTTAAAGTGGACAGATTATTTTTTTTTTTAGCTACTTGAACTTGTACATTTGTTTACTGAGAATGTCAGCTGGGATGATTTAGTAGACTTTTAGGCAGAGAAATTCTGCAGTATGTGACAAGATGATGCATACAGAAATGAGTAGCAGCGAAAAAAGAATAAGCAATAACAAAAGCAGTTAAGAGCTGTTAAGATATTTAATCTATGGAAAGGAAGCACATGTTAAGAAGAGATGCGAGGATCTTTTCCTTGTGCTGTTTTAAATCAATTGAGCTATTACTTTTACTTTTTCAAAGGTGGTTGTTATTAAAACTGTCCACGTCTTGGCAGGTAAGCAAACTGGAGTATGAGTGTCGATATGTAAACCATACACAGAGAAATATATAGATAATATCTATATCTATAATTACCAAAACATGGCAAGTCTGCACCTGATGAGGTCAGAAAAAGGCAGAAACATGGCATGTCTACAGCTAGTGGGGGTTGTATTTACTGGGTTGCATGTATCCATAAAGAAAAGTAAAAGGGACTCAAGGGCATTCAGAATCTATGTAGCTGAAACACTGTGGATGTTTGAGGTATTACATAGTGAAGATGTTAGGTTGGTTGGGTTATTCTTGCAGTTTTTACTGAATTATTTCTACTTTTTGATTGGAATATTATTTGGGATATTTCACGGGCTCCATAATATTTATGGACATCAAGCTTAATTTCAAGCTGTTTGATTCTAAAGTACAGAAGAACAATCCACTTCTACTGTACTGTTGAAATCAGGAAAAAATGATAACATACCAGGTCTGACTCTAGTTGTGTTTGGTGTTATTGACTTGGGATTAAACTTATACAGTGAAGATTCAAGCGTGATTGGGTCTTTCTTGCTGCTTTAACTGAACAATTTCTTTATGTGACCTTCTTACCCTTTGGTCTGAATGTTTGGATGTTACTTGGGACGTGTGTGTGTGTCTTTTAGCTGGACAAGAATGTTTAGCTTCATTAAATCAAAGTTTACTTGTATATTAATGGACACAAGTTGTTTATCTTCTGCACATGGAGAGTTGTTAGCAATGTAAGTGAATGTAACAAATTAATTCACTTATACTATGGGGTTGGTTTCACAAGGTGCATTCAGTGTGAGATCACACAGTGTAATAAGGGACTCTGCCTTTTCCTCCATTCTTGTATAATGTCTTGAGTTGATGCATATAAAGTGATAGTGGTATGAGAGGGTCACTTTTAGTTTATTTATTTATTCTTACCTGTTTGTTTGATTTTGATATGCAACAGATGGTGTGATAAAGTTATGGATTTTCCTCTGTATACTGAATGGCCAATGAGGTGTGAGTCTACTATTTAGTACAGACCTTACATCCATCCGTGTATCTATCTGTCTATTTATCTGTCTATGAATTTTAGGGCAAATACTATGCATTTATTAATTTATTTATTGTTCAAATTCACCTACAATACAGCCAGTGGGCTGACTTTGCTATTAGTTTATGACACGTTGCTTCTTTTTTTTTTTTTTGAGAGACCTTTTTTTTTTTTTTTTTGGTCCTCACTTGCCGTTTGCCCCCAGACCATTTCTGTTGACTCAATGCGGCCCTTGCAACTGAAAAGGTTGGACACCCGTGTCCTAAACCATCATGCACCTTTCCGAACCATTAGAATAAAAACTAACTATGCCCCATGGCTCACCAAAGACACCAAAACTAAAATGAAAGAAAGCGACAAAGCTTGGGCACAGCATCAAAGAAAGAAATAAAACCTTGTGTCTTAGACAAAGCTATCTAGAACTCCGAAACAAAACCAAAAAGCAAATAAAACTAGACAAAATCAATTACTACAAAAACATGCAGGAAAAACATGCTCATAACCCCCAGAAATCTTGGGCCACATTAAGTAGCATACTCCGCCCAGGAAAAACCACCACCCCATCCCCAGTGCTACCTAGCAATCTTGAAGACATTCCCACACAGTTCAACAAATTCTTTACCGAAACTGTCCAAACCCTGGCCAATGCTCAGTACAGTGCCAGTAGTCCACCACCAACAAATATCCCCACCCTTCTCAACACTCAACCCAACATCCCCACTTTCAACCTCCACCCTGTGTCCACCAAGGTAATTTCTAAGCTCCTCAAAAAACTAAAACCAACCACTCTAGCAGCCGATAAGCTTCCAGCAGACTTCCTTCAGATATCAGCTGATGCCATAGCCTACCCAGTCTATATTCTCATAAATAGATCACTGCTGGAAAAGAAAGTACCCACCTCCTGGAAAACCTCACACATCATTCCACTACACAAAGGGGGAAACTCCTTAGAGCTGATCAATTATCGTCCAATTGCAATCCTATCACCTCTGTCCAAAATATTAGAAAGAGTGGGTCACACTCAACTAATGCAACACTTCATAGATAACCTTCTCTCTGCTTCACAACATGGCTTTAGATCATCTCACAGCACCACCACAGCCTCCTGTCATTCACGGATATAATTAATCACCACAGAAACAATGGTCTGTTTGTATCCTCCGTATTCTTAGACTTATCAAAAGTCTTTGATATGGTTAACCACAGCATTCTTCTCTTCTCTATCTAGCATAAACATAAGCCCCTCCTCTATTGCTTGGTTTAACAGTTACCTCTCTGGCTGTCAACGGTTCTCTGGATATGCAGATGACACCACCTCCACACTACATGAACTTCAATCCTTAACCCAGAACTACTTCACCCTCGTAGAAACATGTTTCACCAATAACAAACCTTCTCAATCCAAAAAAAAAAACTTATTATATTTGGCCCAGGAAAATCACCACCCCTAAGTGATAGCTTCTCCATCAAATCCTAAGGCAATACTCAAATCAGCCCTACCACACACACACAAAACTGCTAGGTGTTGAAATTGACAACAATCTTAAATTTGACATCCACATTGCTCAAACCATCAAGAAGATTACCAAAAAACTTGGACTCCTTTATAGGAATTAAATCTTTATGACTAATAACACCAAAGCAACCACTGCAAGGACCATCTCCTATCCATCTTCTTATATGCCTCTCCCATCTTAACTAATCTCCGGCAAACCAACTTAAATAAAAGGGAATCTTGTTACAACAAAATCGCTAAATTTGCTACCGAATCCTCTTATAGGTCCCATCACTGTCTGTCACTTAAGCAAGTCAACTGGTTGGAGCTACCTCATATGCTACTACTCAACCAACTATCTACTGCTCAGAAATGCTACTACTTTCCCAAAGTAACTCCTGCACTACAGGAACTCGTACAACCACACATCCCGACTAGAACTCTTAGATCCAGCAACCAAAACCTCATAAAAGTCATCAAGCATAGAAATTATGCTGGCAAATCCCTTTTTGCCAGCACCATTGCCAAAAAATTGAACACCCTACCAAGCCATACAACCTCTACCACCTCCACTACTCAGTTTAAAAAACACCTGAAAAAACATTTTCAGAATAATTGGCTATGCTTAAAAAGGTAACTCATCTGTACCCCAACTACTCTGACGGTCTGTTTAATGAATACGAAATACTGCCTCTTTTTAGGTCTTTTGAGTCGATGTAGTTTGATACTCTATACCTCAATGTTTGACTTTTTTATGAACATTTAATTTAATCTATTCCATACTGTATGTATCATCTCCTTGTGTGTATGCAATGAAAGCTCGCATAACATGAAACGAATGTTCCATACAATTTCCTGTTATTCTATGTATGTGTTGTTTGGAGCTTATCTCTCCGGGCCTCCGCTGAAAATGGACCTGTGTCCAGTCGGACTTTCCCGGTTAACAAATGTAAAATAAAATAAAAACAATTTCTCACAAGTAGAAGAATTATGTGCTAGGAGAAGAGGGCTGTCATTAAACATGAGGCAGTTGCTACACTGTCTCAGTATGCCCATGTCAACTAGGCTGGCAGGGGAAACTGATGGGAATTGACCAGACTTAGTTTTGTGAATACTTGGCCGGATTTAAGGAGAGAGGGTTTTGATAAGGGTTTTTCCACAAGAGTGTAGACCACAAAAACTTTCTTAAATGTAAAGTAACTGGCCAGAAGCCCAAGTGCTAAAACCAAAACTAAGATGCTTAGAGCAACAGATACATTTAATCAGGCTACTAACAAGCAGTAATAAATGCAGCAGAATAAAACCCCTTGAACACTTAAGTGCATGCAGCAAAGCAAAATAAAGTAATAAAACAGGAAGACAATTACAGTAAAAGCAGCTGAATAAAGTGTTAAGGTTTTTTTTAAGTGGAGAGGGAGGAAACAAAAGATAGCTCAAGATTAAGAAACTTTGGGGGGGGGTTGTCCTTCCCAAATGCTCTCTCTGTATACAGTAGAGTGAGCTGATGAGATGGGACTGAGAGAGGAGAGTCCAGACTCAAAGAAGCAAGGGTGTTGTCCTTCTCAAATGATGGTCTCACTGCACTCATTTGAGTGATCAAATGAGATGGGACTGGGAGGAATGTCCAAAATCAAAGAAGCAAGAGGTTAGACCTTCCCACATGAGAGGTATTGTGTTCAGTACTGCAGCAGTAGGATGCTAAAGCTTGGGGAGAGTGCTCCTTAAATGTTTAGAAATGTGGTAGAAATATAGCAAAAATATTTATAAATAAAATTGGTAAAAATATGCAAAAATATTTATAAATTGTACTAACAGTAAATCTACTGAAATCTCATTAACATGAAACAGGAGAAGGCACTAGGATACTATAGAATACAGTAGTAAAAAGTGGGAACAATCTCATAATACCTTTCCAGTAGCTTTAACTAAATAAACAGTAACACTAGGGAGGAAGCATGACACTTCCTTTGCTGCATGCCTAAAAGACAAAAGCTATAAAGGTAGAGGCTAGCTTCAAAACAGGACAACATAAGTTATTCCTGCCAAGTGCAGGCTTTTCTGATGCAGTACATCTTTCATCTAAAATGGCCAATACACAACTGGCTGTACTAATAGCAGGGAGAGGTTGATTTCTATCAAAAGGAAAAAGAAGACAAGAACAGCAGAAATTGTTCACACAGTGGAAATTCTAGCTTTGCTAGATTTTTCTTCTTGTGTTTTTAACCAATTGGTTTTCCTGTGTGACCTTTTTACTCATTGTTTTATAACAGTGACCAAGAAACGAGAGAGAGGGAGATAAGCTTCCAGGAGGAGCACCAAGTAAACAACACAGCTAGCTTACAAAAGTGCATTGTGCACACAGAATAGATAACATAATAATAAAAACTAGTTTTGTGAACAGAGTCTAGCAGTTGAAACAGTGTCCAAGCCTAGTGCAGCAGTAGCATTAATATAAGTGAACAGAAAAGTACAACAGAAATTGTGGTAAAAAGATCATAACATTAGCACAACCTAAGGTGCTTAGATAATTTCAGCACATACCTTTGTCATGCGGTAGTTTTACGTACATGTGCTTTACAGAACAGCATGAGTCATGCTTGGCAGAGTAGCAGTGCTAAAAAAACTTAAGTTTAAAAAATAAACATATAGGGCAGATGGGCAGATTCTTTGCAGTAGTAAAACGCAGAGCATCAGGTTCACAATACAGCACTGGTAATGCAACAAGAACAAAATTATGTTAAAGTAACCTTAGTCATTCTATGGAAAAAGTCCAAATCACTGCACGTAGAATTTTAGAGATTTACAGCTTATGCAGTGCATTCAAGTGTTCAGAATAGAAAACTGTAATTCAGGAACTCGACTAAGAAATTCCTTTTTGCAACAAGTGACTGAAATGGCCCCAAACAGGGCAATACCCTTATTAACTTGTAGACATACTAGCAGTCCATTTGTCCCCTCCTGAAGATGAAAGCTGAGAGTGACATGGGCATGTGCCAGCAGAACAAACCACTACAACACCAAATATTATTTGTTCAAACATAATATTCAGCTTCCAGTTTCGGGTATAAACCAAGTCATTTGGAGCAACCTCCAGCAATCGGCAGATGACAAGGCTAAAATCATTTCACTTTTAAACTAGTTGTTTACATTTTCTCCTCCCGGAAAAGTAAATGCTGAGGAGCCACTGCCCCATAAACAGTTGAGGATGTAGTATAGTCTAGCACCAGCAAACATAATGAAGTAATCATGCTTCCTTTCCCACTTACCAAAGATAAGAAAAGCAGTTAAGCTAGTTACTTGCATCAGCTTCTGTCATGACGAGTTAAGTGTCATCATTTATGTTGCTGGTACTTCCTCAGTCACCTTCTAGAACATTTTTTTTGTTGATGACATTTGTGCTTTGGCTGCATGGTCATCAGAAAACATCTTTACCTGTCATCGTAGATAGACGCCATGTCCATAGCCATAGGTACTTTAGTAAAGCAGTTCTGAAAATAATTTTTGTGTGAAGTGTCAAAGTAGGTGTTTCTCCACCTCATGTTTAGGGACCGTGTCCTACAAGTATGTTCCTGTTGCTAAACATTGAAGTAAGACATTCCTGTTGCGTGAGATATGTACCTTATCAGAAATCATCAACATTGCAGTCTTGTAGGTGACATCCTATCCAGTATGTGAAAGATGCTGACAGTGAGAAGCTTGAGTTGTGCATCCACTAAACTCGGTCTCTGTAGAACTACACTTCTGGTCAGGTGTGCAATTTTGCCAGAAACCATTTGAAATGTCAGGATCTGCTAGAGCAGGCCCCGACATATGGAGACTGAATGGCTGAAAGATTGGTCGTAATAGTCAGGGATGCTATTTATCAAAATATTCACTTTTCTTCATGGTATGGTGATCTCAGAGTTGGTATGTGTAAGTTGGGGGGGTTGCCCCCCCTACAAAAAGTTTAAAGGAGAAGGGTGATTTGTGACATTCACTCTCCTCCTGTGTTTTTAGTCTTTTTTTTTCTGCTTGTTGGCACTCAGGATTTCGAGTGCCAACATTTCAATAGGGGGCCGTTTTGCCACCTGTTTACCTTTACCAGACAAAAAAACAGAAATAAAGAATACTGAGCTACCATGATACTATTGAGTGGTTCCCAGATGTGTGGAAAATATTTACTGAAGTGCCCTAGCACATAATATAGTAACCTAACAGTATATTTCTGCAGCAGTATAGTGTCATAGAGATAATATTTATGAGCAGCACTTCAAATAATTGATTTTTAAGTATTAAATAAGTTTATGAAGAGTAGGAATTGCTACATCCACCAGTTGTGTAGCACTGGCTTAATAGAATGGGGAAGATAGTTACGTTTGTCACAGTGTTAATGGGGGAAATGAGTTTGACATGAATTTAGTTGCAAGGATGAAACTGCTTTTAAAGTTTGTCACAGTGTTAATGGGGGAAAATGAGTCTGACATGAATTTAGTTGCAAGAATAAAACTGCATTTATATTTTATTGTATTGCTTGAAACATTAGAAATAAATGGCAGCTATTGCTAATTTTATTCCAGACCTCCTGTGTACATTGAAAAAAATGCAGTCAATACTGTTGCACAGCTTTGTGATGGTGATGCAAGGACTGGATTGAATGCACTACAGCTTGCCATCCAAGCACGTCTTGCTGCAGAACATGTGCCACTTTGCCAAAATAAACAAGGAGGTACTCCCCAGAAGATTGTGATAACAGAAGAACATGTGAAGGAGGGACTACAGCGCTCACACATTTTATACGATCGAGCAGGTGAGTGCTCACTTAAGATTTATTGGACTGGTATATTGAAAACAACCAGAACAAACTCTGTTATCCTTAACAAATTGACCCTAGATGTTTAAAGGCTGCTACCCAGGTGTTTTCTGAAGGATTGTAAGTAAGCTTTTGGGAGTTGGGTATACCAGACCAACTCATATGTTTTGACTTGACGTATAAATTAAAGATTTTTTTGAGCACTGTAAACATATCAAATAACCGCTAAAGTCATTTCTAAGTAGAAAGTCATTTTAGTGAACTTAAGTGTCTAGTTATGCTCATTATATAGATCTAGCTACTCCTGTCATATCTAAGCTTTCTTGGTGTTCACTACTTGTACTTTACTAATATTTGTTGTTTGCAACAGTCTTTATTCTTTTTGGGGCTTTCCCCCCTGACTGCTGCTGAAAAAGGGCCTGTGCCCAGTCAGACTTTCCCAGTCAACAAACAAATAAATAAATACATTGTCAAAAAAAATAGCTTACTACGATGTATTCTGGTTAAGCTCTGTTGCCCTCAGTCCAGTATGTGTAACCACTTTTCTCCTTTCTTTCCCTTTACATGATCTCCCTCAGATTGTTTGTTTCAGTACAATAAAAACGTGGCACATGTTTTATATTCTTGGATGCTTGTCATGCATCTGAAATGGAAAGATACTGTTGAACACTTCAGCCACTTTGCAGCATGCATCTGATTGCTTTATCTTTTTGAGTAAAATGTGTTTGCAGCTCGATTCTGATTTTGTTTTTCCTTTGTAAAATAATAATGACAAAAGGCAAAAACATTATACTGAAAAGCCAAAAAGCCAACAAAAAACTGAGGGACCACAGATATAAACCAGTGTGTTCAATGGGTAACACCTTTAAAATCATGTGAAATGTAATGCACCGCCTGCATTATGTTTTACCTTTCCGAATAAATTTCCTGGTGGTTAGAGGCTGTGCTACTGCAATTTACGCACACACAATGTTTTTATGTGGAAACAGCACTGTAAAGAATAACATCACAGTCTATCTTTTTGCTTATAATGGTGTGTGGCTGTAAAGGATGATACTCATTTTATTTATTTATTTAGCATTTCTTTACCGGAAAAGTCCAACTTGGAACAAAGCCAATTTTCAGTGGCGGCCTGGGGAGAAACCCTCCAGACGCATGTCTTTGTAACGTGGGAGGAAACTAGAGTACCCAAGACAAAACCCACACGAATGCAGGGAGGACATGCAGACTCTTCACAGAAGGCACTCCAGCCGACAATCGAACTGGAGAACCTCTTGCTGTGAGGAGACAATGGTGCCGCTGTACCACTGCACCATCCTGATGTGTAGTCGGTGCTGAAAACTTCCTGTCATGGTTTCTACAGTAGGTATATAGTTATGTTTTATGAAATTACCCAACGTACATACCCACTTCCCCTGTTATAAGTACTTTGCCATAAGAAAAAGGGGGGTGAGTATGTCATTGCTTAATATTTGATCTAATGTTGTCAATTTTCATTCTGTCCTCAACTGCTGGGTTCGGATTCGATCCTCAGATCCAACTTGGCTGTAAGTAAAGCTCTTGGTAAATAGAAAGCTCTCAAGCTTCTCCCTTATCCATAATGCACCAAGCCCTAACATACCCCAGATCTCATTTGCCACTTTTTGTGTAAGGAAGTGGTCAGCCATAGCTCTTGAGCTTTAGCATTTTATTTTTTTCATGTAAGCTAAAATTTATTTTCATATATTTTATATATGTATATATTGTAATAAACTGAGCGGCTGCCATCCCAGCTAGATAGAATTTTGTAAATAATTCTATGTCATTGTAAATATTAATATGATCCACAGGCTTGTTTTTACAAATGTAAGAAAACTAAATGTAAGAAAACTGTGTTATATGCTGAACTTCAAAAATGTAACCACAGTGCACCCTGCTGGAAGAAAGCCGATGAGCAAAGAATTTTATAAAATGTGTTTGATCTCAAACTCAGAGACAAGACGTTTGGGCTAAGAGCTTCTTTCTGTTGTTTTAAGACAAAGAAAAGTACTAGGTTTCACAAGTAAAGTGTCTTTTATTGCTGTGACTTCCTGGCAGCTGTAGAAATGTTAAATTTTAAGTTTTGTGAGCCTGGGAAACCTCAGCAAGGGTGTCAAGAATGATGTAATCTGAAATGACTCCGCAGTACTGTGTATTATCATTTTAAGGGCTATCTCAGAAAGAAAGAACATCATTTTGTATCTTGTCTTGGATTTAGTAAGAATATCCACTCACCAGCACTTGCTTGCTCTGTATGTAAGTAGTATTTAGAACAGTGATTTCTCTTAGAGATAGGAATATAGCCAGATTAGTCTAGCTGTTTTCTAAATTTATGTCTGACTATCCTACAATGTTGTTTTAAAGTATTTCATGTGATTTCTGAACTATGTAATGTCATTGTGTTCATAGGTTGGTACTAGGCTATCAGGCCTATACGAGCCTAGCCATAACAATTCCCTGGCTATTTCTTCCCACACTATTTACTTCCCTGGACCCCTGTCTAGCAGGGTGACCGACGTGATCCCCGGGGTGAATTTCCTTTCTCCCATCCAATCGTCAGGGTTCCTTTTTAAGAGGGCCAAAGAGGCAATCTGCTTGACATGTATGGGCAATCTATTCCTGAGTCTGGGGAGTCTCTAGGTCAGGAACCTATCCCTCCAGCATGTTTTGTTTATTGTGATGACAAGGTTTAAATCCCTGGAGCGTGTGGCTCTAAGGGATTGGGATTTCTTTAAGTATAGCATGTCCAACAGCTCTGGCTTTGACATGGTCTTGTATGTTAAGCAGAGATTGCCTCTGAGTAGACGTTATGCGACAGAGTATAGCAGGAGTTTTTTAAGGTGGTCAGTGTAGGGCATCTGCTTTAGGCCTGTGATTCTTTTAGTGAGGTTTTTCTGCGGCCTTTCCAGTTGTTGAGGATGTCTTGAGAGGTACATACCAAGTGGGGCATTGTATTCTGTAATGGGTCTAATGAGGGATGAGTACAGTGGGACAATGACCTCCTTTTTTCTGGATGAAAATAGGTTTTGTCTTGTGTTTTTATTATTTGTTATTAAATATTTTTAAACCTTTTAACTGTTTTGTGTAGAGATAATTTAAGCTCTAGAGTACTTGTGTGTATTTGGTGATACTGTATAAGCCACTCCAATAGCCATAAAAGTTCTGGTCACACTTACTGTTTGGATAGCAGTAATATTGCACAGTTGAATTGGGTACCCTTTGGTAAGGGTCTTTATAGAAGCTGATAGTAGTGATTGGTGGCAGTCAGTACTACCCTATAGTCCGGGCAGAAAGGGAGCATAGCCAGAGAACCAGTGCTAGCCTTCTCCGGGAGTGTCTGTCTGTTTGTATATAAATCAAATTTCAAAGTGTGTGTGTGTCAGCTACTTGGTCAGGGACACAAAGCACTGGTTGAACAGAGAGGGTGCTAGAGGTTTTGACTTGACCACTAGGCTGAGATCTGGAACTATAGCTGTGCCAGTGGGAAGTCTTAATGGGGATCTGGAGAGAAAGGGAGAAACCAGCCCCAGACTGACCGTGATCTCTGTTTGCTCTTAAGGGAAATTGTACATTACTGTTTGTGTACTTGATGTCCTTCATTTCACTGTTGCAGTCATCACCTGTGGGTTATCCCTGCTGTGGTAGCCCTTTGCCGTCCCGAATGCCAGAGTCAATGTTTTTCTGCATCAGCTGCTGTCGCTTGCATGACATCAGGTCATCAGTGCTATAAAGGAAGGTAGCCAACGCCATTACATCAGTCTTTCTTGCCGTGGAACCCACAGCAGAAGCAGTTTGCAAGTGTGCCGGTCGGTCACTACCAGAGTTTGAATTACAGCTGAAAACGTCTAAAGTTAAGTACCCCGTTGGGGATCCTTTTTTCTTACACTAACCGATGTCCAAAAACGTTAACAATTGTCTCACCTGTGGAAAGCAAATACCACACCGTGACTTCCATTCATACTGCGTCACTTGTTTAGGCCCAGACCACGACGTCCCCCGTTGCCGGTTCTGTGTCCTCTTTAACGCGAGAACCATTCGTCGTGGAGGTCTTATTGTAGCCAGGTATTTTCTTCTGTCTTCGCATTCTGAAATGGCATCCGTCAGCCAACAATCCGTAGACATTCTGAAAAAACATGAGGAGAATGACAGAGACAGATGACACAAGGCTAAGCCTTCTAACGACTGTACCGCTAAGCAGGTCGTCAGTTCTCCAAAATTCAGTGAAGTGCCCTCACAACCCCTGATGCCCAATTTGATATCTTCGCAGGCCTCTACTTAGACCCTTTTGGAGTCCAGTATGCCACAGATATATTCTTTGTCTTCCGAGTCTTTGGTTGTCTCTGCCTTGGTTGGGTCCGGAGCCGCGATGTAGGCACCGGCTTCTGAGGAGGTTTTTCGCACTACCGAATCTAGATAAAAAACGTCTTCTCCTCCAACTACCATTTCTCTCTGACCGATGGATACTCTTGGGCCTAGAGGCAAGGTCACTCCTAAAAAAAACTACCTCTAGCCAACATTTTACTCCTGTTCCACCACCCCAAGCTCAAATGCTTAAAATGGCAGAGGATCTTATAACCCTTATCAGGGGTAGTCAGGCCACATCTTTTAAAAGTAAAAGAGACCTTTCTCCTGAAATACTGACAGGACAGGATTCTGAGGAGTCTGATTATTCAGATTTTGAAGAGGAACAACAACCTCTGACTGCTTATGAGGATTCGGATGCAGAGGAATCCATTCCTTCTGCCTCCCCACTAGAAGATCTTTCCTTTGCGGAAACCCTTCACACCCTCAGGGAACATTTCCAGTAGGAATCCCAGGACTTCCCTCAGTCTAAGAAAAGACTAAGAGAGTTTCTAAACCTGTCTCAGCACAGACCCTTCGTCATCCCTCCAATCTTAGAGGTGGTTGATGATGTCTTCCGTGAATCCAGCTTAACTCCTGATGCCCTCCCACCTGCCCCAGAAAACCTGACGGGTATTACAGAGTACCGGATTCTCACAAACACCTGTACAAAAATCCTGCTGCAGACCCGGAGATCATTACACAGGGACTAAAAAGAGCTAAGGCTAGTTCTGCAAAGAATCCTATTCCTTCTGACAAGGACTCCAAAGCTCTGGACAGATGGGGTAAAAAAGTATACACCTCTGCAACCTTAGCTATCAAAGCATTCAACTGTCAGTTCCACATGTTGAAATATCCACAACACACTTTGGAACTATTAAAACAAAAGATTTCAACCTTTCCTGACTGTGCCAATTCAAAAGCGTTAGATTTGCTGCATTCTAATTGTCAAGTGGCTAAACACTCATTACACTGTGGATATGACGCCCTAGAACCCTCAAGCAGGGCAGCAGTGTCAGGATCTGTCATTAGGAGACATGCATGGTTGAAGGAACAACCTCTCCCTGATCATGTCAAATCTAAATTACTTGATGCACCCTTGGATAAGGAGCGTTTGTTTGGAGTAAAAGCAGAAGAGGTGCTTAAAAAGATGGAAAACAAAGCAAAGTCTATGCAAACCATAAAAGATTTCCTTCAGGTACAACCTCCTAGGTTCAGAAGGAAGTTTCCCTCAAAACACTGGTCCTTTCCTGCACCTGCAGATGGGGGAAAGGTAAGCCCTGCAGGGACAGACCACCCAGACTCCTATCCCAGGGACAGCAGAGAACCAAACAGTGGACCACTTCCTCTCCAAAGACAGGGAGTTCTAAGCCATCCCTCTGTGGCAGAAACTCTCAGTGACTCCCTCTCCCCCCCCCCCCCCGCCCTCTTTTCACTCACCAAAAACTAGGAGGAAGGCTTTCCCTCTGTAAAGAAAATTGGCTTTCTGTAGCAAAGGACCAATGGGTCTTAAAGATCATTTTTCAGGGGTACAACTTCTCCGTCAGTGAACTTGCAATTCCAAGAGGGTACCCAAACTTACCTCCAAATCAGTGGGCAGAGGCACTAAAACAGCATATTCCAAGGGACAGTAGAACCTGTCCCCTCAGATCAAACAGGCAAAGGATTTTATTCCAGATAATTCCTTGTTCCCAGAAAAGAGGACACTTGGTGCCCCATCCTGGATCTATCCCTTCTGAACTCCTTCCTGGTGCTCCCCAAATTCAAAATGCTAACTTTCCAGCAGCTGCTGCCTATGCTGACAAAAAATGCCCAGTTAGTTACCCTAGATCTAAAAGATGCGTACCTCCACATCCTCGTAAGGGAATCGTGCAGGAAATTCCTTCGCTTCAGAGTGGGCTCACAACACTTTCAGTTCTCTGCGCTACCCTTTGGCTCATCCACTGCTCCCGGGGTATTCACCAAATACTTAGCCCTGGCCATAGCCTTTTGCAGACAGAAAAATATACAAATTTACCCTTATCTGGACAACTGCCTCATTCAGGCAGATTGCAAAGGAAAGCTCCTCAAGGACCTCCTCTTTGTCAAAACCCTCCTAACCTCCTTAGGGTACACCATCAACGAGAAGGAATCAAGGCAAACACCCTCCAGGAAGATCATTTTCTTGGGAGCACTGCTGGAGACAGCATCCCAAATGTCCTTCCTATCCCCAGAAGAGCAGAGCTTCCTGTCTATTCTACCCAGCTGGCCTCCAGAAGTCGCCTCACTGTGAGGACGTTCCTGCAATCATTGGGGTACATGGCATCTTGCATTCTTCTAATTTTTCTGACCAGGCTTCACATGAGAAAACTTCATTGGTACCTAAAGAACCTTTGGTGTCAGCACACTCAACCTCTAGAGACCTCTCTACCTCTGATATCCTGTATAAGGGCCGAGTTTCTCTGGTGGGCAGGGGCCTGTGCCCAGAACAAAGGTCTTTCCTTCACCCTCCGCCAAACCGGGCAGACCATTACCACCGACGCCTCAGACATAGCTTGGGGCGCTCACCTAGAAGGCAAGTGCACCCAAGGTCTTTGGGATGCCCAGCACCTTCCCTTACACATCAACCGGAAGGAAATGATGGCAGTACAAAAGGCTCTGACATCCTTCAAACCCCATCTCAAGCCAGGGATTCTCATTATCAAAACAGACAACACCACAGTAATGTGGTACATCAACATACAGGGAGGGACCCAATCTTACCCTCTCTGCAGGCTAGTCATGAACCTATGGTTGACGGCCTCTTCCATGGGACTACACCTGATAGCCTAATACCTACCTGGGATCAACAACACCCTGGCAGACCACTTAAGCAGAAACTTACTGGACAACCACGCGTGGCAGCTCCACAGAAAAATCTTTTTACAAATCACTTGGGGGGGGGGGGGACTCGGGAGGTGGATCTCTCTGCTTCGCATCTCAACCATCGGCTGAAAAAATTCTGTACCAGGGAGTATCACCACCTTGCATGGAAGGTGGATGCCTTGATCTTCCCCTGGAACACCCCCCTTTGTGTAACCATTTCCTCTTCTGCCTCTTATTCCCAGGGTACGGATCAAAATTAGGGAGGAGAGACGAAAGGCCATCCTCGTGGCTCCAGATTGGCCCAGACAACATTGGTATCCCTTACTGCGCAGCCTTACCTTACAGTCTCCCAGGCAGCTTCCCCTGATCGCTGACCTCTTAAGTCAGATAGGGGGGAAATGCTGCACCCAGACTTGCAGAGACTCAAACTGTCAGCATGGCTAATCCTCTAAAGGCAAACAAGGGCCCCTGTTAAGCAAGCAGGTCCTAGACATTATCACAGAGGCCAGAAGGCCCAGCACCAGAAAATCTTACGCAGGAAAATGGAAAAGATTCTGCTCCTGGAGCCAGTCCAGAGGGGGCAGTACCTCACAACCCTCCATCCCTCTTATCCTGGACTACCTAGCAGAGCTACTTAATAGTCACCTCTCCTCCTTCTCTGTTAAAATCCTCGCCTCAGCCGTTTCAGCTCTTTTTGATACAGAACAGCCCCTGTCCTCCCATCATTTGATTAAACAATTCCTCAGAGGGGCTTCTAATATCACATCTCCCAGGAGGCCACCCACTCCAGCCTGGGACCTGAATTATGTTTTGAAAAAACTAGCTTTACCACACTTTGAACCTGCTGCTTCAGCAGAACTAAGATACCTCTCCTGCAACACTGTTTTTCTCCTAGCTATCACCTCAGCCAGAAGGGTTTCAGAACTCCAGACACTGATGCCCATTGAGACCTTCATCATCATCCATACAGACAGAGTCTCCCTGAGGACTAATCCCTCCTTTATACCCAAGGTGGTATCTAATGTAGCTCTCAACCAGGCCATACATCTACCCACCTTCTTTCCTAACCCTCAGAACAAGGGGGGGAAGAATTCTGCACTCACTAGACGTGATTCTGCACTCACTAGACGTGCACAGACAACTTGGATACTATTTGCACTGTACTAAACACTACAGGAAAACAGACCACCCAGGGGCAGAGGGGAAGCCCATTTCCAAACAAACCATTTCCAAATGGATATCACACTGTATCCATTTCAGCTACAGATTGCATGGGAACCCCCCCCCCCCAAGTCTATTCAAACCCATTTCACTAGGGCAGCATCCACTTCCACAGCATTCCTCAGAGGAGTTCCCACCAGTGATATCCTGGAAGCTGCCACCTGGACTTCTGATATTACCTTTACCAAGCATTACCACCTACCTCTGTTTTTTAAAGCTAGGGCAGGGTTTGCCTGTGCAGTTCCGCAGGGCATGCTGACCTATTCCTAGGTCTCTTACTAATCCTACCACCCCTCTCCTCAGCTTTGGGAATCCTCCCACAGATGATGACTGCAACAGTGAATACACTCGAACATCTACATTTATGGTAAGTGTACACAACTGTACTTTATCCCCCCAATGTGCATGCCCCTCACTGGTGCTAATGGTGAGGATTAAGGCTTCTTGATTACTGGGCTAGTGCATGGGTTTCGCATATTAATTGCTTGGCAGTGGTGGGATATCCACACCACATATTAATTGGTTGGCAGTGGTGGGATATCTACACCACATATTAATTGGTTGGCAGTGGTGGGATATCCACACCACATATTAATTGGTTGGCAGTGGTGGGATATCTACACCACATATTAATTGGTTGGCAGTGGTGGGATATCCATACCACATATTAATTGGCTTGTAGTGGTGTGGGTAGTGAATTCCTGTAGCTTGTGTACAGTGATCTCTGATTGCGTTTTTGTACTCTAAATCAGCCATGCAGTGAACATTCAGAGTTCAGAGCACAATTGTTTTATTTCTTTTGTTAGTTAGTCAGGGAGAGCAAGCAAACATGTCAGCAGAGGAGTATGGCAAGCTGACAAGGAGCCAGTTGGCTGAGATGTGCCAAGCTAAAGGACTGGTGCATGGAAGCCTGACTAAGGCGGACATGATTGCAGCTTTGGTCACAGCTGCATCAGAAAATAGCAACCAGGAGGACGATCAGACTGGCCGTGGAGATGTACTACACTCAGATGAGAATGGACAGCTCAACCTTTCTACAGAGGGCTTAAAAATCCATCTGGAGCTAAAGAGACTTGAGTTAGAGACCAGGCGTTTGGAAATGGAAGCTGAGGAGAAGGAGAGGCAGAGGCAACATGAAAAGGAGATGCTGACTCTTCGCCAGAGTCATGGAGGTAATGGGGAAGGGAGTAACTGGACCCCAGAAGCACAAAAGGTCAGTAAATTTCTTCCACAGTTTATAGAGGGGGATAATTTTGATAGTTTCATTCATATGTTTGAGAGGGTATGTAAACAGTATGATGCTGACCAAAGGGTTTGGGTACGGTTCCTGACCCCCTTACTCCATGGTGTAAAGCTGTAAATGTACTTTCCAAACAGTCTGATCATGACATTTTAAACTATAATGCTGTAAAAAATCGTCTGTTAGACTTTTTTACACTAACACCTGAAATTTGTAGGAAAACATTTTGTGAGCATAGATGCAAGGCAGATGAAAGTGTGTGTGAATACGTTGCTGAACTAAGCACTTATTTTCATAGATGGGTGAGTGGATGTCAGGTCACCACATTTGAAGGGCTGGCAGACCTTTTGGTGAGGGAACAAGCCCTTAGAACTTTGCCTGAGGACATGAGGATCTGGTTAGCTGATAGACAATGTGATACTTCAGATGAGTTGGGGAAGAAGGGAGACCTATACCTAGCAAGCAGGGCATCACTACACAGAAAAATGACACCAAGTGCTGCTCATGGGTCTAAAGGAACCCATGGTGGGCAGCCCAGACTGCCCCAACAGAATTTGCCAGTAGCAGGGGAAGCCACTAGTCCAGGTATACGTCCAGGACCTAGGGTTAAATGTTTTGAATGCAACCAGTGGGGCCATGTGACATATAGATGTCCACGGAGGCAAGGGGGGAACAAAAGGTGAGAGAAGACAGTAAGTGAGAAAGACAAAATGCCAACAGTAGGTTGTCTTGAGACAACAGGGGTACCAAACTACCATACTGCAGATGTCCTGATAGGGAAGGAGTTTGATAAAACAGTAACGTACTCATGCAGTCAGGCTTGGAGACAAGCATGTGGGTCTGGTAGCCTTGAGGATACCCAGACAGACCGCACACTTGCAGCCAGGACTGGTGAGGTGGTTACTTCAAGGAGGGAGCTTCCCTGTAGCAGTGAGAGTGAAGGTGAGCCACAGCTGCTTGTGGGTACTGATGTTCCCATGGACAGAGTGACTGCAAAGGCAGAGGTGAGTAGTAGTACCCAGGCTTACAGTGAGGTACCACTGTCAGAGGATAGCAGACTTCCTGTGGAAGGGAAGCTGGGAAGGGTTACAAAGAGAGAGTTGAGACAGGCTCAGCTGTCAGACCCCACATTACAAGGCCTGAGGCATGTAGCTAGTGAGGCACCCGATTCTCAAGGGAAGGGGGAATCTGTATACTGGGATAAAGGGTTACGGCATAGAGAGTGGACCTCTGAGGGAGGGCTAGAGGGTGAGAGAATACAGCAGTTAGTAGTGCCTGGAGCCTACCATCTGGCACTTCTAGCCATAGCCCATGATATTCCCTTTGCAGGTCATATGGGCATAAAACGTACAAAGAAACATATTATGCAGAACTTTTATTGGCCTGGGATTTCCAGTGATGTAACAGGATATTGCATGACCTGTAAGCAATGCCAAAAGGTAGGCAAGGCAGGAGACAAGGTGAAATATATTGCCTGTGATTGAGGAGCCATTTCAGAGGGTAGTTATGGATGTTGTGGGGCCTCTGAGTACTCCAGTTCCACAAGGGGAAAAGTATATCCTAGTAGAAGTAGATTCTGCTACCAGATACCCTTACGCAGTGGCTTTGTCCTCCATTGAGGTGGAAAAGATGGCAAATGCTTTGTTGGAGATTTTCAGCAGGGTAGGTTTCCCAAATGAAATACTGACCGACAGCAGTGCCAATTTCATGTCAGACCTACTGGCTTGTCTGTGGAAGTACTGTGGGGTGAAGCACCTGAAGACCACTCCGTACCATTCCCAAACTAATGGTCTTGTTGAGATTTTAAACTCCACACTCAAGTCCATACTACAGGCATTTGCAGACAGATGGACTGGGACAAATATTTCCCCATCTGTTGTTTGCTTACAGAGAGGTTCCCCAGGAATCCATGGGCTTTTCTCCCTTTGAGTTGCTGTATGGGCATAGGTTGAGAGGACCCCTAGATTTAATTCGAGATGAGTGTGAAGGTGAGTGTGAATCTCACAAAGAGTCTGTTGTGACATATGTCCTAAACCTCAGGACAAGGCTAAGGGAACTCATGGGCTTGGCCCAGGAGAACCTGACAGAAGCCCAATGGCAGAAAAAAGGTCTGGTATGACAGGAATTCTCGAGCTAGAGTGTATGCTGTAGGGCAGCAGGTAATGGTTCTCATTCCTGTCAGACACAACAAGCTGCAGGCAGCTTGGGAGGGACCCTGCAAGGTAGTAAGAAAGGTAAGTGATGTTAACTACATGGCAGAACTGCTAGCAGGAGGCAGGGACACAAATTGTACCATGTTAACATGATGAAACCTTACCATGATAGGGAGGCCCTTGTGCTGAGTATTTGCAGTGGATTGCAGGAGGAGTCTGAGGGAGATCTGGGGACTGTTCTCAGTGAGGCTCAGACTGACACCTCAGTGGAAGAGGTAGCAATATCCCAGCAGCTATCTCCTGCACATGTTCGAGAAATCCAAACAGTGCTACAGGAGTTTGGGGACATGTTCACTGGGAAACCTGTGTGCACCCACCTGGTGCAGCACCAGGTGGATACAGGACCCCAAAGGCCTATTAGGCAGGCCCTTTATAGGATGACTGAGAGAGTCAAACAGACTCTGAGAGAGGAGATACAGGAAATGTTGGATCTAGGGGTAATTCAGGAGTCCAACATTCCCTGGGCCTCCCCAGTGGTGCTGGTGCCCAAGAAGGATGGCAGCACCAGGTTCTGTGTGGACTACAGGAAATTAGTCACACAGAGTCAGATGCTTACCCCATGCCTAGGAAAGATGAAGCCCTAGACAGCTGGGTGGGGCTAAGTATCTTACCACCAATAATCTTACCAAGGGTTGACTCCCAGTGCTAGAGAGAGGTTGGCCTTTGTGACTCCTTTTGGCTTGTATGAGTTCACAAAGATGCCCTTTGAGATGAAAAATGCCCCAGCGACTTTCCAGAGCCTGATAGATCATATCCTAGCAGGAGCAGGAGGGTTTGCCCTTGCTTACCTAGATGATATTGCCATCTACAGCCATTCCTGGCAAGAGCACCTTCAGCATGTCAGAGAGGTGCTGGGCAGACTACAGAAGGTAGGGTTGACCATTAAGCCCAGCAGATGTCAGGTGGGTATGGCAGAGGTCCCCTACCTGGGACATAGAGTGGGAAGTAGTAATATCAGGCCAGAACTTGCCAAAGTGGAAGCCATTCAGGCATGGCCTGCACCTGTTACCAAAAGGCAGGTGAGGGCATTCTTAAGGACAGCAGGGTACTACAGAAAGTTCGACCCCAGTTGTAGTACCATAGCTGCTCCCCTCACAGATCTGACAAGGAAAAACAGGCCAGATAAGGTAGTGTGGACCCCAGCATGTGAGCAGGCATTCCAGAAGCTTAAAGAAGCTTTGGGAGGACCCCCTGTGTTAGCCAGACCAGATTACAGCAAAGAATTTGTTGTGCAGGTGGATGCTTCGAACCATGGGGTGGGGCTGTATTTAGCCAGATTTCTTCAGAGGGAGAAGAGCACCCAGTGTTTTTTCTCAGTCATAGGCTTCAACCCAGGGAGGAATGCTATGCAGCTGTAAAAAAGGAATGTATAGCTATAGTTTGGGAACTGCAGAAACGTTAGCCTTGTCTGTATGGAAGAAAATTCACTGTAGTTACAGATCACAAACCCCTAACATGGTTACATTGAGCCAGCCAGCAACATGCCAAGTTGCTAAGGTGGAGCCTAAGGTTGCAAGCTTGTGATATGTCAGTGCAGCACCGCAGTGTGATTAGCAATGCCAACGCAGCTGGGCTGTCAAGACAGGGAGTGGGGTAAGGTATACCCAGGTAGACTCAACCCTCTCAAGCAATGTTTGTAAGGGGACACTTGAAAAACTAGCTTGAGTTCTCAGGGGGGGAAGAAATGTGGTAAACTGAGGGGCTCGCAGCCCAGCTAGATAGAATTTTGTAAATAATTCTATGTCATTGTAAATATTAATATGTTCCACAGGCTTGTTTTTACAAATGTAAGAAAACTAAATGTAAGAAAACTGTGTTATATGCTGAACTTCAAAAATGTAACCACAGTGCACTCTGCTGGAAGAAAGCCAATGAGCAAAGAATTTTGTAACTGTGTTTGATCTCAAGCTCGAAGACAGGATGTGTGGGCTAAGAGTTTCTTTCTATTATTTTAAGACAAAGAAAATTACTAGGTTTCACATGTAAAGTGTCTTTTATTGCTGTGACTTCCTGGCAGCTGTAGAAATGTTAAATTTTAAGTTCTGTGAGCCTGGAAAACCTCAACAGGGGTGTCAAGAATTATGTATTCTGAAATTAATCAGCATTACTCTGTATGCAAGTATTATTTAGAACAGTGATTTCTCTTAGAGATAGATAGGAATATAGCCAGATTAGTCTAGCTGTTTTCTATATTTATGTTAGACTATCCTACAATATTGTTTTAAAATATTGCCTTTGATTTCTGAACTATGTAATGTCATTGTGTTGAAGTAATAAGTATTGTCTTGTGTTTTGTATTGTTTATTATTAAATATGCTTGCTTGTAAATAGTTTAATTGTGCAATTTGTTTGTAATATGGAGCTTTTCTCCCAGGGCCTCCACTGAAAGCAGGCTTTCGGGCCCAGTGGACATCCCCAGTTATCAAACTGGAAATAAATAAATATGTTTAAACCTTTTAACTGTGGCTGTTTTGTGTAGAGGTAATTTAAGTTGTAGAGGACTTGCATGTATTTGGTGTATAAGCCACTCCAATAGCCTTAAAAGTTTTGGTCACACTTACTATTTGGATAGCAGTAATATTGCACAGTCGAATTGGACACCCGTTGGTAAGGGGCTTTATAGTAGCTGATAGTGGTTGGTGGCAGGTGGTACTACCTTATAGTCTGGGCAGAAAGGGGGCATAGGCAGAGAACCTGTGCCAGCCTTCCCCAGGAGTGTGTGTGTGTGTGTTTGTATATAAATCAAATCTCAAAGTGTGTGTGTGTCAGCTACGTGGGCGGGGACTTGAAGCACTGGTTGAACAGAGAAGGTGCTGGAGGTTTTGGCTTGACCACTAGGCTGAGATCTGAACCCTGTTATAGCTGTGCCAGTGGGGAGTCTTATTGGGTATCTGGAGAGAAAGGGAGAAACCAGCCCCAGACTGACTGTGATCTCTGTTTGCTCTTAAGGGAGATTGTACTTTATCCACACCAAGCAGCACGCAAGTAACTCCAAAAAGCAGAAAAAGTAAAAAACAGTGTCAGCAAGAAGAAATAAAGTTCAGATTTCATCCAATTCAATAAAGAAATACACTCCAAGCCAGTAGTAAGCACTTTCATCGCTTATAATAGAGACTTCTTCAGACTAATGGCTTTATCATAAAAACACAGACTTTAAATATTTACAAAAGTTATCACTTAAAAGACGTCAATTAACATTTAAAAGCACAGTCCCATAAAATGTGAAAATGTGCTAAATAAAGCTTTGCTAGTGTTTCAACCCCTTCCTTTTCAAATACATTTTAAATCCTTCCCTATTGTTAAGTCCTGGAGGAAAACAAGCATTTAATCTAACCTGCCAACAATATTCCAACCACCCTAATTCTTCCTCTATATTAACTATCTTGACATTAGGGTGCACTGTATCTAGCACTATACATTTAAAGTTGATTTTGCATTTATTATCAGCATAATGTTTACTCATAGCATTTTTGGTGTCACCATTACTAATAGCATAATTATGCTCATAGATTATTTTATATAATTCCCTTTTTGTTCTTCCTACATAAAATGAACTACATTCTAAGCATATTAATAAATAAATGACATTTTTGGATTTACATGTACATCTTCCTGGGACCTGTACTGTTGTTTTCCCAACCACTATTTCATTGCTGTCGGTAAACAAATACTGGCAGTAACTGCAGTTATAACACTTAACCATTCCTTTTCTTACCTCAACTTTTTTGGCCTTATTGAGCTTACTTTGAAAAAATCTTTAACATTTTTTTGCTCTTTTTTGTACAAACCTGGGTTCATTTCGTATTTTCTCTACAATTTCGCTATTTCCCTTAAGAATTCCCCAATTCCTTCTGACTATGTTTTTAATAGTATTAGAATCAGTACTATTTTGTATAGCTAAAGCGGTAGTGTAATTTATATGCATCTTGTCACTTGTATGTTCAATTTCTGCATTCTTTCTTTTGATCAGTTCATCAGTAAACACCCTGTCTACCACTTCTTGTGGATAACCTCTAATTATCATTCTTTTGCAAAAATTCTTAGCCTGAAGTTGAAACACTTCATCTTCTTTAGTTAAATTACTGATCCTTTTTAGTTGGCCTTTAACTATATTCGTCTTAGTTCCTTTTGGATGTAAATTAGAATAGTGCAGATACATATTATTCTGAAAATCTTTTTTAAAAATCTTAGAAATAAGCTTATTTTCTTTTTTATAAATCGTCAAATCTAAAAAAATTAATTTTATCTGCACTAAAACTATGCGTGAATTTTATATAAGAACATACATTATTAATATATTTCAAAAAATCATTTAATTAATAGTACCATCCCATATTACAAGAACATCATCAATAAACCTTAGCACCTTAGCTCTATTTTTAGCATGTGCACTTTCTAACATATTGGCCATCTCCCACCCCTGCATAAAAATATTAGCATAACTAGGGGCTAAAGCAGCACCCATTGCAACACCATTGGTTTGTACAAATAATTGGTCATAAAACTCTAAATAATTGTGACTCAAAACTAAGTCAGTCATCTCCATTAATAGTCCAACTGTATTTGGGGAAAATTCTTTTGATTTCAGTAGTTCTATTCTAACTGTTTCCATCCCTTCTTTATAAAGAATCATAGTATACAAAGAATTGATATCTAATGTGACTAATAAATGAGAATCTGAGACCCTGATATCTTTCAATTTATTTATACAATCATAACTGTCTTTTATGTAGGTACTACTTTTTGAAGATGCTTGTCTACTAACACTGACATTCCCTCTGTTTTACTGTTTCTGCAAACAACTATAGGTCTTAACGGAGGAGAATCAATATTTGTATGTATTTTTGGTATTCCAAAAATCCTGCTTACTTTTGGATTATTGTTGGATAAATTTATTTTCATTTTATCATCAATTCTCCCTGTATAGACCCACTCCTCTATACATGAATCAATAAATGAAAATCACATTTTTACCTCAGACATGTTGATGGGTTTGTAAAACTTCTTGTCAGATAACATCTCTCTCATTTTGTTCTCATATTCACTTCTATCCAACAGTACCATAGAACCACCTTGGTCAGCTTTAAAAATCAGTACATCTTCATTTTTAACTAAAGCATCAAAACATTCCTTTTATTTTCTCGTCAAATTATATCTAAAATTTTTATTATCATTATCTAACATTTCAAGCATCTGCAGTTCACATACATTGAGAAACATCACTAATTCTTTGATTAATGACTGGTTATAACAGCTGGGTTTATACATTTTACAATTACTTTGAGTTTGTGTTCCCAGTATTATACTTAAATTTAACTTTCTTACATAATCTCTAATTTCATTTATCATAACCAACTTGTTAGCCCTTGTTTATTATTAAATATGCTTGCTTGTAAATTGTTTAATTGTGCAATTTGTTTGTAATATGGAGCTTTTCTCCCCGGGCCTCCACTGAAAGCAGGCTTTCGGGCCCAGTGGACATCCCCGGTTATCAAACTGGAAAAAATAAATATGTTTAAACCTTTTAACTGTGGATGTTTTGCGTAGAGGTAATTTAAGTTGTAGAGGACTTGCATGTATTTGGTGTATAAGCCACTCCAATAGCCTTAAAAGTTTTGGTCACACTTACTATTTGGATAGCAGTAATATTGCACAGTCGAATTGGACACCCATTGGTAAGGGGCTTTATAGTAGCTGATAGTAGTTGGTGGCAGTCGGTACTACCTTATAGTCTGGGCAGAAAGGGGGCATAGGCAGAGAACCTCTGCCAGCCTTCCCCAGGAGTGTGTGTGTTTGTATATAAATCAAATCTCAAAGTGTGTGTGTGTGTCAGCTACGTGGGCGGGGACTTGAAGCACTGGTTGAACAGAGAAGGTGCTGGAGGTTTTGGCTTGACCACTAGGCTGAGATCTGAACCCTGTTATAGCTGTGCCAGTGGGGAGTCTTATTGGGTATCTGGAGAGAAAGGGAGAAACCAGCCCCAGACTGACTGTGATCTCTGTTTGCTCTTAAGGGAGAGTGTACTTTACTTTGTGTGTGTACTTGTTATCCCCCCAATGTCACGCCCCTCACTGGTGCTAATAGTGAGAATTGAGGCTCCTTGATTACCGAGCCAGTGCACGAGCGTCGTGCTTGTGTGTGTATTTCTTTGTTTTTATTTATTAAACATTTTTCTACTTTACTGTTTTTCCCTTACTCTTGTACTCCTTGCAGTTCTTTAAATATCATCATTTGTATTTATCTCTTACTGTTTCTTACACAATAGTGCTTTTCTTTTTACCATTGTTGATAATACCTTTCCTTTCCTTCTTTCTGTAAGAAAAAGAAGCCTCTCTTCTCTGTTTTGTTTCTTTTGTTGTAAGAATGGCTGAGAAGGGTATTTTCGGCTTTAAGACACATTTAAAGGGTGGGTACAAGTTGCCTGTTCCTGATGCCCACAGTCTGTATTTGTTTAGGTCCTCAGCACCTACAGGAAGACTGTTCGATCTGCGACAACTTTAATCCCCTTGCTTTAGTGGACAGGAAGAATAAATTTAATATTGAAAGGCTTGCTGCCTTCTTTCAGAGAAGCAATTTCAGGGGCTGAATCCCCCAAGCTTAAGGCCAAGGAGTTGAAACCTCCTGTTCTTTCTACTTCAAGTCCATCCACAGATTTGTCTAGGAAGAGGACTAAGTCACACTGGAGGAGGTCTCAAACTGCTTCCTCTTGGATCTGAAGAAAGAGGTTTACGGGTCTGACATCCTTGGAGCCAACCAAAATATACTTGGAGCCGACAATGTTGAATCCTTTTGTTATGCCTAGAACCCGTTATTCACCCTCTGTGGATCCACTTCATTCTGGGGTCCCATCTTCCTTTTTATAAAGGTGTCATGCTAAGTCACCTTCCCTGGCCTCATCTTGATCATCCAGAAGTTTGACTGAAGAAAATGTGGATAGATGATGAGGAAGTTTGTCTCAGCGCAGAATCCAGATAGGTGTGTTACTGACTCCTACCACTTTGGGTCAGGAGGCACGTCCTTCGGCCATACCACCACTTCAGACTCCTCGTCTGATCCCAGGGGTTACTTCAGAGTCCTGGGATCAGAGTCTTCCGAGTCTGTCTGGCTTGGGTCCGAAGATGGTCTTATCTTCAGATTCAAAGCTAACTCTGAGTGCCATGGCTTCGACATCTTCAGATCTGGAGGTCTCTCGAAGCTGAAGCTTCGTTGTCAGATCCGAGGTGCTGGGATCAACTCAGGAGGTCTTGAAGCCATCTCTGCACCTTGGTGCTTTGGCACTGGACAGCTCGGCTCTAACTTCCTCCTCGAGGAGATTGCTTTTAGGACAGGAGG
This sequence comes from Protopterus annectens, assembly GCF_019279795.1. Lineage (NCBI taxonomy): Eukaryota > Metazoa > Chordata > Ceratodontiformes > Protopteridae > Protopterus > Protopterus annectens. The sequence goes on from NC_056731.1 coordinate 829,509,988, forward strand.
AGACTATGGCCCAGAAGCCTGCCTTTTCAGTGCCAAGGTCTTCTCTTTCCTGGGGCGGTCTGCCTTCAAGTTTGTGAAGAGTGTGTTTTCTGCTCCAGCTGAATTGACGGTCCCAACCACCTTGCATTTTCACTCCAGCACCCAGATGTCTCTGCACTTGGATTCTCATCATTACACTCCACAGGGGCAGCCAGCTTGAGACCTCCAGTCCACCCAACAGTGTCTTGTAATGTCTTCTAACACTTCCTAGGAACCCCCCCCCCCCCCAGGAAGTCCCTAAAAAGAAAAGGTGCATGAGGAGGCACTTGTACTCTCCACAAGAGTTGGTCACTGAAGATATGGACTTCAATGAGGGTGAAGGGTCCCCATAATCACTTTCAGAACACGTCTCATTTGGCGACATCCTTGAGATCCTAAAACAGAGAGGTGGTTAGACCCCCAGAAACCCTTCACCTGAGGAGTCAGTATTTCTGGAGGCTTTTGGAGCTGGCCCATAAACCTTCCTGGGTTACTCCATCCGCTGACAAGCTCATTGATCTGGTCTCTTGGCAGGCATGGAAGGAGCCTGATGCAATGGAACCAATTCCCAAAAGGCCAGATAGGATTGTAGCTCCACCTGCGGGAAAAGAATTTTGGGCTAAAGGAGTGGCTGTGGATGCCATGGTCATGGCAGCAGCCACCAAGAAAAAACTTGCTGAGACAAGATCCTCTGTTCATCCCCCTAACAAGGAGTCTAGGGTGATGGACAAATTTGGGAAGTGTGTCTATGCTTCAGTGACATTTCCCATTAGATCGCTGAACTATTGGGCACATTTTACTAGGTTGCACAGGGATTTGATCAAAGAACTTTCAGCTTCCCTTTCAGGGACAGTTTCTGCTGAGGCCTAATCGTCTGTAGCTTCTCAGATGGCTACTCTCCAATCTCTCTCTAATTCATCCATGAGGCTCATTTTGTATGCAGCCGAAGGCGCTTCAAGAGAAGGCATCCCTGGATGCACTTATGTGATTTTTTGGAGCCCTTCAAGGCCCTTCAAATCTTCATTCATCAGTACTCTTTTTGATGACGCTCCTTTCTTTGACCACAAAGTGAAGGACACATTACCAGGTGTGAGAAGGATGGAAAGACCCTCTCTGCAGCAGGTGTACATTTTCAACCCCTCAAAGATCCTTTTATTGGAATCAACAAGTTGGTCGGAAGATGTGGTTCTGGAAGTCCCAGGGTTCTTTCCAGGACACACACAGAGAAAGTTCCTCTAGGGGAAGAGGGGGATCTTTAATGGTCACTACCATCCATCACCCACAGCAGAGGAGCCCTGCAAAACCTCTGACAGACCCTATCTACACTCCTGAAAGGATGCCCAATTGTCCACCTCGGGAGGCAATTGGGGGTCGACTATTCCTATACCAGAGAGCCTGGCTAAGCATAAAAAGATACTTGGGTGCATAGAATTATTTGCAGAGGTTATACAATACATTTTCCCTCCCACCCCCATCTCTATGAAAAACTCCCAACATTCTGCTGAATCAGAAGAAAGAAGCAGCAATACAAATACAAAACTGCTAGAAAAGCAGAGTCGTCTAGGAGGGTCCCACCAGACCAGATAGAATCTGGAACTTACTCGATTCTTTTCAGTGCCAAAGAAAACAGGTGACTGGAGACCAGTTTTGAATGTCAGCAACTTGAGCAAGTCAGTTATACACACACAGTTTCAGATGGTAATGGTTCAGTTTATTCTCCCTTTTCTGGGCAAGGACGACTGGATGTGCTCAGTAGGCCTTCAGGATGCATACTATCACATAAAGATGAACAAGCAATCCAGAAGGTATTTACACTTCTGGCTGGGAGCCAGTCATTATCGCTTCAGAGCTCTGCTCTTTGGCTTCACCACAGCCCACAAGGTGTTTAACAAATGTATGGCATTAGTGGGAACTCACTTGAGACTGCAAGGATTTTGAATGTTTCGATATCAAGATGACTGACACATTACCACTGTGATCATGCATCTGTTAATAAGGGCAAGAAATCAGGTACTCTATATTTGTTCTTATCTGGGAACAACCATAAATCATGAAAAAGTCTCACCTGCAACCAACTCAACACTTGGAATTCATAGGAGCAGTTTTCAACACGTCAGTGATAGCTTCTCTTCCTCTTCCAAAAGTACAGACTGTCAGATCGCAGGTCAAGAAAATAATTTGCAGTACCAAAATTTGAGCCCATTTGGTCCTTCAAGCTCTTGGGTCAATGTCAGCTGCCATAATCTTAGTTCCCTTAGCAAGGTTTCATATGAGAATTCTTCAATGGATGCTAGCAACGCAATAGTCCATTCTTTACCAGCGCATGTCAAAATGAATAAGCATCACTCAGACATGCAAGAGGTACCTCTGGTGGTGGATTCATTCGGACCAAATTCTACAGGGTTGTCCTTTTATTCTCCCTCAGCCCACACCCATAGTGACCACTGACGCTTCCCAGATTTGGTGTGGGTGGCACTTTCTGGAGAGAACAGTCCTAGGAACTTGGTCCCTCGAAGAGGCCAACTTGCATATCAGTGTCCTGGAGATGTGAGCAGTGCTTTTAGCAGTGCAGGCCATCCAAATGCTCTCCCTTCAGGAATGATTGCAATTCAAATGAACAATATGTCAGTAGTTTGGTACATCAACAAACAAGGAGGGATCAGATCATACCCCTTGTGTCGAGAAGCACTCAGAGTGTGGTAATGGACGATCTCATCCAACCGCTTTCTCATAATGACGTACATTCTGGGAAAGTGTGATAGCAGACAAATTGTTCAGGTCCATTCTTCTACCTAAAAAATGCAAAGCTCAAACAAACCAAAAAGCACAACAGTAGAAACGCTAAATGCAGAGACTCTGATTGTGTTATATTAAACAGGACCACAAATTTCTCTTAGGATAAGCACTTTCGTTTTTAATAATAAAATACTTTTTCAGATAAAAAATACAAGTTCAGAAAGTGATATAAATAGGACCTGCTGGAGAGACAGGTTTCTATCCTACAGACTACCCCATCTCTGGAACAGGCTCCCCATTCATGTGAAGTGGAGTACCACCCTAACCCAATTCAAGTGTAACTTGGATAGTTGGATGGGGAACAGGAAATTCATCCCTAGCTTGCACCTGTCTCTCTAATGGACACAGGCAACCTGTAAATGGTTCATCTTCTAGGCCCCTGTTTGTAAATATTTCATCTCCCAAGTACCAGAACTTGTCAGAGATTTGAGATGCATGGCTAGGCATATAAAGGCACTTGTAGTCATTAGTTTAGTAAGCACCTATGAACCTATAAAGATTTGAATGTATCATTAAAGACTTAAGTCAGTGGGCATTCGGAAACCTTAAGCGCTGAGCATATGAATGTCCTTAAGGTTTAATCCCATGGACCTCTTTCAAAGGAGGTGTAATGTATTACAAGTAAAGACTTTGCTTTATCTGGGATCTTTTTGTTTATTGTCCCTTTGTAAATTAAGGCTGTAATGTCATAATGTCGACATCAATTGCATTTGCTTAGCTTATGGTTTTGTTACAGCATATCTTGTCATATTTCCTCATAAATAACTGGACATTAGTAAATATTTGTGGTATCCAGGATGTGTACAGTTTTTAGTGGAGCAAAATTTTCTGTTAAAACAGGCTTTGTTGTAAATAGATTATACCAGTGCGAATATAATATATGCAATGTAGCAAGCTTGTAATTAATGCTTGGGTTTGCTGCCAGTTTCTTTGTTAATGCAGTACTTTTGCATGCTAATAGCCTTTATCCATTTAACACAATGTATAGTGACTACATTCTTGAGCTTTTGGACTGAAAGAATAAAAATGTTTGTGGAGCCTAGAATAACTGGTGCAAAGATCTGAGCTGTCAGGAGAACAAGGTGGCAAAAATAAAAGTAAACAAACAGTAGTGAAATATAGTGTGAAAATACTTGTTCAAATATACAACCAAAACGTTAAGCATTAGCAACTTCAGCATAGTGTCACTTGATTTTGTTTTTAGATTTTCTGACACTAACCTCTTAAAGTATTAAGTGATTCAAGTATTATTCCCAGTTTCATGCTAATTGTCCAGTTCACGTTTTATGAGATATTTATAATTGTTTGCAAATGTGCGCTCAAACAACATTTATTGTCATTGAAAATCTTGTTGTCAGATAAATTAGATGAGAGTATTCAGAATCATGAAACATTTTCAAGCAGTAAGCTTACCGCAGTATTTCAGGTGATGTACCACACAAGTAGTTTGTGGTAAATGGGTAAAAAATATTTTTGTTTGTAAGTTTTAGGTTTCATGATTTTGACACAGTTGGCATAATGGTTAAGGTCTTCACTTCCCATGCAGAAGTTACAAAGTTCAATCCTCTGATCAGGCCAATGCCTGTTTGGAGTTTGCATGTTCTGTGTGTGTCTCAGTAGTGTTCTTCCCAAAACTCTTGCTCAAATTCACCAAATATTATAGTTGTGTGCAGCAGTACAGGCTCTATATGGTGCATAGTGGAGGAAGAGTTGTGTAAACCACCCACTTTGGGGATCGACTGTAATGCCCAGTTTCCTGTAGATAGAAGAACATGGAACACAGACTGCATGCCACATCAGGGTTAGCCACTTGACAGTGGAAAAATTGACTGTAGTTGATATGACCATGTTGACTAGTGTCTCCAAAAGTGGGTATGGGTATTTGCCGGTGATAAGTGAGTTGTGGAGCTACCCTACTCCGACCTACACCAAGAACCCGTACTAATGGTGGGAGGGATCTTTGTGCCCTTATTGGCCAGTGTGTATCCTCCATAAAGCCTAGCAGCCCTGGGTCAGTAATCTGCTGGCCAGCTTGTGTACAGTTCCCTGCTTGGGTTACCTGTGATAGCTCTGTTGAGCAAAAGCTGGACATAAAACCAATTAACCTGCCAAACATAGACTAAGGATTGCTGCACTCAGTATAGGTTCAGTGACCGGAAGTAGCTTGGCAGTGGATGACATTATGGTATGGAGGAGTCTGGACATTCCCTATATACAGGAAACAAGATGGAAGAGCAGTGCAGCAAAATCACTTCTCTTGGGATCCAGAGTCTACTACTGTGGAAGAAGGACAGACTAGAAGTGGTGTAGGAATTGTGGGTAGGGAGAGGTTACCGAAGACAGTAAGGGGGTGCCATCAGAGTTAGTAACAGACTCATGGCAATCAGACTGCAGTGTAAGGATATAGCAGTATTCATAATCTTAGCCTGTGTCCAGAGCAGGGTTGTTTTAGTACAGTGCATTCATACAGCAATTACAGGACCTACTGTAAAAAGCAAGGTGATATGACTTAGCATTGATGAATGGGACCTGAATTCACCTGTCAGGACAGACAGAATAGGATTTGAGGACTGCTTGGACCCACATAGGTGGGGCAGCAGGAATAAAGGAGAGGCCATTTTAGGGTTCTTTCAGGTAAACAGCTTGATTGTGGCCAACACGTGGATCAGCAAGAGTGAGAGCATTAGAAGATCACTTACTACTGTGGTCAACATGCAACTCAAGTATAGTAAGGAAAAGACATTGGGAGAGAATCTACAATTGCGAAGTCATCCCCAGTGAAACAGCAGCAACATAAACCACTTGTTGCCAAAATCATCTGCACGTAGTGGTGAGGGAAGGCTCTGAAGTCAACAAAGTCTAGGCTGAAGACCTGGAAGTTGACTGGAGAGAAAATCTACAATTGCGAAGTCATCCCCAGTGAAACAGCAGCAACATAAACCACTTGTTGCCAAAATCATCTGCACGTAGTGGTGAGGGAAGGCTCTGAAGTCAACAAAGTCTAGGCTGAAGACCTGGAAGTTGACTGGAGAGAAAGCACAAGAGTTCAAGGAAACACTTGGGGCTCTAGCACCTCAGATAAAAAAGCAAAAGCCGGTGGAGTTGAAGAAGAATGGCAGCACCTCATAACATCATGTGTGAGGACTGTACAACACATGTGGAGTTGAACCAGGTATGGAATAAGGAACTCCAGGAAAGTTGTTGGTGAAATACAGAAGCTCAGAAAGCCATCAAAAGAAAGGAGTGCAGAAAAAGTGGGAAATAGAAATGACAGACCTGGCTAAGGATGAATATTGGTTGGTAAACGGAGGATAAGAGAGCAGCTGAAATAGCAGAAAACAAGCTTCTTAAAAAGTGACTTAGCAGATGGCAGAAAGAAACTCCTACCAGGTTGCAAGTGAAAGACAGAAAGATAAAGAAGATATTCATCAGAAACTCATCATAAAGAATGCCAGCAACAACATGACATCAAAGGCAGATGGAAGGAATATTTCCATCAGCTGCTGAATGAAAAAAATCCCACATTAGCTGTATTGCCCCCAGACACAGCCTAAAATGAAAGAAGAAGAGACCACCCTAGAAGAAGTAAGAACAGCACTAAGGAAAATGAAGTCATGGAAAGCAGTGAGCTCAGATGAGGTCACAGCAAATATGATCAAGATGGGTGAGTTAAGGAGAAATGGCTCCTCAGAGTACTTGTAGCAGTGTGGAGAGAAAGCCGTACCCCAGACGACTGGAAAATAAGCATTCTAGTGCCAGTGTATGAGAACAAAGGGAATATTCAAAACTGTGGACAGTATAGAGGTATCAAACTCCCTGTCATGCTGCATGAAAGTTCTGGAGAGGGTGATTTATAAATGAATATGCAGAGCAGTAGAAAGTAAGATGCGAGATGAGCCGTTCAGATTCAGATCAGGATACAGCAGAACCAACCAGATATTAGCAGTGAGACAGATTGTTGAAAAGAAACTAGAGATGAAGAATGAGTGCAACTGGGTATTCCTAGACGTAGAGGAAGCATATGACAAGATGTCAAGAAAGCTGATATGGACAGTCCTGCAGTGTTTCAAAGTCCCAGAAACATTGAGAGAATTAGTTTAGGCTGTTTACAAGAACCCAATGACACAAGTATGAACAGTGCTCAGTGTCACAGGTTTCTAGTAGGAGTGGGTGTGCATCACGGTTCATCTCTGAGCCCACTGCTGTTCATATTCATGATGGATTACATTAGCAAACAGGTCAGAGGGGACAGATCAGCAAAGCTGCTATATGCAGACCATGTGGAATTACAGGCAGACTTTGAACAAGAAATCTGAACCCTGAAATCTGAAGAAGAAATAAGGGATCTAGGAACCCAAGTAGATAGTCAGCTTTCCTTTGATAACCATGTTGCCAAAGTGGTTAGAAAATCCTTCTATGTGACCCATCTGATCATGAAAGGGTTCGCATCAAGATCTAAGGATGCAATGGTGCCCCTCTACTCTTCCCTCATCAGACCCATTATTGAGTACAATGCACCAATTGGAATGTACCTGGCTAGATATCTCCAGCAGCTGGAGAGACCACAAAGGTACCTAACCAAGAGGATTACAGGCCTCAAACAGTTGCCCTATGCAGCACGATTGAAAAAGCTAAGACTGTTCTCTGTTGCATACCGCTTTCTCAGAGGCGATCTCTGTCTAATGTACAGAGCCATGTCCAACCCAGAATTGTTGAACATGCTCCATCTTAGCAAAACCAAATCTACTCGAGCTACACGCTGTAGGGATATAAACCTCAACACAACAGTGAATAGAACATGCTGGAGGGATAGATTCCCTTCGCAGAGACTTCCCTTACTATGGAACAGGGTCCCGATCTACATAAAACAGAGCCCCTCACTGTACCTCTTCAAGAGGAACCTTGATGAGTGGATGGGTAACAGAAAGTTCACACCGGGGATCACACCAACAGCACTACTACATAGGGGCCAAGGGTACTAGCTGCTAGTACAAGGGTCTAGGGAACTACTAAAGGGGCGGTGAATACCGCATAACGTGGCTGGGCTAATGTATGCCTTCGGGCAAATAGCCCAGTAGCAACCTATGAACCTATAAGAACTTCAGCAAATAGGGATTTGGAATGCAAAACTGAAGGCACAAGTGTTGAAACTAAGTACAGAAAAGACAGTTGTAAAGACAGCAAATGAGAAATCGGAAGATGATGAAAATTCAGATAAGAGAGAGAACACTGGAAGGGTGAACAGATTCAGGTATCTGGCAGGAGTAGTTGAGGTGTAGGTAAGTATGAATGAGGAATTCAAATCTAGAGTCAGAGGGGTTACAGCCAAATGGCACAAAGTGTCAAGGGTACCTTTCAGTGTGTGACAGAAGAATGCCAAAAAAGCTGAAAAGTAAGGTGTACAAAACAGTGGTGTGGTCAGTACCACTGTATACTATAGACACCTGGGAAATGAAGGCAAGAGCAGTTGAGGAAGCTAGAGGTGATGGAGGTGAAAAGCTTGAGATGGGTGATAGAATGCACATTGTGGAACAGACAAAGAAATGAGGACATCAGAGCAGAAGCCCAAGTAGCTACAATTGCAGAGAAGGTCAAAGAGAACAGATTACAGTGGTCCGGGCACATCTGCAGTAAAGCAGGAGACAACATGGTGAAGATGATTTGGGACAGACATGAAGAAAAGAGAAAATTAGGGTATTCAGCAAAAAGATGGATGGATAGATTGTGTGATAGAATACCTGTCACAGTCAGGAGTAACTGGCAAAGAAGGTCAGGAGTAACTGCCAAAGAAGGTAGTTGACTGGCCCATATAGAAAATAGGAAACTGGGGGTGATGGTGATGATGTTTCAGGTGTTATAAGTGCAGATACATTTCTACAGAAGAGTTCTACTTAAGTTTGTATTTGGAGAACAACTTGTTTCTGTTGTGGATATTGGATCTGTGTCAGAGAAACAGAATATGAACATTAGCTGTGCTAAAATTCAGTATCTTCCCTTGAAATATAAAATATAATATGGAAATAAATATAAGATAGAAAAGAAAATGTGGAAATCACAAAAGCAGTCAGTGAAAATTTATCATAGATGTGAAATATAGCAAATAGTTCTTAAAGCCAATGTAATTTTCTCAAGTTAATAAAGGTGTAGAGAATAGTAAGCAAGTGTATGTGTTGTAATCATCAGAACCATAGAACAAATATGCATCAGTGGTCACAGTAAAGTCCATGTATAGGTAGTTTGTTGCCATATAATACTTGCAAACTGTATATGTGCTGTGTCATATTTATCGAGTTAATAAGTGAAAAGGTCACACAGAAAAACCAGAGAGAAAATTCTAGTCAAGCTAGAATTTCCACTGAGTGACCCCTCAAACCTCTTGTATTAGAGGCACATGGTATATATGCAAATGACCCTTATGAACATCAGGTGTTTCAGCTATATGGCAATTCTGAATGCCCGTGACTTTTTTCTTTTTAAGTCGTTTAATGGACAAACTCAGGTCAATAATATCAAACCCCACTAGCTGTGGACATGCATGTTTCAGCCTTGTTATGACCTCATCATCACAGCAAGAGTGGATTGTTTGACAAAGCATTAGAGAAACAGTTCTGTTACACCCATCTGATGTCTATTACCATTAGGGTGTCTACAAAATAGCCCAACTAACAAACTAAAACAAGTGAAAAGGTCACACAGAAAAAACAGTCCGTAAAAAGTAAAGAAAATTCTAGCCAAGCGAGAAGTTCCATTGAGTGACCTCTCAAACCAACTTGATGGAATAGAGCACTGACATGTACATTATGTGTAATGGCTGCATCCAAGTTCAGCTACTTAGTGGCAAGCAAAGCAGTAACCAGCAATAGCCTCTGAGATTTATTGAGCTTGCAAAAGTATGAAAAGTCAATAAACAGAACACATTGGATATATGCAGATGACCCTTAATGAACATCAGGTGTTTCAGCTATATGGCGATTTTGAATGCCCAAAACAATTTTCTTTTTAAGTCATTTAATGGACAAATTCAGGCCAGTAATGCCAAACTCCACTTGCTGTGGACATGCATGTTTCGGCCTTGTTATGACCTCATCAGGGCAGCAGAAGTGAAAAACACAGGGCTCTTATACCCAGCTGATAGCTATTACCATTAGGGTGTCTGCAAAATATCCCAACTAACAAACTAAAACAATAAGTGAAAAGGTCACACAGAAAAAACAATCAGTAAAAACTAAGAGAAAATTCTAGCCAAGCTAGAATTTCCACTGAGTGACCCCTCAAACATCTTGTACTAGAGTCACATGGGATATATGCAAATGACTATATGAACATCAGGTGTTTCAGCTATATAGCGATTCTGAACGCACGTGACTTTTTTCTTTTTAAGTCGTTTAATGGACAAATTCAGGCCAGTAATGCCAAACCCAACTAGCTGTGGACATGCATGTTTTAGCCTTGTTATGACATCAGCACAGCACAAGTGGACTGTTTGACTAAGCATTAGAAACACAGGGATGTTATACCCAGCTGATGTCCATTATCATTAGGGTATCTGCAAAATATCCCAACTAACAAACTAAAACAGTATTTGTAGAGTTAGGAAAAAAAATCCAAGAAATAATCACAAGTTTATGTGCAGTCAGCATTAGTAACTAGAGGATAAATCCAGATGTCATGACATGGTTAAATAATTTGTTAGAATCATTCAAATAAAAAGGCAGTTAAGACAATTCATTCATCGTTACCTTTATTTATATTTATGTCATTATTTTGCTAATATAATTGTATTACAATAAAAATAAAAAAATAAAACATTTGCTTTTCAAATTATATTCACTTTGAAAAAGTTTAGAAAAAGTAACTCAAAGCTTGATGGAATAGAGCACTGAAGTGTGCGTTGTGTAATGGCTCCATCCAAGGTCAGTTACTTATTGGCCAGCAAAGCAGTAACCAGCAATAGCCTCTGAGATTTCTTGAGCTTGCAAAAAGTATGAAAAGTCAATAAAAACCGAACACACTAGACTGTATAAGACATTCAAGGACTGACTTACATTGACCAGTATTTCCACTGAAGAAGTGAATTGCTTGATACTGCACCAACATACGTATTTATTGTTGATATAGAAGCTGAGGTCACCATTTTACCATTATTGTCATTAGAAGCTTACCCATTTTGCAGAACCACCTGTTAATTATCTTTCGTGACACCAACCTGGCTGTGAATGCATTCAGCAAATTGAGCTTTAGAGCTGTAGCTCTGATAGCAACAATATCATTTACAGTAACTACAAGACTATTTCATTTGATGTCAGGACCTCTCGAGAGGAAAATTTCTACAGATGGCAAATCTGCGTCCTTGCCATCCCACAGTGCACTGCTTCCCGTGGTCTCTGTCATGTTCTTTCCTGCTATGAAAGCTCTCAAGGTAAAGGAAATGGCTTCAATCTGTGTTTTGGATATTCAGATTTTTTCAGAGTAACGTCATTTCTGCAAGGTAGACTTGTGTTACTCTCTTTAATGTCTGTTTTTTTTCACAATTTTAAGTGAAATTTGTTTACTCATTTCCACAGGAAATAAAGTGTGACATGACATTAACATTGCTTGTGCCTGTGGCAAGCAAGTACTACCTGCTGAGTAGCATACAGCATACCTTACTTGGTGTGGAACAGAACATATTATGAAGTGTTTTGTTGCATCTAGTTTACACTTTTTCCATGTCAACACAAGCTTTTCTTTCAGTTCCATTTTGCTTGTATTGGTATACAAGCAGATCCATTGAAAGAAAACTCTTCAGTTATATTTGCTGTCTCAGAAGCAGCTTTGTGTTGAATTCCAAAACCTGCAATTGTGAGTCTCAGAATGGGGTGGGAGACAGTAAAGCTAAAGGAAAGCTGACACTTGTGATATTCTTTAAAGCAGTGGTGGCTGGTGACTTCAAATCAAAAGGGGGCTGCAGAGGACAGCTGAATGGGCATGGTCATGGCTAGAAAGGGGTGTGGCCAACTAGAAAGGGATGAAGCTATGTTACAGAAATACTCATTAACTCGCTAATTATTTTACATTCATCATAAAATACAGACAAAAAAGTATTACAGTTTTGCAAATATATAATTACAACAACAGTAAACAGCAGGGCAATTTGTTTAATTCACACCCAGCCCCAATTCCCATTGCCTGCCCCACCCACAGTATCTGATTTGATCTTGTGAGGTTAAAAACAACAACAAAAAAATACAATAAGTATTCTTTTTTTTCACATGGCACTCAGTTCAGAGCTTATGGTCGTTCTTACTTCCCTCAAATGCACATTAGTCTTGCAAAGCAAGCTAGAACTGCAGTCATTCCATTTGCAAATAAGCATTGCCACATTCCAACTGCCTACCCAGATAATCTGCTTTGAGCCTACAAGGTTTAAAATATTGAAAATAAAAGATTACGGTTGCATTACTGTATTTCTTTCACATCACCTAGCCAAGAACATGCATGTGATCTTACTTCAGTTCTTTAAGTTCACCCATACCCATTTTACTCGTGCAAAAGTAGAGTTTGTTTTAACAACAAAACATTGATAAGCCATCCTAATTTATCTTGACTAACCCTGCAAAAAATACTAGGTTAAAAAAAAAAAAACAGATGTCAGCCACAAAACGGCTCTCCAGAACACACTGCATACCTAGTATCTCTTTGACTCCTGCCAGGATATTATATTTAAAAAAAAAAAGAAGAAAGTCATTAACAGCCCCCAAAAGATATTGATCACTAGCATCTGGTTGACCCTCCCAGAGTATTATTTATTTATTATAAAAATGTATATATTTTTTAAATGACAAAATTGGGTGGGCTACTGTCCAGCAGTCCCATACCACGACCAGTGTGTAATAGCATGTTCCTTAAACACTCTCTTTAAAAACCTCATTCTACGCAATTCATATTTCAATACAAAACTGGAAAAAATATTGGCCCTCAGAAATGACTTATAATTGGTCTTTCAAGTCCAATATTTAAAAATCTTCACTACTATCTTTCTAACACAAAACTCTATATTCATGCAAATGAACACCTCTCTAAAAATCACCAAGCCTGCTAAAGCCAAGAAAAAACTCTGGGTTACTGAAGAATTAAGGACTACTCAAACTCAGGAAATAATGCATGGAGGAAGCAGAAAACATGCTCATCCAAAAAAACTTGGAAGCATTCATTCATTCTTAGAAACTTAGATGAAATGAATGCTTGAAGGCACAAGGCTATACACCTTCAATCTAGTCCTACTATGTAAACCAAAACAGTTCTGAACCCTAGTCAATCATGTTATTGGACAATCCTTCTATTAAAACACTATCATAGATAACAAAACACCATCCATCTCAGTAACACCTCCATTAGTTACTTCCTAAAAGGGCTCTCAATTTCCATTATACTCCATCCACATCCCTCACACAGCCTGCATGCACAAGTCTCTGATCTCTCTACATTCTCTGCCCCATTTAACATAACAGCATCAAACATAAGTTACTGAGATTCTTAAAAGCCATATATCATCTGATGCAGCCATTAGCTCTTGTGGCATGCATGCACAGTTTATCTCCGTATGCAAAGATCACCCTCTAACTCTGTCTAACCAAAAACAGCATGCCCACCCAGTGCTAATAAGCCATTAACAAGACAGTCAAGTCACAAAGCTGTCTTCTAGAAACAACTTAAGTCTATTTCTCAGTCTCCTCACCCTTGGGAAATATTCAGAAATTGAATATACTCTCAGCTTTGTGAATAATTGCATGACTATACAGTACTCTCCAAAAAAAATCAAAATGTTTTCGGCCTGTAAGGAACACAGTGACTGCATTATGTACCTTCTTTGGAACACAGACAAAGGTAACTAAATCACTGACTTAACTAAGATATTTCACCTGGTAGATCACCACCATCTCATCCACTCACTAATTCATGCCAAAGTAAGCATGCAAGCCCTTCTCTAGTTTAAGGATGACTTCTCTAGCAGAAACATTACAGTTCTCAAAATCAGCCTTAACCCCCCCCCCCAGGTGTCCCTGGGAATCCTTATTTTCTCCAGTTCTTTTATTACTTCTTAAAAACAAGCTGTCACCTATCCTACCATGTATGACAATTGTCTTATATGCTGATGATGAAGTTGCAGTCTACAGATTGGGAGGCTAACTAACACATTACTTTTAAACACTAAAAAACTTAAAGCAATGATCTTCAAATCTCTGCAGAAGTGTAGAACAAGAACAGAACAGGTATCTAGTTAGTTCAACACCAAAGTTTCTTGCACTATGTTGAGGTTATTAAGTCCAAAGTCAACTCAGTGCTATTCTGGGTAAGGGAAATATTACACTTTCTTACCCCTGAATGAAGGTTGCTCAACTTGAAAATGGGTTATCTTTAATTTCATCAGTCTCTAAAAATGAACCTGTTAATACAATTAAAAGTGGAACAAAGGCCCAAAAATTGGGACAATTTTTAAATATTGCTCTTACAAACTTAGAAAGTTCATCGATAGTAGGTCTTGCATTAGTATGAATTTTCTGAAGGGTATGATTGAAGTCACTAAATAATACCAAATAATGACAGACATTTGAATTTCAGACTTCATATCCTTCATAAAATTTAGAATGATGCAAAATATGGCAATCTTGGAACTTTCTAAGTTTACAGGAGCAATATTTAAAACCTGTCCCTATTTTGGGGCCTTTGTTCCCCCATTATTTCTAGCTTTGTCGTGATTTATTGTGTTGAGAGGCATGCTAATCAACTAATACAATTTCCCTTAGAAACTCGTAATTTCTAGTTGTTCTCCTACAGTACATACTGAAAATACAGCGTAAAGGTAAACATAAACTCACTGTTTATTCTTCTTCATCTAAAAAAGTGTTCAATATGTGTGTGACTCTGCTAACAACCGCTGCTTTATACAAGAAAATAAACACCCATACCAAGTAGAAGCATTCTAACTACAACTCCACATCTCAGCATTAAAGAAAACCCTAAGGCGGAAGAAAATTAAAAGTGTTTATTTTTATGGGCTCTTTTAGTAAACCTAAGCTTTTCTGTTTGAGAAGTCCATGGAGGGTCAAAGCACATGCTAAGAAATCTGAAACTCAAATTTCTGTCATTATTTTCTAACTTCAGTCTTTAATGATTTGCCACTAATTTGCCAGAAAAACACAGTTTTCTTAAAAATGGACCAAAATGTGATGCAAAAATCTGGATATTCTGCGCAAATCTGTGCAGTTGAGACTGAGGTTTGTAATATGTTATGTAAGCAAGTGCAACTTAAGAAAGAATTCTTATTCTGCTTAACTTTTTTGTACTATTCTCTTTCACTAACCTGCTATAATTTATTCAGTTCCGCTTCCTTTCCTTCCTTTTCACTTGAAGAGCGCTTTTTCTGTTTTTTTCAATCCAGGCAACAGGTCAAACAAGTTGAAGGTGCACTGCATTGCTCTGTCTGCTGTCCCATCGAACAAACTCCAATTTATTTCTGACTCTCTCCCTCTCTTTTTCCCAGCATGCAAAGCGCAGAAAGAGAGAGAAAACCAATCAGTAGCCATCCACGTCACATACGTGACTGTGGGCGTGGCGGTCCGATCCCCTTCCACTTTATCACATTTACAAACTGCATAGACTTCTGGGCATCTGTACACTGATGCCTTCTCTTCTTAATCTTGACTAGTTTTACAGCAGTCATTTACAGAAACAAGTTTTTTTTTTTTTTAAACCCAGAACTTGCCAAGCACACATGTGCGTGCAGTTTGAGTTCTGGGACTTTAACAGCGAGTCAGTCGGACTCACAGCTAAGGAGTATTATTTAAATACTACTAAATATTTTATTTTTAAAATGTTAATCTTTTTCTTTCTTTTCACAGCTGGGGGGGCTGCAGCCCTGCAGTCCGATGGCACAAGCTGCCCCTGCTTTAAAGCTGTTTTGTAGTGGAGCAAGTCCCCCTCCAAACCCAATACTCCCTCTACTTATACATACTATTTCTGAGATTGCCTTACCGTAAAAAAAGGGAAAGTCTTCAATACACAGCGATCTCTGACTCACTGTATCTAAGTCCCCATCTTCATACATTCAGTCTTGCTCTTCTGGGGATCATAAAACTCTTGGAATGCAAGGTTGCTACCATTTTTCAAATTAGAAAATTGAATTTTTATAATATTGTGGGTTGTAGTGCCTGTGAGAGTCGAGGAATACTAAAAATATTTCACCATGTGAAACCAAAGCCTGCATGAGTTTACAATCAACCACAGTTTCAGAGAGACATCCCAGATTTTGTGCAGAGCCATAGTAGTGAAATTCTGTATGACTGTGCTTGTATTTTTCCCCACAAGTTTTGTCGGTTTGCCAGTAAAGTATCACTTCTAAATAAAATCTGATGCTATGACAGGGATAGATGCTTCCGGAAAAGCAGCAGTAACAATCAAGTAAAGTAGAATAGGAACTAAAGATAATGGTGACCTTTGCTATTTTGAAGAAACAGTTAGAGCTAACAGAGTAGGTGCCATGGTAGTGCAGCGGTTAGCGTTGTCACATCACAGCACGAGGTTCTCCCGTTCGATTCTCGGCTGGAGCGCCTTCTGTATGGAGTCTGCATGTCCACCTCACGGTTGAATGACGTTAAAGACATGCAGGTAGGTGCGAGCGTGAATGGGCGTGCCTTCGTTGAAGGTTGGGCTGGCAACTCTGCACCGTAAAAACCACTGCCAATCATGAGTGGACCAGAGTTCCTATGTGGTGACCCCTAACCGGGAAAAGCCGAAAGTTAAAAGAGTAAGTGAATAGTACAGTAACTATGGTAAAGAAAGGCAAAATTAGCATTTATATTGCAGCATAAGTTTTGAATAGAGTGAGTGCTAAAAAGACTCCATCATTGTACTGCAATTTCAGTGTTCGACACACCGACCTTTACCTTGTTAATTAGTGGGATTTTCAAGATGTGGAGTACTTCAAATGACATGGAAATCAAGACAGTCCCATCTTCCTTACAACCCTAAACCCCCAATCCAATTAATTCTAACTGGGAAATTGATGCCCATATATACCTTTTTGATCTCTTAACTCTTATCATTAAAACTGTTTAAATAATTTGCAAACCTCGCAGTAGCTGAAATCTGGTTTCAGTTTCCTTTCATGTTAATGTAGAATCCCCTTCATTCGATGCCAGCACTTCAACTCTACCAGTTAATGTTTGTCTCAAAAAAGACACTGCACTTGACAATTATGTTTAGCAGCACCATTTGGCAAGAGCTTATGAAGCGATGACTTCAAAATTTCAAGGGTTGTGACATTTTGCAGAGATTGACAAAGTATATATAATATTTGTATCTTTATCTGGTTTTCAGATTCACTTACAGAACATTTCTATCCAGTCAATCTGCAGAGGTAGACATACCTCTCAACCTTTTAGTGCAAAAAAATCTGGACAAAGGCCCAAAAATATGGACAGATTATAATACTGCTCTTATAAACTTATAAAGTTGGTAGAATAACAGGATTTGTCTTACCATTCATTTTTCTGATAGGTATGAAGTCTGAAATACAAATGTATATTGTTATTTAGTGAGTTCAGTCCTTAGATATCCCAGTACTTTGCCAGAAAATCATAACTTTTATAAGGAACAGACCAAAACATTTTTTGTTGTTTCTTTCGGCTTTTCCCGGTTAGGGGTCGCCACAGCGGAACTCCGGTCCTCTAATGATTGGTAGTTGATTTTTACATGCCGAGTTACCAGCCCTGACGCACAACCTTCAACGAAGGAACAGACCAAAACTATGAGGCAAAAATCTGGACAGTTGAGAGGTACTAAGGTAGATGTTCATTCATATATCACTGCTGCAGTAGCCTTTAGCTATATGGGTTATATCAGGACAAGAATATAACAAACAGTCTTCTAAAGCCTTTGGCTTCTTATATATATATACACACACACACACACACACACACACACACACACACACACACACACACACACACACCTAGGCTACTGGTGGCATGTGGTGCCAAAGGAGAAAAGCAGCAGCTTTGGGTGCTAAAATCTTCAGTACTTGTTGCCCTTGTGAGCGCTCCACAAGAGCTTCACAGGATGAATGGTCACTCCTTTTCTTCTATTGCTGGACAGATTGTTCCTTTTTAGAGAAAATCTTCATTTTTTTATTGTATTTTAAATATTTATGAGAATTGTGCTTTGTTTATTTAAGAATACCAGCAGTTTTTGATAAATGAGCTATTTTGACATGATGGTCTTGTCCCTCATACAGTTTTCCTTCTATTTTGAATTGCAAGTGCTTGTGCTTAATTGCCTCATGTTTTCTGCGGAAAGGTAAGTTTAGTTAATGATTTAGTGTGTATAATTACTGGGGCTAGTATTTATGGGGAATGAAGCACGTGTAGTGCTTCTGAGCATTTCCTTTCACAACTTATCTGTTCACCAACTCATTCCAACACTGTTGAACAGGGATCAGGATTTATTCTTGGCAATACCATAGAACTGCATACTGATTCTACTTTCTTCCGGACTATGCAAAAAAGTATTCTTGCAAAGAGCCCTTGCTAATACAGTGGGATCAGCTCGTGGCTCAGCTGGTGGTGAATGATTCTGCAGTGGCTATTGTAAGTTCCTCAGATAAACATGACAGGGATAGGACATCTTCTGTTTTTTTTTTTCTGCAGAAATCCCAGATTCTGATTCAGAGGAAAGTATTTCTTCAGATTGCAGTATAGAGGAATTTTCTTTTTCTGGTATTGTTTCTAGAATGAACAATTTGTTTCTGTGGGAGTAGGTTGATATTCCTTCATCAATGAGGAAGTACAACTTTTTATAGGTAGATTTGAAACAACCTACTGGTGTTCCTCCTCTTTTTCCAGCCTTAGAGGATGTTTTAATATTACCTGTAATACGATTTGCAGCCCTTAAAAAGGCAGACAGACTCAATAAAGTTCCCCAGTGTTACAGATATTTGTTTTCTCATCCCATGCATGACCTTGCAGTTATTTCAGTTTCTTGTCCAGCAGCAAAAGAGAATTCTGTTAATGCCTTACTTTTAACCTCTGAAAATAATGGATAAGCTTTTGACAGGTTTTAGAAGAGAATTAATTTCATCCACTTTAGCCTCCAGAATTCTGAATTATCAAGCTTGTATGTTAAAAATATTTGTTGGCTTGTTTTGACACTGAGGACCATTTCTGCCAGGTTGCCCTCTTCAAAAGGCAGGTACTCTTTGAAGTCTGTTAAGGCTTCTGTTTTTCAAGTAACTATACATTCATGCTTATAACTGTGCTGACTCTGTGTCTGCTGCTGTAATTAGTCATATTGCTTGGGCACGTATTCAGAAGTTTTCTGAAGAAGTTAAGTCTGAAATCTTAAATTCTCCTTTAAATAAGGAGGCTTTATTTGGTCCTTCTGCTACTCATGTGCTCAAAACAGTTTATTGAAAGAGAGAAATGCATTCAGGGGGTTACTCAGATCTTTCAGTCTTCAAAGACTGATAAAACCTATGGTTTCTTTTACAAGAAGCAAAATGAACTATTTCAGCAAACTTCCAGCAAAGAAGAATTTCAGGAAAAAGTGCCAGGAAGGGTCTAAGAAAAAGGAGGGAACTTCCCAAAAAAAAAGGGAAATCCAGTAACTCAGAATGACTGTTGCATCTCTTTCCCCTTTCCCTCTCTGTCACGCCTTTAAATCTGTCCGAAAGCCTGGCTCTCTCTATCTTCCATTTTGACATCAGATTGATTCTGACAATTGGGTACTAACAGCTTTGTATGCTATGGGAAAGGCCAGCTCCCTATTGGGGAATCGCACCACATCATCCAGATCAGACTTCCCTGTTCCCTCCAGTCATCAACAAAAGGTCTTAGAAACAGTTTCCTAAAATCAATATGAAAAGGGTTTTTATTTAAGAATTTTCTGGTGCCAAAGAAAAATGTCTCTTGGAGACTAGTTCTTCACATGTCCTTTCTCAACCTATTTAAAAAAATTACAAAATGCAAAATATTGACCCTACCTAACTCCTTTTACCTCTCATTCCTCCTCTGAATTTTTTGCTAGCAAACCTTTGGGGTAGCTGCTACTCCAAGGGTAACAACAAAGAGTCTAGCTCCTGTGCTAGCCCATTGCAGAATGCATAGCATTCACATTTTTCCTTTTTTAGGCAACTTATTTTTGCAGTCTTTCACCAAGTGTCAGGTGTCTTTTACAAGGGTAAGGAATCTCCTTATCAGTCTAGGATTTCAGATCAACAGTCAAAACTCTTCTTTGATTCTTTCTCACATAACTGTATTTGTGGGATGCTTAAGGCATTCCTCCTTAGGAGAGCTGAATTTGGAAGTATTCTTGAGTTTCTCCAATTAGTATTGGACTTCATCCAGGAAACC
Source organism: Protopterus annectens (assembly GCF_019279795.1). NCBI lineage: Eukaryota > Metazoa > Chordata > Ceratodontiformes > Protopteridae > Protopterus > Protopterus annectens. The sequence goes on from NC_056731.1 coordinate 829,530,189, forward strand.
AGGGTTAATTGCATCTATGATTTTCATGATTCCTCTTGCTAGGTTGCACATGAGAAAAAATTCAGTAATACTTAAAGTCCGTTTGTCCACAACATTCATACCCACTGACTTTTCAGATTCCATTGTTGGGCTTTGCGAGGGGAGACTTACATTGGTAGACAGACCAATTGTCTCTGACTCTGGGTCTCCCATTCTCTTTCTCTCTCACATCCCTGGTTACTATTCTCTTTCTCTCTCTCACACATCCCTGTTCAGTCTGTGACAACAGATTCATCACATTTTGCATTGGGTGCCATGTCCATGGGATGAAAGTGCAAAGTCTTTGGATCAAACAAGACAGGCTAAAGGCACATCACTGTGAAAGTGATGTTGACTTTTTTTCTGTTCTAAAATTTGTTTCACAATCTGTGCTTTCCAGGCCCTTTGCAGGTGATTATAGCCGACACCACAATGATGGGGTAGGTAAACACAGAGTCACCATATCTTGCCCTCTGTGCTGGCTGGCTATGGTAGCTAGCTCATCTGGCTGATTTACAGTTGAAGACTCCGAAAACTGTGTTGCTTATTGCTCTAACTTCTGCAAAAAGGGTATTTGAAAGGGTAACTTTAAGAACAAATCCTTCAACAAAGTAGTTTCAGAGATTATTTTGAATCAAGCCATCAGTCTCACTGTCTTCTCTCTAGAACCACAAAAACAGGGAGAAAGGATGAACCATTTTCTGGATGTGAGTAGGCAACTTGGATATTATCTTAACTAAATCCTTTAGTAAAACTGAACAGCTGTTTGTTTTCTATGAAGGGGAAAAATCAAAGGGTAACTTGTGCCGAAACAGACTATTTCCAGATGGTTGTCTCTTGCTATTCCCACCATAACAGGATACTTCCCAAGTAGGGTCAGGGCGCATTCCACTAGTACCTTGATTTCTTTAATGGCATTTTTGGAAGATGGGAGAGGGCTGTAGAAGCATTGTAGTGGCACCTACTTGGTTCTCTGGTCATAGCTTTACAAAGCACTACAAACTAGATTCCTTCTGCAGATCTAGAGCAGACTTTGATAGGACCAGTCGCTAGGGTCTCGTAGTCCCTTAACCTGCCTCCTTCCAGTCTGTATAAGCTTTGGAAATCTGCTGATATTGTTAAAGGCTACTGCAGCAATGGTTTATGAATGATTGTAATACAGTTGTGTAAGTGCACTTGCCATAACGGTAGTTGTTTGATTAAATCCTTGCTGCAGTAGCCGCACCTTCCCTCCCTCAATCCCCCTTAATGTATTTGTTGTATTTTGTTGCACCTAGGATAAAGTTTTTTTTTTGTTCCTTACCTTACCTGTTCTACAATGTTAACAGACTCCTCACCATATAAATTCATCCTCAGTTCATATTAATACTTCCCTATACCTACATATCAATCCTGCCTATCTTCTTACTCTACTTTACTCACCCTGTTAATCTTTACTACATATAACTGCATTCCTTCACATGCCATCACCCATTCATACATCCTTTTAAATACCAAATATGCCACTACTTCATCTTCTGTCACCAGCGTTTCTCACTGTACACACTATCAATCAGCTATCACAAATCTCTCTCCCACTGTTACTTGCCTACACCTAACACACAGTACTTAAACCAGGATGCTACAATACATTTCTCTAATATCTCCTCCAGCCTGCACAACATTAACTACGTTAGCACCCTGAAGTACAAAAGCAGCACTTGCTCATCCATTATCCAGAATCATCTCTTCAATAGCCATGTTTGACTGGACAATAATACTGGGAGGGTATATACATCCTAACCCCATACCCCATCAAACCAGCCTCCACACATCTCAAAACAGCAACAGGCTTCCTCTCCAATTACCTAGGACTTAAATTATTACACACAACCTAAGACATCTCTATAACAACATCAACGAAGTTCATGCCTGTGTAGCCCACTTCTCCCCTGATCTCTTCATTGCCACAGAAATCTGGTTAAAGCCAATTACCAAAGATACAGAAAAGCTCTCATCATATTAGAATATACTCAGACCAGCTAGAACTAACTAAAATTCAGGTAGAGGTGGTATTTTCTACAGAAAGCTTTTAGATATGTCCACTTCCCATGATATTATAGACCCTTTCAACAATGCTTTACTTCTAATCTGAATACTCACAAATCTTTAGACAGGTGTATATGTACCACTTGATAACTACATTCGCATCCTGGAAGAGATCCTCTCCTAGATCTTGGCCAACATAAGACTGGAAACCATCTTGCTGGGCGACGTTAACATAGACTGGCAAAAGATAGCCCTGGAAAACCAAAAACATTAAATTCAACTGTATGGCTACTCTTAGGATTCTATTATCTACCCCAAATAATGTTGTCACAAGTGGCACCCTACCAGTTAGCCTAAACAACCACTAGTTAAGCTACATAATCAGACACCCCAAGCACTGCGGTACAGTCAGAAACCTCAGTAAGTTCAGTAAGGAAAATTTTACTTCTAGCCTACTTCAGATCAACTGGATTCCACTTAAAGCTCTTCCCCTTGATGAAGCAGTTGATATATTGAATACAATATTTGTAAATATCTTGGTAGAGCAAACACTTAAGAAAAAGAGCTAAAAACAAACCAGCCCCTTGGTAAAATAAAAACACATAATGACTCATGCAACTTAGAGATAAAGCCTGGAAATCATGTCTACAGACCAACTCTCAAACATCTCTGTAACAATGTGGGCAGTTATGGCACCACAACAAACAATGCATAAAGTAGGAAAAAAAGCATATAATAGCAACACCCAACGTATGTCATCAAATAATCCAGAAACCTTCTCAAAATCCATAAATACCTTTCTCAGTCCTGGAAAATCAACCGAACACAGCTCAACCCCAACCTATAACTCTCAAAACATTGCTTCACAGTTTTTAACTCATTTTATAAATACAATAACCTCTCTTCAACAAAAGAAAACTACTATAAATCCAGCAATTTCACCCCAAATGTTGAAGCCACAACAGTTCTTCACACTCACTCCAATGCCAATATCTACAATTAAAACAAATACCTACACCCGCTTAAGGCAACCACTGCCCATGACCAGCTTTCATGTGAATACTTTAAACTCACTGCAGATAGTCTTGCACATCCTTTAAAGCAACCCGCTCACTTTTAGTTGTTATATTGAATTGCATTCCTATTATTGATGAACTCTTTATACAGTTGTTCAGCAGAAAAATCCAACATCTGAGCAAAATGTTTAATACATTCATTAATAAATGGAATGAACTTACTTTTAAAATGCACAGTAGAAGTATCTAATGAGCAATATACATTAGGGCTAACATCAACATCACCTAAAACATAAGAGCAGGAGTAAAAACTGTCTTCCTCACTCATTAATCCTACATTGTTATTGACACCTTATTTATCTAACGCTTTCGTTAGTAACTATCAACTGACTTCTTCAGAATAGTATTCTGAAGAAGTCAGTTGATAGTTACCGACGAAAGCGTTCAATAAAGGAATTGTGCTATGGATTGGAGGCTGGACTGGTTCTTTACTTTCAAGTTTGCGGTTGGTTCTTGGTTTAGAACCATATTTATCTGTCTTGTCAAGAAAAAAATACTTCAAATGCAATTTACGTGCTAATTGAAAAACTTCTTGTTTTAAAACATGTAACCTTGTTATCACTGTGGGTACAAACTTAGTTCCTAAATTCAATGCATTCAATTGTTCAAAAGGTAAGCACACTCCAGATAAATTAACATGAACATGATTAACATCGCTAAAATTACTGCCATCTACCTCATTTATGCATGTGTTTAAAATGTCCTTCATTAGTAGTTGACCCATATTGGTCTCCTGTTTTCTTTGTAGTGCTGTTGTAGTCACTGTCTCCATTGCCACAAAATCGTCGTCGGTGTGCCTCTGGATCCTGTGCTGCAGGAAGAGGAGGATAGGTCCGGATGTCATTTTCAGAATCAGTGGTATAACCTGTGCCATCCGTTGAAGCAAAAGAAACTGAATGCTGCTTCCTATTTCCTGCTCTTGACCAAACAGTACCATTCTTGTTGGCAGATTTACTACTGGCTCTCCATAGGAAAGCCCTCCCATTCCTATAGTGACGTATATCCCTTTTCATTTTACCCATTTTAAGGTTGATCTGCTCCATTTCGTATTTAAGTTTTTCTTGTAGATTCACCAACCATTCATAATTTTTGAGGCACCAGTTTTGTTTAATAACTCGGTATGCAAGTCTTGCATATCCTGTCTTGATTCTAATAAGCTGTTCTATCCAAGAAAAATTTGTATCCACTTTATGGGAAAAATCCTACATAATATCCCTCTGTAAAGGTGGCTCGTCTACCAGGCTCACAAACTGTAGACCAAATGCCCTTCTCTCACCCTTATCCATAATCTTGAAAGATGTAATCACGCTCCACTTAATACATATATTCCTTCTCATAACCTCCTCTCTCCCTCACACCATGGTTTCAGACCCAATCACAGTACTACCATTGCCTTTCTAAGGTTCAAAGATGCAATAAATTACAGTAGAAAATCAGGTGTTCTAACCTCAGCTTAATTTCTGGATCTCCCCAAGGCATTGCACACAGTCAGTCATCAAATTCTCCTAATTAAATTTTCTTCTTGTAGGCTATCACCCTCCTCACTTAACTGTTTTCTTAGTTACCTCACTAATAGGTCCCAAGCAGTGAAATGGCAAGATTATGTCTCCTCTTTCTTCCTTTATCTGTTGGTGATGTCCTTCAAGAATGCAACTGCAGTCATAACATGAGGGTTGTCCTGCCTCAGGCAGCCCTCGATCGGCCGGATTCCAAAGTCTGGGTCCGACGTCGGCTGATGTCGCATTTCTCTCTGACGTCAGAGCAGCTGGAGTATATAAGCATCAGCCGACGCCATTTTCTTCAGTCTTTCTTGCCACGCGGTGCCCGAAGCAGAAGCAGTTCGCAAGTGCCGGTCGGTCAGCTCCTGTATTCTACGATACCGAAGTCATCAAAAAAGCTAAGTACCCCGTTGGGGACCTTTTCTTGCCTCAGCCGATGTCAGAAATTACTGAAAAAGTTAACAATTGTCTTTCTTGTGGTAAACAAATACCTCATAAGGATTTCCACTCTTACTGTCTCCCTTGCCTGGGCCCAGACGACGTCTCGGCCTGTGTAGCCTGTGCTCGCTTCAACAAGCACACTCTCAGGCGCCGGGCGGAGTTCGCTGAAGATTTTTTCGGCGATAATTTTGCTTACACCATGCCGTCGGATCTTCCGACATCGCAAACTCCCAAAAAGCGAAAAGACCGGGACCGACATCCTCGGCCCGCATCTACTACCGACTCCACGCCAAAACCTAGCGCGAGTGCTCGGTTCCTCTGAGACGGTCCCTCCACCGCTCCGACCCGAAGACACCGCATTACATACGACTCTGATTCCAGACATTACTCCAACGCCAGTTATAGATTTTCCTCCGGATAGAAATGCCCGAGACCATTGCTGTAGAAAAGGTCACTCCTGCACGTGGAGCTGCCAGGCCCCCTATGGCCATGTCTATTAAGGCCTACACTAGGGCTAAGGCAGCTAGCAAAACAAAGCATATTACTTCTAAATCCTTACCTCAGCCGACTCCAGAGACACAAATTATGTCCATGGCTGCTGATTTAATTTCCATGATTAGAGGTTCACAGGCCCTTCCTGAGAGAGGATCCCAGCCCTCCTGATAAAGGCCCGGGTTGAACCCTCTGACCCTACTCCTTCAGATGAAGATTCTGAGGGCTCTGCCCACTCTGATAGCCAGGAAGAGCTCTTTCAGACCTATGAGGACTCGGATGCAGAAGATTCCATCCCCTCGGCCTCCCCTCCTGAGGATATTTCTTTTGGGGAAGTTCTGCACACCATGAGGGAACATTTCAAGTGGCAAGGTCAGGAATATTCTGATTCTAGGAAATGCCTTAGGACTTTCCTTAAGAAGCCTCAGCACAGGCCCTTAGCTATTCCTCCTGTACTTGATGTTCTGGATGATTTGTATTCTGACTCTAGTGCTACCCCTGATTCTCTTCCTCCTGCTCCAGCCAAGCCAGACAGGTATTACAGGGTCCCAGAAACTCATTCCCATTTATTCAGGGCCCATACTGCTGACTTAGAAACTATTTCACAGGGGCCTAAAGGAGTTTCAGCCTCCACCTCAAAAAATCCTTTGCCCTCCAACAGGGAAGCTAGGTCATTAGAGATGGAGCAAAAAGGTTTACACATCCACTACCTTATCAATGAGAGCTTTAAATTGCCTTTTTCATATGTTACAATATCAGGATTATCTGTTAGAAGACTTACAAAAAACATTAGCCACTCCTGATCCTTTAGACAGGAAGACTTTGCAGGAAGCTGTACATAACACTCAGCAAGTAAGCAATCACTTCCTGCAGTGTGGATATGATGCACTGGAAGCTTCATGTAGGGCAGCTATGACTGGGGCAGTCATTCGTAGACATGCTTGGTTAAAAGATCAACCTCTACCAGATCATGTAAAAGCAAAACTTCTGGATGCACCTTTGGAAAAGAACAAGCTTTTTGGTGCAAATGCTAAGGATGTGTTAAAGACCATCGAAGAAAAAGCAAAATCAGTTCAGACAGTGAAAGATTTCCTCCAGGTTCAACCCCCCAGATTCAGTAGGAATTGGCCTTCAAAAAACTGGTCCTTTCCTAATCCAGAAAAGTTTCAAAGGGGTAAGAACAGACGTGCCGAGGAAGAGGCCAATACAGAGGCCCTTACAGGGGACGACAATGGCAGCCAGGAAACCAAAGAAGTGACACAGGGGTTTCACCTGCCCCACAACCACAATCTCAATGACTTTCCTCTACTACCGCCTACCAGGGAACAACTAGAAGCTCCCTTGGAAGTTATCTCTGTTTGCAGAAAACTGGCACAGACTGACAAAGGACAAATGGATTTTGGACATTATAGACCGAGGGTACAGGTTTCATTTTCATACCTTACCAAGAAAACAAGGCATGCCAAACCTACCACAAAATCAGAGGGCAGAAGCTATCAAGCAAATCACTCTGCTGACTCGGATGAAAGCAATAGAAAGAGTTCCACAACAAGAACAAGACCAGGGGTTTTACTCAAGACTGTTCCTTGTTCCAAGAAAAGAATCTCAATGGAGACCAATACTGGACTTGTCCGCATTAAACACCTTTCTGATAGTACCAAAGTTCAAAATGCTGACCTTACAGCAACTCCTTCCCATGCTGGGCAAGGGGTCGTGGCTGATTACTCTGGACCTCAAGGAGGCATACCTGCATGTCCCTATCAGACACAGTTGCAGAAGATACCTCAGATTTCTTGCAGGGCCATTATCAATTCTCAGCATTGCCATTTGGCTTATCTACTGCGCCCAGAGTATTTACAAAATGCCTGGCTTCAGTAATTGCTCATTGCAGACTCCAAGGGATACAAATTTACCCGTACCTGGACGACTGCCTCATACAAGCGGATGACAAATTGATGTTGACAAAAAACCTGGATTATGTCATACGATTACTTCAAGCTCTGGGATACACAGTCAACTTCCAAAAGTCAAGACTGCAGCCATCCCAGCAAATAATCTTCTTAGGAGCCAAACTAGACACAGCCTCTCAGATGGCTTACCTGACAGAAGACAAACAAGAGAAGTTAACTCATTATTTCAAAGGTTTAGCAAATCTCACCCAGATGACTGCAAGGAGATTCCTGCAGGCCCTGGGTTACATGGCATCCTGCATTCTCCTGGTTCCTTTAGCAAGACTACACATGAGAAAGCTTCAATGGTACCTAAAAAGCATTTGGTCTCAACACAGCAACAACTTGGAGACAGTCATACCACTCATTCCATGCCTACAAAAGGAATTCCTATGGTGGGCTTCTGTGAGCCAGGCAAACACAGGTATGTCATTCAAAAAACCACAGATAACACAGACCATGACTACAGACGCCTCAGACCTTGGATGGGGGGTGCACATGGAAGGCAGGTGTATACAAGGACAATGGTCTCCAAAGGAAACACATCTGCATATAAACCAAAAGGAAATGCTGGCAGTAATGCATGCCATCGAGGCCTTTCAACACCAACTCCAGCAAGGCCATTTACTGATAAGGACAGACAACACCACTGTGATGTGGTACATAAACAAGCAAGGGGGCACCCACTCTTACCCCCTTTGCAGACTGATAATGCAGCTTTGGGAGAAAGCACTGAGCCTAAACATCCAGTTACAATCCCAGTTTGTTCCAGGAAAAGACAATGTGTTGGCGGACAGCCTAAGCAGGAATTTCACAGATCCACACGAGTGGAGGTTACATCCGAAGGCCTTCAGACAGCTCACTTCGACATGGGGCAAGCCAGAAGTGGACCTATTTGCCTCTCACCTCAACCATCTTCTACCAAAATTCTGCACAAGGACATACCATCCAAAAGCTTGGAAAATAGATGCCCTCTCATTCAAATGGAACTCCCTAGCAATCTATGCATTCCCACCTCTGCCTCTGATGACCTCAGTATTACTAAAGATCAAAGCAGAGAAACCCAAGGGAATCATAATAGCTCTGGACTGGCCAAGACAACACTGGTACCCACTACTACGGAGCATATGTCACACCAGGAGGTGGGCCCTTCCCCAGTGGCCTCTACTTTTGACTCAACACAATTTCGAAACACTGCATCCAAATCTTCAGACACTGCAGCTAACAGCCTGGGAGATCCCGTAAATAAATTCAGCTTATCTCTCTCCGAGGAAGTTCAGCAGATACTAACAGAGGCTCGAAGACCATCCACCAGAAAGGTGTACTTAGCAAAGTGGAAAAGATTCAGCAATTGGAATACCAGCAAGGGACATGATGCATCATTGTTGAACATCCCACTCATCTTGGAATATTTGGCAGAAATGTTGAAGAACGGCCTCTCATATTCTTCCATAAAGATACATGCATCTGCTATTTCAGCTAGATACAACACTGATCCTCCTGTTTTTTCTCACCCTTTACTAAGGCAATTCCTCAGGGGAATCAAGAACATTAAGCCACCAAGAAAGGCCCCAGTGCCAGCCTGGGACCTCAATTATGTCCTAGAAAAACTGACTCTACCTCCATTTGAGCCAGCAGCTTCAGTTGACTTGCAATTTCTCTCTTGGAAGACAGCTTTCCTGTTGGCAATTACATCAGCAAGAAGGGTTTCGGAGCTACAGGCCCTAATGGCAATACCACCCTTTATTATTTTTCACAGAGACAGAGTTTCATTAAGGACCAACCCTACTTTCATGCCAAAGGTGGTATCTAGGGTTTCTTTAAATCAAGCAATTCATCTGCCTGCTTTCTTCCCCAATCCTGAGAACAAGGGGCAAAGACTGTTGCATACCTTGTACATTCACAGACAACTTCGTTACTACCTGGACTGAACCAAGGCCAGTAGGAAGTCTGAACAACTTTTTGTAGCTTACGCCCCTGCAGTCCAAGGAAAAGCAATTTCAAAACAGACTATTTCAAAATGGATTGGACATTGCATCAGATTATGCTATTCCTTTCATGGAAAGACTGTTCCAGCCAATGTCAGACCACATTCCACCAGAGCTACAGCCACCTCTACAGCATTCTTAAGAGGGGTGCCTACTAAGGACATTCTAGAAGCTGCTACATGGAGCTCCGTGCATACATTCTCCAAACACTACAATCTCCCTCTATACTCCAGATCCAGAGCAGGCTTTGCTTCGGCAGTCCTGCAAGGTTTGATTGCCACACCATCTTTTTCCTAGAGCATTCCTCCTCCCCCAGCTAAGCTATGGTATTCTACCCACATGTTATGACTGCAGTTGCATTCTTGAAGGACATAGTACAGTTTTGTACCTACCATAAATGTAGATGTCTGATAGACATGCAACTGCAGTCGGATTTTCCAACCCTCCATTCCCCTCTATGCCTAGGGTCCACTCCTATCCCTGTTTCTCTTAGCTGGGGATATCTGTTATGGTGTATTTGTTTTATTGCTCATTTATTTGTTTGGAATCCTGTTTTTGTCTTCCAATTTGACTACAGCCTTCCTTGGAGGGCACCTGGCATCTGGGGCAAGAAACACTGAAGAAAATGGCGTCGGCTGATGCTTATATACTCCAGCCGCTCTGACGTCGGAGAGAAATGCGACATCAGCCGACGTCGGACCCAGACTTTGGAATCCGGCCGACCGAGGGCTGCCTGAGGCAGGACAACCCTCATGTTATGACTGCAGTTGCATGTCTATCGGACATCTACATTTATGGTAGGTACAAAACTGTACTTTCCACAAGGTTCCATCCTAGAACCACTATTGTTTAACTTGTTTATCAACAACCTAAACACAGCAGCTAAAGAGGCCACCATAGTACAGTACACTGACGACTCCATTCTGATATGTGCTGCTAAGACACTACCAGTGATCCATGATCCACTCATTCACCCAGAAATCCTCCTCCTTAAAAGCTTGGCTCACAACTCCTCCTGAATCCAAAAAAAAAAGACTAGACAACTGCTGTTCACCCCAACTCTGTCTCCTCTCCAAAAAACATCTACAGTGTACTGTCATCCAACAAGACCACTATAGATCTGGTGTTCCACAGCAAATTGCTATGTTAGGTGATAGACACCACCCGAAATTTGATCTCCACCTTCAGCAAGCCATAAAGAAGATGCACGAAAAAGTTGAGCAACCTCTATAGAATAAAGCACTACCTTACTGACTCTGTTAGACAGAACATTGTCACTTATTTTCTACTCCCACCCTATTGTATGCTGTCTTATCCTAACAAATCTCAGCACCTCTCTTTCAGCCAAACTGGAACAGTGCTAAAGTAAAATAGCCACATTTACAACCAACCAACCAACAATGTAGATTTCATCACTGACTCTGTATAAAGCAACTAAACTGGCTCAAAGTAAATAATTCTCTATTGTAACTAAGCAATACTGCTGGATATTCCCTATATTTACACTGCATTGCTAACAGGTGGAATACTGTCACACTCCATTTAGGAATACTCTGCCATCTAAAATAGTTTAAATGTCTACTGAACACCTGATAAATGGTTCTGCACCTGCAACACTCCTGGTTAAATTGGTACTAATATAGCTGTATGAATTTGTGCCATAGCTCTCTGCTGCACCAAACTTAATGTGCTATTATCACTATGAAAACTATACTCTCCTCTGTCACCTCATCTTGTTTATCTTCCTCGAGCCTCCTCCCCCTCCCTCTTCTTTTTGGGCTTCTGTAACTCTTTATCTTGTCTTCCTGTGTCCTAGATTTTAAACAAGTCTTTATAATAAACATTCCTATGTCAAACCTGATGATCTATGCATACTGATATGGCACTGCATATACCTCTCTGTATTTTAAAAAAATATTCATATTCAACCCAGGTTACTGTTATTTTTAATTGAAACTGTTTGTAAATGGTGTAACTGTGATGTCAAAGATGTCTGAGTAATGGAACTGTTGCCCATGAATGAAACTGACTGTAAAATCCCCCACACTCCCCACTAATTATATATACCAACTCCCAAGACTGCACTACAGTGGGGAAAGGGCAGGTGTCCTTATCCGGACATTACTGATAAGTACGTAGTTCATGCCGTTTTCTTTGTTGGCCAACTCTGATCGTTCAGTGATATTTTTTACGATCATATGGCCTTTCAATGAATGGCACATTCGATGTTATGCATGCGATGAATGGCCATTCAGGGAACATGCCATTCAGTCAGTCGACATAGACCTTGCCCCCCTCAGTGGGCAAGGGAGAGCCACTCTTGTCTTTCCTGGGAGAAGGAACAGAGAAGGTTTCCATTTGTCAGAATGCAGTACCCATCCCTGGGGAATCTGCTGCTGCCATCAATAACTTCACTGGCCCCATGTTTCCAATCTAAAAGAAACAGAAAACCAAGCATATATCTAGTGCTCTTCAAATTCCTTTGGATAGGAGTAAGTTTACTAGGTCTTGCTCAGGGTTTAATTCAGGCTATTGACTCTTCTTGTAAAATAGTTTCTGGTCAAAGAAAGAGGGAATACCTCTTTTCCTGAAGAATTTCAAGATTCTGAATCTGAACAGGAAAAAGCAGAGACGGATACAGTGCTTTTTCCTCAGATTTTTGATTTAGACTCAGAGGAGAGCTCAGTTTCTGATTCTCGTTGTTTGGTTTTCTCTGTCTCTGAAATGATTGCTAGAATGTGTCAGTGTTTTTAGTTGGAGAACACTGAGGTTTCTCAGTCCCTCAGAAAATATTAGGAGTCGTTGTACAAAGATTTTTCAGATCGTATACCCAGTCCTTCTGTTCTGTCTGCTTTAGAGGATGTATGTCTTACTGCCTGCAATTGTCTTGATTTTCAGCCAGTTGTCCATAAAAAGGCAGATAGACTATATGAAGTTCCTAAGTCTTTTAAATTTTTATATACTATTCCCAAACCTGACGCAGCAGCTGTAGCTTTAGTTGATTCCACTGCTGCTAAGCACCTGGTCATTTCCAGTTTAAGTTATTGATTGGTATGGGAAAAAGTGTATACTTCTGCAACTTTGAATTGTCACGCTTATATGTTACTTTATTCTAATTGTGAAAGTGTGAGGAATGCATTATCTGATGTTTCTTCTGAGATGAAAAGCTGCTTTAAATAACTTAGTTTCTGCAATTCCACAATTCACTACTTTACTCTGTGTAATTCTGATACTTCTCTCAGGGCTATATCCACTAGTACAGTTTTGAGGAGGTTTGCATGGCTGCATTCCTAGAACCTTCCAAATGATGATGAAAATTAGATTTTAAATTCACCTTTGAATAGAGGTTTATTGTTTGGCCCCTCTGCTGCAGAGGTGATCAAAAAGTGTGATAGAAGGGGCAAGTTTATTTTTAGCCCTCGTCTTCCAAATTTTCCCAGGGGTTTTTCTGTCTCTTCATCCAATTTTGGCAAAAAAAAAAACACCTAAACAGAAAATGCAGTCTCAACAAAATACAGGTAAACAGAGGTTTAAGAAGAAATGGCTGTGGTGGAGTCCAAAAAAAAGTCTCAAGCCTCCCAAAAACCAATAACATTCCAACAATTTTATTTGTTTATTTTACATTTGTTAACCGGGAAAGTCTGACTAGGGACAGAGCCTATTTTCAGTGGATGCCCAGGGAGAAATGCTCCTGAAGCATGTCTTTGGAATGTGGGAGGAAACCCACAGAAACAAAGGGAGGATTTGCAGACTCTGCACAGAAGGCACCCCAGCCAAGAATTGAACCGGAGAACCTCTTCCTGTGAGGTGACAACATTAACCGCTGCACCACTGCGTCGCCTCTTTTGTCATCTGTAACCTTGGTGAATGACTTTCAGAACCCATTTGTCTGAAACTACCTTTTACCAATAGAAAAACTGAGTCTGAATGATTCTCCAGTATACCTTGTGACCCCCCCCCCCCCCCCCACCATGTCATCTTTTTTTTTCTTTCAGAAAGTCTGAATCTCAGTTTTTATATTGGTAAAAGTTAAGTTTCAGACAAATTGGTTCTGAAAGTCATTCATCAAGGTTACAGATGACAGAAGAGGAGATTCATCCTTTCCAGTGAGTCATTCCTCATCTTCCATATCAGTCTTTTGTTTCCACTGGTTATTCATCACATGTTGTTCCAAGGAAAGATGGAATCAGTTCTTCCTTTCCAGGTGAGGAAGGTTTTTTATTCAGGGATGTTCCTAGTGGCAAAGAAAGGAAGAAAATCCTTGGAGTTTCTTTCCTAAACCTGTTTGTGATGGTGTCCATATTTAAAATGATGCCACTTCACAACCTGTTACTACTTACATACTCTTTCAAGTTTTCTGGTAACACTAAAGTTAAAAGATGCTTATCGCCATATTGCTGTTTGTCCAGATTTAAGACATTTTTAAGGTTTTGTGTGTGTAGATTACATTTATAATTTTTCTGCCTTAGCTTTGGTCTATCTGCTACACCAAGTGTGTTCACAAAGTGTCTAGCTCCAGTTATAGCTCATTGCAGACTACAGGGTATCCACATTTTTCTGTATTTAGATGGCTTGCTTATCTTTGCAGAGTCTTTTTGAAAATGTCAGGAAACTCTGTCTTGGGTGAGAGATCTCTTACACAAGATGGAATTCCACGAGAGCATTCAAAAGTCTTCCTTGACTCCTTCACACAGGATTATGTTCCTGGAATGTCAAGTAGATACCTCAGTTCAAAACATCTTTTCTTGTACAGGAAAGAAATAAATGTATATTTAGATCTGTTTCTAAGGTTTTCTACTCAGATTTCAGTCACTTTGGGGGAATACCTCAGGAATTTGGGTCTTATGACATCTGTGATACCCTGGCAAGACTCCACATGAAAAAGATACAGTGGTATCTGAAATCTCTTTGGTCCCAGCACTAACACCCTTTATCTTTTCAAATTCCGTTGTTGGGGTTTGCCAGAAGAGAAATTGTTTGGTGGGAACAAGAGTTATCCTTAAACACAGGTCTCCACTTCTCCCTCCCTTCTCTAAAGCAGTCAGTCAACACAGATGCCTTGGACTTTGCTTGGGGAGCAGTTTCAGGAGGGATAAAATCGCAGGGATGTGGGACACCAAGGACATATGCAAGCACATAAGTCAAGGAGATGCTTGCCCTGGTCAAAGCACTCAGCTCTCTCAATCATCTTTGGTCCCCAGGACCTTCTCAAGTTTTACAGACAATACCACAGTCATGTGGTACATGAGCAACCAAGGGGGAGCCAGGTTGTACTGTCTTTGCAGACTAGCCATGTTTGCTAAGTATATAGCTTCACAGCACTCTTATTCTACAGGCATCCTACATTCTGTCAGGATAGACTATGTAGCAGACAAGCTGAACAGGACCAGGACAACCCCTCAGGAATGGAAACTAGATAATGGTGTCTGCCACTTTTTGATCCATCTGTGGGGAGTTCCTCAAGTAGACTTCTTTGCCTCTTCTCTGAACAATCAACTTTCAAGGTTCTGTTCCAGGACAGGAAAGCCTGGAAGACAGATGCCTCTTCTTTTCCTTGGACATAAGTGTTCTTGTATGCTTTTCCACCCTTTCCACTAATATCCAGGGTACCGGTGAATATTCAGAAGGAATCCCTCAAGATCATTGTGATGACACTTTTCTGGCCCAGGCAACTGGGGTTCTCCTTTCTTTGAGAAATGGACAAGGACAATTGCCATAAGCTTCCTCACCAACTGGATCTGCTTATGCAAGAACAGGGGTGTTTGATGCACACCATTATCAATCATCTTCCTTTGACTACCTGGATGATAGGGCCTTAATTTCTTTTAGGTACCTGATTATGGAGGTCATGCATCAGTTATTAATGGAGGCAAGAAAGCCTTCTACTAGAAAATCACATATCAGCAAATGGAAAAGGGTTTCTACTTGATGCCACTACAGCAGCTAGTATTTTGCCTCGGAAGCACGTGGGTGACTCTGCTGTGGCCATAGCTGTTTCCTCAGATCACTTATCTTTTTCTTTGGATCCCTCTGGTGTAGTCCCTACAATCAGAATGGAGCAAAGGTTAGGCACATCCTCTGCTACTGTTGGAGTCCCCTTAGCAGGCAAGAGAGAGACACTGTTGTCAGTCTTGGGACCAGGAGCAGGAAAGGTGCCACTGCTTAACCAGAATGTTGTACCCATCCCTAGGGAAGTTGTTATTGGCAATATTGAGTCCATTTCTTCAGAAAATCTTAACAAAAAGAAGCAGAAAACTAAACATATGTCTTTTCCTGTGTCAGCTACTCTGGATAAAAGTAATTTATTAGTACTGGCTCAGGGTCTTTTGCAGGCTCCTGACCCTTCTCTTAAAGCTGTTTCTGGTAGGAAAATTTGGGATTCTTCTTTCCCCTGAAGAGTTTAAACAGATTGAACATTTTGGAGAATGTGAAGGGACAGATGCACATCTTTCTTTACAGATTTATGATTCAGATACTGAGGAGAGACTGGTATCTGATGCTCACTGTGAAGATTCTCTTTCTCTGAAACTGTTTCTAGGATGAACCATTTTTTTCAGTGGGAAAACTGTGAGGTTTCTCAATCTCTCGGGAAATATTTGTTACAACTGGAATTACCAAGATCTTTACCTGTTCCTCCAATCCCATCTGCTGTAGAGGATATTGTTGTCACAGCCTTAAATATCCCGACAGCCTGCTGTCCCCTAAAAATGCAGATAGATTGCATGAACCTCCTCAGTCTTTCATGTTTTTGTACACAAATCCTATACTTGACCCAGCAGTTATTGCTTTACTGAATCCAGCTGCTGCTAAAGATTTTGTTAATACTAAGCCCTGTCTTTCTGATAATTTTGAGAGAAAAAAATTGTATGCTTCTGCAACCTTAATTTTCAAAATTCCCAGTTGTCAAGCTCATATATTAAAGGTTTTCTTGGCTAATTCTTTGTCTGAGGAATGTTTTAGCTTCAGTTTCTTCTGAAGAGAAATATGCTTTGTGTCATTTGGTTTCTTCTACTTCTGAGAAATATGCTTTGTGTCATTTGGTTTCTTCTATTTCCCAAGTCATTACATATTGATTAAAATGTGCCTATGGCTCTGGAATACCACTTCCAAGGCTGCTGCCATTGAAACAGTTTTAAAGCGGTTTGCCTGTCTGTATTCTCAGAAACTCCCAGAAGATGTCAAGAATGAAATTTTGAATACTCCCTTGGACAGAGATCCAGTTTTTGGACCTTCTTCTGCAGAAGTTATCAAAAAGTGTGATGAGAGGGGAAAGCTGATCCAGGAGAAATCTCCCCGATTTTCAGCTCTCCTTCTCTGAATTTTCCAAAGAGTTTTTTATTTCCTCATTTAATGTTAGTAAAAAACAAAACTAAACAGGGCCCACAAAATGCTGGTAAACAAACATTTAAAAAGCTGTTGAAAAGAGGTTTCAAAAAGAAAGCTGGCACCCCCAGAACAAAGGACAGTCCAATAAGTCACAATGACTGTATGAGGGACTTTGTCATCGTCCCCCTCCAACCCCACCAGTCCCTTAAACCTTGTAAAAAGCCTGAATCTCCATTTCTCTCTCTGGCAAAATATTGTTTCAGACAAATAGTTCCTGAATGTGCTCCATTAAGACTACAGATGACAGTGGTCCTTTCCAGGGGTTTCCTCTTCATCCACCAGACCTCCATTCTTACGTCGCATATTATCTCAGAGTAACAGAAGCTGTTCCTCGTCGTCTGTTAATGAGAAGGATTTTATTCAAGAATGCTTCTGAGGCCAAAGAAAGAAGATTCTTGTTCACCAGTTCTAGACCTTTCCTTCCTGAACTAGTTTTGGATAATGCCCAAGTTAAAAATGATGTCACTTTACAACTTATTAGCACTTCTTCCTCATTTGAGCTCTTAGTGACCTATGCATACCATCACATGCCTACTCATCCAAATATCAGGACATTCTTAAAGTTTTATGTGTCTGAATCACATTATCAGTTCTCTGCTTTACCCCTTAGTCTATCCCCTGCTCCAAGAGTGTTTGTTTACAAAATGTCTAGCCCCTGTGATAGACCACCGCAGACTGCAAGTATCTACTTTTTCCTTTTTTAGATGACTTGCTTCTTTGCAGAGTTTTTTTCAAAGTGCCAAGAATCTCTTTGCAGTAAGGAATTTTTGTCTACAGACTGCCATTCAGAGAACATTCAGAAGTCTATTGACTCCTCCTCACAGAATTGTTTTTCTGGAATGGTTGTTGAACAACTCAGTAGTAAGAGCTTTTGTTCCACGGGAAAAATAGATGCATATTTAAATCTGTTTCTGGAGTTTTCCAGTCAGATTTCTGGCTCAGCAAGGCAATTCCAGAGGATTCTGGGTGTCTTAGCATCCAAGATTCTCATGATAACTTTTGCACGGCTCCACATAAGAACGACACAGTGCTATCTAAAATCTCTATTGTCCCAGCATCAACATCCATTGATTTTTCAAATTCCAGTCTTGGAATGTGTAAAAAGGGAGATCATGTGATAGAGTCATCCAATTTCTCAGAATCCATGTCTCCCATACTTCCTTCCTATTCCAGTAAAATCAGTCACAATAGATGCCTCAAACTTTGTTTGGGGAGCAGTATCGGTGGTCATAAATGTGCAGGGTCTTTGGAACAAAAAGACAGACCAAAACACATCATAAAAGAGATGCCATCTGTTATAAATGTTCTCAATTCTCTGAGTCCTATGTGATCCCAGGGAACTTCTTCAAGTGTGTATAGACAACACCACAATGATGTGGTACTTTAAACACAGTGGGAACTGAATCTTAACCCTGTGCAGATTAGCCATGCTAGCATAGGTATATAGCTTTACAACACTGTCTCTCTGTAGGCATCTTACATCCCAACTGAGCAAAATTGTGTGGCAGACATGTTGTGCAGAACTGGAACAGTCACTCACAGATAGAAATTGGGTCTTCTAAAATTTGATCCAACTGTGAAAACTCCTCAAACAGATCCTTTTGTTTCGTTTATAAATAACCAACTAGCAAACTTCTATTTCCAGAATCCATGCAGAAATTCCTGGAAAACAGATGTCTTATCTTTTCCTTGGACAGGAGTGCTTCTGTATGCCTTTTCACCAATTTCCATGGTATTTTTGAAGATTCAAGAGGACCCCCGAAGATCATTGTGGTGACTTCCTTCTCTATCATTCAACAGTGGTTCTCCCTTCTTTTGGAAATGGATAGGGGCAATTAAAACAAAGATTCCTCACAGACTGTACTTGCAAACAGATCATCAGGAGTGTTTAATACACCCCAACCCCAAACAACTGCAGTCAGTGATAGTGTTTTCATACCCTTTAGTCACCTGTTTTCTGAGGATGTGCAGATGGTATTAATAGAGTCAAGTAAACTTGCTACTAGAAAATCATATATTACCAGGTGGAAAAGGTTTTCTAGTTAGTGCCAACAAAAGAACTAGCCCCCATTCTGGGCTAATGTTTCTCTGGCTTTACAGTATTTTTGAGAGTTATTTTCCCATGGCCTGTCTTACTCCTTTATCAAGGTTAATTTATCTGTCATTTCAACATGGGTACCTATGGGACACCCCTCTTTCAATTGAGTCTCATGTGAAAATGGTTTTGAAAGCTCTTCTGCATAAGAAGCATTTCAGAAAACCAGTGGCTCTTCCTTGGGATCTTAACTTTGTTTTAGAAAAACTAACACTTGCTCCATTTGAACCAGCTGTTCAGGATGACTTGCGGTTTTTAACATGGAAGACAGCCTTACTCATCGTTCTGACTTCTGCAAGAAGAGTATCTGAGTTTCAAGCTTTTATGGTGAGTCAACCTTCTGATTTTCAATAAAGATGGGACTTTTTTGAGAACTAATTCTTCTTTTATGCCTAAAGTGATATCTGGGTTTACCTTAAGCCAATCTATCCATCTCGCTGTCTTCTTTCCAGAACCTAGAAATGAGGGAGTAAGGCCATTTTCATACCTTGAATGTCACCAGACAAGTCAGGTAATATCTTGACAGAGGAAGGTTTTTCAGATCTTTACATAATTTTGTTCATTTCTTGTGAAGTTAAGAAGGGACAAACCTGTATCAAAGCAGTCTATTTCCAAGTGATTATCTCAGGCTGTTATCTTTTGATCTGAAGTAGTTAACCTCATTTTATCTGCAACCTGTGGGTATTTGGATCCATATCGGATCCGAGCCGGCAACTTTACAAGCATCTGCTCCAAGCTCCACCCCCTTACCCATAACCCATCACCATCTCCTGCCTTCCCTCAGATCTCGTTTGCCGCTTCGTGCATCAGCATCATGGTCTCTGTAGCTCTGAGCCTTAGGGTTGTCTTAAGTGCTTTTGGGATATTTTTCTTTCTTGTGTGAATGAGAAAGTTTCAAAAAAAAGTTTTAGTTTGTGAGGTAGTTATTGTGTAGGCCTCCTTTCCCTTCCATATAGGTGTGCGTGGTCAGTAGTGTGTTGGAGTTTGGTAGGTGTGGCTGTGTGTGTGAAAATGTTGGATCAGCCGAAACCTACTTTCAAAAAATGCACAGTGTGTGGCCATAAGCTTTCACCAGAGGATGGTCACACTTTGTGTGTTTGCCAGGGCATAGCCCATTTATCTGCCCAGTGCAGTGTGTGTGCTGGATTCTGTCTGAGGGCCCTGAAGGATAAGAAGGCCAAACTGGTGGCTAAAGGCCTGCTCCCTGCTTCCACGTTGGACTCTTCAGCCCCGGCTTCTGCAACTCCTGCACAACCCCCCCCCCCAAGCTGAGACTCGCCCTCCCGCTAGACCTGCTGAAGGGGATGTGAAAGGGAAAGACAAAACAAAAGATACAGACAGCAGAGACGGAGAGAAGAAAGGAGATAGGCCTCATAAACAGTCTTTAGATTGGGAGTCCTTCCCTAGCCTGCCTTCCAAGGTATTGAGACCTGTGACTCCTCGGCTCCACTCCCCCCCAGATTCTCCCCGGAGCTGAGGCCTTTCTCCAGATCCTCCCAGCGAACAGCCAGATCTGAGTCGGTCGCTTTCTCGCGCTCAACTCGAAGTCTGTCTGAAATGGATATGGACAGGATGATGAGGACATTTATTCGGACCCAAATCCAGATGAGACTATTACCAGGCCCCTCTCCCTCTGGAAGGGGGACCTCCATGCCCTTCTTTTATCTGATTTCTCCTTCCCAGATCCAGCCTACGGTTTTGGGGTTTATGTATCCAAGGATCTTCAGAGCTGAGGATTCGGTGCCGATGGTTCCTCCAACCTCGACTCCGGCGATTACCTTGTGTTTCTCGGATCCGACCAGTTTGGATCTGCGCAGCTCTCGGGGCCGAGGATGGGGAGTCGGACCCGAGGGGATGGAGGTGTCTTCGGCTCCAACTTTGTTGGATCCGAGCCGTTCCTTCAGAGCTCTGGCTACCCTAGCCTCAGCCCTGATCCTCACGGCGGACCCAGGGAGAGCTTCCTCTTTGTTGGGTGCTAAGGAGGTGCGCTCTCCATCGGCATTTGACATGGTAGAGAGGGTTCTCTCCCAAGGATCGAGACCCCAGCTTATTTCCTTGGATTCCACCCAGACTCCCTCAGATTCGGTTACGACTCCCTTTAGCTTGTTTCAGGGGCAGCCCATGCTAGAGGAGCCCCAGACAGTTCCCCTGGAGGAACCCCCTGTGGCTCACAAGCCCTCTTCAGAGAGTCCTACTGAAGAGGGTCCTCGTAAGCACACGTGCAAAAGGAGGCACCTGGAATCCCCTGAGTCCTTGACAGAAGACAATGATGTAGATGAAGGATGTTCCCCCAGGTCACCTCTCGGGGATGTCTCCCTTGGAGACATCATGGAGATCCTCCACCAGAGGGGAGGTTGGTCAGCCCCAAAACCTCCTACGGATGAATCAGTGTTCCTGGAGGTTTTTGACACAGGCCCATCTATGTCCTGGGTGTCCCTGCTGGTGGATCCCTTGGTGAATCTTATCACCACACGGGCATGGAAGGAGCCTGACACCATAGAGCCGATACCTAAACATCTGGACAAGATTTTTTCTCCACCCTTGGACAGACAGGCATGGTATAAGGGATCCCCTGTGGACGCTATGATGGTCGCAGCAGCCACCAAGAGGGAACTGGCTCTGGAAAGTTCCTCGGTCCACCCTCTGGACAAGGAGTCCAGGATGGTGGATAGATTTGGGAAGTGAGTATATTCTTCAGTGACGTTTTCCATCAGAGCGCTGAACTACTTGGCACACGTTATACGACTGCAGCAAGACCTAGTCACGGAGTTAGCTGAGTTGCCCTCTGAGTCTTTGTCGCAGGAGGATGTCGACTCTGAAGTCAGTGCCAAACATGTCCATGCGTCTCCTTTCTCATGCTATGGAAGGAGCAGCTAGGGTGGCTGGGACTGGCGTAGCTATGAGGTGACATACTTGGCTCAGACTGTGTCAGTTTGCGGACACCTTCAAGGCGTCTTTTATGAATGCTCCCTTCAATGGTTCTTCTCTTTTTTGGGAAAACCGTATGTGACACCCTTGTCCAGAGTGAAAAAGACGGGAAGACCTCGTCTGCCATCGGAATACGCTTCTCTAGTCCTCAAAGATCCTTTTCCAGGAATCAGAGAGGGCAAAAAAAGGTGTGGTTCTGGAAATCACAGTTTTCCTGGGACTCTCAGGACAACTCGTCCCCTAGAGGCAGAGGGGGACATGACAGACGCCTTCCCAGAGGCAGAGGAGGGTCCGTGGAACTTTGGGTCTAGGGAGCCCTTCTCGGACAGCCCCGCGCAGCAGCCCTGAGGGGTTGCCTGACTGTCCTACTCTGGAGGCAGTCAGGGGAAGATTATCATTGCACCCAATGACGTGGGAGTCCATAACTGCAGATCATTGGGTGCTTCAAATAACATCCTGAGGTTACACCATCCCATTTGTTGCCTCTCTGATCCAACCAAAGCGCCTCCCAGATATCCCACCCACTTAAAGGGAGACGGCAGTGCTAGAGGTTTCCAAGCTGATTCACAAATAAGCCATCAAACTGGTCCCCCCTCCCCCACAATCAGTCCGGGTCAGACATTTACTCCAGGTTCTTTTTAGTGCCAAAAAAGATGGGGGACCTCATACCCATTTTGGACCTGTCAACCTTAAACCTGGCTGTCGCCAAACAAAAATTCCGGATGGTCACCCTGCAGTCCATTCTACCTTATCTTCGAGAATGTGACTGGATGTGCTCGATAGACCTACAGGATGCTTACTACCATATCAGGATTCACAGAAGCTCCAGGAGATTCCTTCGCTTCTGGCTGGGAGCCAGTCATTTCCAGTTCAGAGCCCTACCCTTCGGTCACACCACAGCCCCCAGGGTGTTTACCAAGGTAATGGCAGTCGTAACGGCTCACCTGAGGCTTCAGGGGATTCAGGTATTTCCTTACCTAGATGACTGGCTCCTCGCTGCTTCCACCAAGCATCGTCTTTGCCAAGCCAGAGACTCCTTCCTCCATCTTGCAGACCTGCTAGGGATTACTATCAATGTTTCCAAGTCCCTCTTGGACCTAGTACAGATCTTGGACGTTATCGGGGCATGGCTGGACACCCTTCGACTGAAAGTCTTTTCAACTCCAGACAGGGTCCAGAGTCTACGCGCTCATGTATCAGTAATTCTTGGCCCCAGGTTACCAAAGGCGGGCGACACTCTGAGCCCCGGGCTCTATGGCTGCAGCAATCTCTATCCTCCCCTGTGCGCATCTTCACATGCGTGTTCTTCAATGGACTCTCACCGTACAGTGGTCTTGGCTAGATCTCCTCATGGAATATCCAATTCAAATCAGCAAAGTCTGCAGGGCGTCACTTCTCTGGTGGCTCCAATCCCCGAAGATCGCAGCGGAACGCCCATTTGTTTCACCCACAGCCCAAGCCACAGTGACCATGGACGTCTCCCAGCTCGGGTGGGGGGGGGGGCATTATCTGGGGAGGATGGTCCAAGGCACGTGATCCCAGATCGAGACCAGATTGCACATCAATGTTCTGGAGATGAGAGCAGTGCTTTTAGCATTGCAAGCCTTCCACACTGTTCTTCCTCTGGGGGACTATTACAATTCAGTCAGACAACATGTCCGTTGTCTAGTACATCAACAAACAGGAAGGAACCAGGTCTTACCCTTTGTGTTGCGAGGCCATGAGAGTGTGGGAGTGGGCGATCTCCACCAGTCGGTTTCTGATTGCAACGCACATCCCGGGACACTCCAACATTTTAGTGGACAGATTGAGTTGGGCTATTCTAATGCCATATGAGTGGTCTCTGAAACAGTCAATAGCGGAGGAGATATTCCATGCGTGGGGACAGCCTTGCTGCGATATCTTCGCATCTCCTTCCAATGCGAAGTGCAACAAGTTCTTCACTCTGATTCCCTCACCAGGGTATCCCCCCAGAGACGCTCTAGTCCATGCTTGGCCTCCCATGTTACTGTATGCTTATCCCCCGTTACCACTCATTCCGAAGTTTCTTCAGAAAGCTTGCCGACTGGGGTGCAACGTGATCCTCATTGCCCCATTCTGGCCTCGTCAAGTGTGGTTCCCTTCCTCTGGTCTCATGTTCTAGCTCCTCCTTGGATTCTGGATCTCTGCCCAGATCTCATTTCTCATCCCTCGGGCACCTGTCTGCCCAACCTGGACAGCCTCAAGCCGACAGCTTGGTTGCTCCAGTTCCCTTGATTGCCAGGAATCCCGGTCTTTCATCTTCAGCGAAAAGTATTCTGGTGGTGTCTCATAAGGCTTCCACTAGGAAGATTTACTGCAGTAAATGGAAACGATTCATTATTTGGGCTTCTCGGAGAAACCTGGATCCTTTTACAGCTCCTGTCTCTGCAGTGTTTGATTTCTTAGCCAGCATTTTTCAGCAAGGGGCTAGTTCCTCCACGGTGAAAGTGCAACTGGCAGCTATTTCGAATTTCCACGTTGGCAAAAATATGAACGCCCTGACCTCTTCTAGGCTGTGTAAGGCTTTTCTTAAAATCATCTTTCTTTTGTGTCCTCCAATTAAGGACTCTGTTCCTCCTTGGGACCTTACCTTTGTTCTCCAGGCTTTAGTTGCTCCCCCCCCTTTGAACCTGCAGCATCAGTAGATTTGATGTTCTTATCCTGGAAGACAGCCTTCCTAGTGGCCATTACGTCGGCTAGAAGGGTTTCTGAACTTCAGGCTTTGTCTGCCTTGTCCCTTTACTTGATCTTCCATAAGGACAGGGTTTCTCTCCATTCAAACCCTTCTTTCTTACTAAAAGTGGCTTCTGAATCGAACATTATTCAAACAATTAACCTGCCTGTTTCCTTTCCAAATTTTCAGAACAAGGGTGAATATAAACTGCATTTGCTAGATGTTCACAGACAACTTTATTTTTATTTACACAGAACAAAGCCCTTCTGTAAGTCTGACCAGTTATGTGTGTCCTTTTCCAGGCCCTTTTTGGGTAAAGCCATCTCCAAGGTTTCCTTAGCTAGATGGATTACACTATATATTTTGCAAATTTACAAAAACAAAGGTTTGTCTCCACCTGGTCCTGTTAAAGCTCATTCTGCCAGATCTATGGCGACTTCTGCTGCCTTTTGGTCTAGGGTCTCATTGGATGACATTTGTGCAGCAACAACTTGGGCAAAGTCACATACCTTCATTTCTCGTTATAAGTTGGATTTGATCTCCAGAGGGAGAGCATCCTTCGGCTCTGCGGTGCTCAAGAATAGCCTTCCATGAGTGCCTCCCAGGAGTTTGAGTAGCTGGGACTGTTCCACAGATTGCAGATAAAATGAAGTTAACTACTTCAGATAAAGAAGTTATGTACTCACCATAACGGTCCGAGTAGTTATACTTCATTTTTCTGCAACCTTCCCACTCTCCTTCCCCCAAACCTTCTCATGAGATTTTCATGTATGGTTTATGCTAAGTTGAGTTGCTGATTGGGTTGAGTTGTGGCAAACTCGATCTGAGGGAAGGCAGGAGATGGTGATGGGTTATTGTTAACGGGGAGGAGCTTGGAGCTCGGAGCAGATGCTTGTAAAGTTGCCGGCTTGGATCCGATATGGATCCGAATACCCACAGGTTGCAGAAAAATTAAGTATAATTACTCAGATGGAACGTTATGGTGAGTACATAACTTCTTTTTTTTTCTACCACAATAAAACTGTTAGACAGGATCAAGACCCAGGGGCTTGGCTTCATGTGTGGCTTTTTGGAAAGGTTTGGGTTCTAGAAGCAGTAACTTAGTCCTCTGTGCACACTTCTACAAAGTATTATAAACTGAAAGTATAAACTAGATTCTTTCTCCAGGTCTAGGACAGGCTTTGCTTAAGACCATTCTCCAGTGGCTCTTGGACCCTTTTACCTTCATTTTTTCTAAGTGTATAGTAATCTCCCCATATAGCCAAGGCTACTGCAGCAATGATCCTAATGATGAACATATTACAGTTGTGCAAGTAAGCTTATAACAGTAGATGTTTTAAAGGTCACTGCTGCAGTACCCGCTCCCTCCATTCCCCTAATTTTTTGTTGGATTCTTGTGAGGGTGTGGACATTTATTTTTTCTATGCCTAGCATTGTCCTCTCGGGGCTTAATCTCCCTTTCTCTGTTGTCATGAAAGCTCTGAAGGGCTTAGCACCCACACCTGACTTAGTCACCTTAGCTCAAGCTGACTAACTTCTGGAAGGTGCCCTGAAACATTGAAGCTAGTTGGCCATTATATCCTGTGCTGGATATAACCCATATAGCTTGGGCTATTGCCGCAGTGATCATTTGAATGTCTACTGTTATGGCAAGTTTGCTTACAGAACTGTACTTTTTCAGTTAATTCAGAAATTAGGAAAATCTGTTGATAAGTAAATGACTATGATTTTCAAGCTACATGCCAGACAAGATATAAAAAAAAAAAAAATGAGAAAATGGAAAGGAATGTCATTAACAAACATGTTTTGGTAAATAAAATAGCCATATTACATACAAAACACACAACAGGATAATAACAGTATCAACTGATTAATATTATTGTGGCATGAGCTGAAGTGAAAAGTTGAAACAAATATGTTTTTTTCAGAAATGTTTTCATTAAAAAACAGGCTTACATGTACAAGATACAGAACATGGTAACACCTGGAGCCGTTTGGTAAAATGGTTAAGGTATAAGCTGAATTTTTATTTACAGGTTCATAGGTTTTTACTAGGCTAATGACCACCATGATTTTTGTATGCTTAGCTGTGCAATACATCCCAGTTTTGTCCCTGAATATCCTGGGTGTCAATTTGGTCGGATATGTTAGTAAGTAGGTGGTGAGGGTTTTGTGACAGGGGGTACATTAGTGCAGGATTATTTCACTTATTGTCAACCTTTGTCCATCGGATACATGGGGACTAGACCAGGAGTGAATTTGCAATTCCCCATTCTATAATTAGTATATGGTTCATAGGTGAATATTAGGCTAGCTGCCTTGAAGGGCCGTTATAAGCTGTACAATAACCCTAGATAAGAATTAAACCCTGCACCTCATGTGTATGAAGTTAAGACCTTAACCGTTATACCAAACCCAGTTGTAAGCATACATGTGCTACACTCACTTCCTAGTCCACAATTTAGGATATGTTATACAGCCAGAGCTGGGCTTAGAACCCAGGTCTGTGGGACGGTTCACAGTATTTTAATATACACTACACCAGCACTTCAGCAACTGATCTTTTTTTCTGTCAAAGCCCAGGTCACTTAGTAACACATCCAAGATTACATAAGAGTTGGATATTTGCAATGTTTACACTGACATAGTATCTAAAACTTATGGAAATTAAGGTACCTAGACAAATCTGGGCAATAAACTCATGCAAATTTCAGTAAATGCATGCAGTAAAAGTCAGTATTAGCTCTCTTTTCCAAAATGACATTTGTAACTGTGGGAGAGAAATTCAGTGTTTATCATACTGAGCACTGCTGCAGTAGCCTTAGCTATATGTTATAGCCTGTCAGGATATAACAGTCAGCCTGTTTCTAAAGCTTCAGGGCACCTTCCATGTGCCCAAACTGTCAAAGCAGCTCAAGCTGAACTGAATAAAAGAAAACTTTGGGAGTAAAGCCCTTCAGAGCTTTACTGCCACTGAAGAGCACTCTCCTCTGAGGCTTTCAAGGATTGATTATCAACTTGTGCTTTATTTTGTGGGGCAGATAAGTTCCCTTTGAGGAAAACAAAATTCTATTTCTTTAATTTTGTTGATCTTTTAGTACTTTACTTTACAGGAAATTTATTTTAAAGCTAGAAGTGTTGTGTTTTAATGGGACCGTCTCAAGACTGTAAGTACTTTTAAACAGAGCACCCATTTTTTTCTGTCAGTTTAAAAGTGGTATAACGTATCTGAAAACATTTTTTTCTGTGGAGAATTGCTTATTTTACTTTTGTGGGTCTGGCATAGTGTTTTAAAGTGCATTTACTGTGTTTTTCTGTCAAAAAAGTAACTTTTGTAAAGTGGACGTGTTTACCGATAATTCTTTCTTGTCTTCCCCAGGAAAAGAGGCACTGTGTTTGGCTTGATCATGAAATAGACTTAGTCCCATGGCCAGTTCTTCTGTCACAAAAAGAAAAAATGAGGCAACAGCCTTTGCTCCTCACAGCAGGCTAGCAATTTGCCTCATCCGCAGGTGGGTAACTCTGCTGTGGCCATTTGCTGTACCTCAGACCACTCCTCTTTTACCCCATATCCTTCTCTCTGGTGTACCACCTGCAGCCACTATGGATTAGGGGTTAGTCACTTCCTCTGCGACTGTTGGGTTCCCATTGCAGGCAGAGGAGAGTCACTGTTGTCAGTCCTGGGAGAGGGAACCAAGAAGGTTTCCTTGTTGTTTCAGAATACTATGTCCATCCCTGGAGAAGCTACTGCTGCTGCTATTAACACAATTTCCCCCAGTTTTCCTGTCAAAAAGAAACCAAAAACCAAGCATGTATCTACTCCTCTTCAGTTTTCTTTTGATAAAAGTAGTTTACTGAGTCCGGCTCAAGGTTTAATTCGGGCTATTGAGTCTTCTTGTAAAGTAGTTTCTGGTAAAAAAAAAAAAAAAAAAAAAAGAGGGATTCCTGTTCTCCTGAAAAGATTCAAGATTCTGAATCTGAACAGGAAGACGCAAGGATGGTTACAGTTTTTTTTTTCCTCTGATTTCTGATTCGGACTCAGAGGAGAGCTCAGTTTCTGATTATTCCCTATGGGAGTTTCTCGTTCTCTGAGTTTATTACTAGAATATGCCAGATGTTTCAGTGGGTGAAAAGTTACAGAGATATGTTCCAGAACCTACACCCATTACTCCTGTTCTGTCTGCTTTAAATGTGTGTTACTGCCTGCAATTTTCCTGATTGAGAAAAAGCGTTTATTTCTTCAGCTTTGATTTTCAGAATTTTGAATCGTCAGACTCCTATGTTA
Source organism: Protopterus annectens (assembly GCF_019279795.1). NCBI lineage: Eukaryota > Metazoa > Chordata > Ceratodontiformes > Protopteridae > Protopterus > Protopterus annectens. Next base: position 829,559,069 of record NC_056731.1, read on the forward strand.
ATTTGTCTGACAAATTGTGAAAGTATGCGGAATGTTTTATCTGCATTTCTTTCTTATGAGGAAAAATCCTTAAATAAATTGTTGTGGAAATGATCAGCAAAAACATAGGCAACCTTCAGATACTGGAACCAAGCCAGTTTGGCTTTGTCAAGGGAAGGTCATGCCTACTAAACCTGGTGGACTTCATTGAGAAAGTCTCCAAGGCAATGGGTGAGGGGAAAATGGTGCATGCTGCCACACTGAACCTGACTAAGGCATTCAATACAGTATTCTACTCTGACGTAGTTGACCGAACTGGGCATAAACCCCCTACATAACACACTGGATTGCCATTTGGCTTGCAGACAGAGTCTGGTCACTTGCTGGGTACCTTAGAGTAGCATGCTAGGGTCACTGCTATTTGGCATCTACTTCTTGGAGGTGAAGGCTAATTTTGAGGACCTTTGGCTGACCAAGTTCACCGATGACTACAAATTGGGAGCTGCTATAGATTTCCCCCATGACACAGACATCTTGCAAGAGGGCCTAACACAGACAAATGATTGGTGCCAAAGTCACAGACTAAAACTCAATGCCAAAAAATACATTATCGTGACTTTTGGGAAAATTGCCACCGTAGTTAATTACTCCATCAGTAAGACACATGTAAGAGTTGGCCCAGTAGTCAGGGATCTGGGAACATATGTAGACAGTAATCTGGCCTTGGTCCAACATGTGGCCATGGTGGTGAGAAAACCATTCTGTGTTGCCTCATCCACGTCTAAAGGAAGTCATAGTGCCATTTCATTCAGCCCTTATCAGACCCATCATTGAGGGCATTGTTCCTTTCAACATGTACCTGACCCAAACATATGCAAAAACTGGGATGCCCACAAAGGTTCCTTACCAGGAGAATCCAGGGTATAAACACATTGTCCTATACAGATCACCTTAAAGCCGTATCTTTATACTGTGTCTCCTACATGTTACTGTGAGGCGATCTATGCCTGGCATACAAGGCATCCTCGGATCCAGCTTTGATGGACCTTTTGCACATCCACAAAATGAAAAGCATCAGAACTACTCGATCAAAGGATTTACATTTTGCTTGTGATATAAATAAGATGTGTTGACAAGACCTATCCCTCTCAGAGGATCTCTTTGCTCTAGAACAGCCTTCCAATCTATGTGAAGCAGAGTACATCCCTAGCCCTATTTAAGGGTAACCTTGACCAATTGATGAGAAATCAGAAGTTCACCCTCGGTCTGGTTCTCATGTCTGTAATGGACAGAGGCAGACAGTAATGCCTGAACTAAAACTAACATACACCACACTACATAACCTCTATAATCTTCCTAACTAACATATCCCCTGCTAATAAATGCCCATGATAATTAGAAATGCAGTTGTGTTGGATCGTACGGCTAGAGTTATAAAGGCCCTGGTTGTCATTAGTTTAGTATATATGTATGAACTTATGAACTAAGTTTCTTCTATTGCACAAATTACTTCTCATGGTTTATATTGTGTGTATGACCCTGAGACTTCTTCCATGGCTATGGGTACTGGTACTCTGTTGAGGAGGTATGTATGTCTGCATTCTCAGAACATTCCAGATGATGATAAACATCAGATTTTAAATTCTTCCTTAGAGATTTATTATTTGCTCCTCTGCTACAGAGGTGATCAAAAAGTGTAATGAAAGGGGATAGCTGATCCAGGGAATCTCTAAAATTTTCAGCCCTCCTTTCCCAAGTTTTTCAAGCGATTTTATGCTTCCTTATCCAATAAACATTCTCAACAAAATACAGGTAAACAGACATTTAAGAAGTAATGGCAAGAGGGTTCAAATAGAGGTCTTGACATTGCAAAACCAAGGAAAATGCCAACATGTCTGAATCACTATCCAAGTGAGTTTCTGAACTCCTCCCTCCCTGGCCTTTTTTTACAGAAAGTCTGAATCTGCATTTTTTTTCTTTGTGAACAGATAGATCTGAAGTTGTCTCTTCATTCGCTCTTCAACCTGTGGGACAGGGATCCGGGACAAATCCTACTCTGCCGCATTTCTCCAATGTCTGATCCGAGCTCCAAGCTCCTCCCCTACCCATAATGCCCCTGTCTCATTCCTCACTCAGATCTTGTTTGCCATGCTCGTGTAAACATCTTGATCCGCAGCTCTAGACTGTTTTGGGTAAGTGTGTTTTACTTAGCGATTTAGAGTCTCCTATCTAAAAATCTATCTTTCTATTTTTTCCGATCATCTCCCCTCCTCCCTTTTCATGTTTCGCATTGGTTTAAAAAGAAAAAAAAATCTTTCCTTGCTCTCGCTGTTCTATCTAGTAGTGTGTGTGCAAATGTGTGTTTATGTTTGGGACTCTCTCTTTTGGTAAGATGTCAGAGACACCCAAACCTGGCTTCCGTAAGTGCACAGAGTTTGCCCATAAGCTTTCCTTAGCTGATGGCCACACGCTGCATGATATTTGTCTAGGAGTTGCCCATCTTGATTCTTCCTGCTCAATCTGCTTGGGGTTCAATCCCTGCGCATTGATCGAAAAGAGGAATAAACTTATTCTGAAAGGTCTTCTCCCTCCTCCTACTATGGGGGCTCAGGCCACCCCTTCTACTTCTACCCCAGCTACTACTTTTGTCTCCACTCCTGCCTCTGGGACTCAACCTCCCGCTAAGAGGACCGGGCACAGCAACAAGCACAAGCATAGGGATAGGCCGAGGAAACGGTCCCCCGACCACTCTTCCTCAGCTGAGCCACCAGCCAAGATCCTCTTGGCTCCTAGTGTTGGGTCCCCTTGGCTCCATTCCCCCTGCTTTCCCCCCGGAGACGGGGGTGCCCCAGAGCCATTCACTGGCATCAATGTCACCTCACCACCTCTCCAGGTCCACCCGCAGCCTTTCCGAAGCCAAGGTGGACAGCATGATGCCGTGATTCATCCACATCCAAATACAGATGAGAGTCTTGCCTGCCCCCTCTCCCTCCAGAGCAAGTATGCAGTCCACCTTCATCCTGATCACTCCTCCTCAAGTCCGATCCACAGTTTCGGAGTCCTTGGATTTGAGGACCCTCTACATCGAGGGGTCCGCGCCGACGGTACCTGGTATCTCAACGCCAGCTGTTACCTTGAGCAGGTCAGATCCAATGAGCTCGGAGCCATCCAGCTGTCAGAGTCATAGCCTCGGCACTGGATCCGAGGGGGTGGTTTCATCTCCGAGTTTTTCGGGGCAGAGCCTTCCAGAGTCTCAGCTCTGGCTCCCCCATTGGTCCAGAAGATAAGGGACCCAATTGGAATCTGCCCTGCTTCCCTCTGTTTCTGGCCCGGAGTCCACCATCCTGGCTCCTCAGAGCCAGCCTGCTGACTCTGTGCCCCAGGGAGATTCCCCTTGGGAACATATTGATGTTTTTGAGTCCTCCCTAGAGACCCACCCTGAGGAGGTTCCTCAAAAACGTACATGCAAAAGGAGGCACTTAGACTCCCTACCAGAGTCCCTCATGGAGGACACCTATTTGGAAGAAGGGGAGGGTTCTTCCTGAGGGCGTCTCATTTGGAGACATTATGGAGATTCTGCGACAGCGTGGGGGGGGGGGCCTGTCCAAAAACCCAACCCTGACAAATCGGTGTTTCTGGAGGCGTTTGGCACAGAACACTCTACTTCCTAGGGGTCCCCTCCCACACATCCTCTGGTGGATCTGGTGACATCTCTGGTGTGGAAGGAGCCCGACACAGTGGAGCCAATCCCCAAGCGCCCTGATAAGGTCCTTAGCGCTCCCACCGACAGACCCCACTGGACAAAGAGTCACACCGTCGATGCTATGGTGGTAGCAGTGTCCACCGTGAAGGAGCTCGCACAGGAGAGCTCCACACTTCACCCACCAGACCGAGAGTCTAAGACCTTGGACTGTTTTGGGAAGCAGACCTACGCTTCAGCCTATGTGCGCTGAACTATTTGGTACACATTATTAGGCTTCAGCGAGACCTAATGAAGGAGGTCGCTCAGTCTACCTCAGGGTCCATGTCTGTGGAGGGTAAGAAGGTTTTCTTCTCTCGAATGGCCACCCTCACCTCATTGCCAGCACTTCTATGTGGCTTCTCTCTCATGCTACTGAGGGTGCTGCTAGAGCTGCCGGATCAGGCATTGCCATCAGGTGTCACGCCTGGCTCCGACTTTGTTCCTTCTCGGATCCCTTCAAGGTGTCATTTACAAATGCCTCGTACAATGGTTCCACACTCTTTGAGAAAATGGTACGTGATACACTGATCCAGAGTGAGAAGGGCAGGAAGACTCTGTCTGTCATCGGAATCTACTTCTCAACCTCTCAACTGTCCTTCTCCAGGAATCAGCAGGGGTGAAGAAGATGTGGTTGTGGAAGTCTCAGGGTTATTCCCAGGACGCTCGGTATTCACCTTCCCCCAGAGGCAGAGGGGCATTCGACAGACACCGCCTTTGCGGCAGAGGGGGTCCGAGGAACCAAGGGCCTCGACATTCGTTCTAGGACAGATCCATGCAGCAGCCCTGAAGGGTTGCTAATCTTCAGCATATATGGTCATTTAATAATTCTAACAAAAATCAAAAGTCGACAAAGCAGCTGGACAAAAAATAAATCAAAAGAAACTGCTCAAGGCTGGAAAATACGAAACCACAGACTAGCGTCACTTCCACTTTATTCAGCGCTTTCGTAAAAAACTTCTTCAGAACCAAAAGAAATGTTACATCAAACATTCATTTAAATTCTGCACACAATTAAAATCAATTGCATAGTGTAAAATCGTAATTAAAGAGCCCTTTACAAAAAACAAATTCTTCATTCATCATTATGCACTATAGAATGGGCATAATTGAATACATTACAATAACAAACATTATAAAACGTATGCTTCACGATCTTTTAAGAAACATTTAATATTGATGGCCTCATTTAACCCAGGAAAATGATCCGCCTGTAATTTAATTTGCCATCTAGTTTCTCTTTGAGCCAAAAAATTCCTGTAATCAGGTTCACAGTGTTCCAGGATAGAAAACAAATTTTTTTTAAAACCAATACATTCAACACTATGTCTATGAAATATTTGGTTTTTGTCCTTTTTTCTAATATTATACATATGCTCCTTCATTCTAACATTTAATTTTCTAGTAGTCATACCAATATAAAATGATGAGCATTTGTCACACACTGCAATATAAACAGCTCCTTTTGTTTTACAACAGAAATTACCAGGGACCCCTATAGTGTTAGGTATGTGAGGAAGTTGAATATAAGGACCTTCTAAAATAAACCCACAAACAGAACAATCATGACATTTGTGCATACCCCTATTAATGTGCCCGTTCTTAATGCTACATGTGCTTCTATCTCTCCCCTTTTCAAATGCTCCTTTCAAATTATGTTCATTCGTATAAACAAACTTTGGTTTCCCCTTAATAGCTGCCATTAAATCAGCATTTCCTTTGAGGATCTTCCGGTTATTGTTTATAATATTACGTATGCTTATATTGTCAACACTCGTGTTCATACTGAAACATAAAATTTCAGTATACTTTCCAGTTTCCTTAACTTGGGGTGTTAGTCTATTTTTCAGAATGGGTGGATACAAAGTTGCATGTTGCTTAGAAATGTCATTAGCTGCTTCCCTTAAACTCTCACTGTACCCCCTCTCCAAAAACAATTGTATGATGAATTCAAGCTCATTAATAAATGTCTCATCAACACTCGTCATCCTGCTAGCTCGTATAAATTGGCTTTTGGGTATGTTATTCAGCATGAATTTCGGATGTTGACTGGTTGCATGTAAATAATTATTCTTAAAGGTTTCTTTACGAAAATTACTACTAGTAAATTTTTTTCCCAATGCATCCCATGTCAGAGTTGCATCCAAAAAATTAATGGAATTCCCATAACATCCCACAACAAACTTCAAAAAGTCAGAAACCTCATTCAACTTGTTACAGAATAACTGCATTTCTCGAACCCCTCCATATAAAATAAAAATTAAATCATCTATAAGTCTTTTATAATAATCTTGAATTCAGTTTTCAGAGAGTCCAAGATGGTATGTTCCCACCACCCCATAACTAAGTTGGCAAACACTGGGGCTGCTGGGGACCCTATCGCAACTCCTTGAACTTGCTTGTAAAATCTATGATTAAAAGTAAAAAAATTATTTTCTAAAATCTCTTCCATAGAATCACAATAAAAACTGACTTCTCTGTTAATTATATTGCTGTAAAATGCTCTCATTGCTTCTATCCCTTTGTTATGGGGTATAGACGTGTACAAAGACACTACATCTAGAGTGAACATAATGTGCTGTGTCGGACTGAATAAATGAGCTTCATTCACAAACCGAATACTATCTAAAAAGTCCCAAGAGTCCATCAAATATGACTTCATTTTGCAAACAATAGGACTAAGCATTGCATCAATCATTTTTGGCATACCCGCTGTGACATAATTCGGGGCAGAATTAATAGGTCTGAAGGGGGGGTCTGTTAGGCTTTTGTGACTCTTAGGGATAGCAGCAACTCAGATGGAACGTTAGGGTGAGTACATAAATTTTTTTTTTTCAGACAAATTGATTCTGAAAATAATTCATCAAGGTTACATATGGCAATGGGAGGAAATTCCTCTTTTCCAAGGGGTCATTCCTAATCCTCCAGATAATACTCTTTTCTTTCCACAGGTTTTCATCACATGCTGTCCCAAGGTGTGATAGAACTAGTTCTTCCTAACCATTTGGAAAATTGTGTTTATTCAAGGATGTTCCTAGTGCCACAGAAAGAAAATACTTGGAGATAAGTTCTGGATCTTTGTTTCCTTCCAAAACCTGTTTGTAGTGCCCAAACTCAAAATGCTGTCACTTTACAACCTGTTACCTGTACTTCCTCTTTCATGTTTCCTGGCAACGCTTGAAAGGTTCTTATCACATCCCTATTCATCCACACCTTAGACATTTTTTAAGGTTTGTGTGCCTGGATCACATTATCAGCTTTCTGCCTTACCCTTTGAACTATCCACTGCACCAAGAATGTTCGCAAAGTGACTAGCTCCATTGTAGCTCATTGCAGGCTACAGGATATCCACATTTTTCCATATTTAGATGACTTGCTTATCTTTGCAAAGTATTTTTCAAAGTGCCAGGAATTTCTTTGTTGGGTGAGAGATCTCTTACAGAAGCTGGGATTCCAAGAGAACATTCAAAAGCCTTTATTGACTCCTTCACATAAGATTGTGTTCCTGGGATGTCAGCTAGGCATAGGTAGGTACTAGGCTATCGGCCCAAGGGCCTATGTAAGCCTAGCCAACAAGGTTCCCTGGCTTACGCCACCCAAGAAAGTTATTTTCCTGTGCCACTGTCGAGCTGAGACACAGAAGTGATCCCCAGGGTGTATTTCCCATCCACTCATCAAGATTTTTCTTGAGTGCTAATGAAGAACTTTGATTGACATAGATGGGTAGCCTGTTCTAGAGTATGGGAAGTCTCTGGGACAGGAATCTATCCCTCCAGCATGTCCTGTTTATTGTGGTGACAAGGTTTAGGTCCCTAGAGCGTGTAGCTCGGAGGGATTGTGATTTCTTTAGGTCTAGCATGTCCAGCAGCTGTGGGTTTGACATAGCTTTATATGTTAGGCAGAGATCACCTCGGAGTAGGTGATATGCTACAGAGTAAAGCTGGAGTTTTTTGAGACTGTCAGTGTAGGGCATTTGTTTGAGGCCAGTAGTCCTCTTTGTGAGGTACTTCTGTGGCCTTTCCAGCTGCTGCAGATGTCTTGTGAGGTACATTCCAAAAGCGGCGTTGTACTCTGTAATGGGTCTGAGTGTCGAGTAAAGGGGAACAATGATCTTTTTTTCCTGGATGAGAACCCTTTTATGATGAGTTGTGCCACATAGAAGGACTTCCTGACTACTGTGGCGATGTGACTGTCAAAGGAGAGACTACTGCCCACCTGGGTCCCAATGTCTCTTATCACACATTCGGAAGTAGATTACTGCCTATGTGGTAGTTCATGGGTACAGAGTTTTTACCAAAGGGGATTACGCTGCACTTTTTGGCATTGAGCTTGAGGCCATGGCTCTGACACCAGGCATCTCAGTTCAAAGAACTTTTCTTCCACAGGAAAAAATAGATTTTTGTCTAGATCTATTTCTAAGGTTTTCCACGTAGACTTCAGTCACTGCAAGGGATTACCTCAGGATTTTGCATCTCATGCAATCTATGATTCTCATGATACCCTTGGAAAGACTCTGCATGACAGTGATGCAGTGGCATCTGAAATACATTTAATCCAGCATCAACACCCTTTATCTTTTCAAACCCAGTGCTGGGGTTTGTCAGAAGAGAAATCTCTTTGTGGAGACAACATATGTCCATACAAGTCTTCCCTTCTAACTCCATGTTCCAAAGCAGTCACCACAAACGCTTTGGACTTTGCTTGGGGAGCAGTTTTAGGAGGGATGAAAGTTCAGGGGGTTGTAGAACATCAAGGATAGACACAAGCACATAAATATCAAGGAGATGCTTGCCCTGATCAAGGCACTCAACTCTCTGAACCGTCTTTGGTCCCTAGAACCTCTTCAAGTGGTTACAGACAATGCCACATTCATGTGACACATCAGTAAGCAAGGAGAAACCAGGTCATATCCCCTTTCTGCAGACTACCTTTGTTAGCTTGGGATATAGCTTCACAGCACAATCTCACTCTGTAGTCATCCCACATTCCCTCAGAACAAACCTGTGTAGCAGACATGCTAAGCAGAAACTAGATCCGGGCTCTTCCATATAAATCCATCTGTGGAGAGTTCCTCAAGTAGACGACTTTGCCTCCTGTCTGAACAATCAACGGACAGGATTCTATTTAAAGACTCCATGCAAGAAGGCCTGCAAGACAGATGCCTTTTCTTTTCCTTGAACAGGAATATTCTTGTATGTTTTTCCACACTTTCCACTTATAACCTGGGTACTTCTGAAGATTCAGAAGGAATCCTCCAAGATTATTGTAATGACTCACTTCTGGCCAAGGATTCCATGTTTTTTCCTTCATTTGGAAATGGCAAAGGGCAATTAACACAAGCTTCCTCACAGACTGGATCTACTCACACAAGAGCAGGGGTGTTTGATACTGCTCCCTATCAGACGAGCGAAACGCCATTTTCACGAATACGAAATGATCGACATGTATTGTGCGAACTATGTAAACGCCAAATGTCCAAAACAGTGAGATCCGAAATGTCGAAGTGTTTTGGTTGGCCCGTCTGCGGTATAGCTCCGTAAAGTAAGTGTGCGATAGGTATGGACCTTAGGGTCCTTAGGTAGGGTGCTGGTTAAGGTAAGTGTATAGATAGGTAATGTATGTAAGATTTAGTGTAGTGTTAGAAGTAGGGTTTTGTTAAATGTATTTGTGTATTATTTATTTTGTTAGGGTATATCTCCGTAGGGGAAATGTGCGGTAGTTACGGACCGTGGGGTTAGGGAGGGGTTAAGGATAGTGCATAGATAGTTGTGTATGTGGGGTTTAGTGTAGGGTTAGAAGATGGGTTTTGGTGCTTTACTTTAGGGTTAGGAGTAGGGTTTGGTTAGTGTATATATGTGGTTTATTTATTTTGTTTGGGTAGGTAGTATGTAGCTGGTGGTGAGGTTGGCCGACTATGACCGTTCGATGTTTTAAATTTTGCGGTTTAGTGCGTTTCATCTGTTTGCGGTTCGATTAATACGTGTTGTTTATTTGGTATTCGCTGAAATGGATTTTTGCGGAACTGATATAGACCCGTGTGATACACCCCGCCATCAATCAACTTCAGTTGACTGCCTGGATGATAGGGTCTTAATTCCATGTATGCACCTGTTTACTGAGGACATGCAGCAGGTGCCAGTGGAGCCCAGAAAGCCTGCTACTAGAAGATCAAATATTAAATGGAAAAGGTTGTCTGGGCAGTGCCAACAACATAACCAGCACCCATCCTCTGGTTCTACAATATTTGTGAGAGTTACTATTCTGTGGCCTTACTTATTCCTCCATCAAGGTTCAGTTATCAACCAGTTCAGCATGTCTGCCCATGGATTTTAATCTTCCTATGCAGTCTCATGTCAGAATGTTCTTGAAAGGAATTTTGCATAAGAGACCCCCAAGAAAACCAGTGGGCCCCACTTGGGATCTTAATTTTATGTTAGAAAAACTAGTACTTAACTCCATTTGAGCTAGCTAATCTGGTTGACTTGAGGTTCTTAACATGGAAAATAGTTTTACTGATTGCTGTGACCTCTGCAAGATGGGTATCTGAGTTGCAAGCTCTTATGGTGAGTCAGCCCTATCTTATTTTCCATGGGGACAGGGTGTCTTTGAAAACAACTCCTTTTTTATGCTTTAAGTGGTATCCAAATTTACTTTAAGCCAAACTATTCATCTGTCTGTTTTCTTTCCTGAACTTAAAAATAAGAGAGAGAGGATACTCCAAACCTTGGATGCACACAAACGACTCTGGTACTATGTTGACAGAACTGAATCTTTTGGATCTTCAGATCAATTTTTTCATTCCTTGTGAAGGTAAGAAGGGACAACCTTTGTCAAACCAGACCGTTTCCAAATGGCTGTCTAAGGCTATTATCTTTTGTTATGCTTACCATAAAAAAAAAATATTCCAGGCAGGGTCAAGATCTACTGTACCATGGTCTTGGCTTCATCTATAGCTTTTTGAAAAGGGTTGGATTCTAGAAGTATTGTAGAAGCTACTACTTGGTCTCCTGAACATACTTTTCCAAAGCACTAAAGGCTTGATTCCTTCTTTAGGTCTAGATCAAGCTTTTTACTAAGACCATTCTACAGGAGCTTTTGGATTCTTCTCCTTCCACCTCCCAAAAGTAGTTAGCTAAGGTAATATACCCATATATGTAAGGCTACTGCAGGAATGCTGAATATGATGAATATAGTACAGTTATGTAAGTAACACTTAACATAACATTAGATGTTCAAATTATCACTGCTGCAGTAGCCAATCCTTCCCTCCATCCCACTTGTTTTTTGGTGTGTTTTTTCATGCCAGGGTGAGGACTTTTTTTTTTTTGCTTTTCATTTGTCTTTTCAGGGCTAAGCCTCCCTGTCTCTGCTAACAATAAAGCTCTAAAGGGCTTTGCACCCAACTTGTCTTTTAGTCAGTTCAGCTTGAGCTGCCTGACAGTTTGGCTACATGGAAGGTTGCCTGAAGCTTTAGAAGCTGACCTGCTGTTATATCGTTAGCAGGATATAAGCCATGTAGCTAAGGCTACTATAGCAGTGATCATTTGAACACGTAGTGTTATGGTTTTACGTAACTGTACTTTTCTTTTGTTTTCTTTCCTCTTTTGTAGTTAGTAGAAATAATTTTGTCATAGCATTTTACATTACTTTTAAGTGTATTTCAAGTTGAGAAAGTTTTATTAGTTATTTTACAGCTAAAATAGAAATAGAGTAATTGAGTGAATTGAGCAAGTACATTTCTTTAGTTTCTGTTCTGTGGATAATTAAAAGAACAGCAGAAGAGGAAATGTACAAGAAGAACAGCGGAGGATGTTTTCAATTGGGGATGATGATGGAAACAGATTCAGGAAGCAGAAGATTTTAAATGTGTAGCAGAATATTGTAAGGGTAGATGACACAGAGAAATGTATGAAGAATAAAAGTATGATGTGTATTACACGAAGCAAAAGGCGAAATTAATGCAGTGAACTTAGTTGCAATTGTTGCCTTTGATGAGGTCCTCTGTGTATGAAGAAGTTAATCAATGCATTAAGCATAGTTAAAATAATTTGATTTTGTGCTGTTTACATAATTCCAACAAACAAGCACAGCCTGTTGCCAAGACAAATGACTAAGAGACTTATTTTTTAAAAACAGTCACAGTTCTTGTACAAGTATACGTATCAAAAGATGTGCACGATACTAGCTTCACATTATGACAAGGCTTAGCATAAAGCTAAATAGAGGATAGAAAGTTTTTTCCTTGCTTACTTACACTCATAAAAAAAAAGTTCTGCACTGAAAATAAGATAAAGGTGGGCATTAATGTTTTATTTGTAATGTATTTTGGTACATACTATAGTCTAGTTTACCCCGTTAAGAAAAGTAGAAGACATACTATGATAAGCACTTGTTAATGTTGTTGTTACCCTGTTGTGAGTTTTGTATGTATGTATGTATAAGGCTGTTCATTAATAAAAGCATTTTTGCTAAAAAAAAAAAAAGTCCTTTATATTTTTATTTCTGGACTGGCAGGCACCTTGAAAATCCTAGTCATTAACTTTTAACATCAGATTATATGTTGAAAAATGAGTTTGTTTTACAATAAAGAGTATTTTCAAAGGGTCAGTATTTGAAAATCATCTGCAGGGAAGTCCAAATAATCTTCATATCAGACACATGCTCCCTGATATTTGAAAATAGTGACAGATTTCTATGGTTGGTGAAATTTCTTTAAGCAAAAGTCAGCTACTCTTTGGGACTTCATTTAGGGAAAGAATGCTAAATTGACCATCTGGTCTCCAGCTAGAATATTAGGACTATGCACTAATGCTAGGAAAATTGGATGTTTGTTAATTCTAATTCTTTTATGTACCTGAAGATTAAGTGCATTAACATCTAAAGAAAACAGTGGGTGGATGGAGATGTATTCAACATAAGAACCATATTTTATTCCATGTAGATAACAAAACTTGCTGACATTCAGCTGAAAATAGCTGTAATAGCTTAGATTATTTAGATTTCCAATAATATCAAAAAGAATGTGGTAGTTTGAGACCACCTATTGATTTAGGAGCTTGTCATTTATATTATAAAATCCTGGTAAATCTTTGGGAATCAAATGAATTAGTTTAAATATTTTTTTAAAGGAGTGAGTGACATGTAGAATTATTAAAAAAAAAAAAGAATATCCATGAGTTATCAGTGGAAGTGTTTGATAGCACTGAGAATTTTACAGCCTTCTTGTTAAATCATATTCCAACATTGAAGTATATTACTTTGTGCGAATATATTTTAGGTTATTTTGTGAATAGGGAACTCTGAGATAGCACAGACTTGCTGGTATTCTTATTCCCTGATTATCCACAGGATTTAAAGAGTGATGGTCATCATAAGAAGAAGCAAAATAGATTTATTTAGGCTCAACTTATACTGAATGTGGCAAGAAAAAATCTGAATTGTTGCCAACATTGTGTGGAGAGTGACAAATAAAGTAATAATCAAAGACAGTGTTTTGATTCAAACAATATTCAGCTATGTAAGATGAACCTGACTCCATGGTGCAGAAGGATGAAGATGTGAGCATGACCCAGGTAAGTGAGGATTAGCAGTACCTGCACTGAAAGAACCATGCTGGGAGAGTGGAAGGTGTGAAGGGGCATAGCTTGCTCACCTCCCCTGGAAGTGAGATAGCTTGCATGCACTCAGCAGCACACTGACTTGTGCAGTTTCCTTGGTGGAGATGGGACAAGCCACTGTTCATGCTATACAGGGTAGAGCAGAGTGGTTGGAGGTGATGCCCTTTGGGGAGGTTATCCTCCATAGTCAGTCTATTACACATCCATCCCTAAATCCTTGCAGGATGTGTGCACTTAGGGCTGGGAGGAAAATTCCTCTAAATACCTGTGATGGCTTTCTGAATAATGGTCCCTCCCAATCAGCTGAAGAAGGGGGATGGATGGGATGTTTGACCAAGGGGGAGGGCTAATGGTCAACAGATGGTGGGGCACAAAGAATGACAAAAAAATTCTACTTTGAATGACACCCACTGCATATTTAGTTTGATATGGAAGAAGAAATATTAAGTCAAAGCTCATCTGGATGCTTTATGATGTAATCAATATCTCTTAATAAAGGTGTAAAGACCAAGTTTGTCTTTTCTTACAAAGTTTATTATGTTTGCTGAAGTTACTACATTGCTTAATTTTAGAGTGGTCAGGAAAAAAAATGGATTCTGCTTTACAGTCTACAACAACTGGAAACAGGCTACTAAATAGTAAGAAAACAATAATTATTGACCCTGGTTTGTGCATACCTTTAAAGAAGGGAAACTGGGCTTCATCAAGATGTAAAGATCAAAAAGGGTCAACAACCAATTGCATTGGTTCAGTGTAGCTTTAGAAACATTGTTTTTGTAAGTCTAGGCTTTTGATATTGACTTTTGATTTCCTTCCTTTGAAGATCTAGTTATAATAAGGTAATGATTAAATCTGTTTTGGAGGGGAAAATAGTGAATTAACAAATTCAGTTTGACCTGAACAAGTGATGTATAAGCATTTAAGAAAGTCAGGCTTCTTAAATGAGGGTAATATAAAAAAAAATCACATATGAATTGGTACCCACAGTACCTACACATTAATTACCTGATTTCTTAAGTGCAATAGTTACTCTTAATTTATACAGCAACTGTTTATATCCACATTTTCTGTAAGGTATCCCACTGATTTTGCAGCATATGCATTTTGGAGACAAGAATTATACTGGAGTCAGATTTTTCAAAAATGAATGAAGGTCTTCCTTTTGTGAGAAACTTGGATTATCATTAAGATTTCAAGAGAGAAAATTGTGAGCCATATTGGATACTTAAAGATGAGTGGTTATGCTTTGGAAAGGGGAGATACTCATTGCATGCATTAGAAACAAGGAGAATAGGTACTGAATTGTGGAAAAAGATTAATCCTTTAGAAAAGGAACATTAAGAATACATCTCATACCAACCTACCCCGTGCCAAACTCTAACTTTTATCTGAAAGTGATTTGCTGAGAGTAGGTGAAAATTATGTCATGACTTTTAAATGGACTCTTTCTAACAAAGCACTGAAATAATATACAAACAGTTGTTCTACAACTAAGACCTTAACTGGTCACATATCATGGAGTCCATAAAGAAGTAAGCTACTTAAAGTAAACTGTAAAAGCGAAGCGTATTAGATAATATTTTATTAAATAATGAGTAGCTGAGATAACTGTAGGTACAATGAATAATGTGGCTTGGTCTAAGTTATGAAACTGTATTAGCAGGTGAAAGGTAGGAATTTGATTAATAAGAAAGGTAGTCTATTATTATATCTTCTTGGTATGGTACACCCTGACTGAAGTTGGCCCTTTAAAATGTAACTATAAAGACATTTCATGTTTATTAATTAGCTTGAAATAGTGAAAATGTTACATTTTTATTAGTAGTATGCAGTTACAACTTTGTTGACCAGGAAAGGCACATACTGAAGCTTCATTTAAAATAAAAATAAGTTATCTGTGTAACTAGTAATAGTTTATATTTCTTATGTAAAGGAAAAATAAAGCAAAACTGCTCTAATAAGTCTAGTGTCAAATTGACACTTCTCATAAACTTTTTTTTACAAAACTAATCTAATTTTATCAAATTTAAAAATAGTATATTATTTTGTTTAATACAATAGACTGACACATTAAGTATAATGGGTCCAGTTTAGGAAGAGACTGATATGTGTGATATAAATCTCCGAAAATCAAGAAAAAATATTATGTTGACTATGTTAGCTTCTTCTTAATATTATCAAATAATAAAAATGTCACTTGAATCAAGAAAAAAAAACAGTAATTCCCACTATTTAAAAGTTAGTTTGTTGTAGTCAAAACTAAAATTTACCTCAACTGAGCTATTAAATGACAATGTGCATGTGCAAATAAATAATATGCAGGGGGTTACTTTGTTTAAAAGAAGGAGAAATAGGTTTATAATTTCAGACTAAAGATAATTTCTGGCCATTATCCAAACCATTATATCTAATGGCTAGAAATTCTCTCTAGTCTGAAATTATAAACTTGTATTTCTCCTTCTTTTAAACAAAGTAACCCACTGCATATTATTTTTTCAGCGGTTAGCATTGTCGCCTCACAGCAAGAAGTTCTCCCATTCAATTCTCAGCTGGAGCGCCTTCTTTGTGGAGTCTTCAGGTCCTCCCAGCAGTCAAGTGACGTCTAAAGACATATACAGGTAGGTGCATGCGTGAATGGGTATGCCTTCTTTGAAGGTTGGGCGTCGGGCTGGCAACTCAGCACCCAAAAAATTCACTGCCGATCATTAGCGGACTGGACTTGTGCTGTGGCGACCCCTAACCGGGGAAAAGCTGAAAGACTTATCCATACCACTATATCTGGAAAAAAGTGATGTCACTGGTCAAAACATGCACAGAAAAATACAGCATGTCTAACTAAATGTATATACTTAAAATTATCAGGCCACAGTCTTCGAGTAAATTATTGACCTAACTTCCTGAAGTAGGTGAAATCTGCTGAGACTTGCCACAGAACATGACCAAGCAAGAGACAGCAGCTTGAGAAGATGCCTGTAGTGTATTATATCCACAGTGCAAGGAGTGCCTAGCTACCTGGGAACTGGAATGGCAGAGATCTAGCAATTCCTTGGACGTGTTCTTGTCATCCAGGGAAGATATCATTTGCTTAGTTTTTTCCAAAATACTCTGTTGGTATTTTATCATATGAAATTGGCAGTTGAGGGCCCTCATGGCCAGGGTAGAGGAAGTGTAAGCCTTCTTCCCAAACCTGTCAGGGCCTTGTTTTCCTTGTCCATAGGTAATGTTTTTTTAGAAGTACTAGCCCACACTCCTTTAGGGCCAGGAGTGACAACCTCTGGGTCAGCAGAGGGGGTTTTAAAAAGGAATTTATGCAAGTTCAGTACCCTGTAAAACCTGCCTGGATTATGAGGGGCTGGAGGAAGAGTCAAGAGATGATTCCATGTAGACATCTTCTACCACTTCCAAAACCGGAGGGATAGCTAAGGGTTTGTACTTTGGGAGATCAAGGAACTCCCTGACCCTTGTTTTTTTAGATTGGGGGTATTCCTGTGTCTGCCACTGGAAAAACTTTCTTATGGCATGCAGTGTCTCCCTAAAGGTAATGTCTTCAGTGCATGAAGCAGAAGGTAAAACCTTTTCAGAATCAGAATCCTCAAAGGAAGGTAAGGAAGGGTTCCTCTTCAAGGATGGAGTCCTCCTGATCAGAGCCCTCATATGAAGCAGGGAGTTCTGAAAAGGTCTCCAATATCGGGTCTCTTTTCCTTTTTCCTGGTGAAGATTGGTGGGGTACCTGAGTCTGACTAAAGAAATAAGGTCCTCGACCAACCTGACCAAATCCTGCTAATAACCTCTGGGGCAAGAGCCAGTAGGCTTCGGCAAAGGACTTGAGGAGGAGCTCTTCTTAGGTCTAGCTTTGGCCTTGGGCCTGTGCATGTCCACTACTCTGACGCCAGTCTCTTTGAAAGAAATGACTGATGTTGGCGGACACCCCGATGAGATGTCATTGGTTGAAGACTGTTTTCCAGAAGCCAAGGTCTGCTGAACGACTCCGACCTGACCAACAAACAATGCCAAGGCCTGAGTTGAAGTTGATGGATCCAAAACATGTCAAACTCTGAAAGGGTCTCAACAGAGCCCTGCGCCACCACATCACTCACAGAAGGGAACTGCGAAGGAGGCTCCTCTTTCTCTGCAATAATGAGCTGTGGGAGACTAGCATATAGAGAAAGGTTGTCACCCGAGGCCCTAAGTTTGGGTCTTTTTTCCTTCTTTCCCTTAGGGAGCTCAGCTTCATGATGACTGACGGATGCCATCGTGCGATGGGAAGCATATGCCTGACTAAGGTGCTTAGACAAGATTTCAGCCCTACATCTTGTAGTCCTAGAATTGAAATGGAAGTACAAATGACATTACAGACATCGTGGTTTGTGCCTAAACAAGTGACACACAAGGTATGCAAGTCTGTATGTGGGATTTGTTTACCACAGCGGAGGCAGTTGTTAACTTTATTTGACATGAGTCACAGGTAAGAAAAAGAATTCCCCAGTGGGTTACTTAACTTTAGAAGATTTCTCACTCCTGTGTGAACCAATCAATGCACTCACAACGGCTCCAATGGCAAGAAAGACTGGTGTCATGGCATGGCATCGGCTGGCTCCATTTATACCCAATTGTACTGACATCAGGGTAGGGCTTCCACCAGCCCAGGGAGGGTTTTATTTTTTTTTTTTGGTTTCTGGTCGTCAGGGCGACCAAGGGCTTCCGGAGCAGGAAATCCCATACGTCAGGATGCAAAGGTGAAACACGAAGAACATCAACTAATTCACATCTAAGCAGGGCTGTATACAAGTTAAGGATACAGTTAAATAATTTAATGAAATGGTATTTTGCATCGGGATACAAAGTGTGTAATCTAATTTTTCCAAGCGGATTCATCTCTGGATGAAGATAAAGGCCAAACCGACCAGACGAAAAGTGTTGCAAGAAAGAGAAAACACTGTAAATCTAGGCCTCCCATAGTTACCATGATACAGTTGTGTCATTTTCCTTGGCAAAGCAATTAGAACCATAACTTGTTAGAAAAATTTTAGCTGCATTGAAGTGTGGGGACTAGAACATTTCTGAGGAAATTACAAATCAGAGCTGCCATGTTCATTAGAGACTAAGTCATGATAACAAAACAATCTCTTAATGTGAATAAGAGATGCTTTGAGACTTAGGACAGCCAGTCTACAGTCATCATTTATATTAACCTATAATCGACATAATGGGCATCATAAGCAATAAAAATCTAATGTGACATTCCAGCAAGCTGGTGGACTTTATCTACTTAAAATGGTGTTGCATCATGCCTTTAATAACTGTCTCTTAAGTGATCCAATCCATCCACTTCATTCATCAGTAGTTCTAGTTGCCAGAGGCAGTAGTCATTTATAGCAAATTTGTTTTTCCAGGCTCTGTATCCTGCGCTAGTTCCCCTAATGCCTTATGCATTTCATTTTTTAACACCTTTATTGAATTATTACTTATGACATAGGCAAATTTACGTTTGTACAAAAGAAATCAAACTGTATTAACAAATTAACATTAACAACATTATACTTCACATATATTGCTATGTATCATATAACCAAAGCAACATTACATAAATTATTCAATTCCTGCCCCTTTTTTTAAACAAGAAACACCTTTATTAAACCACCACTTATGACATAAGCAATCATACATTTATATAAATTAAAACAAACCCAATATTTCTAACAAAGTACTCTGTAGGGAATTTTCTAAATCTTACCACTCATTACACTCCCAAAACCTATGTTCCCAGTTATGTCTTTCTTCCCCATCACAAGTCTGCTTGGGGTATAAAAATACCTATGCAAATACTTTTAAGCAAAGATCCCAAACCTATTGTTCTCTTGTAAAATTGGTTTTCCGATTTCTGTTCCCAATCTTTTTTGACCTCCTCTGATTCTTATAGTTATCATGCAATATCTTATATACCCTACATAATTATTCCTTTTTTAACAGCAGCTTCTGTTCTGGATTCAACTAAAAACTCTAACAGAGTAGGTCTTTCATATAGCATTCCCCTGTCCCTTTCTTTTTGCCTGAACTTTATCCTTCCCTGGAAGGGAAGGCCATGGCTAGCCTACAGTCTATATGTTTTTCCTCATCCTACTCTACTTTATTGCTGTAGTTATTTGCTTCAGATATCTCGGTTTCTTTGCCAGTTTTTTCCAGTAAATTCCAGCCTCCTCTTGCCTATTTTCTGTACTGCTACTTGCAGTCATCCTTATTGGCAAAATCGACTTTCTCCATTCTCATGTTAGTTTAGTTCTTAGAATACTTTCTGATACTTTAAGAATATAATATTATCTACGGCTGTTACTCTCCTTAATGATCTGCATCCAAAATCCTTCTCTCTTTATTTTTTGAACCTTCCCTCACTTCATCATCTCTTTCCATTTTGAATTATAATTCTGTTTGTGTTATGTATGTCACATAAATGTGTAGCTCTAAAATATCCCTTCAAATCAGGTAATTCTAAACTACCTTGTTCTGTTGGAAGGATTAACTTATCCCACTTAACTCTTGCCCTTTTCCCTCATAACAGAAGCCTTTTTAATCCATACACTTAACTACTTCATCTTATTGTGTCCCCACAAATATGGGTATTGCTGAATCAATTTGTGTATGGGTATATAATTTGTGGTTATAAGGTTATAGGCTTTCATTCATTTTTATATCCCGAAAAGACTTGAAACTGTTTGTAAATGTTCCACAACACCACAATGTCCTTTTCTGTGTTTATCAAGTACAAAATAATATCCTCTGCAAACAAAGCCAGTTTTTCTTGATTACCATACCAATTATATCCTTGAATTTCTGAGTCCCTTATTTTCTTTGCCAATGGCTTTGAATATAAAGCGAATAAGAGGGAAAAAGGACACAGTGTACTGCAGTTCTTATGCCTGTCCTTGCTGTAGATAAAATGATCAGTTGTGCAGGTCACTCAACTGATTATGGTAATGATTTGTAACAAAACTTTTCCATTCATTCTACATGGATTTCCATGGAATTTTTTTTTTTTTTTTTTTTTTTGGTAAAGTAGGTAAAAAGAAATGGCATTATGTGTAATGATGTTTTTTATTTATAAGGCAGGTTGTATATTTGATACAGAAACCATTTTAGTGGTGAAAATGATCATGGTTTTAGGAAACACATATGCAATGGTTAACTGTAGATCAGACATTAACTGCTGTATTAAATTAAACCAGACTTTTTTCCTTCACTGTTCATATTAATACAACTTGTTTGATTCCACAGATCACTCAGCAAGAACGTAATGTGAGGTAGACCACTCCCTTTTTTGCTGAATCAATTTTCTTACAACCCAAAAATAGTGATTAACTTCATAAACACAGACACATTTGTGGCAGTCTTTCAGAACTGCTGATAATGCCCAAAAATGATCATACAGTTCAAAAGTGAACCATCTACAACTAGTTTAACATTTACAAGTGGTAATCTGGATTTTCTTTGATATTTGTAGTTTCTTGTATATACATACGCACACACACGTGTGTTTATAACACTGCAGAAAAATATGTATGTAGTGTTTGCATTTTTCTTTCATTTGTTCGCTGTACTTGTATGAAAGGAGTGGTAAATGTAAATTGCTGTGGCTTTATAATCACAGTTGAGTTTCGTTGTATGATGTGTGATCTCTTTTTTTTAACTGTTTTTGTTTGGTGTCTGATATAAATTTTTGCTTGGTTTTGATTTTAAGGAGCCATTCTTTCACTCAGTCTCATAGTATTCTTGTAATCTAATGCAGGGTCATGGGGGAGCTGACACAAGTCACAGTCCTGGCACTTAGCGGACACAAGGTGTAGAACTTAGTCCTGAACAGAGCACCACCCCATCTGTGAACTTGCACAGTTTCACACTGCAAAAATACCTGTGGGCAGTTAAGAGGGTTGCCAGTTCTTCTGTGGCACATCTTTGGGATGTGGAAAGAAATCAGAGCACCTGTAGAAACTCACACAGACACAGGAGGGGCACATAGACTCTTTAAAGAAGACGCCTCAGCATTTTAAGAAAAAAATAAATCTGTTTAAACAAACACAAACATTGAAGCACCTTTTTTTGTCATGATCAGTAGTAAGTATTTTTTTAGTGGTAAAGGTCATGGCTTTTACCTGTGGCTGAAGGGAGCCTGAAACTAGAAATAACCTTGCTCAGTAGGAAAACTAAATAAACTACTTTACAACAGTTTCTCACAAATTTTAATTTTATGAGCTATTATGAGCTTCAGCTTTCTATAGGAAACAAAAGGGTACCTGAAAAATTCTTGATACTTGGAAATCTATGTGATGGACTTCTAATATATGATTGCATTCATTGTTAATGATTAGTAGTTGAGGAATCTCTTTACCCCTCAGAGTATAGCAGTACTGTTCAATCTGTCGTCAGAATTTGCAACAGCTGGAATGTGTACAGTCCTTAATGTTAACGCTATCATTCACTGCACATACTTTTGGGTTTGTCTGTGTTGATGTGCAGCTAGACTTTGTTGTGCAACTGGATTTTCTGCGGGACATAGACCACAGCTTTTATATGGAGAGACTAAGGGACGCCTTACATGTCAGAAACTTAAGTTGCTTTGTTATCACTTTGAGCTTAAGCGCCTTGCATACCCCAGACATGGCTTATGTTGGCAAGAAAAAAATAACATACCACTGCATTGTTTGGAAAGAGGTCAATTAAATATAGCTCTCATAATTCCTGTGTGTCTCATCAGAATGCAGCAGTGTGAATTAAGCGGTGGTAGTCCTGCAAAGCACTTATTACTAAAACATTATGACTGCTAGCATTAAAGAACAGAGTCTCTCTACAAATGTGGCTACAGGACACCAATTATAACTCATAGATTCTCTCTACAAATGTGGCTACAGGACACCAGTTATAACTCACTTTGTACCTTGATGATTTTGATACTCATAACATTCTAGGTGCTGCAGGTTTGGTCTGTTGCTTGTTAATCATTCCTTGTGGTGTGATATTGATGCTCATCACCTCCTTTTAATCTAGTTAAGGTTATATGCCATAGCACAGAAGCATAAGTACTACACATTTCCCTGTGTATTGGATAAACTTGCTGATCTGCATAATGAGACCCAGGAAGTTTGTTCATGCATCTTCTAACATCTGTTTGTAAAAATCCACCTTGTGTTAAAACTGATAGGGTAACCTGTTGTCCTGTAATAGTGTTCTCTACTAATAAATTTTCTTTTGAAGCTATTCTCTTAGTTCCATTGAAATATTTTAAAGTTGTTATTTTCATGTTC
This sequence comes from Protopterus annectens, assembly GCF_019279795.1. Taxonomy (NCBI): domain Eukaryota; kingdom Metazoa; phylum Chordata; order Ceratodontiformes; family Protopteridae; genus Protopterus; species Protopterus annectens. Next base: position 829,581,697 of record NC_056731.1, read on the forward strand.
TACTTCCCCCTTTTTTTAACCAAGGGTATTCACAGTGGGTTCTTCTAATCCGTCTCCATGTAATTTCAGATGTTGAATATGCACCCATTTTTGTTTCCATTCTGAATAGAACCAGAAAATAGCGCAGATAGCAGAAGCCATCTTTGAAAACGTATCTTTAAGTGTACTAAGTTGTTAGGAAAGCTAAACTAGTGGCTAAAAAGACACAGTATGCACGAAAGCAGTGAACGTTTAACTTCTTAGCTTTCTGGTATAACTTTTATGAATTGCTTTTTTTTAAGATGGGTCAGTCCATTTGAGGAAAATAGTACATTACAATACTTGTAAGAATTTTAACTATTAAAAGTGGCTGCTGCATTTATGTTGCATGTTAAAAAGAAAATGTAAAATATTTTAATCTTCTGAATCTATACGATCTGATGAGTTATCAGTATAACCTGAATTTACACAATATTGTGGGAAAGGTCATCATTATTTTACTATGCCTATCCCCCCCCCCTCCCCGTCCCAAGCAGATACCATAACTTGGGGTTCACATTACAGGTCTGTCTGCAGTCTGTTTCTCACTAATGCCATTTGAAGGAAGGCTAGCACCCCCTTAATCCTCTGCTCCTTCAGAAGTAGGTAGATAGGGGTTAAGGAGGTACTGCTCTGATTACAAATGGAATTAATACAAAGTATAGTTTGCTGGTGTAGTTGAGGAATATACATTACCAAGCACAAGCACTTCATTCTAAAAGTCATGCAGTTGCCAGGATGATCTTATGTTCCATACAATTCTGGTGGCAGGGGGATAGGAATTGTAAACTTGTGGCAGGAGAATCACAGACAAAAATGGTCTGAATACTGCATACTTTCTTTTTAAATACCTGCAACTTTTATGAGCCATGTCAGTGAGGCTGGTTTCAGAAGCTGCTGTATTGTGGAGACTGCCCTTTAATGAGTGATCTACTAAAGGCAACAGATCCTTCTTAATTCCTTAGCAGCATTTGTCAAGGCAGACCATGCTAACATGTTAAAGCACATTTGAATCTAATGTGACATTAATGTTGTAACTTATGACTGGTTTATATATTAAATATAGATGAGCAAATTGAGCTCTCTCTAGAGTAAATAGCTCCTCTAGACACTAAGCTGCAGTGTACCTAATGGCTCAATATTTGGTGCTACTGCAGTTCACAGTATACAAAGGAACATAAGAAAGAAAGGACTAGGTTATCTTTCCTGCTTATCTAGATGACTTGCTTATCTTTGCAGAGTCTTATTCCTAACGCTTTGAAACTCTTTGCCTTGGATGAGAGATCTCTTATACAAACTGGCATTCTAGGAGACCAATCAAAAGTCTTTCTTGACTCCTTCTCACAAGATTGTGTTTCTGGGATATCAACTAGACACCACAGTTCAAAGAGTTTTTCTTCCACAGGAAAAAATAGATTTATATATTTATTTATTTATTTATTTCAGTTTAGTGACTGGGGAAGGCCACTGGGCCCAAGAGAACCCGTTTTCAGTGGAGACCTGAGGGAAAAAGCTCCAATATAACAAACAGCAAAGATACAAAATAAGTAAGTTACATAATAAAGTACAGTTGAAAAGTATGTACATTCTGTATCAGGCTTGGTTGACAAAGATAATTTTGAAGTATCTGGATGGTTGTACTGTAGAGATTCATTTGAGAATTTTTCTTCATTACAATTCGTCTAGAAACATTATACATAACAATCGATTAGAGTAAGGAAACACTTTACATGCATTCATTTGACATAATTAGCTATTTACAATATTTACAAAGTAGATGTGTCTTGAGAAGCAATTGCAGAGAGCTTGAGTCAGCTCAGGGAGATAGTTGTTGGGGTGTTAGAGAGATTAGGAACCTAGGAGCAACACCTCCTTAGGCCATTTGTTAGAAAGAGGGTGAAAGCAGGTGCATTTCCATTTGGAGTACAAGTAAGTGAAAAGCTGGGTTTTAAAGTTTTCTGAGTTAGTTATTGTCCTGAGAGTGGATGGGAGAGAATTCCATTTCTTGCCTAGCGAGAAAGAGAGGAGAAGCTGGCCAGCAGGTCATTTTGGTTTGTGGATAGTAATTAGGTTTTGATGTTCAGATCTGAGCGGTCTATTGGGGGTGTAGGGGGGGATGTTAGTTAGAGCTGGACATTTATATGGGTGAAATACAAGTCTGTGTGCTGTGGTACGTTGGAGGTAGTCTAGGTAATTAGGGAGTTCTAGCCAGTTGAGAGAATTAAGGGTATGGCAGTGATGGGTGGAATTTTTGGATCTGGAAGCAAATTTAGAGATCTTGTTATAACAGTTTTCCAATTTAGAGATGTTGGTAGCGGTCAGGTTAGTTAGAAGAGGGGCTTCATATAACAGGGATGGGAGGAGGTAAGTAGTAGCTAAAGTATGTCTTGTGGAGTTTGAGAGAAAGAGATTGTTCCTGTAAAGCATACCTAGCTTTCAGTGGGTTTTCTTTATATTTTGTTGGATATGGATATCAAACTTGAGGTGTTCATCAATAGTAATGCCAAGAAGTTTTGCAAAGGCAACCACTTCAGTGGGAGAGTTGGTATGGCTAAGGATTTTTGTCATAAGAGTACGTCTTGGAGGGAGAGAATAGTAGAATTTTAGATTTATTTGCATTTAGAGACAGGTGGTTTTGTTGCATCCAGCTTTCGGTAGTAGAAAAAGCAGTTTGGGTTTTAGTCAGTAGTTCAGGGAGGTTTGAGGCAGAGCAAACTAACATAGAGTCATCTGCGTATTGAATAATTTTGGCATCAGAAATAGCAGAGTGAAGGTTATTGATAAAGATGTTAAAAAGCATAGTTCCGAGGATGGACCCATGAGGGACGCCAGTTGGGGTTGGAAGAAAGGAGGAGGTGGTGCTCTTCCATTTGATTGCCTGAGGTCTATCTGACAGGTAGCTAGAGAACCAGGATACTGTGTTTGGTGCAAGGTTTAGGTTTGAGAGATGATAGATAAGGTGTTTATGTGAGACAGTGTCGAAAGCTTTAGAAAGGTCGAGAAGAACCGTTGAAACTAAATGTCCTGAATCTCGGGCTTGGTTAACAGTTTCTAAGGAGGAGAGTAGAGCAGTTATGGTGCTGTGGCCTGGGCGGAAGCCATGCTGGGTGGATGTAAGGAGTTGGTTTTGGGTTAGGAAAGGCATAAGTTGGAGGTGGATACATATATAGATCTATTTTTAGGATTTTCCACTCAGACTTTGGTCAGTGTGAGGGAATACCTCAGGATTTGGGGTCTCATGGCTTTTGTGATTCTCATGATACCCTTAGTGTTACTCCACATGAGGAAGATACAGTGTCTGAAGTCTCTTTGGTCCCAGCACCAATACCCTTTGTCTTTTCAAACTACACTGCTGAGGTTTGTCAGAAGAGAGATCACTTGATGAAGACAACAGATATCCCTAAATCTAGCTCTCCCATTCTCCCTCCATATTCCAAAGCAGTCAGTCATCTCCGACACCTTGGACTTTGCTTGGGGAGCAGTTTCAGAATTTCAGAAGGTATAAAAGTACAAGGTGTGTGGGACACCAAGGACAAATATAAGTACATAAATATAAAAGAGATGCTTGCCCTGATCATGGCACTCAACCATCTGAACAATCTTCTTCAAGTTGTGAGAGACAGTACCACAATCACGTGGTACATCAACTAGCAAGGGGGAAACCAGGTGGTACCTCCTTTGCAGGCTAGCCATGTTAGCTTGGGATATAGCTTCACAGCACACTCTCACTCTTCAGGCTTCCTATATTCCTGTATAGCAAAATTGTGTGGCAGATAAGCTGAGCAGGACAAGGGCAGACCTTCACGAATGGAAACTAGATTGGTGGGTCTTTCAAGGTTTGATTTTATCTGTGGGGAGTTTGTCAAGTAGACCTCTTTGCCTCCTCTCTGAACAAGTCAGCTGGCAAAATTCTGCTCTAGGATTCCATGCAAGAAACCTAGAAGATTGATGCCTTTTCTTTTCCTTGCTCAGGAATGTTCCTGTACACTTTTCCACCCTTTTCACTAACATCTAGGGTACTTCTGAAGGTTCAGAAGGAATTTCCCAAGATCATTGTGGTGATTCTCTTCTGACCCAGGCAACAGTGGTTTTCATTTATTTTGGAAATGGCCATGGACAATTACTACAAGCTTTCTCACAGGCTGGATCTGCTCAAACAAGAACAAGTGTGTTTGATGCACCCTGACACCAATTAACTTCATGCCTAAATAATAGCATCTTAAATACTTTTAAGCACCTGTTTACTGGTGACATGCAGCAAGTACTAATGGAGGCAAGAAAACCAACTAGAAAGTCATACATTAGCAAATGGAAAAGATTCTGTGGTTGGTGCCAACAGCATAACCTCTCACTGGCAGATTCCACCTCCATAAATTGCTCTCAAATTGATGCTGTATCACCAGTGCCCAGCATTCACCTCCATTAAGTCATATCATGTTGTGTGGACTCGGGCCATCCCCTTGTGGAGATGGTATCAGGTAATGCCTCCTTTCATTCACTTCCTCCAGTAAAATGTGATTTTGAGGTGCTGGATATCTTTGCAGTGACAGGGATACTGTTATTTTTCCTCCTTAAAGCTCCTTTCCAAATGATACCACCTTTGGAAGACAGGCTTAAGAAGTCCACCAGGCACTGCTCTTTTACTCCTCTACCTTATCCCCTGAAATGGTTAAACCAGCATCTGCGGAAGAAGATTGAGGAATCTCAGGGTTATTGTACCCTCCCTTGGGCCTAACCTTAAGAATGCCATCATTTCCACCTGCAAACATCCATGGTGCCCTAAATAAACTTCTGGTGGAATTGACTGACATCTTGGCTAAGCATTCCATAGCAAGTTTCTGAGTGGTTTCTTCAGCAGACTTAAACACTGCAGCAACACCTTTAAGGAGTCCAGAGCTTTGGACAAATTGGGCCCACTTTGGGATTTTAATCCCCTAATTTTCAGCATTAGTTGTTCTAGTACCAGTTATTTTCTCATTGACCAGACTCTGGAAAAGCTGGCAGGGCTTTTTAAAGATAGGATTGGGAGGTTTTTGGAAAAGGTCTTTAGTATAACTTCAGCCCTAAGGTTTTTTATATAGCTTGTTGTAATTTTTGTGCATATGTTGTGGCCAGAGCAATAAACTCAGTGTCTGCCTGTTCTAGATGGGAAAGTCCAACTTTACTTCTTCAAGGATGAGCTTTGGTAGTCTGTTCTGTATATCCTTTTTAGAGATGAAGGTCCTCATTGTGCAGGCTTCCCAAGACCTGGTCAAATACCTCCAAAAAGAGGAAAAAGACATTAACTTTTGTGAAGAATTCCCTCAGTAGAGCTCTCTGTCAGTTTTCTGATCTTTACGTAAGCCAACCAGATATTCCAAGCCAGGATGCACCCTCATGGGATCACGAAGATCCCTCAAGCATTGTTTAGTTTTGCCTCATTCTACGCTGCCTGTAAGTCTTCAGGATGGACAATTTCATCCAGCACACTAGCCGCAGTCCTGCCTAACTTGTAGTACTTCCCTTAACATATTTGCCTCAGCCATTGCTACAGCCTGACTGGTTTTAGATGTGGGCATCAGTGGCCATCTCTTGGAACTTTTCGATTTCTCTCAAAATATAGCAACTTGGGGACCAGGCAATCTCTGCAGATTTGTAGAAAAAGCCTATGCCATATATCACAAAGGATCCATAGAACATATTCTCTCTGTTTAGAAAGGCAATAACAAGTTAAACCAAGGCCCCATCTGCTTGGATTGGTAACTCAGGTGGATGTAAAAAAAGTAGGGATCCTTTATTTATATACAAAAATAACTCTTATTTATACCATATGTACATATTTACAAATGTACAAGCATATAGATAAACAAATCTATTTACACATATTCATAATTTCCTTTGCAATCATAATAAATTTTCATCCCTATTATACCCCCACTCTTTTTTCCATGAACTTGTCTGATTTTGCTTAATATTCTGGCTAAAATCCATTCACCATTAACCATAATTTCCTTTCATTTATTCTTTCATTCCATATAACATAAAATAACTTTTTGTCTATTCTTTTAATGGATTCTTTATCTTTGTTTTTATAATATCCATATTTAATCATATCCATGTTTATTTTATCCGTTTGTGTTTTAGCTTTGAAATAGTGTTCTTTATATTGTTTTCCCCATAATTTTTTACTTGTTTACATTGCAAAAACACATGTTCTGTAGTTTCTTCTTCTTCTTGACAATGTAAACATAGTATCTGAGGTTGTCTTCATTTGCTCATCAACCTGTGGGACTTGGATCCGGCACAGATCCGACTCAGCTGCATTTCTCCAGCATCTGATCCAAGCTCTTCCCCTACCCATAATGTCCCTGTCTTCTTCCTCTCTTCAGATCATGTTTGCCATGCTTGTGTAAGCATTGTGATCCATTGCTCTAAGCTAATTTTGGGTATGTGTGTCTAAATATTTTCACTTTAGATCTTCTTTCTCTCTAAGAAGTCCGTTTATCTACCTTTCCTATCACCTCCCTTTCTGCATTTCGCATCAGCTCAAAAAAAAAAAAAAAACTTTCTATTCTATCTGTAGGAGTGTGTGTGTGTGTGTGTGTGTGTGTGTGTGTGTGTGTGTGTGTGTGTGTGTGTGTGTGTTTCATCCATTTGGTCCTCTCTCTCTCTCTCAATCATGTCAGAGACACCGAAACCAGGTTTTCGTAAATGCATGGAGTGTGGCCATCAGCTTTTCCCAACTGATGGCCACACACTGTGTTGAGTGTCTAGGGGTTGCCCATCTTGATTCTTCCTGCTCGATCAGTGTGGGGTTCAATCCCCGTGCATTGATTGACAGGAGGAATAAACTTATTCTGAAAGGCCTTCTTTCCCAACCTTCCATGGGGCCCCAGCCACCCCTTCTACTGCTACCCTGGCTACTACTACTATCTCCACCCTGTCCCCTGGGATTCAACCTCCTGCTAAGAGGACTGGGGATGTTGATAAGTACAAGCATAAAGACAGGCCAAGGAAGAGATCCCCTGACCGCTCATCCTCAGCAAGACCACCAGTCAGGCTCCGTTCAGCTCCAAGCATTGAGTCCCCCCAACTCCATCCCCTGGTTTTCTCCCTGGAGCCAGAGGTGCTTTGAAGCCATTCCCCAGCATTGGGCATCACCTCACCGCCCCTGTAGGCCACTGTCGGTGGCCTCGTCCTCCAGATCCACCCGCAACCTTTCCGAAGCCGAGGTGGACAGGATAATGCAGAGATTCATCCGTACCCAAATACAGATGGGAGTCTTGCCTGCCCCCTCTCCCTCCGGAGCGGGAGGTTTGCAGTCTGCCTTCATCCCGATTACTCCTTCTCCGATCCGACCCCTGATTTTGGAGTCCTCAGATCCGAGGACCCTCTGCGTTGAGGGGTCGACGCCGATGATACCTGATACCTCAATGCTGGCCATTACCTTGAGCAGGTTGGATCCGATGAGCTCGGATTTGTCCGATTCTTAGATCTACAGCCTCAGCGATGGATCCAAGGGGATAGTTTCAGCACTGAATTTTTCAGAGCAGAGCCATCCATTTGGAGTCTCGGCACCTGGTGGTTCGGCTCCAGCTTCCTGTTGATCCAGAAAATTATGGACCCTTATGTAACCCCAACTCAGGCAGTTCATTCCCCTTCTGCCTTTGAAATGGTGGAGAGGGTTCTCTCGATCCCATCAAGACTCTTGGCGATCTTGTCCTCTGAATCCATCCTGGCTCCCTGTGTTTCTGGTCCGGATTCTGCCATCCTGCTACCTCAGGGACAGTCTGCTGCCTCTTCACCCCAGGGAGCTCCCACACAGGAGCAGCTAGATGTTTTTGAGTTCTCTACAGAGAACCCCCCCAAGAAGGTTCCTTGAAAATGTACATGTAAAAGGGGGCACATAGACTCCCCGCTGGAGTCTTTTCACAGAAGACACTGACTTGGAGGAAGGGGAGGGTTCCCTCGATCACCCCCAGAAGATGTCATTTGGAGACATCATGGAGATCCTGCAACAGCATGAGGGGTGATCTGTCCAAAAACCCAACCCTGGCGAGTCGGTGTTCGTGGAGGCATTTGTCGCAGGACCCTCTACTTTCTGCGTGTCTCCTCTCTCTCAGATCCTTTGGTGGATCTGGTGACATCTTGGGAGTGGAAGGAGCCTGACACTGTGGAGCCTTTTTACAAGCACCCCTGTAACATCGTCAGTGCCCCCACAAACAGGACACATTGGTCAAAAGTCCCCCCCCCATTGATGCCATGGTGGTGTGGTGGCCACCAAGCAGAAGATTGCACAGGAGAGCTCCACGGACCACCCGCCAGACCGAGAGTCTAAGACATTGGACCATTTTGGGAAGGGGGCCTATGCTTCAGCCACATTTACTGTGCATGCACTGAACTATATGGCACACGTTATTAAGATTCAGACCTGGTGAAGGAGGTTGCCAAGTCTACCCCAGGTTTTCTCCTCTCAAATGGTCACCCTCACTTCCATTGCCAATACCTCTATGCGGCTTCTGTCTCATGCCACAGAGGGCACCGCTAGAGCTGCAAGGGCAGGCATTGCCATCAGGTGTCACACCTGGCTTCAGCTTTGTACCTTCTTGGAGCCCTTCAAGGCTTCTTTTACAAATGCCCCGTGTGATGGTTCCACACTCTTCGGAAAGATGGTACATGACTCACTGATCCAGAGGAAGAAGGACAGGAAAACTCTGTCTGCCATCAGAATCCACTTCTCAACCCCTCAACGATCCTTCTCCAGTTCACTGTGAACAGGACTTCATGTGAGAATGTGGCACACAGCATCACAGAGGGTAGTTGGAAATACCTCCTACAACAAACACTGTGGAGATAGGCCAAAAAACATGAGGGGGATGTTCCAGACATGGGGACAGAATTCTGCATCTGATGAAGTACTTTAAATGAAAATGTATTTGTAGAGTTTAAGAAACGTTAATGTGGTTTGGTTCATTGGAATAAAGCTGTTTTTTATTTGTTTTGTTGCTGGATTTCCCTTCTTTGGGTACCTTGGACTTTTTACCTGAGAATCTTCACATACTTTCATCTCCCACTACAAGTTGGATCTTCTTTCCAGAAGTAGGGTATCCTTTGGCTCTGCTGTGTTATGGAATATCCTTCCATGAGGGCCTCCCAGGTGTTTGGTAGCTGGGGACTCTGTCCCACAAGTTGAAGAGCAAATGAAGACAACAACTTAAGATAAAGAAGTTATGTACTCACCGTAATGTTCCATCTGAGTTGTTGCTCTTCATTTGTCTTCAACCATCCCTCCCCCCTGCCTCATATCAGCTGTGTGGTGGTCTGGCTGGATAAGACATTGCCCTTTTCTGGCCATAAACTGTTATTCCTCTTGATACTTTCTGAGTTTTTGGTGTCGGGTAAGACATTGTGTCAGGTTGGGTTGCTATGGGGGGGCAGCAAATTCAATCTGAAGGGAAGAGAGAGACAGGGACATTATGGGTAGAAGAGGAGCTTGGAGCTCTGATCATATGCTGGAAAAATGTGGCTGAGTCGGATCCACGCTGGATCCGAGTCCCACAGATTGAAGACAAATGAAGAGCAACAACTGATATGGAACATTACGGTGAGTACATGACTTATTTTTATTAATTTCCTTTTTATATGGCATATTTCATTTTACTGGCAATTTTTTACCATTCTCCACAAAAAATCTTGACATTCTGTTTTCTGATTACACCATTTGCTTCTTAGTTTTATAGCTTTAATTTCTTCATCTGTTAGACTATCCCATGGTTTACATAGTAATAGTTTATCGTTACATTCTTATACCATACTTTTCACTCTTTTTCTATATCATCAATTTTTATTATCCACAAAAGTATTTTTTCTTCTTTTCTAGAGACCAGTTGGCATAATGATTAGGTCTTCGCCTCCCATGCACAAGGTACAAGATTCAGTCCTGACCTCTGGCCAGTGTCTGTTTGGAGTTTACAGACTAACCGCTTTGGGCATCTGCTGTGGTGCACAGTAGGAGAACACAGATCACAGACTGCATATTGGCTGTAGGTGACTAATGTCACCAAATGGGCATGGTTGTGATAGTGTGATAGGTTGTGATAGTGAGGAAAATTCATACAGTAGTTGCGGGACTTACTAGATAAAGCAGGACAACATGAATTTGTGTTGATAATGGGGGACCTGAATGCATGTATGAGGACTGCTTGGGTCCACGTGGGTGGGGCAACAGGAATAAAGAAGGAGAGCCCATTCTAGACTCCTGGCTAATCTGGCAAATAGCGTGATAGTAGTTAACACAGTTCACAAAGAGAGACAGTCAGAAGATCACATACATGAGTGGCTAACATGCAACTCAAGTAGACTAGTAAGGAAAGGGCACTGGGCTAGAATCAATGATTGCAAAAGTCATCCCCAGCGAAACAGTTGGCCCACAGCATAAACTACTGTTTACCACAATCAACTGTAAGCAGTGGTCAGAGAAGGCTGTAAGGTTGACTGGAGAGAAACTACAACAGTTCAAGGAAATACTCAGAGTTATAGGGCCTAAAAACAGTGTGAGGACTAGAACAGATATGTGGCTGAGCCAGATATGGAAATGAGGTACATAAGGAAGGCTGTTGGTGCAATGCAGAAGTCCAGGAAGTCAGAAGAAAGGAGTGCAGGAAAAAGTGGGAGATAGAAAAGACTGCCAGGACAGAATAATGGTTGTCTAACAAAGAAGCTAAGAAAGGAGTTGCATTATCAAAGAACAGGGCCGTAGGGGTGACTCACTAGGTGGCACAAAGAAACTATATCAGGTTGCAAGGCAAAGACAGAAAGATAAAAAAGACAGTCAAACACCCTTCTTAAAGGATGCCAGCAACAACCTGCTCACCAGTCCACAGAACATTAAATGCAGATAGGAGTATTTCTAGCAGCTTCTGAATGAAGAAAACCCAGGAGACACTATACTGCCCCAAACACAGCCTAAGATGAGAGGAGGAGGAGAAGAGCAGCCCACCGCAGAAGAAGTAAGAATAGCACTAAGGAAAATGAAGCATGGAATGCAGCAAGCTCAGATGAGTTCACAGAAGATATGATAAAAATGCTGAGTGAGATAGGGGAGAAATGGCTCCTGAGGGTACTATTAGTGTGGAGAGAAATACATACTTTTTCCAGTGTACAAGAATAAAGGGGACATTCACAACTGTGGGCAGTACAGAGACATCAAACTCCTGTCACGTTGCATGATAGTTCTGGAGAAGGGTGAGTGATAAACTGATACACAGAGTAGTAAAATGTTAAATGGGAGATGAGCAGTTCAGATCAGGATGAAGGACAACTGCCCCAATGTTTGCAGTGCGACAGATAGATGAGAAGAATCTAGAGATGAGGAAAGAGTCCAAATGGTCATTCCTAGACTTGGAGAAACCATATGACAGGGTCCAAAGAAAGCTGATATGGGCAGTACTGCAGTGGTTTAACATCCCAGAAACATTGGTAGAATTAGTATTGGCAGTGTACAAGGACCCTATAACTCAAGTACGAACAGTGTTCGATCTCACAGAAGGGTTCCCAGTGGGAGTGGGTGTGCACCAGTGTTCAGCTCTGAGTCTACTGACATTCATACTGGTGTTGAACTACATTAGCAAACAGGTTGGAGGGACTGATTAACAATGTTGCTATATGTAGACGATGTGGCATTACAGGTAGACTCAAGCTGAAGGCACAAGAGATGAAACTAAGCAATGCTAAGACAGTGGTAATGACAGCAATCTGGGGAAATCGGAATAAGCTGAGAATTGAGATAGAATGGAGGCTGGTGAAACAAGTTAATAGCTTCACGTATCTGGAAGGGGTGGTTGAGGAGAAGAGTTATCTGAATGAAGAGGTCAGAGTTGAAATCAGAGGGGCTGCAGCCAACTGGCATATAGTCAGTCTCAAGTGTAGTGAATGACAGAAGAATGCCAAAGAAGCTGAAAAGTAAGATGTACAAAACAGTGGTGTGACCTGTACTACTGTATGGTACAGAAACCTGGGCAGTAAAGGCCAAACAGATGAGAAGGCTAGAGGTGATGAAAATGAAGTGCCTGAGAAGGGTGGTAGGATGCACACTGTGGGACAGATGAAGAAATGAGGACATAAGAGCAGAAGCCAAAGTAGCTCCAATTGCAGAAAAGATTACAGTGGTTTGGACATGTGAGGAAAGCATAAAACAATCTGATGAAGAAGATTTGGGACAGACAGGAAGAAGGTAAGAGGAAATTAGGACATTCAGCAAAGAGGTGGATGGATTGTGTGAGAGATCATCTGTGATAGCAAGGCAGGAGTGTGGCACTGACTCACGAGAGATAGCGACAGGTATCACAATACCCCTATCCCGTGTATAAAATGGGAAAAAGGGGGTTGTTGATTATGATGATTTATACACTTATTTTTTTTTTCATTTACTCTGTAACTTACCCCAAAATTTATCATCTGTCATCTTTTTCATTTATCCACTTTAATGCTGTGTACAAGTATATCAATGGGTTAATTAACCCTAAACCGTCTTCCTCTTTATTTACATACAAAATTCCTCTTTTTACTGGGTTTAATCTAGAATCCATTGTGAATAAAAAAAAAAAAACTGCAATAATTCCTTTTCAAATACTGTTGTCGCGGTAAAAAGATTTGCCAAGTTTTCCATCAGTACTGAATTTATCAAATAAGCCTTTTTACTGAATTATAGTTTATATGTTTTCCAGAAAAGACAGGTTTGTTTTATTTCTTCTGTTGTTTTTCCCATTGAATTCTAGTTACATCTTTATTCCCAAATTTCATACCTAACACAGAAATTTCATTCATTGTAAAATATATACCCTTTGCTGCATCACCTAAACATTTACTTTTCTAGACACGTGTTTGTGCCGATTATTACTTTTATCCAAACTTTGTTTTTTTGCTATTATTATGTCATCTGTGTTATGTACCCATCCTCCTTCATTTTGTGATTTATTTCACATACTAAGTTCACTAACGCAAAGAGTATACAACTCATTGGATATCCCTGTCTTACACCACTCTTCATATGTACCTCTGGGCTTAACCTGACATTTACAAGTATTTTTACTTTATTATTACTGTACGCTAACATGCATAATTTCCTAACTTTCTCACTTTATTGCCCATAAGATTGCATGTCTAATTGTAATCAAATGTGTCATTAAGGTCTTCTATCATGATTTTTGTCTCTTTTTTTCTATTCATAATATCATCTACAATTTCTCTAACTGTCATTAATAATTCTTGACAGCCCTTCCCCTTTATACTATATATACTATCATCCATAATATTGTCAATTTTAATTCCAAATCTGTAACTTTCTCACTTTATTGCCCATATGATTGCATGTCTAATTGTATCAAATGTGGCATTAAGGTCTCCTATCATGATTTTTGTTTCTTCTTTTCTATTCATAATATCATCCACAATTTCTCTATTATTAATAATTCTTGACAGCCCTTCCCCTTTATACTATATATATAATATCGTCCATAATATTGTCCATTTTAATTCCAAATATCGCTTGTATTATTTTCATAAACACCTTATAATCATTATTATTCAGTACTATCGGTCTCCATTTTTAATTGCCTTTTGTCTTCTATTTGAATTCAAGCATTCCACTACATAATTCTTTATATATAAAACCTTCATTTAACCATTCATTTAAAATCTTTAAAAAATATATTTTTTTACCAATCCCTTAAATTTTTTAGACATTTCATACCCTATTCCATTGGTCCTGCAGCCAAATCTACATTTACTTGTCCTAATACTTTATCTGTTCATTGAAAGAAATCTTTTCCAACTCTTTATTTTCTTTTTCTATTAACATTTTTACTTTCCATGTTTTCTTCATTACCTTCTTTTTTCTTTAAACATTTCTTGGACATATTGGATTACACTATTCATAATCTTTTCCTGAGTTTTTCAGTTTCTCCTTTTACATTTCGTTTTTTTTTATTTCTGTCATTACGCTGCTGTCTTCCTTTACTAATCTGCCTTTTCCTTGTAAAAATATCTGCTTATATAGCAGTTCTTGTATTTTCTTGATTTGTTTCCTATATTTTTTTCTTTGTTAAAGTACTCTCTGTCATTATGTTCTAAATCTTCCAATGCATTGTTGTGTGTTCTTTTTATTTCATTTTCTATGCTTTTCTAACGTCATATTGCCACTGTAAAAAGATTTTTGTATATTTTTCCTTAAATATCATCCACCATTCAGACCAGTTTTTATAAAATGTTGTTATAGTAACATGATTTTCCATAACTGTATTACTAATTTCCTTCCTTCTTCATTCCATGCGTTCTCATTCATCCCTTTTACTCCTTTGCTTCTTCTTATATATTCCTTGTTTTCCTTTATGTCTAGCTATATTGCAAGATAATTAGACATTCCTCTTTCAGTTGCCTCCCCTTCTCCTATAAATAAATCTAGTTACAGAAAGCACTTTAAACTTTTAATTTTACATTTACCTTAGATTCACGGCTTCATAAGTCCATAGCTAATTATTAGGATAGCTTTCTTAATAGGCCATTCTTAGCCAGGCCATTTCCCTCCCAAGGGTGAGAATCAAACACTTTATCTTGTGTATGTGAGTCAACACCTTAACCATTATACCAACCCTCAGTCCTTAGCTGTGTACATTCTTTTTCATTTGTTTGTTGTACTTATCCCTGTATTTTTTTCTTTTACCTGTTTACAAATAGAATTCTTTTTTAATACCTCCCAGTTTGTCTTCTTCATCACTTATTTCAGAACCTTCTTCTATGTCCTCTCTATTTTTTCTCATCTGTTTTCCCTTCTGTTTCTATTACTTGTAAAATTTCTTCTTTCTTCATTTTCTACTTTTTTCTTTTTCCTTAATCTTATTTTCAGTTTTGCAATCCATCCATAAATGTATCATTCTGCTACATTTATAACATTTCAATTCACATTTTTGCATCATGTCCCATTTCCCCACAAATATAACATTTTCTTTTGTCACAGGTACTTATCAAATGTCCTTCTTTTCCATAAAAAAACATGTTTTATGTTGTCTCCCATATTTTTCAACACCCCATTTCCCTTCACATTTATCATGATTGGTATATGTGTCATTTTTTTATCTGTCTATAACAATCCCAGCCATAAGTCTATAAACCCCTTTTGTCATAAACTTTTGCAATGTCCAGTACTTCTTTACATAAAGTTTTCAGGTATCCTTTCAAAGCCTGTCTTTCTATCTCTGTTTGAAATTATACAGGAATTTTCTTTTTTGTTTATGTTAAATGCTTTTATCACATAAATATTCCATGAGTTAGTCTTTCTTTTTTCGTGTTCTCCAAGAATATTTTCCATTGAAAAAACAGTCTCAAATAATGTCACAAAATGTCGTCGTTAATAAGAATAAATGATCTTACCTTGTGTGCTTTTACACCTAAAGGAGCTATTAAATTGTCCCACACTTTTATACTTTCCCATTTATTTGAATCTTTACCATGTATTTCAGTTTTTCAGTTTTTTCTGCTTTCTTTTTTACTACTTCTCTTCTGCTACTCAAAACCACTAGGTAAAAGCAAGGAACGAAAAACTTCTTTAGCGTACTAAAACTTTTATTGCATGCTTTCGTCAATTCAGACTTCATCAGAAAAACCTTCACAGTAAAAAAAATCACAATAAATACATAAACTAACCAATGAGAGCAATCAAATCATTAACTTATTACATTATTTTTAAAAGACAGCATAAAAGTATTTCACAGTACCTATTAGCACAATTACACCACTATTCTTCATGATTATCTCTGCATCATCCTTTTGTATTTTCTTCGTAATGTCTCCCCAAGAAACATCTCCTTCATTTTCTGACTCACGCTTCATCACCATTTCTTAAAGTAAATCATCCCACAACTTTCCCAGCCATCATTTGCTGACTCATCTCCATCAGATTTCCTTGAAACGTCTCCTCAGAATCCTGCATACATTCCCCAATCTCGATATGTGCTTTCTTATCCATTTCACTTAACTCTCCCATCTTTAATTTCTCTCTCCATCTGCCTCCTTGTTTCTCCAGGCTGCCTCTGGGCCTGGAATGGAAATGGGAAGTGTTCCTGTAAAATGGGTCCCACTCTCAACAATGACAAGTAGGGGAACTCCCGTGATGCCCTGGCCAAATTTCTACTGTAGTATAAATTCAACCTCAGATCTCCACTGAAATGAGGCCACTAGCCTCATGTGACTAACCCGGTTAACAAAGGATAAATAAATAGACATGCTTGGTTCTTCTATCTTCCTTTCCTTTTTTCTAAAAGGGATGAGATACTTCCATCTCTTCCTTTACCTCATTAGCTTCAGCAAGAGCATCACAGGTACATTTGAATTCTGGAGAGTGATATGCCAACAAGTCATATCCTCACTTCAACAGGAAAACAGATAAATTATTTGAGCACATCAGAATCTAAGATCCTCAAAGGAGGTTCCTTTAACTTTTCTTGGATGTGCTGTATTTTTAATGCACAGTATTGCCAATTGTGTCTCCTCTGTATCAAACGTGCTCTCTAACCATGTTAGTTACTATGGAAAAGAACTTGTAGGAGAAGCATTTTCTTAAGTTCCGTTATCTAGATGACTGACAAAATAACTCCCTCATAGAGTCTATTGATTTGGTCTCCCATGGATGCAGGCTTTGTTAAGTTAGTATAAACTGGAAGAGTCTTATGCAGTTAAAAAGATTGCCTTCAGCGAGACAGAATTGCATTATGTTCATTTGTCAATCATTCTTGTCCAGTAAGAAGGCCCAGGATATTTTAGCCTTGGCAGATTGCATGATGTTGCAACATAGTGACCATTTTGGAGTCTTCTGTATTCTTGGGAATCACACTGTTCATGTTTCCATATGCAAGCCTAAGGATGAGTCTTTTTCAGTGGCAGTAGGTACAAATCCATTATGGCCTTACAAACCTGCTGCTGCTGTTGGCAAATCCATCTGACTGGAATTTAGTAAATGAACACTTCACATGAACTTTGTTGTGGAGATGTCCTTCTTCAGAAGAAATAATGCAGGTTCTACTATTTAATGCTTCTGTAGCCTAGCTGGAGTTCTACCTGGTTCACAGAAATTTTGATACTCAGGGAAAGGGACTTTATGTAAATGACGTGGAGCTGAAGCCATTGTTCCTGACCCTCAAAACTCTGGAATAGGAATTCAGAACAGATCACCTCCTCCTCCTGTTTATCAGTCTGGTTGCTTGGTAAACAAAGTGTGAATAAACGTAGTGTCAAATGCATGTACCTTTGGTCAGAAAAGTAATGGTGATTTGACAGTAGGCCTTGGAGCTTGGGACATTGTTCTTAAAAGCCTTCCTCATTATGGGGGATGTGTGTGTGGTTGTGATGTCCCACCCAAAAGAATCAGTTTTGTCTGGACCTGAAAATAAGAGAGTCCTATTTGTTTAAGTTTTTCTTGGAGTGAAATTGACTTTTTTTACTTTATGGCTTTGTGCAGTTCTCCCCCTGCTGTGTTCAGCTTACCAGTGCAAGGGAAGTTGATGATTGCAAAAGTCTTCCCACTATGGCCAGAAGGATTTCCTGTGCACCTTTCTGCCTTTTCCTCTGATTCTGTGACTTACCACAAAATTCGAAGACAGCCAAAAAGTCATCCTAATTGCCTTGTGGTGGATAAAAAGTATATTGTTTTGGAATCCTATGTTCCTGGTAGTATTCAAAAATAAGTAAATTCTAAGAAAGTCCCTGTCTGTTGGAGCACCAAAGAGCATGGCTTTAGGAAATGGTAATTCCTTTTTATTCTGTACTCCCACTACAGGCAACCATCCTGTCAGTATAGCTTCATTGCTAGTTTGCAGTGGATCAGGAGCTATCTCAAGCATATTTCTAACTTCTCCCTAATTGAGGGCATAACTGTGTCTTAGCAATAACTAGTAAAGCCCATTTTATAGACTCTATTGCTATCCTAACACAAAGTCCAATACAGACTCACAACAGCCCTGATGATGATCCCACTTCCAATAAACATCTTTTGTCCTTAAAAACTGTCTTTGTACCTCACACAAAACACCTGCTCAGTAAGCGCAAGCCTTGCTCACACTCCATTCACAACTTAGAATACCTAAAGCTTACAGCTACTTCCATTTCTTATCCAGTCTCCATCTTGATCAATAAATCTGTTCAAGAATCATTTGCCCCATCTGTCTAGAATAAATCTGGATCATACAGCTTCACAAAGGTGGTAACTCCTCTGAAATAGCAAACTTTAGGCTTCTCATTATCTTATCCCCCTTGCAATAAAATTCTGGAAAAGTGCATATATCAGCAAATCTTACAATACCTTCTTCAAGAAACTCTACTAGCATCAACCCAACACTCTTTTGACCTTATCATAGTACAACAATTGTCCTGGTTGCTTTCTTGGATAACATCATCAAAGCTAGAGATAATAATACCTTGGTCTCTTCTCTGTTTTTAGATCTCTCCAAAGCCTTTGACACAGTCTGTCAATCCAAATTACTCTCTAAAATGTCTGCACTTGTTCTAATATAACACTCAGCTGGTTTGCTAGCTACCTTTCTCATCGGCAACAACTGTAAAATGTTTCTCTACATACTCTGTTCTCCCAGTTAATATCATTGTGCCCCAAGGCTCTATCCTTGGACCTCTTCTCTTTAACATCTTTATCAGTAACTTACGTGCATCCATCCAATAGGCTTCCCTCATCCAGTACGCCAAAGACTCTACCCTTGTATGCTCATCAAACACACTTCCCCATTTATACTGCATTACTAAAAAGGCCTTCAACTCCACTGACCAGTAGCTGTGTGAAAAGCACATCCTCCTAAATCCAAAATAGCTTCAAAATAACTTTTCTTTATCACACAGATATAGTATTTGTGTCTCATAGGCAAGTACTAGATTAGTCGCCCTTGTTGGCCATTTTAGCCAGTTTTCCTTTTTGTGCTCAAAATAACTTATCCCATTTGGTTATAGATTGGCCTTACCCACCCCATAGTCAATAATTATAGTTTACCCTTAATGAGAATAACTGGGAAAATACCATAGATAATTTGAGAGGACCCATTCATGGGATAAAACATTTAGGGGCTGCCTCTATCCATTAATAGTACAGTGGACAATCTTGACGTAATTTTTTTGTTTTCCATCCATAGATCTAAGTTGCACTTGGGTATGGCCAGGGATGAACTTTTTTATGGGGAGTCTGTTCCACAGCAGTGGTATCTTTTTTGAGTTATATCTGTCCCTCCAAATCATTCTGTTGATATTGCAAAAGAGGTTTAGATCCCTAAACCAAGTATTTCTGATGGTATTTGACTTGCTGATATCCAGCAAATCCATCATTAATGGGTCAGAGGATGCCTTGCATGCCAGACACAGGTCACTTCTTGGCAGTCTGTAGGATACTGACTATAGTGACAGTTCTTTGAGTCAGTCCATGTAGGACATGATGTTTAGGCCTTGTATCTTTTTATCTCTGTGGGCGTCCTAGTTGTTGCATATGTCTGGACAGATGCATGCCAAAAGGGATATTGCATTCAATAATTGGCCTAATGAGGGCTGAGTAAAGGGGGACAATAACATCCCTAGAGCTAGACACAGTCCCTTTGTTTATAGGCTGTGCAATTTAGAAGAAATTTCTTACAACAATAGACCAGTTGGTCAAACGTTAGGTCAGTGTCCACATAAGTTTCCATATCCCAAACAAATGGGGAATATTGTCAATGTGGTAGTTCCCTGGTATACATGACTTTCCAAAGGATACAGTAATGAAATGTTTGACATTTAGTTTGTCTCCATGATTTTGGCACCAGTTGTTTATTTGAGACAAACCTTCCTGCAGGATGGCTAAGTCATTTGGGGCTTCAATGACGGCTTGTAGCTTGCATTCATCTGCAAACTTAGTCATCTATAGTCTTTTACTTCATAAAAGTAGATGCCAAATGGGAAAAGTCTTAGCACAGAAGCCTGGAAGATTCCACTGGTGACTGGTCTCTCTGTGGAGGTAATTTCTCCTATTTTGATTATCTGCGTCTTGTCTGTGTGAAAGTTGAGAATCCATCAGGTGACGTAGGGATTTATTCCCAGTTTATTTAGCTTCTCTACTATGCCTAAGAGGGAATTGTGTTAAAAGCTTGGGACAAGTCACGTTACTCATACCAAGTTACTAGACACCTTAGTTTGATGATCAGCTCAAACTTGATCTACCCATACAGAAAACACATCAAAAACAATGTATGTTCTACAGATCCACAGAATTCCTCTCCAGCTCATCCAGAGTCACAGTGGCAAATACATACCTTCTACCTTCTCAGCTGTATTAACTTACCGATTCTTAGCAATATTCAAATCTCCCTCATCACAAAACTAAAACTATATTATCCCGAAATTGCTAGATTTATAACCAGTCTGCCATATAAAAGTAATCACAGCTCTACCCTGAAAACATTAAACTGGCTTGAGTTGCCACTTACGTCAAGTACACTCAACCTTTACTTGCCCACAAAATATGTATCCTTTCCAGTATCCATCCTTCAATCACATTCTGATACAGCACCTTCCTAACTGCCCACTTCAGTCATCTGAGAAACAACTTCTTGAAACCTATAAAAAAGTAATGTCTTTGGGCTTCTCCGGTTAGGGTATGCCATAGTGGATCACCGGTCCGCATATTGATTGGCAGTGGAGTTTTTACAGTGTCAAGTTGCCAGCCCGGCCCCGAACTTTCACAGAAGGCACACACACACATGCACCTACCTGCATGTCTTTAAAACTCACTCGACTGCAGGGAGGACATGCAGACACTGCACAGAAGGCGCTCCAGCCAAGAATCGAACTGGAGAACCTCTTGCTCTGAGGCGACAATGCTAACCGCTGCACCACCATGGCCTACAGCTTCTTTAAACCCATAAAGATAAAAAATATGTATAGGACATAGTCTGCATAGTAACCAAAACCTGGTACAAGATTCCTATGGACATTAGGTCAGCATCTACAAATCCCATTCTTGAGCATATCATAAAAGAATACTTTCTCAACTCCAGTTGCTGCACTTGCCTTCCTCTAGGTTAAACTGAACCTTTTATTATCCCTTCCTATATTCTTTCTCTTACGCACATAGTCTCTCTCTCTCTCTTTACCTTTTCTCTTCTGTACACTTTCCTCCTTGCAGTTTTCTATACACCCACTGTCGCACTTACTGTCCTTAGCTTCTACCCTTATATCTTGCTTCCTTCCTTCTGTATCATCTTTAAATCTTCTTTTACCCTGTTCTTCTCCACCTTCATTTGACCTTTTTTAGCCTGTAATATTCTTCTCACTGTCAAGTTTCTGCACCTCCTGTACCTTATTACGTCTTCTTTCTCCATAATTTCACATGTTTCAGACACACACACACACACATATGTGTGTGTATTTTGCCTGTTTCTGATGTAATCACTCCTGCTTTCTTCTTCTGATCTTATTTGTATAATTTATTGTAACTTTTTATTATTTGTATGCTTCGAAGAGCATATGTATGCAATTTGTTTTGTGTCTTATGGAGCTTTTCTCCCCAGGCCTCTGCTAAAAATGGGATTTATGCCCAATCAGACTTTTCCAGTAATCAAATATAAAATAAATTGATAAAATAACATGTATTTGTTTGTGATTTGTGAACTGGTAAGTGAACTGGCCTTGTGAGCACCAGAAGCACAACCTTGTTAATAAATTTGATGAGATATGTGATGAAAACACAAGTACAACACCACATACACACGTTTGATATACCATACTGTTAATTGCCTTTAAAAATAAGGAATAGTTGGACATATTACATGTATATGAATGTATAAATATGTTTTAAAGAAAAAGGAATGCAAATGATAGTACACAAAACAGCAACATATAAAAGCTAAAATATATAGTGCTTAATCATTATCTATAAAGTATTGGCACTTGGCAACTTCAATCAGATATTCTTTTGGTTCCTTTCTGAATGTGAACATGTTCTTCTTGTGATGAATTCTATGACTGACAGTTTACTTATACCTACTTTGGGAGTGATTAATTTAGGATTAATTTAGCAGTTCTAAATCGAGTCCCCTCAAAAGGCATTACTTCCTACAACCATCTCCTCTGTCTGCAGGATCTTTAAAACTGCAGGCTGATTTGTTTCCCCTATAAGCTTTGGAAGACCAAGCAGTTGCATGCTGACTTTGCTAAAGATATGGTAGACCTGCAGTTACATAGCAGGTCATTTCCAGGTAGACTGCCAACTGTATTGTCTTTTGCAATGAGGCAATATTACTGTCAAAAGCTATACTACTAGGAGTGTAGCTACTTTGAGTTATGAAAATTTATGCTGTGGTCTGTTGGTCTTTGATTCATGTATTTACCAGCAGTGCTTCTTGGACTCTGATCCCTGGAGTTGGGCGCCCTATTCCATCTCTAATCCTGCAAGACTTGTCTTTCCTGAGCACTTGACTTTTCACCGTCTTGTGGCTTTGGTTTTGTAGGGGGATTTAATTTTGTATGGCTTAGGATTATTCCTATCAGTTACCCACTAGAGAAGGCTTTCAAAAGTCAAGTATGGAAGATAATTAATTGTATCAGTTGATTTGCAAGAAGTCTGTTTTTAGAGTTCTGCTATACCAAACAGTGCAAGTCAGCCCTTGGCACTGTCACAATGCTTAATGTACTAGTTTTCCAACAGTCTGGGTATGGAAGGTTTATAACTACATTACACACATTAAAATCTCTGTTTGGCAAATGTTTTTTCTCTTATAAAAGTGGTCTGAAAGTTCCAGAAATGACCAGATGCAGAGTTTATCATTTAAATACAGTGCTATGCCTGCATTAATAAAGTTTCCTTTTAATTTCTGTGTAAGTTAGCTTGATTTCTTTAGCACTGGTGCTGATCATTGTTTTACTACTTCAGTAGATGCAACTCTGGTAACCACAACTCTGCCATTGTTTTTAGCAGCTGATTACCTGGATGCATTTTTAATATTTGTTTTTGTTTTTATGGCTACGGACATGCACACTACCAAATATATTGTCAGGGCTATTAATTTATATTACTGATGCTATTGCTGTATTTCATCCGCATCCTGTAAGCACATTTGTACTGCCTTTTCAACACATTTCAGAGGTTATTTTCAAATTGTTACAATATGCTTTGTGTAATTTGCATCTTGAATATACAATGTTATGTTTTTAAATACTTAATTAAGACTTAGGAAAATTACTGAACTGTCTGTAGCAGTGGAACATTCACATTTCATATTACCAAGAGTTATATGGTAGACCAAGTAATTTTATTGGCAGAACAGCTACTTTTAAGTTCATTACAGTAAAACAGAAGGCTCACCCATGTTCATTAATGACTGAGGCTACTGCAGTAGCTGTCATAACTTCATTCTAACTAATGAATTTACCAGTGGTATAATATTTTAATATAGGTTTCCTTTCTTTCAGCTCATTCTAAGCCTTAGGCAGGAAACAAACGTTCCTCTGCTGAAATAGTTCCCAGCCCTTCTACCTTTCCTGAAATTCTCCAGGGAAATCTCCCGCTGAATACAAGGACACCTAAACTCTACTAAATTGTGAAGTGTAGGTCCTAATACTTCCAAATGTTTTACTGTTTAATAGCATAACCTCTGGCTAGCACAAACGCACAGACATCTCTCCTTATGAGCATACATGCTTGATCGCTCATAGTAAACTTTTCCACCCTAGGGTATTAACCTCCCTACTGAAGCCACTAGATGGCAGTAGTTACACTAGTCTACTCGCCCCTTGCTTCCTGCTTAAAATAATGGCAGCAAATTAGGGCAAAATAAACGAGAGGTTTCCTGTAAAAGAATAAGAGAGTCTGTTTAGAATAACATTATTTTACTTAATAATATTAGAGATCAGGTTACTGACCGGCGTGTGTTGCAAACACAAGCTACTCCTGATAAGCTGATTGTTTTTTCGTGCCCTGGCAAGCACAGGAGGCTCAGGTGGTTCCCGCTCCACTATTAACACTCTTCAATATACTCCACTCTTTCCATATTACACCTTTTACCAACCTAATAAATCTCAAACATGCCTACACTATCAAAACCATCTAAAACAAAACTCCTACTGTACTCCATTTGCATACCTACCCTAATACTGCTGTCGCTCATTACTAGCCATCAGTCCCAGTACAAGTGTAGGATAATTATCCCAAATAAAGGAACATCCCTCCACACACCCAACCACAAACATACTCAATTATACCCATACCACTACCAATCCATCCCTATGTACCACTTACCCAAGGAGCTCCCAACTTATAGATACACCTCCACTACTTTAAAATATAAAAAATTCATAAACAAGTTACTTAAACTTTGGTTACAACTGCAAACAACACTCTTATGTTGTGGGGACATACACCCCAACCCAGGTCCATCAATCCCCAGCCCACCAACCTCCAATACAACTTTTACCCTCCCCCACAGACCAAATAACTCACTCCTAATCATCAATCTTAATGTTAGAAGCATCTTAAACAAAGTGCATGACCTCCATGCCCTACTAGGCTTTTATCAGCCAGACATAGTAATACTAACTGAAACCTGGCTAAAGCCAGAAATTGATAACAAAATTACTGCACCTGGCTACAGTATAATTCGCAATGACAGAATATGAAAGAAGGGATGGGGTGTTGCCATACTATAGAAAAATCACCTCATCTTAGAAAAGCTAGACATCACATCCACAGAACTAGGAAATATGGAACTCATCCCAACCAAACTAAAGATTAGCCCAAACAAACATTTAAACATCATAGGATGCTATATCCCCCAGGGAACAATATCCCTACCACCGAAAAACTACTTGACTGGACATCTGGTTTACTCCCCCAAGAAAACATAATATTAGGAGACCTGAAGACTGACTGGCTCAACTGCTCCAGTCAAAACCCTCTATCTCACATCAACCTTCATGGCATAACCCAACTCATTTCTTCCCCCACCAGAACAGACAAGAGAACCAAACACCAATCCATACTAGACTGGATACTTGTATCTCACCCCTCCCGAATAACCCAATCAGGATATCTGCCGGATGCCCTCAGTGACCACCAAGCAACATTCTTACTTAGAAGCAAAACTTCCCAACTGTCACAAGTAACTGTCCAAGACATTAGGAACAAAAAAACAGTTTAACCCAACTAAATTTAACTCTGATCTAAAGAAATGCAACTGGTTCCCCCTAAAAACATTACCCCTCGATGAAGCAGTTCATCACTTTAATACCACCTTTATAAATATACTTAACCAACACGCCCCCCCGAACCACTAAAATCAAGACCAAACATGCCCCATGGCTAACCATAGTAACTA
This sequence comes from Protopterus annectens, assembly GCF_019279795.1. NCBI lineage: Eukaryota > Metazoa > Chordata > Ceratodontiformes > Protopteridae > Protopterus > Protopterus annectens. The sequence continues at coordinate 829,607,082 of NC_056731.1, forward strand.
AAACACTACTCAAAAATAGAAACAAAGCTTGGACAAATGATCACAAAACCAGAAGCCAGTTAGACAAACAAAAGTACCTAGAACTACGGAACAAAGCCAAGCAGCATATTAAAACTGGCAAAAGCTACTAGCAAAAGATCCAGAATAAACATATAAACAACCCAAAGAAATTCTCAGCTGCAATCAACTCTGTCTTACAACCACGGAATACAGCCACCCCCACTCCCAAATCATGTAATAGCCAAGACAATATACCCACACTGTTCAACAAATTTTTCACAGAAACTATACAAACCTTAGCTAGCAACCAACCAAACCACAATATCCCCACTCAAACAACATTACCTTTTCCAATTAAAACAAATAGAAAAAAAAACAACAACTTTAGCTTTAACCCAGTCCCAACCAAAGTCATAGAAAAACTACTCTCAAACCTGAAACCAACATCCACAGCAGCTGACAACTTACCATCTGAATATCTTCAACTAGTTGCTGAAGCTATAGCCTACCCAGTGTCCATCCTAATAAACAGATCTATCTCTGAGAGCAAAGTACCCCAGCTTTGGAAAATATCACATGTAACACCATTACACAAAGTGGGTAGCTCTCTCGAACTCAATAACTACTGACCAATAGCCATACTACCACCCTTAGCAAAAATCCTAGAAAGAGCTGTCCACATGCAATTAATGAAGTACCTCCTAGATAACCAACTTCTAGCCCCACAGCAACATGGTTTTAGACCCTTCCACAGCACATCCACTGCCCTTACATCATTCACTAACACTGTTAATAACCATATAGATAATGGATTACTCGTGTCTGCTACACTCTTAGATCTTTCTAAAGCCTTTGACATGGTTAATCACCAAAAATCGATTAACTCTCTGTCCACCCTAAACCTCAACCCCCCAGCTATCTCATGGTTCAAGAGCTATCTAGATGGCAGACAGCAAGCAGTAAAATGGCAAAACCAACTCTCTCCCCTACTACCTTTAACCTTAGGAGTTCCCCAAGGCTCCAACCTTGGGCCTTTGCTCTTTACCCCATTTACTAACCAACTCCCAGCCAATATTCCCATCGCATCAGTAGTCCAATACACAGATGATACCACCATAATATGTGCAGCCAACAGCCTTAACCCTCTCCACTCCCAAACACAAGAATGTTTCTCTTTAGCTGAAGCCTGGATCACTAACCACAACCTCATTCTCAGTCCGGCTAAAACTAAACTAAACTACTAATCTTTAGCCCCCACAGAAATGCACCACCCTCGTATAACCTCACAATATCTTCGCAAAACAATACCACCATCACCACCACCAATCAAGTCAAACTATTAGGTCTGGAAATTGTCAATCACCTAAGATTGGACATACCCATCTCCCAAACCATAAAAAAGTACATAAAAATTAGGGCTACTCTGTTGGAACAAACAATTTCTCTCTAACCGCTCCAAAATCACTATAGCCAGGACACACCTATTATCCACATTAATTTATGCATCCCCCATGCTGACCAACCTCCGCAAAACAGACCTAAGCAAACTTGTCAACTGTTATAACAAGATAGCTAGATTTACCACAGAATCCTCCCCAAGAACACACCATTGTGACAGCCTTATTAAACTACAATGGCTAGAATTCCCACTACTACTCCAGCACAACCAGCTAACACTCACCCATAAATTGCTCTACCACTCAGAAAAAAAACATCCCTTCAACAACTTATTCAGCCCTATAACCTCACCAGATCTTTAAGGTCAAGTACCCAACACTTCCTTAAGGTAACCAGGATTAACAGTGAGTCAGGAAAATCTATCCATAGTCATTGCATCTCCAAATCCTGGAACTCTCTCCCTGCCCAAATTGCAGCTACAAACTCACTAACCCAATTTAAGAAACTGCTCAAAACATATTTCTCCAATAACAAACTATGCTCCTGTAATACCCCAGGATAGCTGTACATTTTGTTACTAAATGTATGTTTATAGTCATTTACTATCTATAAAAACTGTATTAAGAATAATTAACTATGTCTATGTATAAAACAAACACCTGGATTGTCAGCTACGTCTAAATGAATTACATGTGTGTCGTTAATGCAACTCTTATTTTATCTTTTACTGTAATGTTGTTCATGGAGCTTTTCTCCCCGGGCCTCCACTGAAAATGGACTTGTATCCAGTTGGACTTTCCCGGTTAACAAATGTAAAATAAATTCATTCCTACCAAAGACTTTTTCAGGAATGTAAAAGGTGTGTTTGTGGATGTTATGGTGTCATTTCAGTTATGCCCATTATTTGAATCAGTACCCCATAGTTCTTCTGCCTTTATGCTTTAGTATGCCACTCCTCTTTTTAGTGTTGTTCTATCAGACTTTGCTATACATGCATTTATTTGATGTTATAAATAAAAAAAATTATGATTGTCTAGAAAACTTGTTGGTATCAGTTTAGCATACATGTTGTGTCTCCCTGTAGATATTTTTTAGTGGTGTTAAAAGGCTGTTGTGGCTCTTCCTTGCACAGGACTGCCTCAGTAATACACTGCTTTTTTGCACGTTTCTGTGTTGTTATTAAAAAGACAATCTAGGTCTTCTGTCTCTAGGTCACCCCAGTAATAAACTACTTCCCTGCTTTCTAAGCCTTCTGTTCAGTTATTTCCATGTGGTTTCTGCTGAATAGTGAGCTTGAGGTTGTATAGCTTCATGTTCTCAGCATTTTACAGCTAGTGTGTCCTGTGCAGAGCCGGATCATCATTAAATGGGGCTATAGGCAGGTTAATGGGCCGAGTGCTCCCCAGCAGCCCCCTAGCCCCCATGCAGCCATTCCAGTGTCCCATTACTTGGCTGTTTCTCCCCAGTTACCATAAAAGCTGATGTTAGGTAGTCCAATCTCACCTTCATTTTTACATATGGGTTTGGAGGCGATCCTCGGCTCTGACTCGGCCGATTTTCAAGCTCGAAGACTTCTGGTTGGCTCGTGGATAAGCAGGTATCCCATGGTGCACCAGTGCAATCCCCGGATCTCGTTTACCGCATCAACGAGTTCGTATGTGTTTCTCTTGGCTCTGGCTAAGTTTTTTGCAATTTTCATTATTCTAGTATCTTTTTACATAGTTATTGAATATATACATTATAGGGCTTTATCTTTATTGTCTTGTGGTTTTGTGTGACCGTATTAGTGGCATCCTCTGTACAAGTAGTTAGGTGCAATTGCATTTTACCTAAATCGTTAGTTCTGGCGGTTTCGCTTTTCCTGTTATTTATAGTTAGGATTTACCTAAATTGCCTTGTGGCCTCGTGTGACTAGTAGTAGTAGTCTCCTGTATATCAGTAGTTAGACGCAGTTGCGTTTTCTTGTCTAGAGAATTAGTTTGGTGAGTTTGCCGTTTTTAATCAATAGGGGCGCCTATTGATTATTTCCTGTCAATCGATTATTGTTGACTGGTGGTCTTTAGCGGGGACCCGCTAAAGTCTTAATTTCTTACAGTTGTTAATTTGCTACCCTTTGAGCTTGTGTGTGTTGTGCCTTCTTGGTCTGTTTGAATTAGAAGACCCGGTTCTTCACAGGGCTTGGCCCGTTTAAATTAGAGGACCTAGTCCTCATGTTGCTTCCACTGTATTTTACTTAAAAATTTTTCCTGTTTGAATGAATCTGTCTGTTGTTTAGTGGGAAATCTAGTTTTCTATCTTACAACAGGCTAGACCCATTTAACTTAGAGGACCTAGTCCTCGTGTAATTCTTCTGCAGGGCTAGGCCCGTTTTAGTTAGAGGACCTAGTCCTCAGTCATTCTCTTTCCCTCTGGTTGCTTGTGTGTTGCAATGTCTAAGGATAGCAAGGAGCACAAACCCTCTGGGTTTAAAAAATGCATGAAGTGCTCCCAGAAAATGTCTTTGACCGATGGCCACAGTAGCTGTGTCTACTGTTTGGGAGCCATCCATTTGCAAGAATCATGTTTATTCTGTCATGCTTTCTCTGCTAGAGTGTTGCAGGAAAGAAAGCACAAACTGATACTCAGGGGTCTTTTGAAGCCAACCTTCGAGGAGGCTTTGTCTGGTTCTTTGGCTTCTTCGTCTAAGTCTTCGAAGTCAAGATCTGACTCAAAATCTAAAGGTTCAAAAAGGCCTTCTCTGGCACCGGCTAGTGTTTCGGAGCTGCCTGCCAAATTAATAAAACCTGCCTCCTCGACTCCTCAGTTGTTGGAGCCGAAGGAGAGCACTGTGGTTTCGGAGTCGGTCACAGATACTTCAGTGCCGACTGCTGAATCCTTGCAAATAGTTGTAGAGTCCCTACCCTCTTTGATGGTCAAATCTCCAGTGCCTGCTAGGTTGAGATCTCCAACCTTATCTTCCAGGTCTTCCAGGAGTCTTTCGAAAGAAGATGTGGAAAGGGTAGTACTGAGACTCCTCAAGTCGTCTGCCCTGCCTAAATATTTGTTGGCTCTGACCCAATCGGCTTCGGAGCCACTCAAACCAGTCTTGTCTCCATCCTTGATTCTTCCTCCGAGCCATGTTGGTTTTTTTTGGGGCCAGAGTGCTTGTTACCAGCAGAGGAACCCTCAGTTCTGGCTCCACTTGCTGTTGCATTGGAACCAAGTTCAGCTCCGACACGCTTGGTGCTGTCCGTCATATCCAGGGACCGAAGCTCTTCTGTCGGCGCCGAGAGGGATGGTTTGAATCGATCTTCGTCGGTTCCGAGGCTTCCTCTCTGTGCGTCCGCCAGGGTGAGCTTGGACCCTGCATCTATCTCGGAGCCGATGGCTCAGGCTCCGGCACCGTCCTTTGTCTCTTCGGAGCGGGGACGGTCTTCGGAGCCAGAGAGATCTGCTTTTGAGGTGATGAGGAGTGTGCTGTCACAATCTACAGCCCCTGCCAGTGGTACAGGCACTCTTCCCCCCAAGAGCTCCCACTTGAGCCCCTACTCTCTCCGGAGACAGCAGAGACCCACAGCCTCAGGAGCCACCGGCTGGTGGCCCCCACTCTTCCGGGGCATCCCCAGAAGGTCCTTTTGAGGAGCCCCCGCGGAAGAGAGTATGCAAGAGGAAGCATATTGACTCCCAGGATGAGTCTCTGACATGAGACACTGACCTTGATGAATCGGAGGGGTCCCCTAAGTCGTCCTCTGAAGATGTCTCCTTTGTGGACATTCTAGAGATCCTTAAACAGAGGTGTGACTGGCCCACTGTCAACCCTTCTTGTGAGGAGTCAGTGTACCTGAAGGCTTTCGGGTCTCAACCCTCTGCCTCTTGGGTGTCCCCACCTTTCGACAAGCTAATGGATCTGGTTAGTCGGAAGGTGTGGGATACTCCTGATGCCGTGGAGCCAGTACCTAGAAGACCAAATAAGTTCTTGTCTGCCCCTCCTGGAAAAGAATTCTTGTCTAAGGGCGTTCCAGTATATGCCATAGTGGTGGCAGCAGCCATGAAGAAGGAGTTGGAGACTTCTTCTTCTGTTCACCCACCAAACAAGGAGTCTCTACAGATGGACAGATTTGGGAAGCGTGTATTTAGTTCAGTGGTTTTTACACTTCGATCCCTGAACTATCTGGCCCATTTCACGAGGTTGCAGAGGGATCTCCTCAAGGAGTTAGGATATTCCATACAGGGTGCTTGTCCTGAGGTAGTACCGAATAGGATCTCTGCTCAGTTGTCCACCCTAAATTCTGTAGTTAACTCCACCATGCGGCTCATATCTCACGTGGCTGATGGAGCAAGCAGAGCAGCCGGTTCAGGAGTTGCCCTTAAGCTCCAATCCTGGATGCGCTTGTGTTATTTTGCAGAGCCGTTTAAGTCCACCTTCACCAATGCCCCATTTGATGGTTCCTCCTTGTTTGGTTCCAAGGTGAAAGATACACTCAGTCGGTGTGAACAGGAAGGAAAGACTCTCTCTGCCATGGGAGTCCGTTTTACCCTTCCCTCTCGACCATACCCCAAAGGTCAAAAGGGAGGTAAGATGTGGTTCAAAAAGTCCCAGAGCTCCTTTCCAGACACACAGAGTGAATCCTCCTTCAGAGGCAGAGGAGGGGGAAATGGTAGACGTCGCCCTAGAGGCAGGGGCAGTCCGCAATATCAGCAAGGCTGTGGTTCCTTTCGAGGGCGGCCTTATCAGCACTCCTGATGTGGGGCCCGACTGCGTTTCTCTGGGGCCAGTCGGGTGTCGCATCTCTTTGTATTTAGAAGCCTGGCTAAATATAATCCAAGACAAGTGGGTACAAAGAGTTACCAGAGGCTATATCATACCCTTTTCCCTTCCACCGTTTGTTCCCAAGAAGATCCCAGATGTTCCACCCTGAAGATCCCAGATGTTCCACCCAATCACAGGGATCAGGCAACTGTGGAGATCAACAAGTTGCTCTCTAAAAGAGTCATCCAGCCCGTGCCAGCAGACCAGATAGGATCAGGAACTTACTCCAGGTTCCTTTTAGTCCCAAAACGAACTGGAAACTGGGGGCCAATATTGGACCTCAGCAAATTAAACAAATCCATGAAAAAGGACAAGTTTCGGATGGTAATACTGCAGTCGATACTCCCGTTGTTAGGGAAAGACTATTGGATGTGCTCTCTAGATCTCCAAGACGCCTACTACCATATAAAAATGGGCAAGGCGTCAAGGAGGTATCTGCGCTTCTGGCTGCGAGCCAGCCATTATCAGTTTCATGCTGTGCCCTTTGGTCTCACCACAGCCCCCAGGGTGTTCACCAAATGCATGGCAGTAGTGACAGCTCACCTGAGATGTCCGGGATTCCAGTGTTTCCGTATTTGGACGACTGGCTCCTGACCGCCCCCACCAGGCATCTACTTCTCCATAACAGGGGACACCACCGTCCAGCTTTGTGCTCAATTAGAGATCTCCATAAATTGGGAAAAATCTGCATTACTGCCCTCGCAATCTGTGATTTTTATAGGCGCAGAGGTAGACACAGTGGATATGACAGTTCGTCTTCCTGCCGAAAGAGCATAAAACCTCATCTCACAAGTTCAGTGACTTCTACCACTTCAGAAGGTCAAAGCAAAGTGGATTCTTCAACTTCTTGGAACGATGGCCTCAACCATTCTGCTAATACCTTTAGCCAGGTTGCACATGAGAATCCTTCAATGGCTCCTGGTCTCCCAGTGGTCGTTACAGTATCTACCGCTGAATCACTCTATTCTGCTGACAGAATCATGTAAAAAGGACCTTCTTTGGTGGATAGCCCCCAACAACTTGTTCACGGGAGCTCCCTTTGTGCCTGCCCAACCCGTTGCCACTGTGACCACGGATGCCTCCCAGGTCGGGTGAAGGGTGGGATTATCTGGGCAGGACTGTCCACAGCATATGGCAAGAACACGAGGCTCATCTGCATATCAGCGTTCTGGAGATGAGCGGTGCTTCTGGCATTGCAAGCACTTCAGGACTTTCTTCCTCCAGGGACGATTGCGATACAATCTGACATCATGTCGGTTGTGTGGTATAGCAACAAACAGGGCGGTACCAGATCTTTACCCACTCTGTCGAGAGGCCATGCGAGTTTGGGAATGGTGAATTCTTCCCACCACTTTCTGGTGGCAATGCACATTCTGGGGACAACCAACGTGATAGCCGACAAGCTGAGCCGGGCAATCCTGCTGCCCCACGAGTGGTCTCTGAAATGGGAAATAGTGGAACAGATTTTCCGAAAATGGTGGCAACCTTGCTGTGACCTCTTTGCCAGTCCAGTCAATGCCAAGTGCAGCAGTTATTTTTCCCTAATTCCCCCCTCCGGGGGAAGCACAAAGAGACTCTCTGGTACACGACTGGCCCACGGGACTTCTCTATGCCTTTCTTCCATTCCCTCTTATCCCCAAAGTGATACAGAAAGCCAACCGACTTTGAAGCAAGTTAATCCTCATTGCTCCTTACTGGCCTCGTCAGGTCTGGTTTCCTTTCCTTGAGCCTCTTCTCCTGGACGATCCTTGGATCCTGGACCCAGTTCCAGATCTATTAACCCACATGCCGGGTTCACTACACCCCTCTCTCCACACCCTCAAATTGACAGCTTGGCTGATCCACTTCCATCTCTAGTCAGGCTTCATGATGTTTCGTCATCAGTGTCCCTTATTCTTTTATCCTCACATAAATCATCAACCAGAAGGCTGTATGACAGTAAGTGGAAAAGGTTCTCTATTTGGGCACAGAAAATGAAAGTGGATCCTTACACCGCTCCTGTAATTCTGGAATTCCTTTTGGAGCTTTTTCAGCAGGGATCTGCTGCAGCCACCATAAAAGTACAATTGGCAGCTATTTCACATTTTTATTTGGGATCTCCCAGTGTTAACCTTATGTCACATAAGTTATGTAAAACTTTCTTGAGAGGAACCACCTTGCTGAGACCTTTTTTACAGGAACCTGTGGCTTCTTGGGACTTAAATTTTGTGTTTTCCAACACCCCCTCCCTTTGAACCGTCTCATTCAGCTTCCTTAAAGTACTTGTCTTAGAAGACTGTGTTCTTGGTAGCTATTACATCAGCCAGACGTGTTTCTGAGCTACGTGCCCTGTCTATTAAGCCACCTTATTTAGTTTTTCATAAAGACAGGGTTTCCTTATGTACCAACCCGTCGTTTGTTCATCTGCCACATTAAACCAGTCCATTGAGCTTCCAGTCTTCTTTCCCAATCATAGCAATGCAGCGGACTATCATTTTCACCAGTTGGATGTTCACAGACAACTGCGTTTTTATTTGCAACAGACCAAAGAATTTCAGAAGTCAGACCAGTTGTTAGTTTCCTTTTCTGATTCCAGATTGGACTTACCAGTTTCTAAGGTGACATTGTCTAACTGGATTTCGAGTTGCATAGCTTTCATCTACAGTTCGGAGGGCAGACCCTTACCCCACAGGATCAAGGCTCACTCTACCAGGTCTCTGTCTACCTCTGCAGCCTTTCAAGCCAGGGTACCAATTGATCATATCTGTGCAGCAGCTACTTGGGCTACCCCTCACACCTTCATTACTCATTATAAGTCGAATTTGGCTTCTAGGGGTAGAGCATCCTTTGGTGCCCAGGAGTATCTTCCAATGAGCCACCCAAGAATAAGGCACTAGGAACGCTGTCCAATATGTAAAAATCAAGGTGAGATTGGACTACCTAACATAAAGAAGTTATGTACTCACCATAACGTTCCATGTTGGTAGTCCATCTCACCCATCATTTTTACCAACCCCCCCCCTCCTGCCCCCATCCTGGAAGATCTGGAGGCAATTTTGCAAATTTCTTGGTTGGCAACCCTTTAGTATTGGTTTGTTGGTTAAGGGTTTCTTTCTATTTCTTTCTATCGGTAGTGAGCAGCAAACAAGATCTGAGGATTGCACTGGTGCACCATGGGATACCTGCTTAGCCACAAGCCAACCAGAAGTCTTTGAGCTTGAAAATCAGCTGAGTCGGAGCCAAGGATCGCTCCAAACCCATATGTAAAAATGAAGGGTGAGATGGACTACCAACATGGAACGTTATGGTGAGTACATAACTTCTATTTCAAACCTGTCAATGTGCATACTATTTTCTTCTACAATGATTATAGATATTTGTATTTAATTTAAAGTTTTATTTCAAATTTTATAGCACAAACACCATTAGACATTTGCTAAACAAAACAATGCAGTCTCATAATAAAAACAGACTTAGCATTAACAGTACACCTTTCTTCCCTTGAAACTCACATTCATTGAAATGGCATTGAAACCTATATTCAAGGAAAATTCATTTGGCCAGTGGAGAATTAAGTTCAACTTTGGGCAGCTTTTAAACCATAGGCCCCTTGCACATATTTAGGACTATGCACACATGCATGTGTTCTTTGATTCATCTTCCTGAGTGCATTCAATTTTATTGTTTGTATAATATAGAACCACTTGTTAGTGTGTGTTTTAAATTTATAGTTTTGAATATTTTTCAGTTAGCAATGAATAAATGTATGAACCAATAAGGACAAAACTTCCCATTTCAGAACAATTCAACCAAAAAAGGCCCCTCAAACTTCTGCCATTGCAATCCACCAATATCAGTCAATATGCACAATTAATGCAAAAGTAAAAGTCATCTGAATAATTCCACATTAAAGACATCTGTAACTAATGAAGAGGTTGCTACTAGCAAACAACTGTTGTATTTCATCTACAAATTCAGTGCCTGTTGCCCTTGAAGAATAAATTTCCTATGTTACATTATAAAAAAAAAAAATTGGTAAACTGCTAATATTTTGTTAGGGAATGGATGGCAAACCGACAAAGTTGCAAGGCATCTCATCTAAAGTAAGACACAGACAGAACTGCATCTTTCCGCCAACCTGAACCTCATTCTATCACTCCGAAAAAAAATCTAGCTTGATTATCATAAAATAATTTTCTAACAATCTTTGAAATTAGAATACTACTGTCTAGTTAGACTCCTTCTCCCTTTATAATCGATCTGTTTACAAATGTGCATGTAGTAACATTTCACCAGCATTCTGGAGCAGTGTACCAAAAATGCAATATCACAAAGTAGTCTGCAGTTAGGAAACTAATTCATCTGCAAAGATTTGTATAAATGCATGTACTTTATCAGCCATGGATAACCAAAGTGATATGAGCATAGCTTACAATCTGATGTTGTCAGTCTTCATTTATTCTTGAACTGTTGGGTCTCGGTTACATCTTTGGAACCGGCTCAGCCTTTTTTCAAGCTCATGCCAGCTAGAAACTCTCAAGCTAAGGCTACCCACAGTGCCTCTCTTCTCTACCCTTCAGATCTCGTTTGCCACGTAGAATTTTGGACGTGTCAACCGTGCTCTCAGTTAAGTGCTAACCTTTTTCTTCTAATATATCCTCATAATTTTTGTCTCTTAACTCTAAATTAGTTATTTAGTTGTTTCTTATAAGTTACTGACTTGTCTGGGTGAATTAGAGTGCTATTTATCCCATTTTTACCTTATATACACTGTATTACCATTATAGGTATAGGCCCCTCCCTTCCCTCTTACCTTTGATAATTCTTTCAGTACCATCGCTAGTATTCCCTTTCTACCCCTTTAACCCTTGCTGGTATTTTTTCTTTCAATACCATTGTTGGTACAATCTTTTAATTAAAAAAAAAAAAATTCTTTTCTTCTGTGTATGTGTGACTAAGTTGTGCTGGTGAGCGTGTCTTCTCATTTTAAAATTAACAAAATGGCTGAGAAACATAAGGGAACCTCTGGTTTCAAACAGTGTGAAGGATGTGGCAGAAAGATGCCCAACTCGGATGGGCATCTGTCTTGTGTTTATTGTTTGGGGGTGCCACATGGGTTCAACTGCCTTGTGAACTCTGCAAGGGGTTCAGCAGTAGAACCCTTGAAGAGAGGCACAACAAATTAATATTCAAAGGACTAAAATGTCCTTTTGGTGAGGCTTTGTCTGAGGCGGAGACTTCGTCTCCCAAAAAAGCATCAAGAAAGAGGAGCCAGTCTGTTCCAGCATCTCCTAAATCCCAGGAATCTAAATCTTCCATGGACCAGGCCTCTTCTCATTCCTGGGAACCAAGGCCTAAGATTCAAAAATCGTCACCTGCTACCCTCTGCACCGAAGGCTGCAACTTCCCCTACGGTGTCAACAACTACTGAGCCCATGAAAGCCACCTCGGTATCGACCCCTTCATCGGTACCTATGACCCTCTCAGCACCAGCAATAGTTTCTCCAGTAAAACCGGTCACTTCACCCCCTCCAAAACAAATCATTGGTAAGCTGACCACAGTGCCGAAGGTTGAATCCTTACCCAGGACTAGGTACTCCCCATCTATTGACTCCTTCCTTGGTCAACAATTGAGCCCCTTTGTTGAACACCCAGAATCACCTTTGGAGATGTCTATCCATTCCACCAGGAGCCTTTCAGAGTTTGATGTAGTCAGATTAGTGGATCAACTCTTGGTGGCCAGAGGTCTCCCTGCCCCATCTAGGACCTATCTCCCATCTGGATCCAAGGACTATTCTCCATGGAGTCCCACTTATCTTCCTCCTTCAACTTCTCCGCAGGTCTTGGAGCCCTCGACTTTGACTTTTCCGGTGAAAACTACTTCGGTGCCGATGGTGAACCTCACCTTGGTTCTGGAACCGACTCAGTGGTCGGTGGATCTGTCAGAGCCGACCCACCCATGAGACTGTGACGTGGCTATCAGATCCTGAGTTCAGCTCTGATTTTTTTACTTGACACCATCTATGGTTCCTGGTACTGTGACTGTTCCAAGTTCTCTCATTGCTCCTTCTCTGGAAGTGGGCTAGTTGTAGTGGGGTGTGACCCCAGTTCCGAGGTTGTCTTTCTCGGTTCCGGGCTTCTATTCCTTTTCAGGTGGGCCTGCCTTCCAGATTATGGAGAGAGCTCTTGCCTCAGCAGGCTCAAAGTTGCCACCATCCCCATCGAAGTGTCACATATATGTATCCTCTGGCTCACAGCTGTCACAGTCTGCTACATTGGGGTAGCAGCGTAAGAGCAGCAAGACACCCTGCTGCAGGGTACCCTCTCTTCTGAGTCCTTCTCAGATTCCCCCCCCCCCGAGGCGCCACCATGTAAGAGATCATGCTGGAGGAAGCACCTAGATTCTCCGGAAGAGTGTCACTGAGGATAAATTTTACAATGAAGGGGAAGGGTCCCAACAGTCATCCCCTGAAGATGTCTCCTTTGGAGACATCCTGAAAATCTTAAATCAGTGGGGCAATTAGAAGCCCACAAACCCTTCCTCCGAACAATCTTGTTTTCTTGCAGGCCTTTCATGCCCGGCCCTCTACTTCTTGGGTGACCCCACCTGCCGATGAATTTGTCAAGCTCATTTTGTAGCGTGCATGGAAAGCCCCTAACACTATAGAGCCAATCCCCCAGAGACCATACAAAATTCTTTCCGCATCCAAAGATCATCCCCATTGGTCCAATGTACTAGCGGTAGATGCTGTGGTGCTGGTGGCTGCTATAAAGAAGGAACTCACCAAGGAGAGTCCTGTTGTCCATCCTCCAAACTAAGTGTCTCAGACTATGGACAGATTCAAGAAGCGGGTCTTTGCTTCAATGACCTTTGCCATATGGTCGTTGAATTTTTTGGCACATTTCACATGACTTCAAAGGGACCTGATAATGGAGCTTTCAGGGACCTTGGCAGGAGCAGTGTCTGATAAGTTATGCGATAAGGTTGCCTCCCAGCTTACGACCCTTAAATCGATATCCAAATCGTCCATGTGGCTTATTGTGCACACAGCTGAAGGGACGACCAGGGCAGCGGGTACAAGAGTTGCCATTAGGCGTCATGTCTGGATGCGCTTATATGAGTTTGCAGACCCTTTCAAGTCTTCCTTTATCAACGCTCCAGTCGATGCTACCTCGTTGCTTGGCCAAACATCAGAGCCACATTAGCCAGGTGTGAGAAGGACGGAAAGACCCTTTCTGCTGTGGGCATACATTTTCCTATTTCCCAATGACCTTATTCCATGAATCAGAGGAGTGGAAATATATGGTTCAAGAAGTCCAAAGGGTCTTTTCGGGACACAAGTGGTGAGAATTCTCCCCGGGGCAAAGGAGAGAACTCTTCTGGAATATGTCCCTCCTGTGGCAGAGGGGAAAGATTCTTTCTCTGGACAACCCTACCAGCACTCCTGAGCAGCAGCCTGATTGCTTACCTCTGGAGGCAGTCAGGGGAAGATTTTCTCTGCACCACCTAGCCTGGCACACAGTAACATCAGATTCCTGGGTGCAGACAATAATTACCAGAGGTTACCGTATCCCCTTCACTCATTATCCCAGACCACAAAGGCAAATCCTTGATGTTTCACCCAGTCAGAGGGATACAGCAGCACTAGAAATTCAAAAGCTTCTTCGAAAATGAGTCATCCAAACAGTTCCACCAGACCAGATAGGATCCGGATTTTACTCAAGATTCTTTTTAGTGCCATAAAAGACAGGGGACTGGAGGCCGATTCTATGCCTCAGTGTTCTGAACAAGTTTGTTCTACGGACAAAATTCCGGATGGTCACGGTTCAATCTATCCTTTCCTTTCTGGAGAAAGATGATTGGATGTGCTCTATAGATCTTCAGGATGGGTATTTACCACATAAAAATGGACAAGTGCTACAGAAGATATCTCCGCTTCTGGCTGGGAACCAGTCATTACCAATTTAGAGCACCGCCCTTTGGTCTCACCATGGCCCCCAGGGTGTTCACCAAATGCATGGCAGTGGTAGCAGCTTACTTAAGGCTACAGGGATTCTGTGTGTTTCCATATTTAGACGACTGGCTCCTCACCGCCCCCCCCAGGCATCTACTGCTTTTTGCCTTGGACTCCGTTTTAAGACTTGCAGAATTCTTAGGCATCTCAATAAACAGAAAAAAGTCCAAACTATACCACACACAAGGCATAGAATTCATCAGAGCAACATTAAACACAAAATCCTGCATGGCCGCTCTCCCTCTTCACAGACTGATCAGCTCCAAGTGATACTCTCTCAAGACAAAGTTCTGGCTCGTCTGGTTTTGCAACTTCTTGGGTCAGATGACAGCAATAATCACCCTAGTTCCTCTGGCAAGATACCATATAAGGCTGCTTCAATGACTGTTCGCGTCACAGTGGTCTCTGTTAACACACCCGATACAAATAACCAACCAAGATTTGCAATGGTGGAAGAAACAAGAAGAATTCTGGAGCCTCCCCTTCTCCCCCTCTCAGCTCAAGGCCTTAGTAACCATGGATGCTTCTCTGATGGGGCAGGGGGGGGGTCATTTTCAGGGAAATACAGTCCAAGACATTTGGTCCCTGCTAGAGGCCAGTGTGCATATCAGTGTCCTAGAACTGAGGGCAGTGCTTTTAGCATTGCAAGCCTTCAAATCCACCCTCCCTTCAGGGACAGTTGCTATTCAGTCAGACAACATGTCAGTACATCAACAAACGGGAGGAACCAGATCCTACCCTTTATATCGGGAAGCCCTAAATGTTTGGCAATGGGCAATCGCCTACAACCGCTTTTTGATAGCAGCGCACATCCCAGGGATTTCCACCTTGATTGCGGACAAACTGAGCAGATGCATTCTCATGCCTCACAAGTGGTTTCTCAATCCCATTGTGGCAGCGAAGAACTTTCATCGATGGGGTCAGCCTTGCTGCGATCTGTTTGCTTCTCCCACAAACCACAAATGCAGTGGCTACTATGCCCTAATCCCCCCTCAGGGATAGTCCCCAAGAGATGCGCTCACTTTATGCCTTCCCACCAATCCCCCCTCATTCCCCATTTTTTTAAAGAAAGTACAACAGTTGAGAAGCAAAGTGATCCTCATTACACCTTATTGGCCATGTCAAGTCCAGTTTTTGTTTCTGTGGCCTCACCCAGTTCACTGTCCATGGACTCTGGATCCACTCTAGATCTGTTGTCTCACCCACAGGAACTAGTCCACCCCAATCTAAAAGCTGATGGCTTGCTTCCTCCACTTATAGTAATTGCCATGCAGAATAACCTGTCTTCTCCAGTACAAAAGATACTTTTAGCTTCTCATAAACCATCCAACAGGAAACTTTACCTCAGTAAATGGAATAGATTTTTTTTTTGGTCTCAGGAAAAACAAATTGAGCACTTCTCAACTTCAGTTGACAAGGTATTGGAATATTTATCAACCTTTTTCCAATTGGTAGCCTCTGCCTCTTCTAATAGAGTTCATTTAGGTGCTATTTCAAATTTTCATAATGGTTTTAATGATCTTTCTTTGATGTTTCATCGCCTTTACAAAACCTTTCGAAAGGGCATTTTGCATTTGAAACTACCTTTTAAGGAGCCCATTGAGCCTTGGAATTTAACACTAGTCTTACAAAATTTGGTCCATCAGCCCTTTGAGCCAGCAGCCTCCTGTGATATCAAATATTTATCTTACAAACTTTATTCCTGATAGCCCTCATGTCGGCCAGAGTAATATCGGAATTGCAGGCTTTGTGTGTGTGAAACATTCATATATCATTTTTCATAAAGAGAGAGTATCACTTAAAACTAATCCCTCCTTTCTGCCTAATGTAGTATCAGACTCCAATATTAATCAGTCTATAGATCTACCAGTTTTCTTCCCAAACTTTTCAAACAAGGGGGAATATTGCTTTCATTTGTTAGACGTACACAGACAATAAGGTTTTTATATGAAGAGAACTAAATCATTTAGAAAATCAGACCAACTGTTTCTATCCTTTTCAGGTACTAGACTGGGCAAACCAATTTCAAAAGTTACTCTATCAAAATGGTTGAGAGATTGCATCACTTTTGTTTATACACAAAATAAGCTGGACTTACCAACAAAAATTAAGGCACATTCTGCTAGATCTGTTTCAACTTCAGTAGCCTTTCATTCCAGAGCTTCTATAGATGACATATGCACAGCTGCAACTTTGGCTACCCCCCATACCTTTTATCACTCATTACAAATTGGATACAGTTTCCAGGGGGAGAGCATCCTTTGGCTCTATGGTGCTCAGGAACATCCTTCCCTAGGGCCTCCCAAGGTCTAAAGTAGCCAGGGACTCTGTCCCAACAGTTCAAGAATGAATGAAGATTGACAACATCAGATAAAGAAGATATGTTCTTACCATAACATTCCATCTGTGTTGTCAATCTTGATATTCTTGATATCCCACCATCCTACCCACCTCCAAAGACTCCTGGAGCTTCGGAAATAGTCCTGGGATCCTGATAGGGTAGTTGCTCAGACAAAGCTGTCACATTTTATCTGCATAATTCTACGGGCAAGCCTCTATCTGAAGAGAAGGGAAGAGAGGCACTATGGGTAGCCTTAGCTTGGGAGTTTCTGGCTGGCACGAGCATGATAAACTGCCGAGCCGGTTCCAAAGACGGAATCGAGACCCAACAGTTCAAGAATGAATGAAGATCGACAGTACAGATGGAATGTTATGGTAAGAACATAACTTCTTTTTATAACATTGTATCAAGCTAACATTCTCAACAAGGACAATTTAATAATGCTAGATTTAGATGTAAATATTGTGCATAGTTGTAAATATATATAATTTGCTTTCTGTTGTCAATTTTTCCAAATTTGTGAAGCAAGATTGACTTAAAGCTGTTCAGACTTGACAAAATAAGATCTTTTTCTTCATTAGATGAGTGTTATCAGTTGGTAATGATCTACTACTGTTAGGTACAGTTGTTATTGTTTGGCCTGTGCTTTGTGTTTTAACTGGTTTTTGCATAGTAGTTATTGTTTGTTCACCTAGGTTTTGATTAAAAAGGGTACTCCGATCATTTTGCCTACTGGTTAACAAATATATGTTGTGTAATGTATATAGTTCTGATAGTTGGCACAGAGGGTAAAAGCTGCAGTTCCTGCGGTATAGGGTTTCAATCTGTCAGCTCTTGTTTGCCTGCTGTGTGACCTTGTACAAGTCACTTAACCAAACATTGTTCCCAAGTCATCCCTGAAAAGGGGATGTGTTCAAGGACTCTATCTGGGTAATGAATAGGTGTCATTATTCTTGCATATGTGGACATTAGTACATACTAAAAGGAGGTTTTGATAATCTTGAATACCTTTACAAATGTGAATCCTACCTTTAGTCATTTGAAAACATTGAAGGGTACTTGCGTATTATCGCAACCACATTCCGAGCTTTCAAAGCGATCGGTTGACCGATCATACTGAGGTTATTTTCAGTTCAACACATGGATATCCAAAAATTTAGAGAGGACAATGTTAGCGTCAATGTCAGTAACACATAATTTAGGGTAATGATCGACGACACAATCATGATTTTCTTCACTGCATGGAGCTTTATGTGCTCCATGGGGTTGTACTTACAGGAAAATGTGAAAGGTTTTGTCAGCTTTCAAAGCCATAAACAGTTAACGGATGGTGTCAGAAGGGCACTGTAATGCGGGAGGTTTTGGATAAAGTACTGACGACTGAAGTCAGTAAATGATACATTTCAATTTCAGAGTTCCTATCCTTCAGAAAACACATGCAAGAACAAATGCTGTTATTGTAACAATTTAGTAAGTGTATTACAGAAGCTTGACACATTACTGGAATTGACAGCAGTTACAAACCATTTTGTATTCTGCTGCTATTATTTGCTGTTTAGGACAGGCAGTTTGTATTGAGTAATGTGGAACCCCACCATAACTTTCATAACTTTAACTACTTATATCGGCAGGAGTAGTGCTTGCAAATGAGCCATTTGTCCTAGTGCTTGCAAATGAGCCATTTGTCCTCGTCGGAATGTGATTGCGATAATACGCAAGTACCCACTGAAGTTAGCAAAGCAAAAATAAATAAAACTACAAAAAAAATATATATATTCTCATAACTCATTCCTTATCATTTCTAAGCTTAGACCACAATGTATTATGATATAATGGATTTGTTGAGCATTTGCATGTCTTACTAGTTCATTTGCAAATCCTTTTTGTCTGCTACACTTACAGGAGATGAGCACTACAACTGCATTTCTGCTCTGCACAAGTCCATGCGTGGTTCAGATGAGAATGCCTCCCTTTACTGGCTTGCCCGAATGCTAGAGGGTGGTGAAGATCCTCTTTATGTTGCACGAAGGCTAGTGAGGTTTGCAAGTGAAGATGTGGGTAAGTTTCAGAATGCACAACCTGCTAGCATCTAGGTGTACATTTTCAGACAGAGGCAGTAATGTTTTGTTTTTCAGATGGTGACATGAGTTTGTGAGCTAGTGAGAGTGGTTTGTAATTAAGTGCCTCTTAAGAGCTCTTCTTTCTAATGGAAGGTATGGTTGGTGATTGTCTGGGTAACTGTTATGCTGTTTATGAATTCAAAGGTCCAAGTGAAAATAGACAGGTTTGCCCTTTCATGCTGGATACCTCAGTATTGCCTATTCTCAAGTGTCATCAGATTGTATGAGGTATATACCAGATTAGTATTTGCACTACACAGTTAAACGTAAGAGGGAGCGGCTATCAAAGGATGGCCCTGTTTGGAGGTACACCTTGTTGGCATCTTTAGCCCTTTGCTACTGGGACTGAAGGGCAGAATGCAGGCTTTCTGTTGTGCTGAAAGGGGGGAAAAAATGTGAAATAGACAAAAAGTGTACCAAGTACTGGGTGTTATAGAACACCATTCAAACCCACCCCAAAGTTTACATAGGTTTGGGCATTCCTAATGTGATTGATATATGCGGATCCAGTATGTGATTTACATCATGCATAAATTAACTTTGACTGACAGGTTGCCTTCTTGAAGTAATGGATTTGCACATGTTGAGGGATGTGGCTGCTATGAACATTCATTAGCTTCATTATGAATGTTCTTAGCGTGCGACTCCTGATCGGCTGAAATGTTTATTTATTTTATTTACACTTTATTGACTGGGTTAGTCCCATTAGGCCAATTGTCTATTTTCAGGGGAGACCTGAGGTGTTCATACTGACCAGGGAAAATTTAGTCGTGCAGCAGGGGACATCCTCTTCTCTTTTCTGTTAGTGACGTTGAATCTTTTACATCCACCAGATATCATTAACTTGGTCAGATGGGCTTCAGTTTAATGTCTCATCCAAAGGATGGCACACTCAGAAGTGCAGCTGTCCTCGTGTGTTGCACTGCAGTGTCAGTATTGGATAATTAATCCAACTACCTGGTGTGGAAATAGAACCCACAGTCTTCTGCACCAAAGGAGTCTGTGCTATCTTGACTACAGTGGATGCCTACAAATAAATCAAAGTTGTTGTAGTGTTTAGCTCAGATCCTTGAGGTAGCTTCCTTAAGGTTTGGTAACTGCTTCATAATAAGAAATAATAGTTAAAAAATCACAGAGTAGTAGTATGTTTGTCTTTCTGCTTTTCCCGGTTAGGGGTCGCCACAGCGGAACTCCGGTCCGCTAATGATTGGCAGTAGATTTTACGTGCCGAGTTGCCAGCCTTGACGCACAACCTTCAACAAAGGTACGCCCATTCACGCATGTCTCCACACAGAAGACGCTCTAGCTGAGAATCGAACAGGACAACGTCCTACTGTGAGGTGACAACGCTTTCACTTCAGGGTTATTGGTTGTGTTGTAGCCATGCCACACAAAGGTTCTTGCAGAAGTACTGTGCTGGAACACAAACACTAAGGAAAGACTTCTAAACCTATCTCTTACAGAATGCCCCTGATTTAGCCATTTGTTTTTGCTGTGTCTGTCATAAAATGTTTGATTTTCTGGTAAATTACTGAAGATTACAGTGAGATGTTAATGCCAAACATTAGAGTTTCATACTACTTATTGATCAGAAAGGGCATATTGATGCAAACCACGTTCTGTTAACTATATGGTAATATTTAAAAAATGGCATGCTATAAAAGTAATATCCAAAATTTCCTAAAGGATTCTGACTGAGAATAATTTAAAAACTGCATTAAAGGACTTTGGCATAAGGCATGCATAAATGATGCTGTCACACAGGAACACTACAGCAAATGCTTTGCTGTATTTATAGTGGAAGGATCACACTAAATGCAGAAACACAATATGTCAGAAAAAGCTTGTCTTATGAATATTCATTACCTACCCTCTGTGTAATGGTCATGTTGTGTAGATAATGAATATTCATTAAGCATACATAAAATGGCATTAATTATGCTGTCAGTATTTGAGCAGTGTTTGCCACTTGTGCATTCATGGTGGTAGTATTCTACACTATTGCCAGACTGGCGAGGCAGAAGTGGTACTCTTAAGTAAGTGCCATATAGGAAAACCACCCACCCCAATGGTCTGTCCAATCACAAATAGTGGTTGGCTGCATTCATTGTTTTGTATAAATGGTTATAAGACTACTGAGCCATTTTCACAGAGAACTACTGAGTAATTTAAACTGGAAACAGATCCAGAACTTGGTGATTACAGGCATAGGTCTCAAGAAATCCGGGAAAAATCTAACAGAGTCAGGGACAAATCACAAATAATCAGGGACAATTAGGGACACTGTTAAAATGTTAGTACTTTTAACATGAAACCTCGACAGAATAAGAGAATGTGAATTAATATACAGTTTCTGAAGTAAAAGAGGTCTATAACTCTAATTGTTGTCATTATTTATTCAGTATAATTCACCACCTTTTATCCAAAAGTCACCAGTTTTAGGAGGGATTAAGATGAACATAGCTAAAATTTGAGTCAAAATCAGGGACTTCCATGAAACCTGGGGACAGTGGAGAAGTATGATTACAGGGAAAGCATGTGCCCCCTTAAATGCCATGTGACGCTTTAACATGCACTCCAAGCATGACAGTTCAAGATCAAGGAAAATGCTAGCTGTTCAGAAGGTTTATTTTAATACCACATAAAATACACCAAACCAAAATCACCAAAAAAAAAAAAAAACACTCCAGAAGCCAAGCAATAAATGCTGCAAAGTTCTTTAATAACGCTTCTAGTAACTCGGCTGAAAAGCCTTGAAGGAATAAGATCACATCCTGCTGCAGCTTATTGAAATCCCACCAATGACATATGCAAATTTAATTACTCCATTTTCCCAGTCTAATTAAATAATATAAAAATCAGCACCCAAGTTTAAGCACACAGTTCCCTTTAAATAGAGTGAAGGTCAACCAAACAATTTAATATGAAACTTTCACTATATCCAACCTGCAAAATACAAAATATATTAAATACAAACTAAATATATATAAACTAACTTCATAACCCAGCTTAATCTGTACATAAAAAACTATCATTCATAAACATTTATATTTCATCGATGCGTCAAATTTCGCACCCAATACATAGATGAATGAAAAAATAAACAAATCCCTACATTATTCTTAAATAAATATTTTTAAATAAATATTTTACATGCCCCAATTCACCTGTAAATTCAGTCCTCGTAGATACATGGTCCCTAAATTAGTAATGAGTTTGGCTTCTAAATTTGATAACCTGCCAGTATACTCTTCCCCCATGACATTCGCTCCAAAGGGTCTAGCAAGGATACTGAAAAAGAAACCCTCCGTGTCTCCCTCATGGACGGAACAAAAATGTTGGGCCACTGGACTGTCTAATCTCGAGTTCCTAATGTCACCCAAGTGTTCCAGAATTCTCAGTTTGGCTTTCCTTTTAGTCTGTCCAATATACCACTTGGTCGGCGAACACCCACAACCTAAAATATATGACTCCACATGAATCACACTTGAATTGATTTTTGATCCAAAATTTTCTCCCATTAATAAGTGTGCAATGAAGGTTCCTGATCCTAATACGTACTTTACACTTTCCGCAGGGAAAAGCACCCAAATTCCCCTCAACATTTTTATGTGCCTTCTGGTTCAGCAAATCTTTTAAATTGCTGAATTTACCATAAGAAAATGTTACTTTACTAGGGAATAACTTTCCCACTACCTCATCTCTATGAATCACTGGCCATAATTTAACAATTTCCCTAAGAGTATCCAAAAAAGGGGAAAATTTAGTCACAAAAAATAGATCCTCTTTTTCAGCCAAACCATTCCTTTTCTTCCCAATCTGGGACCACTGTTACCACAATTCTTACCTTTTTTCCATTTTACTTTATCCATGGCCTCCTGAATATAAGCACTAGCGTAACCCCTCTTAGATAACCTATTTATCACTTTAAAAAATTCTCTCTCCAACGTTTGTTTGTCAGATGTAGTAACAAAGATACGCTTGAATTCCCCATATGGCAAGGACTTCAACAAATGCGGAGGATGGGAGCGACTCTAGCTTCCAAAAAATTATTAGCAGCTGTTTACTTATTATAGGGCCTATATTGGAACATCCCCGTCATCCACATAAAACTCAACATCAAGAAAGAGCATTGATGTCTCACTTGTTTTGTAGGTGAATTTAAGGCCAAAGGTGTTTGAGCCCAACAATTCCATGAAGTTCCTTAATTCACTCTGATCACCCCTGCACACGAAAATTAGATCATCTGTAAACCGCTTGAACAATAGAACATTGTTCTTATAAAAACAATGTAGGATAAATAAACGTTCTCAAAATGTGACATGAACAAAACAGCATACGAGGGAGCAAATGTAGCCCCCATCGCATTGCCTTCTATCTGCAAATAATATGCTTGTTCAAATGCAAAATAATTGTGTGTAAGGGCAAACTCCAATAACTGACATACAAATGTACGTTGACCCTCACCCATCATTTTCACAATAGCCTCTAGACCCTGATCAATTTTGATATTGTATATAGGGACTTAACATCCACACAGGCCCAATAATAATCAGGACACCACTGCGCTTCACCCATACAGTCCAATACTTCCGCCGTGTTGTTTACATGAGACTGAACCCTGCGGAGAAACACCTTCAGCTGTGAGTCCAAGAACATGCCAATGTTCTGCAAATACGCTCCCACCCCCGACACAGTTGGTCTTCCAGGTGGCTTTTTGAGAGACTTATGTATTTTCGGAATTGCAAAGAACCTAGCATCCCTTGGATTTTTAATAAGAAGCTTTTTAACATCTGACTGGCTAAGAAAGCCCAACCTTTCACCTCCCTCCAACAATTCTAATAGTGGATCATTGAATATGCTTACTGGATTCGAATCCAGTTTCCTATATACTTTGTCATCAGATAATTCAAAGACCATGCTGTTATAAACTTTTCCTAGCCATGATGACCCAATTGCCCCCCTTATCTCCCTGTGTAAAAACATACTGCTCATTTAAACCATAACTGCTTCAAAGCCATCCATTCTGATTTATTTAAATTAAACATTCTTTGCCTTTTAAGAGAATTCAGATATTCTGCCTCAATTTGTTTACATAAAACAGTTTCAAACATATTTACTGCTAAAGAGATTTTGGGTGGTACAAATGAGCTCATGCATGGAACCTTTGGAACATACAATTTTCCATACCCAGTAGTAAACATGAAATTACATTCATCAGTCTGAGCACAATCGTTACTGACATCCAAATCAGTCACATCTGCGACATCCACAAGTGGATTGTCGTGAATGGACACATTTAATAGTCATCCAATACAGAGTCATTACACATCAACACATTGTCACTACTTTGTTGCAGCTTGTTGGATAAAAAAAACCTTCAAGTGCAACTTTCTGCAGAACCTCATAACTTCCCCCAACAAGTCAGCTAAAGTTGGCATATGTGTAGGGACAAATTTAGTACCCCTCAGTAAAACACTAGTAGCCTCATTCGATAAAGCCAGGTCTGACAAATTAACAATATTTAAATCATTCTGCTGGTCGTAACATGAATTACAAAAAACAGTATTTACAGGACTCTCAAATTCCTTGTCCTGTCTGTTGACATAAAACGATCTTTCATCACAGTCTAGTTCCTCTTTCCCTGGTATCGTCTACCTCATCCTTTGCCACAAACCGAAACCTCAGAGCCCTCCACTCCTATTACTTGCACCGAACTGTCTATTTCTTTATTCATATCCTCAAAGGAAACACTCTTACGACTGCTAGACACCATCTCCACTGAAAATGCAAAGGAATCACGTAGTAAACGTCCTGAGCATGATCTGCTTTCCCTGCTCATAGTAGAATCACACCCCCTCCTACCCTTACGTTGCCAGGAGAAAATAATGCCACTGCTATAATCGTTGATATCCCTGGTTAACTTCATTTTCCTTTCTATGGTCTCAGTCTCCACCTTAGAGACCCGAACTTTAATGTCTTTCATCCTACTTGAAAATGAAGTATCCGTGGTCTCCGAAATTAAGATCTCCTGCAGTTGAGTGATACTACTCCGCACTTTCTCCTGGGCACAGACGTATCTTTTAATAAGAATTTTAAACAGTACACAACAGAGAGACGGATTTCCACTCATCCAGTAACTCCATCTCTTCCTCAGGGACAAGGAAGAATAATCAGGACAATTAGGGACACTTTTAAAATATTAGTACTATTAACATGAAACATCGACAGAATAAGAGAATGTGAATTAATATATAGTTTCTGAAATAAAA
This sequence comes from Protopterus annectens, assembly GCF_019279795.1. NCBI lineage: Eukaryota > Metazoa > Chordata > Ceratodontiformes > Protopteridae > Protopterus > Protopterus annectens. Next base: position 829,631,996 of record NC_056731.1, read on the forward strand.
GATGTCTATAACTCTAATTATTGCCATTATTAAGTATAATTCACCACCTTTTATCCAAAAGTCCCCAGTTTTAGGAGGGATTAAGATGAACATAGCTAAAATTTGAGTCAAAATGAGGGACTTCCATGAATATTAGGGACAGTTGAGAGGTATGATTACAGGGAATGCATGTGCCCCCCTTAAATACCATGTGACACTTTAGTATACACTCCAAGCATGACAGTTCAAGATTAAGGAAAAATGCTAGCTGTTGAGAAGGTGTATTTTAATCTCGCCACCTTTAAGGATCCCTGCCTGATGGCTCCACTACCTGCACTTAAGTCAGTCCATTCATTGTCCAGAGGCAGAAACAGGTGTCGCAAAGCTGAGCAAGAGCTGTTCAGCTTATTTTTTTTCCTACCCTGGAAGCCCTATTTGGTCCATTCCCTGGCAGTGAGAATCAGTCGGTAGGAATGGGTCACCTAGCTGGTCCCTCAGAGTAGCATAGCTGTAGGCTGCCTGTGGACTTGCAGTGATTGGTTGGGGGAGGAAGTATGACTACTCCCACACAAACCTTTTATTTATTCCCTGACCCAGCATGGAAATCCCTGTCTAATGTAGCACAAACCAGCATGGCCACTGCAGGTAGACAATACATACAGCCACTGTTGGGCATCACCAGTGCCTCAACCCTCACAGCCTCCCTCCTGCCATAGCTGACTGAGCTAGCATCAGCCAATCAAGCTCATTTTCCTCTGCCAGATGTCCCCAGGTACTTGCTGTGCTAATCGAACATAGCAGCAATTCAGTACACAGGGTTGGTTTTGAATAGCTTAGACTTCAAGATGGCATTTGAGTGTGCCAATCTTGCTGTTGTAAGAAAAATAAAACAAATATTGGAATTAATGGTTGCAGTGTTATTTAGGTCACTAGCTGACTTAGGGATCAAGTGGTGTTAATAAGGATGGGTGGATAATGATATTAAACAGCCAAGTGTTAGTGAGTTCAACAAGGCTGTATGCTGGATCTTCTTCACCTCAATAAAGCCTGTTCTTACAGATATGTGATACAGATAGAACAATGATTTCAAGATAAGAGACAGCTGATAATGTTGAGAGGAGCAACTGCCTCCATGTGCTTTAGATGGGGAGCAGTAATGAGCTGATTACAAAAAAATGTAATGGATCTAGAATGTGAGTGCTTAATCATAGGAGATCTTAAGGAGTCTCCTGGGAAATAATTATTTAAGTGCTGCTGGTGACCTAGATTTCTGAGATTGTAATCAAAGTAATCATTTAACCACATGTAGCCAGAAGGTGTGTCAGTCAACCGACTTCATGAATAAAACATTATTGGTTACCAGCTGTAGATAATCTGATATTATTTCCTATCTGTAATACTCTTACTTGTAAGGACTAAATTTCAGTACTCTTCTCTAATATGGTATCCATGCATGAAGAGAGAGAAAGAGACAAGAAGTATGCTTGAAAGCTAGTAAGGTCAAGACAGATTAAAATCATGTGAATGAATGAGAGTAATTGCTCTACTGTATCTTAGAGTACTTGAACTGTATTTTTAGACTGCTTCCTACTGAGGGACATGTCCTATGTTCGCAACGTGTTTAGAAAGAAGTACCTGTGGAAATAAGTGGTTCTTAAGAACATTAGGGACTAGTAAAATAAAATCAGGAATCTATTTCATGAAGTAGTCTGATTGCATGGTATTGAGAAAACAGAACTGATTCAGTACCAGGGATCTACTTTATTAACTCAAACACCAGCTACTGAAGTTTCATTAACTTGCTGTGGATTGCTTAACTCACTGTATACATGCAGTCAGCAGCAAGTTTAAAAATCATGTTTTTTTGCAGAAAAGCCCCTTGCACCTCCCCCCAATTTAGAGGATCTGCTCCCACACTCTTAAACTAAATATTCTGCCTCCGAGAATGCAAAAAACTTGGAGAAAGTATATTTACAATCTATGTATTTGAGTGTGTCTCATTGAATATACCTGTAATTTGAGGATAAGAAAAATGAACAGCTGAACAAAGGGTTAAGATATTGGAGGTGTTTGTCATAGTCACTGCTGCAGTATCCTTAGCTATATGGGTTATATCCTGCTAAAGAAATAACAGCCAGACAGTCTTTCAAAGCTTTGGGCTCCTTCCCACATATGAGCCCTGGCTGCTGGTTCACAAGCTGCTAGTGGAGAAACCCACAGTCTGGGTACCAAAAGCTTCAGTACTTTCTTACCACCATTAGAGAGAGCTTCTCTTGTAGGCTTCAGAGGATCAGCCATCGCCTAACAGTATTTCATTGTTAAGCAGACAAATTCCCTTTAGGAAAACCTTCCCAAATATTTTCTGTGAAATATTTGAAACATTATTTTTTGAGGAAAATTGTGTGTTTTGAGGATCTTAAGACTCTCTGGTCTGACAGACTTTGTACCTTCTGTTTTCAACTTTTACTATTTATGCTTATTTTAAGTACTTAGTGCAAAAAAATGCTTATTTTGTGAGACTTGCTGTGCTTTATTGGGGGCAAGTGTATTTGGGGAGTGTCTTTGTGTATTTTGCTTGTGAGCACTACTTTTGACAACTTTCCTGTCACTGACTCGATGTAGCTGGCTAACCAGTTATCAGACTCTGGTGAACCATGAACAACATACTGGTCTCACGATGCTGCATTCCTCCGATCCCAAGTAAATAAAATTTACAGGAGACTTTGCCAACTCAGTGGGCTTAGCCACTGATGGTGACTCTGCTGTGGCCATTACTGGTTCCTCAGACCATTCACTTTTATTCCCAATCCTTCTGGTGTAACCACTTCAGTTACAGTGGACCATGGGGTCAGCCACTTCCTCTGTGGCTGTTGGGTGCCCTTGCCTGACATGGTAAAGACACTCTTGTCTGTTTTGGAGGAAGCAAGGAATGTATCCCTGCATAGCTGGGCTAAGTGACCTGGTCCCTGGTGTAAAGCTGTATCCAGGAGTCAGCCCCCTTCTAGGGATGTCCATGGAAAAGATGACAGAATGTAAATCATTTATCTGCTTCTGACTGTTATTCTACGGATGAGGAAGAATTCATTGGCTTGGATGAAAATTTATTATACTCATTACAGCCTTTGATGGTGATTACTCCTTTGATGGTCAGAAAAGGGACTGGGAAAGGGAATCATCTGATATTTCTGGCCAAATACCTGATTCTGACTCTGAGGAAAGTGTTTCTTCAGAGTCTCTCCTTTGGAGGAATTGTAATTTTCTGAAACTGTTTCTTAAATGAATAAGATGATTCAGTGGAAACAGACTGATTTTCCATATTATTTAGAGAAATGTTATGATTTATAGCAAGATGAATTTCCAAAACTATGTTAGTTTGGGAGATGGTAGTTCAGTAGTCTTTATCCCCCAAGCTTCTTAGATTCTGTCAGAGCAAAATCTTGTAGTAGACAAGCTGATCAGGACCAGAACTGGCCCTAATGAGTGGAAATTGAATGAGGGAGTTTTCCAGAAAATGATCCTGTTGCCAGGAAGTCCTCAAGTGGATCTGATTACCTCTTTTCACAACAGACAGCTGACCAAGTTCTGCCCCAGGATTCCTTGCAAACTGGCCTAGAAAATAGATAATTGTTCATTCTGTTGGACATCAAATGCACCTGTATGCATTTCCACCCTTTCCACTGATATCCAGAATGACTCGCCAAAAAAACATTGTAATGACTCTCTTCTGGCCCAGGCAAAAGTGGTTCTCCTTTCTTATGGAATTCGCCAAGGGCAATTGCCACAAGCTTCCCCACACAGTGGATCTATTCTCACAATAGCGGGAGAGTTTGATGGTCTCAGTTGGAAACAACTACAGCTGACTACATGGATGATTCAGTTTTGATAGATTTTTGGCACTCTTTTTGAGGACATGCAGTATGTGTTAAAGGAGGCAAAGAAACCTGCTACTAAGAAATCTTATATTGGTAAATGGGAAAGATTTGTTAGTTGGTTATGCACTAAACTAGGTTCTATTAAGGGTTTCTGTACCACTGGTTTTGCAATATTTGTGCAAGTTGTTATCCTCTGTCCTTTCATATTACTCTATCAGGGTTCATCTCCTGGCCATTTCAGCACTACTGCCCATGGGTATTCCCCTTTTATCTAAGTCTTTGGTCAAGCTGTTCTTGAAAGTGGTTTTACATATACAATCACCTGGAAATAATTCCCTCCTGGAATCCTACCTTTGGATTAGAAAAGTTAACTTCACCTCCTTTTAAACTAGCTCATCAGGCTGGTTTATGTTTCATTGCCTGGAAAACAGTTTTGCTTTTTGCTCTGGAATCTGCAATAAGAGTATCCAAGCTGCAGGCTCGTCTGGTGGATCAGCCATATTTGGTGTTCCATAAAGACAGGGTTTCTCTGAGAACTAATACCTCATTTATGCCTAAAGTGGTATCAGAGTTTGCTGTAGGCCATGCTATCAGTCTTATTTTTTTCCACAACCTAAAAAAACAGAGAGAAAGGACTGCTTGCTGTCATATCTTTCATAGTCTGGACGTGCATAGGCAGCTCAAGAATTATCTTGACAGAACTAAAGCTTTCAGTGAAGCTAAACAGCTGTTTATGTCCTATGAAGGCAAGGAAAAAGGGAATCCCATACCAGAACAGACTATTTCCAGATGATTGCCCTTGGTATTTCTTTTTGTTACTCCCACCATCATAAAACTGGATCAGGGCTCATTCTGTGAGGGTCTTTGCTTATTCCATGGCTTTTGGGAAAGGATAGACTCTAGAAGCATTCTAGGGGCAGCTGTTGGACTCTGCACATAACTTTTTACAAACATTACAAACTAGATTCCTTTTCAGGTCTTGAACAAGTTTTGCTACAACCATTCTCTAGGGGTACCCGAACTCTCATCCTCCCTCCTCCCAGTCTGTATAAGCTTTGGTATTCTACCCATGCAGGTGAGGCTACTGCAGCAGTGCTTGTTAAACATAGTACAGTTGCATGAATAAACTTACTGTAACAGTAGATGTTCAGATATATCACTGATACAGTAATCACATCCTAAACCAATCCCCCCATTTTTATGTTTGCTTTTATAACAGAGTAAGGATTTGTATAGCTGTATTTTCCTTTACCTTTCTTATTAGGACTGTAGACACCTTTTTTTTTCAGTTTGCAAGCAAGATTTGAAGCTTTTGGAGCCCAGGCTGCTGGTTTGTACATTTGGACCTTGTGCAACCAGCAGCCTGGTCACGTGTGTAAGGAGTCCAAAGCTTTGCAGCCTTGGCCAGCTGTTATATCCTTGGAAGTATATAAGTTATATAGCTAAGTCTATTGTAGCAGTGATGTATTCAAACATCTACTGTTATAGTAAGTTTACTTACAAAGTTATAATTTGTAGGGCAGTGGAGAGCAGTACCACAAGCACTTAGAGAGGAAGAAGGTTAAGAAGGATTTAAGAGGCTAGTATACTGTTATATGAGCATTAGAAAATACATCTGTGAATGAGGGACAGCAATATAGACCAGGTCATTGCCAGAATATGGTTGGGTGATTAATTTCTATTGCACAGAAACATAGGAATTGATGGCAGATTGACAGCTACTTGGCCCACTTAATTTGCCACTTTTTCTGCCTGTTGGCTTATCTGCAAAGTCTACTTAACAGCTGGATCTGGAGTAGGGACTTCATTTGTCTGCAACCTGTGGGTCTTGAATCCGATATCGGATCTGAGCGGGCAACTTGCAGCATAGCTATGGATCCGAGCTCCTAGCTCCTCCCCTCACCCATAATCCCCTGCCAACCTCTTATGACCCCAGAACTAGTTTGCCGCGCTTGAGTGTGTAGCTAGATTTTAGAGCTCCTAGCTTTTTCTTACCAGATAAGTGAATTTTTTTCAATTTTTCTCAACTTTGTAATCGTAAATTGTGTGAGTGGTTAGGTTTCCTATCTAGTTTAATTTTTGTTTGGTTTTCACCCTCCCCTCGCTGGTCGTTAGAGTGTGTGTGTGTGTGTGTGTGTGTGTGTGTGTGTGTGTGTGTGTGTGTGTGTGTGTGTTTGTGTTTGGGGCCTGGTGTGCTTGTGTAGTGTACTTTAGTTTTGGGTATGGCAGAGGCCCCAAAACCTATTTTTTCTAAATGCACCAAGTGTGGCCATAAGCTATCTCCGGCTGATGGCCACACTCTGTGTGTTCGGTGCCTTGGGGTTGAACACCTCTCTTCAGGATGTACCATTTGTGCAGCGTTCAACCCCAGGGCACTGAAAGAGCGGAGGTCGAAGTTTGTCCTGGCAGGTCTTTTGCCTCCGGATTCGGCTTCGGCCTCCGCTCCTCCCGTGGCACCTCCTCAGGTGGGAGAAATGGAGGGAGAAGCACCACAAGCGACAGGCCGAGGCCTCCACTTCGGCCCCCCCGGCTAAGCGGGCTTCTCCCTCCATGGTTTCCAGGTCTCCTCCTCCTCGGCTCCGATCTCCTTGCTTCTCCCCGGGACCCGAGGAGGAGGAGACCCGATCTCCGTTGAGGTCATCGAGGCGGCACTCCAGGCCTGCCTCGGTGGCCTCTTCGAGATCTGCATACAGCCTGTCAGATGGATACTTGGACCGGATGATGCGAAGGTTCATCCAGGCCCAGCTGCAGATGGGAGTGCTCTTGCCTCCCCCCCTTCGGGGGGGAGCTCGACCCCTTTCTTTGCTCCGATTGCTCCTTCTCCAACCTGCTTCCCGGGTTCGGAGCGTCGGAGCCGGGGGTGGGCCGGCGCCGACAGTACTGGGTACTTCGGATCCGACCCTGCCCTCAAGTTTGTCGGTTCTATCATCGGATCCGATCTCTCGGAGCTGTGGGCTGAGCTTCAGATCCGAGGGTTTCAGTGTGCCTTCGGCTCCGTCCAGGCACACTGGTCCCTCGGATCCGCCGGTCTCGGCGCCGGTTCTGATCCCTTCATTGGATCCGAGTGGGAGTCTGCTTTCGGAGCCCAGGGAGAGCAGCTCCCCCTTGGCCTTCAATGTAGTGGAGAGGGCTCTGTCGAGAGCATCCAGACCCCCGGCCCTTGCCTCGGCTCCACCTTGCACTCCCTCTCTGCTGGGTCAGGCTTCCATCACCCGGCCACAGGGACAGCCTGCTTCGATGTCCCAGGTTGTTCCATTGGAACAAGATATTGCTGGCGAGACTTCCTCGGACAGCCCCCCCGAGGAAGTGCCTCACAAGCACAAGTGTAAGAGGAGGCACGTGGACTCCCCCGAGTCCTTAACAGAGGACACAGACTTGGATGAAGGGGAAGGCTCCCCAAGGTCACCCCCGGAGGATGTCTCCTTTGGAGACATCATGGAAATGCTTAGGATCAGAGGTGGGTGGTCTGCCCCCAAGGCTTCCTCTGACGAGTCCGTGTTCCTGGAGGCATTCGAAGCAGGCCCGTCTACCTCTTGGGTGTCCCCTCCGGCCGACCCCCTAGTGGACCTTATTACCACCAGGGCGTGGAATGAGCCAGACACTGTGGAGCCAGTCCCTAAACACCCGGACAGGATACTGAGCCCCCCCCGCAGACCTGTCCCACTGGAGCAAGGGTCCCCCCGTAGATGCCATGTTGACGGCGGCAGCCACGAAGAGGGAACTAGCTCAGGAGAGCCCCTCGGTCCATCCACCGAGCAAGGAGTCCTGCTCTATGGATCGCCTTGGGAAGCGGGTTTTTAGGTCAGCGACCTTCTCGGTAAGGTCTCTGAACTATATGGCACGTCATCAGGATGCAGCGGGATCTTATCAAAGAATACGCTGCTTCCCCCCCCTGAGTCCATGTCAGCGGAGGACAAGCAGTTGTACTCCACTCGAATGGCCACTCTAAGGTCTATCTCCAATACCTCTATGCGGCTTTTGTCCCACGCTACTGAGGGAGCCGCTAGAGCTAGCGGAGCGGGCCTAGTCATGAGACGTCAGGCCTGGCTCTGGCATTGTGACTTTGCGGAGCCTTTTAAGGCGTCCTTTGCGAACGCCCCTTTTGATGGTTCTGCCTTGTTTGGCAAGACCGTTCGCGAAACACTGGTCCAGAGCGAGAAGGACGAGAAGATGTTGTCTGCCGTCGGAGTCCGCTTCTCTGCCCCCAGAGGTCCCTCTCGAAGAACCAAAAGGGACAGAAGAAGATGTGGTTCCGGAAATCGCAACATTCCCAACCTGCTCCGGACAACCAGTCCTTCCATGGCAGAGGAGGACAAGGAGGATGCCGCCCTAGGAGCAGAGGGGCCCCGAAGAACTTTGGGTCCAGAGAATCCTTCTCTGACCGGCCCACGCAGCAGCCCTGAAGGGTTGCCCGACTGCTCTGCTCTGGAGGCATTTCTCGAGGCATCTGGTGGCATGGGAGTCCATCACATCAGACCGCTGGGTGCTTTGTATCATATCCAGACCCTACAAAATTCCAATGTATCATGTCCCCAAACTCAGGAGCCTCCCCGATGTTCCACCCGATCAGAGGGAGGCTGCAGCCGCAGAAATCCAGCAGGTGTTAGAAAAAAGAGCCATCCAGCCCGTCCCCCAAGACCAGCTTGGATTAGGGTTCTACTCCAGGTTCTTTCTGGTGCCAAAAAAGATGGGGGACTTGAGACCAATTCTAGATCTTTCCCTCTTGAACCTGTCAGTAACCAAGGAAAAATTCTGAATGGTCACTCTTCAATCCATTCTCCCCCTCTTATGGGAGAACGATTGGATGTGCTCTATAGACCTCAAGGATGCGTGCTACCACATTCTAATGGACAGACGATCCAGGAGGTTTCTCCGCTTCTGGCTGGGAGCCAGTCATTATCAGTTCAGGGTCCTTCCCTTTGGCCTCACCACAGCCCCCAGGGTGTTCACCAAAGTTTTAGCAGTGATAGCGGCCCACCTGAGACTCCAGGGAATGCAGGTCTTTCCGTACCTGGATGACTGGCTTCTAACCGCCCCAACAAGGCATCTACTCTGCTCAGCCAGAGATTACTTTCTCCGCCTAGCCCCCCAGTTTGGCATCACAATCAATGCGGACAAATCTTCCCTTGTTCCGACACAAGTAATAGAGTTTATAGGGGCCAGATTAGATCCCAAGGATCTACGAGTCTTCCTGACTTCGGAACAACTGCAGAATCTGAGATTGCATGTGCAGGCCATCCTACAATTGGAAGCTCCACCGGCGGAATTGGTCCTGAGGGCGCTGGGCTCTATGGCGGCTGCAATAATGCTTCTTCCATGTGCTCGCCTAAATATGAGGGTACTGCAGTGGACCCTTCAAGTGCAATGGTCCTTCCAATCTCTTCCTCTCTGCCACCCTATCTCTATCAGCAAGGTTTGCAGGAGGGCCCTGTTATGGTGGCTCCAATCCCTGGACCTCCATATAGGCCGGCCCTTCTGCACTCCTCCCCCTCTTGCCACGGTGACCATGGACGCCTCTCGCCTTAGGTGGGGGGGGGGCATTACACGGGCAGGACAGTCCAAGGCAGGTGGAATGACACAGAGACCTCCTTGCATATCAACGTTCTGGAGATGAGAGCGGTGCTGTTGGTGTTGCAGGCACTTCAGAATCTCCTCCCCGTAGGAACAATTGCAATTCAGTCAGACAACATGTCTGTTGTTTGGTACATCAACAAACAGGGGGGAACCAGATCCTACCCCTTATGCAGAGAAGCCATGAGAGTGTGGGAATGGGCGATTTCCACCAACCGCTTTCTGATCGCAACGCACATTCCGGGCGGGCCAACATTCTGGCGGACAAACTCAGCCGCACCATTCTTTCCCCTTACGAGTAGTCTCTCAACCCACTAGTAGTGAAGCAGATATTCGCAAAATGGGGGCAACCCTGCTGCAATCTCTTTGCCTCTCCCTCAAATATGAAATGCGACAGCTTCTTCGCTCTGATTCTCCCACCAGGGGAAGCCCCAAGAGACGCTCTGGTGCATGTTTGGCCGCCCGGTCTACTCTATGCCTACCCTCCTTTACCCCTGATGCTAAAGCTCTTACAGAAAGCCTCGCGGTTTGGGAGCAGAATGATCCTCATTGCCCCATTCTGGCCTCGGCAAACTTGGTTCCCTTACCTGTGGTCTCATCTGGTGAATCCTCCTTGGATTCTGGATCCCACTCCGGATCTAATCTCCCATCCATCGGAATTACAGACCCCGAATCTGGTCAACCTAAAGCTGACAGCTTGGTTGCTCCAGTTCCACTCTTAGTCAGGACTCCGGCATCTCGGCACCAGTCAAAGCCATCCTGGTGGCAGCACATAAGCCTTCCACCAGGAAAATATACCGCAGTAAATGGAGACGCTTTTCCGTCTGGGTGGAACATCATAATCTGGATCCCTTCACTGCCCCTCTACCCATCCATACAGGATTTTCTAACCGGACTCTTTCAGCAAGGAGCTAGTTGTTTGACAGTCAAGGTACAGTTGGCAGCCATCTCCCATTACCATGTGGGACATGAGACAGGTCCTTTGATGTCAGCTAAATTGTGCAAAACATTTCTCAAGGGCACCTTTCTACTCAGGCCCCCTATCAAAGAAGTCGTACCCCCTTGGGATCTTTCTCTAGTCCTTCAAGCCTTGAACGCTTCTCCCTTGGAACCAGCCGCATCGGTCGATCTCAAATATTTGTCCTTGAAAACAGCATTCCTGGTAGCCATCACTTCAGCCAAGAGAGTTTCGGAACTCCAAGCCCTTTCCGTAAAGCCTCCTTACTTGGTCTTCCATCCGGACAGAGTGTACCTCAGGACCAATCCCTCCTTTCTTCCCAAGGTGGCATCAGAAATCAATATCAATCAGTCCATCAACTTACCGTTTTTTTTTCCCTAAATATCAAAATAAAGGAGAGTACAAGCTGCATTCATTAGATGTACACAGGCAGCTGCGTTTCTATATTCATAGGACAGCTGGTCACAGACAATCTGATCAGCTGTTTGTCTCCTTTGCTAAATTCAGTTTAGGTAAAGCCATTTCAAAGGTCACCTTGTCACGTTGGATTTCTCAATGTATTCTTCTGGCTTACCAAGCTTCCGGGAGGCCCGCACCTGAGGGAATCCGTGCACACTCCACTCGCTCCATCTCTACTTCTGCTGCCTTTAAATCTAGAGTGCCATTGGATGATATTTGTTCGGCAGCTACTTGGGCCTCATCTCATACTTTTATTAACCACTACAAACTGGACGTAATTTCTAGAGGGAGAGCATCCTTTGGCTCCACAGTGCTCCGGAATATCCTTCCATGATGGCCGCCCAAGATTCAGGTAGCTGGGGACTCTGTCCCACAGGTTGCTGACAAATGAAGTCCCTACTCCAGATTAAGAAGTTATGTACTCACCATAACGTTTCATCTGAGTAGGTGGCTTCATTTGTCTGCAACCATCCCCCCCTCCTTACCCTAGCCTTCAGAACTTGGTCCTGTTATATTGTTCTATCTATTATGCTTGTTGGAACACCTTTTCAGGTATCCATAGAGGGTCAAACTTGATCTGAGGTCATAAGAGGTTGGCAGGGGATTTTGGGTGAGGGGAGGAGCTAGGAGCTCAGATCCATAGCTATGCTACAAGTTGCCTGCTCGGATCCGATATCGGATCCAAGACCCACAGGTTGCAGACAAATGAAGCCACCTACTCAGATGGAACGTTATGGTGAGTACATAACTTCTTATTTAACCCATCCTTCTTAAGAATTACTTTATGTTTTTCAAAAAGTTTCATGAATTCCTGCTTTTTCCCAGTACTTCATTTCAGTTCTGTTTATCCACCTTCCATTATGTGAAAAATCATTTTTTCTTTCTTCTCAATTATCAGCCTTGTACCTTCAAATTACCACTGCTTGTTCTCATATATTTATGTTTTTGAAGAACAGATGTTATGTAGTCCTATCTGCTCCGACTCAGCCTATCTACTAGCTCGAAAGTCTTTGATTGATTGGCTGGGCTAAGATGGTGTCCCACAATACACTGCTCCACATTCCCAGATCTCGCTTGCCGCTTGTAGAGCTCGGACATGGTCTCGACTTGGCTGTGGCTAAGTATTGAAAAAGTCTTTTTTTTTTTTTTTTTGTGGAAATTTTTTTGCTAATTCTTGGCTAAAATAACTCTTGTTATTCTGTAGAGTGGTTCTTAGTGGTGTTGCTGCATTGTTATTGTAGTGTACAAGTGTGTTGTGTGTGGTATCCCTTACACCCTCGGGCTAGACCCGTTTAAGTTAGAGGACCTAGTCCTCCTCGTGTGCTTGCTTGGTTAGTTTTTTCTTAATTTAAGTTGAGAACCGTTTTAATTAGAGGTTCTCCCTTGTGCCTGTGTGTGTTGTTTCGTGTTTCTGCTTCTGTGTTAGCAGATGTTCTTCGTCTCACATTGCTGCAGTCATAACCTGTGGGTAGCAGAGCTGACGCCAGTACGTAGTAGTACTTATGACCGGCGCCATATCCTCAGTCTTTCTTGGGTCTGAAGCAGAAGCATTGTTTGCAAGTGCCGTTCTGAAATTTTCATTTATCGAAGTTTCAGACAAAGACCAAGTGGGGCTAAGTACCCGGAAATTTTTGTCTTTTCTTGCCTCAGTTATCCGGATGTCAGAAAAAGTTAATAATTGTATTTCTTGTGGGAAACCGATACCTCATAGGGATTATCATTCTTTCTGTATTCCTTGCTTGGGGCCTGAGGTCAGGTGTCGCTTTGTGCTAGATTTAATCATTAAACGAAGATTGACTGTGCCAGGCTTGTTTTGATCCTCCGGCGCCGCTACGCTAAAAAAAAGCTAGGATAAATCTTTAAGGTCTAAACCGGATGAGTCGCCCGCTGCGGGACGCCGGGTTCTCTCTCTCCTCCGTTGAACCTGTGGATCCTGCCGAGGTTCGGCTGAATCCCAGGCGGAACCTTTACTTTTACAGGAGTTGGCCTCTCAGGAGTTAGGCCAGGCTGAGGGTGCTTCTCAGGTGTCTGTAGTTCCAGCTTTACAAAAGGTTATTAGGCCTTCTACTTCAGTGGCTAAAGGCCATGCTAAGGCCAAACCTTGTCTTGTTGGCCCTGGTCATAGTTCTAGCTCTCCAGCCCCTGTTCCTAAAAACTTGATTACTTTGATCAGGGGTTCTATGCCCCCCCCCCCCCAGAGAAGAGGCCTAGGGTGGAGGCAGATTTAGGGGGAATGGATCATTCCTCTGACTACTCTGAATCCTCAGCTGAAGAAATTCAGGATTTCCCTTCCTATTCAGATTCGGATGCAGAGGACTCCTGTCCGTCTGCTTCTCTTCCAGAGGATTTTTCTTTTTCTGAGACTTTACATTCCATGAGGGAACATTTCAAGTGGGAAGGTCAAGATTTTTCAGATTCTCGGAAAAGGCTTAGGGAATTTTTGTTTCTGCCACAACATAGGCCCTTGGCTATTCCTCCTGTCTTAGATGTTGTTCAGGATGTTTTTCTGAATCTTCCCTTAATCCTGATTCTTTGCCTCCCCCTGTTAAGCCAGACAGGTATTACAGAGTTCCAGAAGCACATAAGTATTTGTACAGGAGTCCTAGAGCTGATCCGGAAACTATTATTCAGGGTCTGTGGCCAAGAATCCAGTTACTTTGGATAAGGATTCTAGAGATAGGTGGGGAAAAAAGTGTACACCTCCTCTACGTTAGCTATGAGGGCTTTGAATTGCCAATTTCATATGCTGAAGTATCAGAATTTTTGTTAGGCCAATTGAAATCTAAGGTGGATGCTTTATCTGAGGGTATACAGGAGTTGGTTCATGCATCAGATCAAGTTGGCAAACATTCTTTGCAGTGTGGTTTTGATGCTCTTCAGGCTTCATCCAGGGTGGCTGCTACAGGTTCAGCTCTTCAATCTGAAGTACTTTTGGCCCTCCTGTGGAATCAGTTTTGAAAAGATGGAAGATGTTTAGTAGGAATTGGCCTGCTAGAGGATGGTCTTATCCTTCTTTGGATTATCAGTCTAAGGGCAGGTCTAGACCCAATGACCTGTATCTTCAGACCCTTCTTTACTGGCAGCTCCTCTAGGAGGAAAGTTGGGACTTTTCAAACAAAACTGGAATTTGGTCACCCAGGACCAATGGGTGTTGGATATAATAAATCAAGGTTACAAGTTTTATTTTCACACTTTTCTTCCTTTCAAAGGCATGCCGGATGTTCCTCCTCAGCAAAGGCTGGAGGCTCAGGAGCAAATTTCTCTGCTTTTGCAGATGGAGGCAATTCAGGTGGTCCCTCCGTCAGAAGTAGGCCTAGGATTTTATTAAACACCTGGAGGCCAATTCTGGATTTGTCCATTCTCAATACCTACCTAGACATTCCAAAGTTCAAGATGTTAACATTACAACAAAAGATCACTGGATGGTAACCCTGGATCTCAAAGAGGCCTATCTTCACATCCCTATCAGGCCCAGTTGCAGGAGATTCCTGAGATTTATTATCAGTTCTCTGCATTGCCCTTTGGTTTATCTACTGCTTGGGGTATTCACAAAAGTTCTGGCTCCTGTGATTGCTTTCTTCAGACAGAGAGGAATACAAATTTACCCTTATCTGGACGATTGCCTGATTCTTGCTCAAAACAAAGACATATTACTACAACATCTCCAGTATGTAATGGCAGTTTTAAGGTGCCTAAGGTATTCAAATAAAGTCCAGTCTAGTACCCTCTCAGGACATGTGCTTTCTGGGTGTGAGACTGAATACAGCTTCTCAGATGGCATTTCTGACCCCGGACAAACAAAGAACTCTTCATCTTTACTTCCAGCAGTTATCAGTAATGTCCAGGCTGACTGCAAGGACAGTCCTTCAAGCCTTGGGGTTCATGGCATCTTGCATTCTAGTACTTCCCAATGCCAAACTGCATATGAGGAAGCTACAATGGTATCTCAAAAGTGTGTGGACTCAACACTGCCACGGTTTGGACACTGTCATTGATTATACCTTGCATCCAGAAGGAATTCTTGTGGTGGGCTCAGGAATGTCACCGACTCTCTGTGACACTTCAATGGGAAATGGATACAAGACATGTGGCCTCCCAAACTACTACATTTGCAGATCAACATGAAGGAGATGTTAGCAGTTCAATTTGCTTTGATGGCCTTCAAGGACCTCCTTCAGCGGGACAGGTGTTGATTCAAACAGACAACACAACAGTCATGTGGTACATCAACAAGCAGGGGAACCCATTCCTACCCTCTTTGCAGGCAAGCAATGATTTTGTGGGAGACTGCTCTGAGTTTTAATCAATCTTCGTTTCTGCCAGGAGCTCAGAACTCCTAGCAGATAAATTGACCAGTCAAGTTGTGGATGCCGACGTCTGGAAACTGGATCCTCAGGTTTTCAAACAATTGACTGTGGCTTGGGGAACTCCAGACATAGATCTGTTCACTTCTCCACTGAATTTTCAACTTCCAAAATTTTGCACAAAGATGTTCCACCCAGATGCTTGGAAAGTGGATGCTCTATCAGTTGGAACAACCTTCACGTTTATGCTTTTCCTCCTCTGCCTCTTCTCCCCAAGGTACTCTTGAAAGTCAGGCAGGACAAGCCTTGCATGATTCTAATAGCACCATACAGCATTGGTATCCTCTGCTGAGGAGTTTAATCCAGGAGCCTCCTTAGCTTCTGCCACAGGTTCCTCATTTGTTGTCCCAGTCAAACAATCATTTTCTCAATGTTCAGGTGCAGTCCCTCCATCTGACAGCCTGGCGTATTCTGTGATGGAGCCGTGGGGTCTCAACTTTCCTCAACAGGTTTTTGAATGTCATTTTGGAAGCAGGCTGCCTAGCACTAGAAAAAAATTATTATGATAAATGGAAGAGATTTTTTCTTTGGAGCACTGCAAAGGGTTTTGATGTTTCAGTGCCTAATTTGAGTTTTGCACTACAGTATCTTACTGGATTACTGGACAAGGGTTTGTCATTCTCTTCTGTGAAGGTTCATGCTGCAGCCATTTCTGCTCACTATGATTGTGACCCTCCTTTATTTTCTCATCCTTTGTTCAAACAATTTCTTAGAGAGCTCCTACTCCTTCCTGGGATCTCAATTTTGTTTTGCAGAAACTTTGTCTTGGAAGACTGCTTTTTGTTGGCCATTACTTCTGCTAGGAGGGTATCTGAATTGCAGGCACTCATGGCAGTTGAACCTTTTGATATTTCATAAGGATAGAGTTTTTTCTTGAAACTAACCTACTTTTATGCCTAAAGTGATTTCTAATGTGGCCTTGAACCAGTCTATTCATTTGCCTACTTTTTATGCTGATCCCCAAAATAAAGGGGAAAAGTCTTGCATTCTTTGGATATCCACAGGCAGTTCGTTACTATTTGAGCAGAACTAAGGAGTTCAGACAGACTCAACAGTTATTTGTTTCTTTTGCTTTGAGTTCACAAGGCAAAGCTGTTTCAAAGCAGACTATTTCAAAGTGGATTGGTCATTGTATTGCTTTTTGTTATTCTCATCATGGGAAGGATGTTCCTGCTGGGATCAGACCTCATTCTACTAGGGCTACTGCCACTTCTACTGCTTTTCTAAGGGATGTAGCTACTAAGGATATTTTGGAGGCAGCTACTTGGAGTTCAGTACACACTTTTACTAAGCATTACCATCTCCCTCTTTATTCCAAGTCCAGGGCTGGGTTTGCCACTGCAGTTTTACAGGGCATGTTAGCAGCTCCTAATGCTTTGTAGTTTGCCAGCCTCCCTTTTCCTTTGCTTTGGGATTCTACCCACAGGTTATGACTGCAGCAATGTGAGACGAAGAACATAGTACAGTTTTGTACCTACCATAAATGTAGATGTTCGAGGATCCACACTCCTTCCCTCTATAGTTGTGGTTGCTGGGTTTATTTTTGGGATACTCTTTATTTCCACACTGGTGGTTGTTGGGCTTTTACTACTTTAGTTCTGTCCTTCATTTTTAGGCCTTCTGCCAACTGGGGCAAGAAAGACTGAGGATATGGCGGACAGCGGACTACCCACAGGTTATGACTGCAGCAATGTGGATCCTCGAACATCTACATTTATGGTAGGTACAAAACTGTACTTTTCCCACCCTTTTGGTAGCGGCTGCTACTATTTGTTAGAATGTCTAAGGAACAAAAAGAGCATAAGCCCTCGGGCTTTAAAAAGTGTACTAAGTGTGCCTATAAAATGTCTGTCACAGAGGGGCACTCGGTCTGTGTTTACTGTCTTGGAGCCATCCACCTTCAGGAGTCGTGCAGTTTCTGCCACGCCTTTAGTCCTTGGATGCTCCAAGAGAGGAAAAACAAATTGATCCTAAAGAGACTGCTAAAACCATCCTTTGAGGAGGATTTAGTTTCGGCTCCCAGATGAAGTCTAAATCCTCCAAATCCAAGAAGAGGTCGCCGGCTCCATCTATTGTTTCGGAGCCACCTTCTAAAATTTCCATTGTGGAATCTGCTTCCTCGGCTCCACTGACTTTGGGGCCGCAGGAAGTAACTGTATCGACTGACTCTGCGGCCGCTCCGATAATTTTGGAACCGGTTTGGAGCCGGTCGCCAAGTTTAAGACAAGCTTCTCCAGATAGGAGGTCTGCTTCTCCATCCATTTCCTCCAAATCCTCCAGGCTTTCCGATTTGGATGTAGATAGGGTGGTGCAGAGGCTCCTACAGTCGCCGGTGTTGGCCAAACTTTTCTCGGCTCCGACCCAGTCGGCTCCGGAGCCAGCTCTGTTGGTTGTACCTGCTACTCCTCCTCCGAGCGCATCCTTGTCATCGGAGCCAGTAAGTTCCGCTCCGAGGGACGTTCCTGTGCCGGCACCAATTCCCCAGCGGGGTTTATCAGTGCCAGCATCGGCTCCGACCCTGTCGGCTCCATCCACAGGGTTCGAGACTCAGGTCTCCTCCATCGGGCCCGAGGGGGATGTCTCGGAGCACCAGTCTGTGCCGAGCCTTCCCCTGGGCGCCTCGGCGGCGGGGACTCTGGTCCCGGTCATGGCCTTGGGAGGTAGTCGGTTCCCCATACTCTCATTCCTGAGGGTGTGCCCGGCTGTGCTTCTCCGGAGCCAGTCGGGGGTTGAATCTCACAGTATCCGGAAGCCTGGGTCAACATCACCCAGGACAGATGGGTATTAGGGATAATCGCCGGAGGTTACACCATTCCATTTCACTCCACACCTCCTCCCATCAAAAAGATCCCAGACGTTCCACCCAGTCAAAGGGGTCAGGCAGCAACAGAGGTTTCTCAGCTGCTAGAAAAAGGAGTCATCCAACCAGTCCCCCAAGACCAGATCGGATTAGGGACTTACTCAAGATTCTTTTTGGTGCCGAAAGGAACAGGGGACCTGAGACCCATTTTGGATCTCAGCCGACTCAATCATTATGTACACAAGTCCAAATTCCGGATGGTCACGCTACAATCATTTCTCCTGTTATTGGGAAAGGAAGTATGGATGTGCTCCATCGACCTGAAGGATGCTTATTACCACATCAAAATGGACAGAGCATTTAGATGTCCTCTATGCTTCCGGCTGGGAGCCAGGCACTTCCAGTTTCGAGCCCTGCCCTTTGGTCTCACCACAGCCCCCAGGGTGTTCACCAAGTGCATGGCAGTGGTGACGGCTCACTTGAGATGTCAAGGATTCCAGGTGTTTCCTTACCTGAACAACTGGCTCCTATCCACCCCCACCAAGCATCTACTTCTTCAAAACAGAGATACTGTTATCGATCTTTGTCACCAGTTAGGCATCACAATAAACTGGAAAAAATCTGCCTTGCTACCCTCACAGCGTGTCTTATTTATAGAAGCAGAGTTGGACACTATTCAGTTGAGCGCGTTCCTACCTATGGAAAGGATCACAGGGTTACAACAACAGGTTCGGATGATGATGCCTCTGGCATGCATGAGGGCAAGATTAGTGCTTCAGTTACTGGGGACAATGGCATCCACTATCATGATGGTCCAGTTAGCGAGGTTGCATATGAGGATCCTACAGTGGCTCCTATTCACCCAATGGTCCTTTCAAAGACTACCACTATCCCATCCAATCTTAATCACAGGCAAATGCAAGCAGGAGCTCAGTTGGTGGCTATGCACCAACAATTTAGACGTAGGGAAACCCTTTGTTTCACCCAATCTGATGGCCACAGTGACCACGGACGCCTCCCGGATAGGGTGGGGGGGCATTATCTCGGCAGGATGGTCCAAGGCACGTGGCAGGAGCACGAGATAGACTTGCACATAAATGTCCTGGAGATGAGGACAGTGCTCCTAGCATTGCAGGCGCTTCAAGATATCCTCCCCTTAGGGACTATTGCGATACACTCGGACAATATGTCAGTAGTGTGGTATCTCAACAAACAAGGAGAAACCAGATCGTACCCACTATGCAGGGAGGCCATGAGAGTGTGGAATTGGGTGACAGCTTCCCAGCGGGCCTTGGTGGCAACGCACATCCCGGGGAAAACCAATGTGATCGCAGACAGGCTAAGCAGGGCGATCCTTATGCCCTACGAGTGGTCCCTGAACCGCCAGGTGGCCGACAGCATATTCAGCAAATGGGGTCAACCTTGCTGCGACCTTTTTGCCAGCCCTCTCAATGCGAAATGCAGCGACTACTTCTCGCTGATTCCCCCACTGGGAGGGGGATCTCCAAGGGACGCTCTGGCGCACAATTGGCCCTTGGGTCTGCTGTATACTTTCCCAACCCCTTATCTCGAGGGTGATCCAGAAAGCGCTATCCTTGGGAAGCAGATTGATTCTGATCGCGCCACACTGGCCTCGACAAGTATGGTTCCCCTTCCTTCAACCTTACATCGTGGATGCTCCTTGGACTCTGGACCCTCATCCAGACTTACTGACACATATGTTGGGACAGCTCCACTCTTCCCTGGAGACACTCCGGCTGACCGCCTGGCTACTCCACTTCCATCCGTAGTCACGTGTCACGATTTTTCTCCTGATGTCCATATTCTTTCTTCTTCTCATAAGCCGTCCACTAGGAAGATCTACTCTAGCAAATGGAAAAGGTTTTCAATATGGGCCCAGTCAAAAGGTATTGACCTCTTCACGGCTCCCATTGACTCTGTTTTGGAATTTTTGTCTCATTTATTCTATCAAGGGTCTGCCTCAGCCACCATCAAAGTTCAGCTAGCGGCTATTTCTAATTATCATGCGGGTTATGAACCTAGCTTAATGGCACACAGGCTGTGTACAGCTTTCATGAAAGGTACTCTTCTCCTTCGTCACCCTGTATCTCAACCTGTTATGCCCTGGGACCTCAATTTTGTTCTGCAGGCCCTCACTCTCCCACCTTTTGAGCCCGCGGCTTCCTGCGATTTAAAATTCCTTACATGGAAATCTGCCTTTCTGATAGCTATTACATCGGCCAGAAGAGTATCAGAACTCCAGGCCCTATCAATCAAGCCCCCATATTTGATATTCCATAAAGATAGAGTCTCTCTCAGACCGAACCCGTCCTTTCTTCCCAAGGTGGCTTCCTTATCTAATATTAATCAGTCCATTGAGCTGCCGGTTTTCTTCCCCAACTTCTCTAATAAGGCAGAGTACCAGTTTCACCTGTTGGATGTTCATAGGCAACTACGCTTTTATCTACACAGGACTACAGAATGGCAGAAGTCAGACCAGCTCTTCGTTTCGTTCTCGGAAAATCGCTTGGGGTCTGCGGTCTCCAAAGTCACCATTGCTAGGTGGATAGCTGGTTGCATCTCCTTTATTTACCAGGCAGGGGGAAAGAGCCTGCCTTTTCCAGTCAGAGCACACTCTACCAGAGCAGTTTCCACTTCCACGGCCTTTCAGGCTAGGTTATCCATGGATGATATATGTGCGGCTGCAACATGGGCTTCTCCTCATACGTTTGTTTCCCATTACAAATTGGATGTGGTGTCCAGTGGCAGGTCATCTTTTGGCTCCACAGTACTGAGGAGTATTTTCCATTGAGCCACCCAGGATGTAGGTGCTAGGGACGCTGTCCCACAAGTGAAGAATGTAGGTGAGATAGGACTACATAACATCAATTAGTTATGTACTCCCCATAACGCTAGATATATGTAGTCCATCTCGCCTTACATTCTTCATTACCCACCCACCGTCCCCCACGCCTGCAGGATTTGGAGGATCCCCTGGTATACCTCATGTCACTTGTTCCTTTGAACATTTTGTTGGACCTCGTTGTCATGAGTATGTGTGTGTTTGCACGATAGATATGATTTTTCTGTTGGCAGCAAACTAGATCTGGGGATGTGGAGCAGTGTATTGTGGGATACCATCTTAGCCCTGTGCTATGGAAAAAAATCATTTCGTACCCCACTGCACAAGGGTGGGATCAATACAGATCTTAAAAACAGTAGGCCAATTACCATTTTATCTCCCCTATCAAAAAATATTAGAAACATGTATTCACAAGCAACTTATCAACTATCTAATAGATAACTAGCTTCTGTTTTCAAACCAGCACAACTTCCATTCTCAACATAGTATATCTGCTGCTTTGTAGAATTTGGTTAATACTTTCAACACCCACAGTAATTCCAGAATCCTAGTGTCTACCATCTTCCTAAACTTAAAAGCTTTTGATAATTTCTACCAAAAGGTTTTCTGTTATATAAACTGTCATCCTTATGGTTCACCAACTCTTCACTGCAGTGGTTCCATTGCTACTCTGCAAACAGAACACAAGCAGTGAAATTGAAAAGTGATTTCTCCACCTTCTTGCCAGCACGTATTGGTTTCCCACAAGGATCTATACTAGGACCCATACTTTTCAACATATTCAAAGACCGACCTCTGCACTGCTACAAAAATGTTACCCTTGTCCAATACACTGAGGACTCGACTTTAACCCCCTCTGCTAAATCCCTCTGTAAACTCCAGGACCTTGCACAACATTCCTCCTTATTGACTGAAACAAGGCTAAATAATTCCCAACTCCTCCTAACCCCCGAAAGAACTACTCCATCACAAAACGTGTCCAGCAAAACAACACTATTCACTAATGAAGGTGCCATCATAGATGACCATATGAAAGTCGACCATTATGTATCAGATTTGGTTAAAAAAATCAGAAACTAAATACATTATACAGATTAAAAAACTACCACATAACCAGAAAATGTTTAGCCTCTACTTTCTTACTGCCATCTCTTCTGTATACTTCCCCAGTCTTCACTAAACTTCAGACCTCACAACTGTCCAAACCTAAGCAATGTTATAATAAAATAGCCAGATTTGCAGTAAACTCTAACAAGAAGAGCACTCCACTGCCTAACATTCAGAGAATTAAACTGGTTAGGACTATCACATCACCTAGCTCCTTCTCCGCTAAATACAATACACATATATCTCTATAAGTCAGAAAATTGCCTGGTCCTTAACTTAACTCATTCCTTCCAGTGGAGCTGTGAAAAGTTTGCACTGTAACTTCCAGTGGCTGGAACCTAAGCATTTTGATAGAATCAAATTGTGTCCTCACATTTCATACAAATGTTCATATTTCTGGAACTGTAAAAGTTACTAAGTAAGTACAAATGGCAAAGTCTTCAGCACAAACTATTCTACAGTGGTAGTCTTCTTTAGGTTCTAGGTCTTAATTTGGATTTTATAAGTCACAGTAAACATACTAATTAAGTTTGTAATGTTTTGCAAGTAAGTTACAGCATCTCAGCAGCCACTCAAGTTACATTTATCAGCAGCATTTTGTTCATCCAACTGAGAGCTTTCATGTAGGTTAAGTAGTTCTGTCTCTGCTACTTTGTTGTTGAGCTATTTAGAAAAACATGACATTTATGACAATATAAATAAATATTAAATGAACAACAATTAATATCGCTTTACCTGCACCATACAGAGGTCAGATATCAGTACAGTTGTGTTTGTCATTGTTTAAGATTTAAGATGAAACATTTTAATGCTTTGTATGTAACATGGTTTTGCAATTATTAATGCAAATATGAATAAGCAGTATTTGACACTTAAAGGTGTCAATAGGATATAAATTCAGAAACACCTGGAAGTATCACTCCGCTGCAATAAGTTAATGCAGCACTACTCCTCAAATAGAATTTTATGCTGTAGTGAAAAATCAATCATCAGTATAACCTAATCATTTAATTCTGCAGTTGAGTCTGTATATTCAAATAGTTTAGCTAAACTGTGGAACCACATCCCACTACCACTGAAATCCATTCAGAATGCAAACTCGCTTAAAAGACAACTTCACCTGTCAAATCAGTGGTTCTGTACCTGTACATCTCCAGGATAAATGCCACTGTTATCTTCAGCATGCCTTGTTTTCAAAGCATTTCTCTATGTCCCACAAGCAGTCTTCACCAATACCAGGATAGTTGTACCAGCATCTCCCAACTATATACATTGTTTTGTGACACTGCTCACTCCCATCTCTATACACCTTATTGAGACTCAAGTGGCTGAACCCATTTCACTGAAAATTCATTCCACAGAAAACCTTTTTCACAAGAAGTATATCCTGCACCCCACCACCACCACCACCACCACACACACACACACACACATTTATGTAAAGTAACTCCTTGGTCGCACAGCTATAGAGAAAAAGAAAAAAAACAGCACATACAGTGAATCAGTGCAGGAGAGCAAATGCAGACATCTATAGATATGGTGGTGCAATATGATGCTGACTATACCAATTCACACATACTATGCTTGACTCACTTTCCTTTATAATTCCTAGGATAAGAAATAACACCTTTGCATGCTTTCTATACACTAATTCACTTTCTCCGTGAAATGAGTTTTCAAAGAAATGGGTTCAGCCATTTGACTTTTGATGAAATGAAGAATAAGTTAAATGACAGGAACCCAATCCCCATATATGCAATTGTCTCTGAACTGAGTTTTCAAAGAAATGGGTTCAGCCATTTGACTTTTGATGAAATGAAGAATAAGTTAAATGACAGGAACCCAATCACCATATATGTAATTGTCTCTGAACTTGCTTTACACCCCATATCTTAATTGCAGTATTAACATTTTATGCCCTGCCTAGTTTCCTTCCTTCATTTCTATTTCTTTAAATTAATAAGCACCAATTGCATGATCTGTTATCTATCTAGCATGAATGGCACAGTGGTGCAGCAGTTTGCATTGTCGCCTCACAGCAAGAGGTTCTCTGGTTCAGTTCTCGGCTGGGGTGCCTTTTGTGCCGAGTATGCATATTCTCCCTCTGTTCATGTGAGTTTCCTCCAGGTGCTCTGGTTTCCTCCCATGTTACAGAGACATGCATCTGGAGTATTTCTCCCAGGACCTCTGCTGAAAATTGACTCATTCCAAGTTGGACTTTCCCAGTAAACAAATGTTAAATAAATAAATATCTGGCAAACCCACTATTACATCCCTTTAACTGCTCAATGTTCAATGTCTACTAAAGCATAAGTATATTTTATAGTATAATATTTGCATTTACTTTCATCTAAATATAACCTAATTAAAAATTTATATGGAATTGTTAATGCATATTATTTAATGTTTGTTCATGTGTACTACTGAATGTCATTTTAAAAATGTTTGTAATATTTTGAAGGTTTTCTTCCCGGCCCTTCACTGAAAAGGGTTTTCTGATTAAACCAGTTGGATTTGATTACCCAGTAAACAAAAGCAAAATAAAAAAATAAAATACCATTTGGACTTCACATCTCAGAGAAGTAGGCTAGACTATGAAGCACTGATAGCGGTACCATTTATATTTAGGCTTAAAAGGATAACAAGAGACAGAGTGTTTTTGAAGAAAAGAGATTTGGCAAACAATTATCAAGAAAGGTTGGCACAACTGAAATGGTACAGTTTGCCATATATAAATGATTACTAACAAATTTCAAAGACAATGCCTGGGAATCACTTAGCAATCATCTAAGGTAGGATAAAACTAAGATCACAACGTATGTAATTAGAACTGCATTAAAATAACACACTGGTTTGAAGAAAGTATATTTAGGACATGGAGTTGTTTAACAAAGAAAGTAACAACAAATAGAGGATTCAAAATGGTGGATAAAAGTTAGATGTGTGCCATACATGTATGAAGACTTGACTGCAAGCTATATGACCCAGGTTCAGCTGGCAACCCAGAATGGAGAAACCAATTATGGGTACATCAGGAATGATGAAGCAATACCAGCTTATCTCTTTCAGGGATCACGGTGCAGAGGCATGTTAGGAGGTGTGCCTGAGTCACAAACAAGTGAGACCACATGTATGATGAGAGGTGGATTCCAGGTTATTAGTTGGTCAAGCAAAAAGAGGGGTGCATCACCATATGGGTGGGCATAGCTGCTATGTTGCATGATTACGTACCTACTTACTTGACCTTACCCAGCACATCTGGAATATTGTAAGGCTTGTGAAAAACCCGGTGTGACCTCATTATCATGGCTCCTGCATCTCTTCTGCTCCTGGTAGTGAGAGGTTTTAATATCCCCATAACGGAAGAGTTTTAACATCAGAAGAGATGAGATGCACACAGACTATGTTCCCAAACTATGGTGGCTTTGGGAAGAACAGAGTAAGTGGAGATACAAAAGATCTGAAGACAGCAGAAAAAGAGCAGAAAAAATGGGTAAAGAAAAATCTAGCTACAAATCAGATAGAACCAAAAACTGAACTGGAAAGTCTTATTGGTACTTATGTGCACTCTTACTTTACAAGTGTAGTAGTTGTGTTGTTTGTAATCTTAAGGTCTGGTGAGGAGATTGTCATCATTCAACTTTAGAACTGAGGTTCTCCACAAATGCTCAGCTCAGAGGATAGAATTTTCCCAAGCTGCTAGTGCACTTCCTCCTACCTATGATATCCTGCACATTTATTGTTTATTCTAGCTGTTTAATACATCCAGTGAAATTCTGAATAAACCCAGACTGCTTTTTGTAGAAAATTTTAAATTCTTTTTTTTTTTTCTCTCACTGGTTTTCTAGACTTCTGTGACCTTGTTCAGCATTACATCTGGTTAAGTTTTAGTTTATTCTTTGCAGTGTTTGTTTTTGTTTTTTGCTGTAGCTAAGCATCTTCTTCATCTTTGAGGCCATTCCCACTGTACTGTTGTGCTGAAACTTATCTCCTTTTGGTTTGCTTCAAGATTTTGGCCCATTCTTCAACATCACAATCATAACAAATGTGCTTATAGCTTAGGTCTGCAGTCTTATTCTTGTGGTATTTATACTAGATTTATTGAGGCAACCCTGGGAAGATGAAGAAAACAGCTTGATCTGATGTTGGCAATTTTCACTTTATCCTCACTGATGAGTTTGGATCTGAGCCCTCGGATCCAACTTATCTATTGCAAAAGCTCATGGCAAGCAACAAAGCTCTTGGGCCCTCCCCCTACCCACATTGCACCTTCCCACATTACCACAGATCTCGTTTGCTGCTTTCACAAAAACGTGGTTAACATTGTAGCTCTGGTAAGTTAAATACTGATAGTTAATTTCTGTACTTCTTTCTACAAATTTTTAGTTAGATTTCCTTCAGTCTTTATTTCTCTCGAGTGTATTTTTCTGTTTCTCCCTATTCTCTTTTACCTACTGGTATTTATCAATGTACCAGATATGGCCAGAAAATACTTATGAGTGATATGCATAGTTTATGCGTATACTGTTTGGGCCCCCTTCACCTACAGCAGGACTGCTCAGTTTACCATGCGTTCAGCCACAGAGCCTTGGTTGAACGCAAAAACAAGCTGTTGTTAAAAAGTATGTTACCCTCTCCCTTTGTTGAGGCTATTGCTGGATCAAGCAAACAACCGCCTTTGAAGTCAGCTCACTCTAGTCTGGCTTCTTCTTCGTCTTCTACAAGACATGAAAAACATAAGAAAAGACATTCTTCAGCTCCTAAGGATCTCAAGGAGCTGATGCAGAAGAAATCTAAATTGTTGGACCTCCGAACATTGGCAAGGCTGGATCTTAAAAATCCCCATTGGAGTGGAAAAATCTGTCGTCTCCAACAAGATCAGATCAGAGGCATAGTCCAATCCCCATTGAAGTGTCTAGATACTCTCCAACTTTGGGGAGGGTTACGTCAAGAGTACCTTCACCCATGTTCTCCAAATCAAGATTGCCAGCCTCTTCATCACTTTCGAACAAGACCCTATCTGACGATGTGGTTCAAAGGCTCTTAAGGACACTGGCTTTGGCAAAACTTTTATAGGATCCTACCCCCAGGGGCAAGGATCCAACTGACATTACTACTTCCATTTATGTTCTTCCTCAAACTTGCATTGAACTTTCGGAGCCCATGGATCCGAATGCCTCGGTACATTCCGAGTTGGATCAGAGAGCTTCCCCCATCTTGGATCAGACTCATGCTTTCAGCTGTTCACTATTGTAGGGACCGGAGATCTCTCTGAGCCTCGGCACAGGTAAGCTTGGCTCCAACTTTGACCTCTGGTAAGCTGTCATCTGCAGTTGAGGGTAACCACAATTCAAGACTCAGGTTTATCGGATGCGGGGTCTTTCTCTTCTCAGGGGCAGTCAGCCTTTGAGGCTCTGAAGAAAGCCATGGCTGGTTCAGCCACGCAGAGTATGCCATCTTCTAAGGATCTTCAAATCCCCATATTACAGCCAGTGTGTTCCCCTTGTAAACCACACCATCCACAAGGACAGCAAGTCTCTAGGCTTCAGGATACCCTTAGGGGTTCCCCTCCCTCTTCCAACACCTCCCCAGTATATCCTACTGAGGAGGTACCTACGAAGAGGTCTTGCAAGAGGAAGCACTTAGATTCCCCAGAGGAGTCTGTTACTTCTGACACTGACCTCGATGAAGGAGAGGGATCTGCACAGTCACTGCCAGATGATGTTTCCTACGGGGACATCCTGGAAATTTTAAAACAGAGAGGTGACTGGCAGTCCAATAATCCTTCTCCCAAGGAGTTGGTATACCTGAAGTCCTTTGGATGTCACCCCACTACATCTTGGGTGACTCCGCCTGCTGAAGAACTTATTGATTTGATTTTGGGAAAGGCATAGGAGACCCCAGCCTCCATTGAGCGTACCCCACAGAGACCACACAAATTTATCACAGCCCCTGAAAGCAATAAGTTTTGGACTAAAAGTGTCGCAGTAGATGCCATGGTCATGGCAGCAGTGACCAAGAACTCTCTGAGGAGAGTTCTACTACCCATCCGCCTAATTAGGATTATAGAATGGTGGATAGATGTGGAAAGCATGTCTTTTCATCAGCGACCTTTGCCTTACGGTCACTGAGTTATTTATCTCATTTCACAAGATTGCAAATGGATCTGATCAAGGAGCTTTAAGATACCTTCAAAGGAACTGTTGCTAATGGGTCTTGGGGTGCAGTTTTCTCTCAGCTTGCTACCCTACATTCAGCAGCCATTTCTTCCATGTGGCTCATTTCATATACAGCCGATGGTATAAGTAGAGAGGCAGGTTCAGGCATCTCTATAAGGAGGCATGCCTGGATGCACCTTTGCGACTTTGCAGAGCCTTTCACATCTTTGTTTGTCAATGCCCTGTTTAACGAAACATCACTCTTCAGTCCCAAAGTTAAAGAAATGCTATCCAAGTGTGAAAATGAAGGTAAGACCCTTTCTGCCATGGGCATATGTTTTTTCACCCCTTAGAGACCTTATGCTAAAGGTCAGAGAGGCGGAGGGAAGATATGGTTCAGAAAATCACAAGGGTCATACCAGGACACACCTGGAGAAAGTTCCCCCGGGGGGGCAACAATGGAAGATGCCTTTTTTTGTGGCAGAGGAGGCCCGCAAAATCAGGGTTCCAGAGAGACATTCTTTGGCAAACTCTTTCAGCACTCCTGAAAGGAGGGTCAGTTGTCCTACTCTGGGGGGCAGTCTGGGGACTCTTTCCCTGCACCTACAAGCCTGGCTATGGCTAGACATAACAATTCCTGGATGCAGAAGATAATATCCAGAGGTTACTTCATCCCTTTCTCCAGTCCCACCCTCAAAACAAAAAAATCCCAGACATACCTCCCAGTCAAAGGGAACAAGCAACCATCCAAGTTCAAAGACTGCTAGACAAAAGAGTCATCCAAGAAGTCCCACCATACCATAAAGGATCTGGAACTCACTCAAGGTTCTTTTTAGTTCCAAAGAAAACAGGGGACTGGAGACCAATCCTGGTTCTCAGCAAACTAAACAAGTCAGTTCAGAAGAGCATCTTTCAGATGATCACGGTATAGTCCATTCTTCCATTCTTGAAAAAAGACGATTTGATGTGCTCTATAGACCTTCAGGATGCATGCTACCATATCAAGATGGACAGACAGTCTTACTCTTTTGGTTAGTAGCCAGTCCATTTCCAATTCCAAGCTCTGCCCTTTGGTCTCACTACAGCCCCCAGAGTGTTCACCAAATGCATGTCAGTAGTGGCGGCTCACTTGAGATGACAAGGATTTCGAGTGTTTCCATATCTGGGCGACAGGCTCATTTCTGCCCCAACCAAGCATCTACTTATACAAGCAAGGGACTATGTCTTGCAAACCTGTACAAAACTAGGCATCTCAATAAACCATGAAAAATCACATCTCAAAATCTGGAATTTATAGGAGCTAATCTAGACACAACACGAATGGTAGCCAAACTTCCAATCACAAGAATAGATACCATCTGCAGTGAAGTCAGCACTTTACTTTAAAGAAAATCTGTATCCGCTCGCATAGTCTTACAAACTCTAGGGTTTATGGCAGCAGCCATCTTTCTAGTGCCATTAGCATGGTTTCACAATGAGAATTTTGCAGTGACTGTTAGTGACGCAATGGTCTCTGGTGATGTTCTTCATCTCACATTGCTGCAGTCCTTACATATGGGTAGTCCGCTGTCCTCGGTCGGCCCGAATAACAAAGTATTAGGCTGACGTCGGTCAAGGCGCTTAAAACTGACATCAGGACGTCAGGGTACAAAAGCGCATGATTTTGCCGCATGGTCCGATGCAGAAGCAGCGTTGCAAGTGCCGTTCGGCGTTCTGAAATTTTTCGAGTTCGGAGTTTCAGACCGAATCCAAGTTGGCTTTATTTTGGTTTTTCTTGCCTCAGTGTTTTACGGATGTCAGAAAAAGTGAATAACTGTATTTCTTGTGGGAAACAGATAGGATTATCATTCTTTGTGTATTCCTTGTTTGGGGCCTGAGCACGGCGTTGTTGGGTGTCGCTTTTGTGCTAGGTTCAATGTTGGATTGTGCTAGGCTGGTCTTTGGGAAGCGGTGCAATTATAATATGAGACAAAGCAGTTAAACCCAGGCAAGATGAGTCGTCTGTTCGTTCTTTAGAGGCTTCAGTGGAACCGGTGGTTCGATGAACCTTCTCTGGAGTCTCAGGGGAGACTTTGATTTTTCAGGAGGTGGTCTCTCAGGAGGCAGGTCAGGCTGAAGGGGCTTCCCAAGTTACTGTACTCCCCTCCTTCCTAGGGTGGTTAGGCCTTCTCCTTCTGTTTGCTTCTCCCAGAGGCAGGCCAGTTTCAGCTTCTGTTGGTGTCACTCCTAGTTCAGCAGGGTCTGTGCCTAAGAAGCACATGCTTAAAATGGCAGAAGATTTAATTACTCTGATTAGAGGTTCTATGCCCCTCCTGATAAGAGGCCTAGGGTGGAGCCAGAGTTGGGAAGTTTGGAGCAGGCGATATTTCAGAGTCTTCAGCTGAAGACTTGCAGGAGTATTCTCCTTATTCTGATTCTGAGGCAGATGATTCCACTCCTTCTGCTTCTCCTCCAGAGGATTTTTCTTTTTCAGAGACACTTCATTCTATGAGGGAACATTTTAAGTGGGAAGGTCAGGACTTCTCTGATTCTAGGAAAAGGCTTAGGGAGTTTTGCTGTTACCCCAGCATAGGCCCTTGGCTATACCCCTGTTCTGGATGTTGTGGAAGATGTGTTTGCAGAGGCTTCACTTAATCCTGATTCTCTGCCTCCTGCTCCTGTTAAACCGGATAGGTATTACAGGGTGCCTGAGGCTCATAAATAACTTTATAAGAGTGACCCAGAAACTATTAGTCAGGGACCTAAGGGTGTCAAGGCCTCTGTGGTAAAAAATCCGGTTCCTCTAGATAAAGAAGCCAGAGCTTTGGATAGATGGGGAAAGAAAGTCTATACATCTTCTACCTTAGCTATGAGGGCTTTGAATTGCCAGTTTCATATGTTGAAATATCAAAACTTTCTTCTTTCTCAATTGAAGTCTAAGGTGGATGCTCTGGCAGAAGGCATTGAGTGTAAAGAGTTGCAAGATTTGGTGCCTGTCTCTGAACAAGTGGGTAAGCATTCATTACAGTGTGGTTTTGATGCTGTGCAGGCCTCGTCTAGGGTGGCTGCCACTGGCTCAGTTCTTGCCTGGTTAAAGGATCAGAATTTGTCTGACCATGTTAAGACAAGGATTTTGGATGCTCCTTTGCAGTCTGATGTGTTGTTTGGTTCACCTGTGGAATCAGTCTTGAAGAAAATGGAAGACAAGGCTAAGTCTATGCAGGCTGTTAAAGATTTTTTGCAAGTTCAGCCTTCGAAGTTTAGTAGGA
The DNA here is from genome assembly GCF_019279795.1 of Protopterus annectens. Classification (NCBI taxonomy): domain Eukaryota; kingdom Metazoa; phylum Chordata; order Ceratodontiformes; family Protopteridae; genus Protopterus; species Protopterus annectens. Next base: position 829,663,375 of record NC_056731.1, read on the forward strand.
ATTGGCCTGCTAAGGGGTGGGCGTATCCTTCTTATGATTCTCAGTCTAGGGGTAGATCTAGGCGTGGTAGGGGCAGAGCTCAGAGTTCTTTCAGGCCTAGAACAGGAGTTCACCTGCACAATCTTCGGTGAGGGCAGGGGCCAGTCCTTTCGTAAACAGGCCCGATGACCTTTTTTCAGCTGCCAGATCCTTCTTGCCTGGCAGCACCTTTGGGAGGAAGGTTAGCACTCTTCAAGGAAAATTGGATGTTGGTTACCCAAGACAAATGGGTATTGGATATCATACACCAGGGTTACAAGTTTTATTTCCATACCTTGCCTCCTTTCAAAGGCATGCCGGACGTTCCTCCTCAGCAAAGACTAGAGGCTAAACAAATTTCTCTACTACTTCAAATAGGAGCCATACAAACGGTTCCTCTGCCAGAAGTGGGCCTAGGATTTTATTCTCGACTGTTTCTAGTACCAAAGAAAGGAAACACGTGGAGACCAATTTTGGATTTATCCATCCTCAACACATATCTGGACATTCCCAAGTTCAAAATGTTAACGTTACAACAACTTTTACCTCTGCTGGGCAAAGATCACTGGATGGTGACTCTGGATCTTAAAGAGGCTTACCTTCATGTTCCTATCAGGCCCAGTTGCAGGAAGTATCTGCGTTTTTAGCTGGGACTTCACATTATCAGTTCTCTGCATTGCCCTTTGGCTTATCTACTGCCCAGAGTATTCACGAAGGTTCTGGCTCCAGTAGTAGCTTTCTTCAGGCTAAGAGGAATACAGATCTATCCTTATTTGGACGATTGCCTGATACTGGCCCAAGAAAAGGACGAACTTCTTCATCATTTACAGTATGTGATGGCAGTGCTAAGATGCCTGGGGTATTCTGTGAGCGAAATAAAGTCCAGTCTAGTACCCTCTCAGGACATGTGCTTTCTGGGTGTGAGACTGAATACAGCATCCCAGATGGCCTTTTTGACCCCGGACAAACAAAAGAATCTTTCTCTTTACTTCCACCAGTTGTCTCATCAGTCCAGGCTGACTGCAAGGACAGTCCTTCAAGCCTTGGGGTTCATGGCATCTTGTATTCTGGTACTTCCCAATGCCAAACTGCATATGAGGAAGCTACAATGGTATCTCAAGAATGTATGGACACAGCACTGCCAAGATTTGGACACTGTCATTCAAATAATACCTTGCATTCAAAAGGAATTTTTGTGGTGGGCTCAGGAATGTCACCTAAACAAGGGACTCTCTGTGACCCGGCCAGAGGCGAGTCAGATTTTAACGACAGATGCCTCAGACAAAGCTTGGGAGCTCATCTAAATGGAAAATGGATACAAGACACGTGGCCTGCCAGACTTCAACATCTACATATCAACTTGAAGGAGATGTTAGCAGTCCAATTTGCATTGATAGCTTTCAAGGATTTACTTCTTCCAGGGCAGGTGTTGATTCAAACAGACAACACAACTGTCATGTGGTACATCAACAAGCAAGGGGCATTCTTATCCTCTATGCAGACAAGCAATGATTTTGTGGGAGACTGCTCTCAGTTTACAGCTAAATCTTCAGGCAAGGTTTCTGCCAGGAGCACAGAACTCCTTAGCGGATGTGTTGAGCAGACAAATTATGGATCCCCACGAGTGGAAATTGGATCCTCATGTATTCCAGAGGTTGACAGTGTTATGGGGAACTCCAGACATAGATCTGTTCGCTTCTCCACTAAATTACCAGCTGCCAAAGTTTTGCACAAAAAGGTTTCATCCCTCAGCTTGGAAAGTGGATGCTCTCTCATTCAATTGGAGCAATCTTCATGTGTATGCCTTTCCACCTCTGCCTCTCCTCCCAAAGGTACTGCTGAAGGTCAGACAGGACAAGCCAAACATGATTTTAATAGCTCCAGATTGGCCTCGACAGCACTGGTACCCATTACTGAGAAGTCTGGTACAGGAGCCTCCATGGCCTTTGCCTTGATTCCTCACCTGCTGTCTCAGGAGAACGGTCATTTACTCAATGTCAAACTTCATTCTCTTCGCCTGACAGCGTGGCATATTCTGGTTTAAACCCTGGAGGGTCTCAGCTTCCACAACAAGTTTTGAATGTTATTTTGGAGGCCAGAAGGCCTAGTACAAGGAAAGTTTACGCAGATAAATGGAGGAGATTTGTATTTTGGAGTACAGCAAAGGACTTTGATGTTTCTAAACCTAATTTAAGTGTGGCGCTCAATACCTTACTGAGTTATTGGACAAAGGTTTGTCCTTCTCCTCTATAAAGGTTCATGCTGCAGCAATCTCTGCTCACTATGACTGTGACCCACCATTATTTTCTCAGCCTTTGTTTAAGCAGTTCCTTAGAGGGGCAAAGAATATAAGACCCCCACACAGAGCTCCTACTCCTGCTTGGGATCTCAATTTTGTGTTGGAGAAACTCACTCTACAACCTTTTGAGCCTGCAGCATCGGCAGAGTTGAAATATTTATCTTGGAAGACTGCTTTTTGTTGGCCATTACCTCTGCGAAGGGTTTCTGAATTACAGGCCCTTATGGCAGTTGAGCCTTTCTTAATTTTCCACAAGGATAGGGTGTCTTTGCGTACTAACCCTTCTTTTATGCCTAAAGTGGTTTCTAGTGTGGCTTTAAACCAAACTATTCATTTGCCTACTTTTTATGCAAACCCCCAAAATAAAGGGGAAAAGATTTTGCACACTTTGGATATACACAGACAGTTTATTATTTGAGCAGAACTAAAGTGTTCAGGCAGTCTCAGCAGTTGTTTGTTTCTTTTGCTTTGGGTTCTCAGGGCAGACCTGTTTCAAAACAAACTATTTCTAAGTGGATTGGTTTTGTATTGCTTTCTGTTATTCCCATCATGGTAAGGAGATTCCAGCTGGGATTAGGCCTCATTCCACTAGGGCTACTGCCACTTCTACAGCTTTTTAAGGTGGCTACTAAAGATATTTTGGAAGCAGCTACTTGGAGTTCAGTGCATACTTTCTCTAAGCATTACCACCTTCCACTTTACTCTAAATCTAGGGCTGGATTTGCAACTGCAATTTTACAAGGCATGTTGGCAGCTCCTAATGCTTTATAGTTTTGCCATCCTCCCTTTCCTCTGCTTTGGGATTCTACCCATATGTAAGGACTGCAGCAATGTGAGATGAAGAACATAGTACAGTTTTGTACCTACCATAAATGTAGATGTTCAAGATCCACATTGCTGCAGTCCACTTTACCTCCCTCCTTCCCTCTGTTGTTGAAGGTGGTGGTGTGGTTTGTGTTGTACATATTGTAAATATGGTTAGTGCAGGTGGTTGGTTGGGTTTTGCTGGTTTTGGCTTTGGCCTGTCTTGTTAGGGCCTTCTGACATCTGGGGCAAGAAAAGACTGAGGAAATGGCGCCGGTCATGGCGCTTTTGTACCCTGACGTTCTGATGTCAGTTTTAAGCGCTTGACCGACGCCAGCCTAATTGGTATTCGAGGACAGCGGACTACCCATATGTAAGGACTGCAGCAATGTGGATCTTCGAACATCTACATTTATGGTAGGTACAAAACTGTACTTTTTTAATTTCTCCAAGTCTTTTGGATTTCTAATACCATAACAGGAATGGACCTCATTCCTAAGTCAAAGTACGATTAAAGTTCATGAAATTAGTATTGTTTCACTCTTTGATGTTGGCCAAAAGTGCTCTTCGCAGCACCCGCAATGTGCCCAGTAATGACTCCTGCAATTCGTACGGTGTTACATGAATTGGTAACATATCTAAATATGATTGTAAATTCTTTTTTATAAGACCAGTTGCTCCTACTACTATTGGAACTGTCTGGGTATCTTTCTTCCACATGGCTCTCGTTTCTGCCTGCAGATCGAGGTATTTTATGACTTTGTGTCTCTCTGTACGCAAGACACTGTAGTCACTAGGTGTGGCGATTTCAATGATTAATGCTACTTTTGTCTTCTTTTCTTGGACCACTATATCCAGTTTTCTAGCATCTATCTTTTGGACTGTTGGTATTGGGTGATCCCATGTGATGTAAACTTCATCATTTTCCTATGATTCTCTGTGGCTCATGTTTCCAGTGTTTTTCAGCCACTTTGATACCATAATGTTTGCACAATCTCCAGTGTAACAATCTCACCACATTATTATGCCTTTCAGTATACAGTCCCTCTACTATTAGAGAGTCGCAACCAGCAATAAGGTGTGTGACTTTCCAGTTCGGTTCCACAAAACCTACATATGTCTGTTTCTCCCGCATGTTCAATGAACTTAGTAAACCAGCGTGTACGTAGCCCACTATCTTGGGATGCCAATATTAACCTTTCATTTCTTGATGTAAATTCACCATTCCTACGTTCATTCTTGATCAACATGAGGCTCTTCCAGAAGTTTTTTATACTTGCAACTATATTTATGTTTTTTCCACATTTCTTGCTTTCTCACCTGGTCCTTCACTTTATATTCTTTCTTTTGTTTTTAGCACATTCAGTTGCTGCCTGTTTTTTATCCACTTCTGGTTTGATTTCCATTCCTGCTTGATGTCGATATGCTTCTGCAAAATTAAGCAGAGATGTCATCTTAGATTTATTCTCCTCATGTTTCAAAACTTTCACACCACATTTGGATCTTGTGAGGTCAGTAGATATGTGTGGAATCCCACGATTGCAGATCTATGCATGTAATCAATTTCAAGGAGGCCCATCCCTCCTTCAGAATGGGGAATATATAATCTTGGTATACAGTGATTTTTATAAATCATCTGGTGAGCATGAAGCATCCTTGTTTTAATATCCAGTCTATCCAACACTTTTTGAGGCCAGTCAATCACTCCAAAACTATGTTAGGACAGGAAGAGCAAATTGATTTATAGCTTGGATCTTGTTCCTAGATGTCAATGCTGTTTTCAGGATTAATTTAAGTCTTCTAAAGTACTCATTACTAAACTATTCGCATTTGTTCATGTTTTATTACTGATCCTTCATCACTTCCCAAGTATTTATACACCCCCTCTTGCTCAAGTTCTTTTATATCACATTCTTGTCCCAAACTGATGTTTTCTTGGTGCTGCAATTTTCCTTTTTTAAAGGTTGCTTTTGCACATTTATCAAGACCAAATGACATTCCAGTACCATCTGAAAAAGTTTTGACAACCTTCAGCTGTGCTTTCGGTTCCTTATCTGATGAGCTATACAATTTTAAGTCATCAACAAAGAGAAGATGAGAAGTCATTAGACTTTGTTGTTTTCTAGAAGTCATATTATAGCCATGGCCTAAGCTGTTAAGTAAACAGCTTAATGGCAAGGCAGAATAGCAAGGGTGACAGAGAGTCACCCTGGGATATCCCTTTTTGAATTTTTATCCCTGGGATAATAATCTGTCCTTTATCATGGCTTAATTACAAAGTGGTCTGCCACTGTTTCATGGTTACTGTAATGTAGTCAATCAGTGTAGGGTGTATCTTATACATTTTTAAGCACTCTTTTATCCATGAATGTGGGATACTATCAAATGCTTTTTTTGTAGTCAATCCATGCCATACTTAGGTTCTTCCCCTTCTTACAATTCTCCACTATAGCTTTGTTTAACAACAAATGGTCCTGTGTTCCATATGACTTTCTTTTATTGCCCTTTTGTTCTACTGCCATATTGAATTTTCTTCTAAATAACTAAACTCTGTCAGCATCAATTCCCGTGTATATTTTGTACATCATCGGAAGACAAGTTATTGGTGTATAATTTTTAGGATAGCTTGTAGGTTCACTCTTAAGTAAAAGCATTGTTTTTCCTGTTGTTAACCAGTGCGGTGTATGTTCAGGATGTGCATATAAATAGATGTTAATCGTGTTTCACTGTTGCAGTCATTACAATTGGGTTATCCTGCTGGCAGGCTACCCGCAGTTGGCCTGAATTCCAAAGTCCTGGTCCGGCGTCGGTTGCTGTCGCCCCTCCCTGACATCAGTGCGCCAGGGGTATAAAAGATGCAGCCAACGCCATTTTCTTCAGTCTTTCTTGCCACATGGTGCCCAAAGCAAAAGCAGTTCGCAAGTGCCGGTCGGCCGACTCCTGAGATCTTCAAGTTCGAATTTCAGATCCGAGGTTTTCATTAAAGCTAAGTACCCAGTTGGGGAAACTTTTTTCTTGCTCCAGACCGATGTCAGGAAAAGTTAATAATTGTATTTCTTGTGGGAAGCAAATACCTCATCAGGTGCACATATAAATAGTTCTTACTCATGGCTAAATCCTCATGCAAAGAAGTTAATACTTTAAGCCAAAAGTTAGGTACTGTATCTGGGTCTGGGGTTTTCCAGTTAGAGGCTTTTCTTAACTTTATTTCAATCTCTCTGGCTGATATTCCCATTTCATATCCTGACCTTTAAACCTCCTATTCTTTCCTTTACTTCTTCTATCCATTTAGCATCTTTGTTATGTTCCACAGGATCTTCATAGATACTGCTCCAAAATGTATCTACTTCCTCTTTCGTTGGCGGTCTATCAATTCTTTTTACCTTATTTCCCAATTCTCTGTAAACCTTTTTCGGATCATCAGTAAATTGTTTATTTTGTGCTTTTCCCTTATATTTATCTTTGTATCTTCTAAGTCTTTCCCCCTGTTTTGAAATTTTTAGTTTATCATCTCCAATAGTGCATAATAGATCCTGGTCTGTTCTAATACTGCGGATTGCTTTTATCACATCTACCTTTCTTAATATTTTTGTTGATCTGTTCCTCTTCTATAATATAGCAATGACACTTCTTGTCTTAACTGCTGTATAGTTTTCTCTATTCGATATTTCCATGATGGGTATTCACTTTTGCCCCCTCTTTTTCCTCGCTACCCTATGTTCCTGTGGTAGAACTTTATCAGTTATTAATTTAGCAGCACAGTAATATATTCTGTTTACTTCTGTTATATCGCATGGGTCTCTATGGACAGTCCTAATTACTGGGTTCATTTGTTTTATCAAGCTTCTGACTTTTGGAGTTTTATTAACCTTCTGCAGTCTATTTCTCTCATTGATCTTAATATATCTGTCTTTGTCCATTAAATCAAGCAACTCTTCTCTTGACTCCTTTTCTTCCATACTGAAGGTACATCCCTTGTTTTCCATTTCCTGTGGGCGGTCTATAGAAAGTTCTATAGCATCTTCCTGTGACACATTCTCTTCAATTTCATCTTGTGTCATCTGTTGATGTTCATCGTGTTACCCTGCTGCAGTCATTACACTTGGGTTATCCTGCCGTCAGGCGGTCCCGCAGTTGGCCTGAGTTCCAAAGTCTTGGTCCGGCGTCGGTTGCTGTCGCTTCTTTCCTGACGTCAGTGTGCTAGAGGTATATAAAAGGCATCCGACGCCATTTTCTTCAGTCTTTCTTGCCGTGTAAGATCAATGAGAGAAATAGACTGCAGAAGGTTAATAAAACTCCAAAAGTCAGAATGCTTGGCTAGTAACGTTGGACCTCAAGGAGGCATACCTGCATGTCCCTATCAGACAAAATTGCAGAAGATACCGCTGCTTCATTGCAGGTTCAACCCATTATCAATTCTCTGCACTGCCTTTTGGCTTATCTACTGCACCACCCAGGGGTCAATGCCTGTCATGCCTGTCACCAGTAATTGCATACTGCAGACAAAAATAATTCAAATATACCCTATACCTGGATGACTGCCTTAGCAAAGCAGAAAAGCAAGGACATTCTTTTAAAGCATTTGTCAAACACCTTCCAAGTTGCCCAAAGCAGAAGGAGTTCGCAAGTGCCGGTCGGCCGACACCTGAGATTTTCGAATAGAATTTCAGTCCGAAGTCTTCAATAAAACTAAGTACCCTGTTGGGGAACCTTTTCTTGCCTCAGTCCGATGTCAGAAAAAGTTAACAATTGCATTTCTTGTGGGAAGCAAATACCTCATAAGGACTTCCATTCTTATTGTATTCCTTGCCTAGGCCCAGACCACGGCGTCACAGGTTGTCGGTTTTGTGCTAGGTTTAATAAACGAACTATCAAACGCCGTTTTGACTTCGCACAACATTACTTTGGTAGGAAATTTAATTATATCATGCCGTCGGAGCAGCCGATGACCGGCATGCATAAAAAATGCAAGGATAAGGGCAGGCAGCCTAGGAACAAGCCAGACTCCGAGGCCTCTGCTGGGCCTGTCACCGGTTCTCCGGTTTTCAGTGAGGCGCCTATGCAGCCCCTGACGACCACAGAATTGGTACTCCAGACAGCTTCGGATTCTCAGGCGGAGTGCATTAGGCCATCGCAGCCATCTTCATTAGGCCCTTCCGACACTGGAGCAGAAGGAGATCCCGGTGCAGTAGAAACACCTTCGGTTGCAGAAGGTGTCTTCAGACCGACTACACTCACCATTAAATCTTACGCTAAGCTAAAAAACTCCATTAAAACCAAAAAAGACTGTACATCAGTCTCCAGTTCAAGGCCCCATGCCTAAGAAACAGATGCTTAAGATGGCTGAAGATTTGATTACCCTAATCAGGGGTTCCCATCCCCCTCCAGATAAAAGATCAAGACAAGAGGAGGATTATGCTTCCTCTGACCAGGTTTCAATTTCCTCAGATTCTTCTGAGGAACAGGATTACGCTTTTCCCCCTTATGAAGACTCTGATGCTGAAGACTCTATTCCCTCAGGAAAGGGATTCCAGAGTCCTAGATAGATGGGGAAAGAAGATATATACCTCAGCTACTCTGGCTATGAGAGCATTAAATTGTCAGTTTCACATGCTGAAATATCAGCAATTCGTAATGTCTCAATTAAAACAAAAAATAAGCACTCATTCTGAACAGTCTGAATTCAAGGAAATGCAGGATCTGTTGCATGCAGCTGAACAGGTGGGCAGACATACTTTACAATGTGGATTTGATTTATTGGAAGCTTCCTGTAGAGCAACTGTTACTGGGTCTGTCATACGTAGACATGCTTGGTTAAAAGAACAAACCCTACCTGATCATGTTAAAGCAAAATTATTGGATGCACCTTTACAGCAGGATGTATTCTTTGGTGTCAAAGCAGAAGAGGTTTTAAAGAAAATGGAGGATAAGGCAAAGTCTATGCAGACGGTCAAGGATTTTTTACAGGTACAACCCCCTCGTTTCAGCAGAAATTGGCCAACAAAAAACTGGTCCTTTCCAGCTTCTGACAAATCGCAGAGGGGCAAATACAGACACCCAAGGGGCAGAGGTCAGTCACAAGGCCCTTACAAACCTCGCCAATGGGGTACTGCTACCCAGAAAGGAGGAGAAGACAGGCCCCAAGCTAGCAGAAGACAAACACAATGACTCAACCCTCAAACTACCAAGCAAATCTCTCTTGGCAGCTCCCTTGGGAGGAAAATTAGCACTTTTTGCAGACAACTGGCACATCATCACAAAAGACAAATGGGTCCTAAACATTCTCTCACAAGAATACAGATTCCACTTTCATACCTTGCCAAGGATAAAAGGAATGTCAAACCTGCCACCAAATCAATGGGCAGAGGCACAAAAACAAATTACAGCTCTCAGGGACATGAGAGCCATTCAACAGGTACCTACACAGGAGCAAGGACAAGGATTTTACCAAGACTCTTTCTAGTCCCAAGAAAGGACAAAGCATGGAGGCCCATTCTGGATCTTTCAATTCTGAACACCTATCTGCAAGTACCAAAATTCAAGATGCTAACACTACAGCAGCTTCTTCCCATGCTGGGCAAGAATGCTTGGCTAGTAACGTTGGACCTCAAGGAGGCATACCTGCATGTCCCTATCAGACAAAATTGCAGAAGATACCTCTGCTTCATTGCAGGTTCAACCCATTATCAATTCTCTGCACTGCCTTTTGGCTTATCTACTGCACCCAGGGTCGTCACAAAATGCCTGGCACCAGTAATTGCATACTGCAGACAAAGAGGAATTCAAATATACCTATACCTGGATGACTGCCTTATTCAAGCAGAAAGCAAGGACATTCTTTTAAAGCATCTGGCATTTGTCAAACACCTTCTAAGTTGCCTAGGGTACACAGTAAACGAAAAGAAATCAAAACTAGTGCCCTCACAAAACATAATATTCCTGGGTGCCAGCTTGAATACAACGGCCCAGATGGCTTATCTCACACCAGACAAGCAACAACAGCTGACTCAATACTTCAAAATAATGGCAACAAAGACCCAACTCCCTGCAAGAAAAATTCTGCAGGCCTTGGGATTCATGGCATCTTGCATACTACTAATACCATTTGCAAAACTGCATATGAGGAAATTACAATGGTACCTGAAAAGCATATGGACTCAGCACAGCCACAGCTTGGAAACAATGATACCACTCATTCCCTGCCTTCAACAGGAATTTCTGTGGTGGGCACAGGCATGTCACCTCAACAAGGATCAGCCTTTCACCTTACCCACAGCCAGGCAAACTATGACAACAGATGCATCGGACTATACCTGGGGAGCACACATGGCAGGGCAGTGCATTCAGGGCAAATGGACTACAGATCAAAGGCATCTGCATATCAATCAAAAAGAAATGCTAGCAGTACAGAATGCCCTAACAGCTTTCAAGGACCTCTTACACCCAGGACAACTAATAATAAAGACGGACAATACCACAGTAATGTGGTACATAAACAAGCAAGAGGGCACACATTCCTACCCTCTATGCAGGCAAGCAATGACCTTGTGGAACACAGCACTGTCTTACCAAGTTCAACTACAAGCACAATTCCTGCTAGGAAAGAAAAACATATTGGCAAGAAACATCATGTATCCCCATGAGTGGAAACTAGATCCACAAGTATTTGCAATGATAACTCAAAAATGGGGGCGCCCAGACATAGATCTGTTTGCCAACCCCCAAAACTACCAACTTCAAAAATTTTGCACAAGGACATTCCACCCACAAGCTTGGAAAGTGGACGCCCTCTCATTCAGTTGGAAAACATTAACAGTGTATGCCTTTCCTCCACTGCCTCTTCTAGCAAAGGTACTGCTGAAAGTCAGATTAGAGAGGCCACAAATTATACTCATTGCACCAGACTGGCCACGCCAGCACTGGTATCCAGTTCTAAGAAACATGACCCATGGTCCACCATGGATTTTACCACAAATTCCTCACCTGCTCACCCAGCGAGACAATCGGATTCTACACAGCCAGCTCGAGACTTTAAACCTGGCTGCATGGCAAATTACCTAAACAACCAGCCAACACCTCTATCCAAAGCTGTTATGGATGTCATTCTGGAGGCCAGGAGGCTCAGCACCAGGAAAACCTATTCAGACAAATGGAAAAGATTTTGCAACTTGATCCAAACATTCCTCAGATTCTACAATATTTAACTGAGATGTTGCACAAAGGACTTTCCTTTTCATCTCTTAAGATCCAAGCCTCAGCAATTTCAGCTCTTTACAACACGGATCCTCCTTTATTTTCACATCCACTCCTAAGACAGTACCTCAGGGGGGCTAAGAACATAAGACCGCCCAGGAGAGCACCAACACCTACTTGGGATCTCAACTTTGTTCTGGAAAAGCTTACACTGCCGCCCTTTGAACCAACTTTTTCAGCTGATTTAAAATTTCTTTCATGGAAAACTGCCCTCCTACTAGCAATAACTTCAGCTAGAAGAGTCTCAGAGCTACAGGCACTAATGGCAGTGGAGCCTTTCCTCATTTTTCATCAAGACAGAGTCTCTCTATGAACTAACCCTTCCTTTATGCCAAAGGTGATATCCAGTGTGGCCCTAAACCAAACCATTCATTTGCCCACCTTTTTCCCAAATCCCCAGAACAAAGGAGAAAGACTCCTGCACTCTTTGGACATTCACAGGCAATTACATTACTACTTGGATAAAACTAAGGCTTTCAGAAAATCTGACCAGCTCTTTGTAGCCTATGCTGCAGGATCACAAGGAAAAGCTATCTCAAAACAGACCATTTCAAAATGGATAGGACATTGCATATGTTTCTGCTACACGCATCATGGGAAACCGGTACCTGCTAACATTAGGTCCCACTCCATCAGGGCTATAGCTACATCAGCAGCCTTTCTCAAGGGGGTGCCAACCAAGGATATTCTGGAAGCTGCAACTTGGAGTTCAGTGCACACCTTCACCAAACACTATCACTTGCTTCTATATTCTAAGACTAGAGCTGGTTTTGCCACTGCAGTTTTGCAGGGCCTACTAGCTTCTTCTAACCCTGTTTAACTCCACCACCCATCCTTAGCTTTGGGATTCAACCCAAGTGTGATGACTGCAGCAGGGTAACATGATGAAAATAGTACGGTTTTGTACCTACCATAAATGTAGATGTTCGAGTGTTCACCCTGCTGCAGTCCAGGTTACCCTCCCTCCATCCCCTCTGAACTAGCTGGACTTATCTATACCATTCTATCCTATACAACCTCAGTGGTGTATTTGCTTGTGCCTGAAGGTATTGTTTTATTTTTATATGTACATTTTTATATAGCAATATATATATATTGCCTACCTATTGGGGGCACCTGACATCTGGGGCAAGAAAAACTGAAGAAAATGGCGTTGGATGCCTCTTATATACCCATGACGCACTGACGTCAGGGAAGAAGCGACAGCAACCGACTCCGGACCAAGACTTTGGAACTCAGGCCGACTGCGGGACCGCCTGACGGCAGGATAACCCAAGTGTGATGACTGCAGCAGGGTGAACACTCGCACATCTACATTTATGGTAGGTACAAAACTGTACTTTCTGTCATATGGGAACTCACTGGCCTATCTCTCCTCAACATTGACTGCGTCAGAGTTTCCACAGTTTCCTGTTCCTTTCCTTGCTGTCTAGCTTCAAGTGAATGTTTATACTGGTTTCCTGTGGAAGGCTGCAAAATATCTTGATATGGCACGTGACCAGTTACTTCCTGTTCCACTGGTTTCCCATTAATTTGGATATCCACTGCTCTATCCTGTTGTGGTACTTTCTGCATTTGATTTTCTACACTGAATCCTTCTCTTTGTAATTGTTCCATTACCTCAATTTCTATTTCTTTGACTTCTCCATTACTCATCTCTTTTTCTACTTTTCCTCTTAGTCTTCTTATTTTTTGTATTGTAAAGTTTTCCATATCTGGATTCCTTTGCCTATATTTTTCTTCAAATATCTTTGGTGCTGCTCTTTTTGTATTAGTTAGTTTTGCTTTTTCCTTTGCATAAATATTAACACCATATTAATTCTCTTTTCCTTTCCCTTGTCCATATTTTTTCTCTACGTGTCTCCTGATCTTGCATTTCCTTATTCTGAGGACTCACTCCATCCTGCTGTAATGTAATCTGTTTTAGACCTTCTACATTAAATCCTTCACTTCTCAGGCACTCCATATCTTCAGCTTCTATTTCTTTAACTTCTGCTTTAGTAATCATCTTTTCTGTATTGAATCTTTGTGCTTTTAATATTTTTGTTGTGAAATTTTCCATATCTGAATGCCTTTGTCTGTATTTTTCTTCGAATATCTTTGAGACTGCCTTCTCCATATTAGTTAATTTAGCTTTCTCCTTTGCATAAATATTGCATCATATCAAATCTTTCTTTCCCATATCCATATTTCTTTTTTATATTTTTCAAATATCTCTAGATTTTGTTGTTTATATTTTCTCACTTCCTCAGAGGCTTCTTTTTCCAAAGAGATCAAAGTTACTTGATCTATATACTGTTTTTCGAAAACCTGTTGTATTAATGAAAGAAAATTTTTATTTGAAGCTTGTAACAGTTTTTCCTGTGGAAGTATTTTTCTTTTCTCTAATTTCTCTCTTAATCGTTTTGTAAATCTTATGTGTGGAAATTCTGGGCTTTTTGTGGAATAAATTTCTTTCATATCCTCAGTAGTCCACTCTGTTGTCTTTATGGCTCTTCTTTGGCCAATCAATTTTTGTTGTTTTTGTGGACTGGTACTTCCTTCTACAACAGGGGGGGCCATCCTCTGAGCCTGGCCCCATTGTAGGAATGTTTCTGAATTTTGAGGATTCTACACTCATTTTTTCCAGTCCTGACACCAGTGAGCCTACCACGACTGGGCACTTTGTTATCCTGGGTCTTGTGCACCCAGCTATCTTTTTATTTTTGATTTACTTCTATCCATGATATATGCTATATAAATACAGTCTATATATCGGTGTCGCCTTAGTGAGATTTTGTGAAAAACAGGGTCCACCTCGTGAAGGTACTCAACAAGACTTGAGGATGAATTTGATTTCAGCACTACTACTCTCCTTTGCTTGCTGACTTTTCATCTCTCCGTCCGGACCCCTTAGTGACGCAGTGGTCCATTCTAGATATCCCGCTGTCCTATCAAATTCAACTTACCAACATATGCAGAAAAGATCTATGGTGGTGGCTTCAGTTCACTCAAGTAATCCAAGGTCGTCCCTTCATTCCCCCTCAACCCAAGGCCACAGTGACTATGGATGCTTCCCAGATAGGGTGGGAGGGGATTTTCTGGGAAAGACATTTCAAGACACCCGGTCTCCCATTGAGACCAGTCTGCATATAAATGTACTACAGATGAGAGTGGTGGTTTTAGCATTACAAGGCTTTCAGGCTTTCCCTCTGGGAGCAATTGTGATCCAGTCAGACACTGTTGGTGGTTTGGTACAACAACAAGCAAGAAGAAATCAGATCATACTCCCTTTGTCAAGAAGCGCTCAGGGTTTGGCAATGAGCAATCTTATCCAGCCGCTTTCTGATAGCAACACACATCCCGGGGAAGTCCAGCGTGATAGCAGACAAATTGAGGAGGTCTAATCTGATGCCTCATGAGTGGTCCTTTCAGTCAGAATGTGGTGGAGATGATTTTCCGAAAATGGGGCCAGCCTTGCTGCAACCTTTTTGCCTCTACCGTCAACAACAAATGCAGCAGCTGCTTTGCCCTAATCCCACCACAGAGAAAACCCCTAAGGGATTTTCTTCTTCACAATTGGCCCCTGGGCCTCCTTTACACCTTCCCCTTTCCCTTGATCTCCAAATTTCTCCAGAAAGCCAGCAGGTTGAAGAGAACAGTAATTCTGATGGCCCCCTTTTGGCCTCGACAGGGCTTCCCTTCCTCTGGCCTCGTCTATTGAAAAGATCTCAGGTTCTGGACCCATCTCCAGATCTTCTGTCACACCCAACAGGAATGATTTATCCCAGCCTGAACAACCTCAAGCTGACAGCTTGGCTCCTCCAATTCCAGTAATAGCCAGGCATCCACTACTCTCTCTCCCAGTTCGTCCCATTTTATTATCATTTCATAAATGTTCCACTCATAAGTTATATAAAAGTAAATGATAAATGTTTGCTATTTAGGCTAAATCTCATGACGTAGATCCCTTCACTGCCCATATCCACTCAATCTTAGACTTCTTAGTCCAATTGCTCAGTGAATGAGCAGAGTCCCAACTGGCAGCCATATCTAATTTCCACCTTGGGGAGGATGTTTTTTCCTTAATTTCACACAAGCTCTGTAAAGCCTTTTTGAAAGGAACATTTTTATTAAAGCCCCCTTTCAAAGATCCTTCACCTCCATGGGATTTAAATGTTGCCCTCACATAATATCATATACTCCACCTTCAAACCAGCCACAACTTATGACTTAAAATTTTTATCCTTGAAAAGGGTTTTCTTAGTGGCTATCACATCTGCCAGAATATCAGAATTGCAAGCCTTAACTTCCCAACCTCCTTACTTGTTTTTTTTCATAAAGACAAAATGTCCTTACTGACCAATCCTTCTTGTTTACATAACTTATTTTTCTTTTTGTTTACATATCAGGTTAAAGAAGAGTCACACCAACTCTGTTAGCCTGGACAGATGAGGGTTCATTCATCTTTTTATAGTTTGGTGAATCCTTGCACATTTAGGTGTGGTGGTCCTCCTAAAAAAATGTTTATTTTAAAGTGATCAAGTGTGTTAAGCAGTCTGCTATTAAGGGCAGATGTTCCAAATTACACCTTGCTGCACCATTTTATCCAACTGAGCTTTGACTTTATCTTGCATAGCTATTGGAACTTTTCTCGCTGCTCTACTGGACTGGCCTCTGGGTCTAACTTCATAAAATACACAACTGGAAGTTTGCCCAACTTGTCATCAAAAACATCAGCATACACTGAGAAAATGGCTTCAGAAAAATTGGAATGAGGATATGTGCTTACATGATAAACTTCTTTGGTAAAAGAAAGCAGATTAATCCTTAAACTGTCTCTGAGACCCAATAATAACTGCACAGGTCTTCAAACTACATATAATAACAAGTTGCAACAGTTCTTAGCCAGATAACATGAAAGTACTACTGAGCCTTTGGTTTGAGATTTTTAACCTCCATAGGCAACACGTTTTGCACTACTAGCCACATTGAATTGGTCGTGGTCGTTAGTTCTCATTTTAGAAAATATGTCTGCTGATATAACATTACACTTTGAACCAGTGTTAACTTTGAGCTCTTTGGATTTACCATTGATCTGGACAGTACAAAACGCTTTGTTCTTTGCGAATAAATTCACTGCATCAACCCTTTCACCAATTACTGATACACCATCTACATAGAAAGAGGACTGCTGCAACTCCACTTGATTAGTTTGCTTTTTTGAGTGACCTTTCTTTGTAACCATGTGAGGTTTACTTGATTTCCAAAACATTTGAAAATGGTTCCATTTTTACACATGTGGCATTGTTAACCATATGCTAAGCATTTTTCTCTTTTAGTCTCATGATTTGCACCACAATTGCATCAGTTAACAATAACGCTGGATTGGGGTTTTGCTGACTAATGCTTGTACTGCACACTGAGCATGTTCCTTTCTTAGAACTTGCTGGAAAACTATGTAGTTTCCCTGATGAACTAGCAGGGGCAGTGTCTGCCACATGCTTAAGCCTACTTCTGTTTGCCACATATTGCATACTATCTACATTTGCTCTGGAGCCCACAGAAATCATGTTCTTGTCACTTGCAAGCATACTTGTACTTGTTTCTGTAACTTCATGGACTTGACAAATCTCAATGGCTTTACTCAATGTTAAATCACTGTCACAAAACAAAATCTTTCTCACAGCATCAGTATTAATACCACACACAAGTCTATCCTTTATTAACTCATCTTTTAAGTCACCAAAGCAACACGTTTTAGCTTTGCTTTTCAGGTCAACAATATAAGCTTCAAAGGTTTCCCCGGTTTCTGATCTCTTCTGTAAAACAAATGCCTCTCTAATGTAATATTTGTCTGGGGGTTGCACATTTCTCTAAATTTGCACTTCAAACACTCAGAGTCTCCCTTGATTCAGCCTGTACAATAATATGACAATTTTCACCTTCTCCCTCATATACTGCTGGTGCATAGACAAATGAATGCCCTCT
The DNA here is from genome assembly GCF_019279795.1 of Protopterus annectens. NCBI lineage: Eukaryota > Metazoa > Chordata > Ceratodontiformes > Protopteridae > Protopterus > Protopterus annectens. The sequence goes on from NC_056731.1 coordinate 829,680,719, forward strand.
TTCAATGGCCTCTGACCCAGCTAGGTTTAACAAAATTAATTTCTTGGTGCATGCATCTTTGTCTGAATAAGCTGCGTGTATAAATATATCGTACTCTTGCTCAAATATTCTCCAGTTCTCTGCAATATTCTGATCAAATACAAATGGTGAGGGCTTTTGAAATCCATCTGCCATATTAACACATACCAGTGAAGGATTTTGCAAATTTAAATACTGCGGGGAAAAAATAGCCAGGGAACTGTTATGGCTAGGCTTGTATAGGCCCTAAGGCTGATAGCCTAGTACCAACCCATGAACCTATAAATGTGTGTGTTTATATGCTGTGACTTCTAAAGGTACAGAGTTTCAAACTACAGTGATAGAGGAGTTTTCCTATACTGCTTCTCATCTTACAGAGATGCTGGCTTCATGGCCTACCTGTCCTCCATTGCCTGTTACTGCCATGGCTCAAAGGGCCTTTTTCTGACCTCCTCCAATCCAGAGGTCTCTTACTGTTCCTACCATCAGTTATGCCAAGCTTGACTTGACCATTGTGGAGCTCCAAAACAAGCAGGCTGTTTGTAATCTCTGTCCTCTTTCAGCCTTCTGAAATGAGTGAAGGTGCATCTTCTCTTCTAGTGATTCATTAGGTTCACTGCTTTATGTGCCAGAATGCCAGCCAAGGAGCTCACATTTCCCAACATCATCCCCTTCGGTATTGGCTGGGTACCACCATTGTATCCTCTTCCTCAGTCAGCTCAGACCGGTTCCATGCTGTCAAGGTTGGGAGAGCCATAGTAGCCTACACATCATCTTGATCCAGCAGAGGAGTTTCAAGAGACAGTGCTCCTGAGCTTTTCGCAGCTGACCCTGGGCCATCTGATGTCATGTCAGTTGGCTTCAAGAGGTCTGTTTCATCTTCTGAGATGGAGGTTTTTCCAGGCTTTCTAAGGAAGGAGCTCACGAAGTCTAATCACATTATTCATCTGTGGAAGATGATGACAGGCGGTCACTTTTCTCCAGTTTCTACTCTGGTGGACCCTAAATTTAGAGAAGTTTTACACAGTGATGAAAGAAAGAGATAAATGACCTTCACAGGAGCTTACCTCTCTGAAAAAGAGACTTCAGGCTGTGTTATTCCCATGAGTGTCATCCTGAGTGGTCCCTCCTTTGGTTGATATTATCAAGGATCTTGCCAGTGCAGCTTGGTGTAATACAAACACAGTGTCACTATGCCCAAGGTCAAACAGGATCATGAGAATCCTACCCAAATTTAACTGGACAGAGAAGCCCCCAAGCCAAATGTGACTAACTCTCCAAGTTCCCTAAGGAGAAATCCCATTCCTCAGTCACAGTCTTTCTGACCACTTTATAAGGAATCCAGGTTTCTGGGTAGGCTGTGAAAGTGGCCATTTTCATCCTGTACATTGTGTTTTAAGACAATTTTTATATCACACATCAGCTTTGTGTTCACTGTGATTTCATATAGAAAATTACTTACTGCAAAGATATACCTGATGGATCTGTTGAAGATTAGCTGGTCAGTCTTCCACATCTTCAACAGTCAGCAAATCTCATGGTTGATGTAGCTTGTAACACTACAGCTAGAGGTATGAGGGCAGAAAGGTCTAGCATTGCTTTGTGTTGCTACTCCTGGCTTTGCTCTACTGCCTTTCATGTGGACAGCAAAGTAATATTCGTAAACAGGAGACTTTGATGTTTGGGCCTGAAACTGATCAACAACTCTAGGGAATCGAGAAGGGGTAGTCTCTTTCAGCTTCAGGGGTCACCTTTCATTTTCTCAGGCATTCTTTTTGTAAGATGTAAACAAGCTAGAGGAAGCTGCTTTTTTGGTGCACCCTGCTGAACCCACAATATCAAGAAGCTGGTGCTAATCAGTCTTCTTCATTCAGATGCCAACAATATCCCAAGTACAAGGGCAGTGAATCTCCGCTTTCTTAGAGACACTAGCATTCCTCTAAGCTGGGTTATTATTCATGGCTCCCATTTTGACCTTCTGTAGGCAGTCAGAGGGATGTTTACTCCCCACCTGTCAAAGTAGGACAAGATACCCAAATGGGGGGACAAGAGTGATCAAGGGGGTGCAATACATATTTTAAGGTCAGACCAAAATGTACTTCTCTGCTTTTGCCAGAGGTGCCAGCTTCTGTGTAGGTCCAAGCTCATAAGGAGGTGCATTCCAAGAGGTCCTTGCAAATCAGAAAAGGCAAAGATATTAATTGCGTATTCTTTCTGGTAACCAAGCAGATACAGGTTCTCACATCCATGCACTGTCTCAGTGGACTGAATACCTTCATCCCAAGGAGTCCTTCTGCATGTTTATGCAGCAGTCCTTCCTCCAACATCTATCAAGAGGAGACTAGATGTACTCTTTCAGACGACTTGCACATAAAAATTGTCAAGATTTCCAAGGGGATTCCTCTGCTTTTGAATAGGACCAGTTGCTGCCAGTTCCTGTCCTTCCCGTTTGGTTTCACTTCTGTCCTGAACGGGTTCAGTTGCATGGAAGTAGGTAGTAGCTTATCTTAGCTTGCTGATTATCAAAGTTTATTTTTCAGAAATTTATAACTAGATTCTAGTGTCACATTGTGACAATAGGAGGTACTGCCAGTGCAACTAGATGGAATTTTGTAAATAATTATATGTCATTTGTGAATATCAAACTGATGTGTATAAGATGCATGTGTTACAAATGTATCAGAACTGTATGTAATGTATATATCAAACTGATTTGTACAGATGTTTGTGTTGAAAAGGTGTTTGTAAAGTGCTTGTGTGTGAAATGTAACCACAGTGTGCCCTACTGGAGAGAACAGAAATGTGCATGCACTATTGTAACTGTTTGAATGTATATGTTTTAACAGAGGAAACTGGAAAGTTCACCTCGGTCCATCAAACTTTAAAATATATTTGAAATTAAATCACTTTACAGGCTAGACCATAAGGATGCTATCTCTCAGGTTTCAATGCAGCCAGAGACACAAAGTCTGTACTAGGAAGCGTTCTGTATTTTCTTTGGGGTGAACTAATTACTACTCTGGAAGCATGGAGGTATGAAATTGATTTATGACTTCCAACACCTGCCATAAATCTGAGCAAAAGCCCTTGTGTGTGTATTTTTACATGTCCTGCTAAGTCTTGCCAGCTTCCAGCAATTGGGGTTTGCAGGGGAACTAGAAGTCAGATGACAAGAAGTGATGCCATTCTGCAAGCTATCCCAGAAGTAATATTTTAGATATTATTTTGAGGTGTCTCTTGGTGAGACTGAGCATTCTGTATTCTGTCTTGGGCCTGACAATAAGAAGGACCATACACCCTATCATCTGCATTGCTACTATTAAGTAAGTAGGGAATAGTAGTTCTCTTAGATTCAGTCAGGAATATAGTGAAGCTTAGTTTAGATATTTTTATTTGTCTGAGCCTGCCCTTCAATGTTATTTTAAATATTTCCTGTGATTTAAACTCTGATGTCACTGTGAATATATACTTAGTATGTTCTTGTTCTTTTGTTATTTATTATTAAATATATTTAAACCTTTCATTGTTGCTCATCTTTGTAGATATATTTATGTTTTGAAAGTATTTGCATATTATTTGGTGACACTGTGTGGGCCACTCCTACTAGCCTTCTCTTGGTCAAACTACCATTTGTATTAATATTAATTTCATTCATATATTGGGTACCCTTGGAATAGTCTTAAGGTAGCTGGCAGGAATGTCTGATGGCAGTCATAACTACCTTATTGTCTGGGCAGAAGAGAGCATGGCTAGTAAACCTGTGCCGGTCTTTCCAGGTGTGTGTGAGAATCAAACCTGAAAGAGTGTGGGTGTCAGCTACTTGGGCAGAGACACAAAGCACTAGTTGAATAGAGAGGGTGCTGGAGGTCTTGGCTTGGACAGTCGGCTGAGATCTCAACTCTATAGCTGTGCCAGTGGGGAGTCTCTTTGGGGATCTGGAGAAAGAAGGAGAAACCAGCCTCTGAATTACTGTGTTCCCTGTGTGCTGTTAAGGGTAATTGTGCTTGATGCAGAGTGCTGCATCTGGAGATACTGTGTGTGTATACCTGTTATCCTCCCAGTAAACATCCCCCAGTGGTGAGGACTGAGGCTCCTTGATTACTGGCCCAGAGTTGGAGCATCACACACCTATAAGGGACAGCATCATGCAGCAACAGGGACCTTTGCCTAAACAGTTTTGCTGGCTGGAGGTCACCAGTATTGTGTTGAAGTTGAAGCTCAGCCCCACTCAAGACATCCTCTCCATGAGAGCTGTGTAAAGTACCTTTGGACAGAGTACATTCCACATTGAGTTTTTTCCTTTATTCATAATGTTGAGTACCAAAATAGTTTTGCATTTGAGTTCTATTTCACATTGCAGCAATAGTGGGTTTGTAATGTCTGTTCTCAAGATTACAAGTATGATCTTGAAGTGGACCTGTGGACATAGTGGCCATGGCATTCATATCCTTCAGGAGAATCCAATCAGGATCTTCAGTTCACGTCAACACATTCTGCTGTGGTGGCTGCAGTTGGGCATTCTGTCTCAAGGCAGCCACTTACATATTCCTGCATCAGCCACAGATGCTTCTGTCCTGGGCATGAGAGGTGCAAATCAATTGATAGATGGTTTAATGTTTGTGGTCTCAGCTGGTTTCATCCTTGTGCATCTGTGTCCTCGAGATGCCAGCAGTTTTGCTAACATTCCAGCCCTTACAGAACTTCTTCCTTCTGGTTTAGTGGCTGTTCATTTGGACAATATGACTGTAGTCTGGTTTGTTAGCAGATAGTGTGGACTGGGACACTATCCTCGTTGTTGGGAAGCAGCTCAAATCCTGTAACGGAGAATCTCAACCCACCATTTTCTAATTGTCCTTCATACTTCTGGGTAGCCAACACCCTTGCAGATACATTCATTGTCTACTGATGCCTGACATATGGTCACTCAGTCTGGCTACAGCTGTAACATTCTTCCTGAACTGGGCTTCCCAACTTTCTAGCTGTTTGCCTTTCTGACCAGTGTCAAGTGTCAGATGTTTTTCTCACTGACTCCTCTGTCTTGTGGACAGAGCAGGAATGCACTAGTTAATGTCTTGCCTTGGGTTTACTTTATGATTTTCCCCCATTTTGTCTGATGGTGAAATTTATTGAGACGGCATGGCACTGCAAGGGCTCCTCAAGCCCATAGTGATTGTTGTGGAAAATTTTTATTTATTTATTTATTGACATTTGATTACTGGGAAAGTCGACTGGGTAGATGCTTATTTTCAATGGAGGCCAAGGGAGAAAGGCTCCAAAGTATTACAAAAACATTTTAATAGTAATTTTACAGTCTTCAAAAATAATACAAAAACATCTGCAATTTAAATAATTATATCAAATTAGACACAATGTGAAAACATGGGTTAAGAATAGATATATTTTATATGATAATTTAATATTTAGAGAAATTTTAGCCACTTTATAGTGAAGTTAAAGGTAAATCAGTGTAATACAAACAGGAATTACAATATGAAGCAAGAGAACAAAATAGGGTTATGGCATATTTAGAGCAAAAGTCAGAGGAGGGAGAGATTGAAGTGAAGAGAGGTAAAGGTATAACGTGGTACTTGTTCATATTTAGGGATATAGTTTATCCTGGGGCTGAGCAAGAATAGACATGTTTTGACCAGGAAGTCTTTCAGAATGGTTTTATGGAGGGAGGGTACTGACCTGATGGATACAGGTAAGGAGTTCCAGGCCTTAGCAACATGGTATACGTACAGACCATGTCCAGCATATTGGATAGATTTGAGGACAGAGAGGAGTTTTTGATCATTGGATCATAATGACAGATTGGGAACATAGTTGTGTAGAATGGTGTTTAGTGCTGGAAAGCAGATGGATATTGTATAATTTTATAGGTGGTAAGAAGCTGTGTATAAGTTAGTTGACTGGGTAGTTCTAACCAATTTAGGCTATTTAGTGCTATGTAGTGGTGGGTTCTGAAAGGAGTATTTGCTGCAAATCTATCCATTTTATTATTGTATTGTTCAAGTTTTGATTTTTTTGTGCTGTCTGGAGATAAGGATTGCAGTGCCATAAAGTAGTGAGTGTAGGACGTACAGTGGATAGGTTTTTGTGATATATAAAAATAAGACCACAATAAATCATTTCAAAAATGTTCCCACCTTTAATATGACCTATAACATGCACAATTCAATTGAAAAACAAATGGGGAAAAAAAATAAAAAAACATACAATAAGTTGGTTGCATAAGTGAGCACACCCTTAAACTAACACTTTGTTGAAGCACCTTTTGATTTAATTACAGCATTCAGTCTTCTTGGGTAGGTGTCTGTCAGCATGGCACATCTTGACATGGTAATATTTGCACACTCTTCCTTGTAAAAGTGCTCCAAATCTGTCAGATTGTGAGGGCATCTCTTGTGCACAGCCCTCTTCAAATCATCCCACAGATTTTCTATTGGATTTAGGTCTGGACTCTGGCTGGGCCATTCCAAAACTTTAATTTTCTTCCGGTGGAACCATGCTTTTGTTGATTTGGATGTATGCTTGGGATCATTGTCATGTTGAAAGGTGAAATTCCTCTTTATCTTCAGCTTTCTAGCAGATGCCTGAAGCTTTTGGGCCAAAAGTGACTGGTATTTGGAACTGTTCATAATTCCCTCCACCTTGACTAAAGCCCCAGTTCCAGCTGAAGAAAAGCAACTCCAAAGCATGATACTGCCACCACTATGTTTCACTATGGGGATGGTGTTCTTTTGGTGATGCGAAGTGTTGTTTTTGTGCCAAGCGTACCTTTTGGAATTGTGGCCAGAAAGCTCAACCTTGGTCTCATCAGACCATAACACATTTTCCCACATGCTTTTGGGAGAATTGATGTATTGTTTTGCAAATTTTAGCTGGGACTGGATGTTTTTCTGTGTAAGAAAAGGCTTCCATCTTGCAACCCTACCCCATAGTCCAGACATATTAGAATGCGGGAGATTGCTGTCACATGTAGTACACAACCAGTACTTGCCAGAAATTCCAGTAGCTCCTTCAGTTTTGCTGTAGGTGTCTTGGCAGCCTCCCTGACCAGTTTTCGGCTTGTCTTTTCATCAATTTTAGAGGGACGTCCAGTTCTTTGTAATGTCACTGCTGTCCCATATTTTCTCCACTTTTTGATAACTGTCTTCACCATACCAAATTCCTCTGTAAATACCGGTTTTGAGGGCAAAATATTGGGGCGCCACGAATTCCCTATTGGCCCCTTTAATTTACGAATTTCACAGGCTTTTGTTGGAGTTTTTTTTGTTTTTTTTTTGGGGGGGGGGCATCAACACGTGTAGGGCATGCGTAATGACGTCCGCTTCAGGACAGAATTCAACTTTAATTTAAACTTATTTAGTGCAGCAGTCGAGCTGCAACAGGTTTGTGGATACCACATCTTTCTTCCCCAGGGTAAGAGAGATAATTGCACTAGTAGCTTCTTATTGGAATGTTAGCATTCTGTTTACTGGCTTGCTTTATGGCTCCTTATTTGAATGTACTAGTTTTCTTTGAGCTCGCATTCTGTTTTGAATTATTGAACCCCCTGCATTGCTATTTGTTTTCTTTGGGCTCGCATTTGCACTGATAACTTCTTATTTGAATGCATTTGGGCTCCGTAAGAAACATATCCATTTACAAAGTCTGGTGTTGGTAACTTCTTATTAGAAATGAATTAATTTACAGTTGCCTAATAACGTCTTATTTGAATGCAGAGCATGCTTTGGGCTCCTTAAGAAAATTTCTTTACTGCTGTTTGAAGTTCCGTTTTGCGCATTGATATTTGTGCTCGCATTGCACTCGTAACTTCTTCTTATTTGAATGCACTAGCAATAGCATGCTTTGGGGTCTGTATTAACCTGTAAGAAACAAACTAATTTTCTTTACTATTATTTGAAATAGTTTCCATAGAGAGACAGTTGCATTGGTAACTTCTTATTTGAATGAACTGTCTGGCTGGCACTAGTAACGTCAATGTATTTAACTGTTGAACCGTGTGGGTAGTTTACTGAGAGACAATTGTCACTGTTTAAAGTTCTATTTACTGCTCTTTGAAATGTGTGCTTTGGGCATTGGTAACTTCTTATTTGAATTAACTGGCAGCCGCAACACTAGTAACATCTTATTTAAAGTGTACTGAGAGACGGTTAATTGCACTAACATGCTTTGGGCTCCATAAGAAACAGATCTGTTTACAATTGCACTGGCTCTTATTCAGAAATGAAACAGATTTGTTTACAGTTACACTTATAACGTCTTATTTGAATGCACTAGAATGCTTTGGGCAGCTGGCTCCGTAAGAAAATGTCTTTACTGCTGTTTGAAGTTCCGTTTCCTGCATTGCTCTTTGTTTTTATTTGGGCTCGCATTGCACTCGTAACTTTTTATTTGAATCCACAAGCAATAGCTTACTTTGGGCTCCGTAAGAAACAGATTTGTTTTCTTTACTGCTCTTTCAAGTACAGTTTACTCCAGAGAGAGACAGTTGCATTGGTAACTTCTTATTTGAATGAACTGTCTGGCTGACACAAACGTCAATGTATTTAGCTGTTGAACTATGTGTAGTTTACTAAGAGAAAATTGGCACTGTTATTTGAAGTTCCATTTACTGCTCTTTGAAGTGTGTACTTTGGGCATTGGTAACTTCTTATTTGAATTAACTGGCAGCAGTAGTAACATCTTATTTTAAGTGTGTAGTTTACTGGGAGACAAACATTGTATTTGAAATGTGTAGTTTACTGAGAGACAATTAATTGCACTAGCATGCTTTGGGCGCCGTAAGGAGCAGCCTTTTCTTTGGGCTGGTGCATTCCTTTACTGAGATAAACATCTTATTTGAATTTTCTTTGTGTGTGTGTGTGTACGCAGTTCTTAAGAAGGAAAGACGTTTAGTGCTGCTTATGGTAAGTTGGTTTGTGTTAGCACAACAGGTAGAACACTTGCTTTTGATGCAGAAAGCTGTGGGTTCTACCACAGTATGTAGATTGCTGATATTGTACTGTGTTATACTTTTAAAGGGGCTGGATGCTGCCGTCTTGAGAATGTCCTTTTTGGCAGATGCCTAGTAACTATATGAACCTGTTATCAGTTTGCCATCCATTCCCTATTGCAATATTACTAGCTTTAAGTGGCTTATTGTTTTAATGTAACATGGGCAATTTATTCTTCAAGGGCAATGGGTACTTTATTTGTACATGAAACAATGAAATATAAAGTTGTTTGCTAGCAGCAACCTCTTCACTGGTTACAGATCTCTTTAATGTGAAATTATTTAGATCCGACTTTCACTTCTGTAGAGATTGTGCATATTTACTGATACTGGTGGATTGTAGAAGTTTGAGCAGACTTTTATGATGGAAATGTTCTGAACTGGGCATTTTTGTCATTGGTTCATTGCTTACTTGAATGTGGTGTGGGTTTCAATGCTGTTTTGTTTTAATGAATGCGAGTTTCAAGGGTAGAGAAGTTTTAATGCCAAGTCTATTTTCATTGTGAGACCGTATTGCTTTGTTTAGCAGATGTCTATTAGTGTTTGTGAATTGTGCTGTAAAGTTTAAAATAAATTCCAAATCACTGTAGAAGTAAAGCAGTATGCACACTTTAGTAAGGATCTGTCTGTTCACATTAAATATATTTTATCCATTTATTGTGGTTTTCAGTATGCACACTTTAGTGTTTATGGTAAATGGGGCAAAATGGCCAGGTAATGGAACATTGTAATGGCTGCAGGGGGACTGATGCCATATTTTGGTTGTCTGTTCTTCAGTTTGCTTTTGAAAGTTGGTATCCCACAATTCCATTGGAGTGGGCGGGGTCACATAATTATGTATATAAATTATATGTTAAACAGTGTACAGATTTGTACCTATTTTTCATGGGCCTTGTCCAGATTTTTGATGTTTCCAGGTTGAGTGGTATGGTCTTCACTCTGTTCCATGGTGTATCCAATGCTGTGGAAATTTTTTTGTACCCTTCTGCTGACTGATACCTTTCAACAATCAGATCCCTTTGATGCTTTGTAAGCTTTCTGTGAACCATGGCTTTTGCTGTAGCAGGCAACTGAGGAAATGTCAGGAAAATCCTACAAGGACAGCTGGACTTTATTTGGGGTAAATCAGAGGCTCTCTAATTGATTGTAGGTGTGTACCCAAGAAGACTGAATGCTGTAATTAAATCAAAAGGTGCTTCAACAAAGTATTTGTTTAAGGGTGTATACAGTCAACAAAGTATTAGTTTAAGGGTGTGCACACTTATGCAACCAGCGTGTTGTGCATTTTTTATATTTTTCCCCTAACAGATTTTTTTCAGTTTAATTGTACAGGTTATAGGTCACATTGAAAGGTGGGAACAGTTTTGAAATGATTTATTGTGGTCTCATTTTTGTATATCACAAAAATCCTGGCATTTTAACAGGGGTGTGTAAACTTTTTATATCCACTGTAAGTAGGGGCAAGTGTAGTTTTAGTTGCATTAGTGAGAGTGTTTTTGGCTCTGTAAATCATTCCTAGTTATTGGCGATTTTTTTAATGCAGTTTTGTATGTGCAGGTCATATTTAAGATTATCATCCGCTATCATCCATAATAATTTGCTATAAGAATTGACTTCAGTGTTTGTATTATTGAGAGAGAGGATTTTAAATTTTTTGTTTGTTTGTTTTTTCATGAGAGAGAGACTGGGGGGGGGGGGTGTATTTTTTTTTTTGTTGATCATGAGTTGTGAGTTACAAAGCCATGTTTCATTGGCTGTTAAAAAGCTTCCTGAGTAATTTTTTGGAGATGTGCCAGGTTGTCTGATATGCATATGAGTATGGATTCATCTGCATATTGTATTAGAGAAGCCTGTTGTGTGGATGTGTTGAGAGTGCTGTTGAGAGTGTTAAAAAGGAGGGGACCAAGGGACAAAGCCTTGTGGTACATCAGTGATGACAGGGAGATGCAGAGAAAAGGAGATGTGTTATTTTACTGACTGATACCTATTAGACAAGTAGCTTTTGGAACCATAGAAGGGTGGGCTAAGATAGACTTAGTGGGGACATTTGAAGTATAGGTTTGCTGTGACAAACAGTGTCAAAGGCTTTAAACAAGTCTAGAAATAATCAAAAGAGAATAGTTTGCCATCATCTCTTCACAGTATCTACAAATGTTAGAGGTGCATTGTTAGTACTTTGGGAGGGACAGAAACCATTTTGTGTGGGAATAGGAGTTCTTGCAGCCGGAAATAGTTTAGCATTTGTTTTTCATTACATTTTTCAAGTATTTCAGAAAAGAGGGGATTAGATTACTATATGTCGAAAGTTAGTAATGTCTGTTGAATTTCTGCCTTTGTATAGATGATGATGTGAATTTTTTTTCCAGAGAGATGGAATGTGGGATTCATGGATTGATTGATTTATAAGGATTTAGACAGGATAGGCAATGCTATTGGCTGCTGTTTTAACTTACTCACTTGGAAGGTCATCAGCTGAAGTAGAGCATGGTTTGAGTTTGTTTAAAAGTAGCTTTTATGTAGGATGTGGGGACCCACCCTCAGGTCATATTACATAAGAGCAATCAGTTTATAGCTGATACAGGGTTTGTAACAAGAAGACACAAACTAGAACAAGTTTTCTTTCATTTACTGAATGCAGAAACAAGGAAACTCAGGGAATAAGTGACTGGCATATACAGTGTAATCTGTTGATCAAGATAAAGGGCAGTGGCCTGCTTACTAAGTGGTTTTTAGAATACAAGGACTGCTATTTGGGGGGAATGTCATAGCTGCCTTCCAGCACAGGGCAGACACACATTTGACTGACTAGTTAGCATTAATGCATAGCAAGGCCCTTTGTGTTAAACTTGCTTACATTACACAATGACAATATTCTAGGTGAAAATGTTTGAGAGTTGGGCCTTATAGCAGAGCTGCTGTAATATCGGAGTTGAGAGTGGCTGAAGTGACCTCAGGCTATTTCACAATGACAATATTATCAGTGAAAATGTTCAACAGTTAGGCCTTGTGGCAGAGCTCCAGCAGTATCAGTCAGATGTGAATGAAGTGACCACAGGTTGTTTATTACATAATGAAAATATTCTTAGTGAAAATTTTTGAGAGTCAGGCCTTGTGGCAGAGCTCCTGCAATGTCAGAGGTAGGGGTAAATGAAGTGACCTCAGGTTCTGTACTGTAAAGGAAGATGGTGACTGAGTTGAAGTGGAGAGACAGGGAAGTGTGTTTTCTGCTCCTGAAAGAGGTTTCAGGTGGATCCTCCTTGCTACTTGTAGAAGCTATGCCTATTTTATAATGTTTAGCAATCCTTTTGGCAAAACACAACCAAACTTTGTTTTTTCAGTTTAACTGCTCGACTTCCAATGACCGCTACAATTCAAGGGTTTTTAAAGCAGGGATGGGGATATTTTGTCGTCATCTCAGACATTACCCAAAAGACATGCAGGGAAGAGAGGAAAAGGATGTTCTTCATCTCACATTGTTGCAGTCCTTACACTTGGGTAGTCCGCTGTCCTCGGTCAATATCAAAATTTGACTGACATCAGGGCGTCCATATCCTCAGTCTTTTGCGCATGGTCCGATGCAGAAGCAGAGTTGCAAGTGCGGTTGGCGTTCTGAAATTGTTCGTTTTGGAGTTTCAGACCGAATCAAAGTTGGCTAAGTACCCGTTGGGAATATTTTAGTTTTTCTTGCCTCAGTGGTTTACCGGATGTCAGAAAAAGTGAATAATTGTATTTCTTGTGGGAAACAGATAGAGACTACCATACTTTGTGTATTCCTTGTTTAGGGCCTGCTTGTGCTAGATTCAATAAGCGCACTATTAAGAGGAGATTAGATTGTGCCAGGTTAGTCTTGAGCGGTGCAATTATAAAATGCCGTTGGATGCTCCGGCGCCCGCTTCTCTGGCAGAAGGACAAAGCTGTTAAACCTAGGCTAGAGGAACCATCAGTACCGGACGGTTCTTTAGAGGTGTTTGGTTCCACCGGAGGTTTCTTTGGGTTCCCAGGGAGAGACTTTGTTGTTGCAGGATGTGGCCTCTCAGGAGGCAGGCCAGGCTGATGGGGCTTCTCAGGTTCCTGCCTAGGGTGGTTAGGCCCTCTCCTTCTGTTTCCAAGGCTTCTCCCAGGGCAGGCCAGGTTTAGCTTCAGTTGGTGTTACCCCTAGTTCTTCAGGGACTGTGCCCAAGAAGCATATGCTTAAAATGGCAGAAGATTTGATTACTTTGATTAGGGGTTCTATGCCCCTCCTGATAAGAGTCCTAGGGTGGAGCCTGAGCTAGGGAGTTTTGAGCAGGCTTCAGATGTTTCAGAGTCTTTGAAGACTTGCAGGAGTACTCTCCTTATTCTGATTCTGATGTGGATGATTCTACTCCTTCTGCTTCTCCTCCTGAGGATTTTTCTTTTCAGAAACTCTTCATTCCATGAGGGAGCATTTTAAGTGGGAAGGTCAGGACTTCTCTGATTCCAGGAAAAGGCTTAGGGAATTTTGTTTTACCCCAGCATAGGCCTTTGGCTATACCTCCTGTTTTGGATGTAGTGGAAGATGTTTTACAGAGGCTTCTCTTAATCCTGATTCTTTGCCTCCTGCTCCTGTTAAACCGGATAGGTATTACAGGGTGCCTGAAGCTCATAAGTTTCTTTTTAAGAGTCCTAGGGCAGACCCAGAAACTGTTAGCCAGGGGCCTAAAGGTGTTAAGGCTTCTGTTGTAAAGAATCCGGTTCCTGCAGACAAAGAGGCCAGGGCCTTGGATAGATGGGGAAAGAAAGTTTATACTTCTTCCACTCTTGCTATGAGGGCTTTGAATTGCCAGTTTCACATGTTGAAATACCAAAACTATCTCCTCTCACAATTGAAGTCTAAGGTTGATGCTCTGGCAGAAGGTATTGATTGTAAAGAGTTGCAAGATTTAGTACATGTTTCTGAACAGGTGGGTAAGCATTCTTTGCAATGTGGTTTTGATGCTGTACAGGCCTCGTCTAGGGTGGCTGCCACTGGGTCAGTTCTTCGCCTGACTGAGGGATCAGAATTTGTCTGACCATGTTAAAACAAGGATTTTAGATGCTCCTTTGCAATCTGACGTGTTGTTTGGTTCTCCTGTTGAGGCAGTTTTAAAGAAAATGGAAGACAAGGCTAAGTCTATGCAGACTGTTAAAGATTTTTGCAGGTCCAGCCTCCAAAGTTTAGTAGAAATTGGCCTACTAAGGGGTGGACGTATCCTTCTTATGATTCCCAGTCTAGGGGTAGATCTAGGCGTGGTAGGGGCAGAGCTCAGGGCTCTTTCAGGCCTAGAACAGGGAGTTCTCCTGCACAGTCTTCGGTGAGGGCAGGGGTCAGTCCTTTCGTAAACAGACCCAATGACCTACCTTTTCAGCTGCCAGAGCCTTCTCGTCTGGCAGCACCTTTGGGAGGAAGGTTGGCACTTTCAAAGAAAATTGGAGTTTAATTACCCAAGACAGATGGGTATTGGATATCATACACCACGGCTACAGGTTTTATTTCCATACCTTGCCTCCTTTCAAAGGCATGCCAGACGTTCCTCCTCAACAAAGAATAGAGGCTCACAAGCAAGTTTCTCTGTTGCTCCAAATAGGGGCCATACAGCCGGTCCCTATGCCAGAAGTGGGCCTAGGATTTTATTCTCGCCTGTTCCTAGTACCAAAGAAGGGGAACACGTGGAGACCAATTTTGGATTTATCTATCCTCAACACTTATCTGGACATTCCCAAGTTCAAAATGTTGACGTTGCAGCAGCTTTTACCTCTGCTGGGCAAAGATCATTGGATGGTAACTTTGGATCTCAAGGAGGCTTACCTTCATGTTCCTATCAGACTAAGTTGCAGGAAGTATCTGCTGGGACTTCTCACTATCAGTTCTCTGCATTGCCCTTTGGCTTATCTACTGCCCAGAGTGTTCAAGTTCTGGCTCCAGTGATAGCTTTCTTCAGGCTAAAGGAATACAGATCTATCCTTATTTGGACGACTGCCTGATTGTGGCTCAAGGAAGGAAGAGCTTCTTCATCATTTGGAATATGTGATAGCAGTGCTAAGATGCCTGGGGTATTCTGTGAACGAAATAAAGTCCAGTCTAGTACCCTCTCAGGACATGTGCTTTCTGGGTGTGAGACTGAATACAGCATCCCAGATGGCCGACAAACAAAAGAGTCTTTCCCTTTACTTCCATCAACTATCTCATCAGTCCGGGCTGACTGCAAGGACAGTCCTTCAAGCCTTAGGGTTCATGGCATATTGTTTTCTGGTGCTTCCCAATGCCAAACTGCATATGAGGAAGCTACAATGGTATCTCAAAAATGTATGGACACAGCACTGCCAGGATCTGGACACTGTCATTCAAATAATACCTTGCATTCAAAAGGAATTTTTGTGGTGGGCTCAGGAATGTCACCTAAACAAGGGACTCTCTGTGACCCGGCCAGAGGCGAGTCAGATTTTAATGACAGATGCCTCAGACAAAGCTTGGGGAGCTCATCTAAATGGAAAGTGGATACAAGACAAGTGGCCTGCCAGACTACAACATCTACATATCAACATGAAGGAGATGTTAGCAGTCCAGTTTGCATTAATAGCTTTCAAGGAATTACTTCTTCCAGGGCAGGTGTTGATTCTAACAGACAACACAACTGTCATGTGGTACATCAACAAGCAATATCCTCTATGCAGGCAAGCAATGATTTTGTGGGAGACTGCTCTCAGTTTACAGCTCAATCTTCAGGCAAGGTTTCTGCCAGGAGCACAGAACTCCTTAGCAGATGTGTTGAGCAGGCAATTATGGATCCCCACGAGTGGAAATTGGATCCTCATGTATTTCAGAAATTGACAGTGTCATGGGGAACTCCAGACATAGATCTGTTCGCTTCTCCACTAAACCATCAGCTGCCAAAGTTTTGCACAAAAGGTTTCATCCCACAGCTTGGAGAGTGGATGCTCTTTCTTTCAATTGGAGCAATCTTCATGTGTATGCCTTTCCACCTCTGCCTCTCCTCCCAAAGGTACTTCTAAAGGTCAGACAGGACAAGCCAAGGATGATTTTAATAGCTCCAGATTGGCCTCGACAGCACTGGTACCCATTACTGAGAAGTCTGAAGCCTCCATGGCCTTTGCCTTGATTCCACACCTGTTGTCACAGGAGGACAGCCATTTGCTCAATGTCAAGCTTCACTCTCTGCACCTAACAGCCTGGCATATTCTGTTTTGAACCATAGTGGGCCTCCACTTCCTCAGCAAGTTTTGAATGTTATTTTGGAAGCTAGAAGGCCTAGTACAAGGAAAGTGTACAAATGGAAGAGAATTTTATTTTGGAGTGCAGCAAAATATTTTGATGTTTCTGAGCCTAATTTGTGTGTGGCTCTTCAATATCTTACTGAGTTACTAGACAAAGGTTTGTCTTTCTCTTCTATTAAAGTTCATGCTGCAGCAATTTCCTCACTATGATTCCACCATTGTTTTCTCATCCTTTGTTCAAGCAATTTCTTAGAGGGGCAAAGAATATAAGAAGAGCTCCTACTCCTGGATCTCAATTTTGTGTTGGAGAAACTCACTCTACAACCTTTTGAGCCTGCAGCTACTGCTGAGTTGAAATATTTATCATGGAAGACTGCTTTTTTTGTTGGCCATTACCTCTGCAAGAAGGGTTTCTGAATTACAGGCCCTTATGGCGGTTGAGCCTTTCTTGATTTTCCATAAGGATAGGGTATCATTCTAATCCTTCCTTTATGCCTAAGGTGGTTTCTAGTGTGGCTTTAAACCAAACTATTCATTTACCTACTTTTTATGCAAATCCCCAAAATAAAGGGGAAAAGATTTTGCACACTTTAGATGTACACAGGCAGTTGCATTATTATTTGGACAGAACTAAAGGGTTCAGGCAGTCTCAGCAGTTGTTTGTTTCTTTGCTTTGAGTTCTCAGGGCAAGCCTGTGTCAAAACAAACTATTTCTAAGTGGATTGGGTTTTGCATTGCTTTCTGTTATTCCCATCATGGCAAGGAGATTCCAGCTGGGATTAGGCCTCATTCCACTAGGGCTACTGCCACTTGACAAGCTTTTGAGGGAGTGGCAACCAAGGATATTTTGGAGGCAGCTACTTGGAGTTCAGTGCATACTTTCTCTAGGCATTATCACCTGCCACTTTACTCTAAATCCAGGGCTGGTTTTGCCACTGCTGTTTTGCAGGGCATTTTGGCAGCTCCTGCTTCCTTGTAGTTTAGCCATCCTCCCTTACCTCTGCTTTGGGATTCTACCCAAGTGTAAGGACTGCAGCAATGTGAGATGAAGAACATAGTACAGTTTTGTACCTACCATAAATGTAGATGTTCTGTAGTTAGAGGTGGTTGTGTGGGTTGGGTTGTACATATTGTGTATATTGTATATATTGTACATATAATTAGTGCAAGGGTGGTTGGTTGGTTGTTTGCTGTCTTTTGGTTTTGACCTTTATTTTTAGGGTCTTCTGACATCTGGGGCAAGAAAAGACTGAGGATATGACGTCGGTCATGCGCATTTGTACCCTGACGTCCTGATGTCAGTCAAATGCGCCTTGACACCGTCAATACTTATACTTTTGATATTCGGGCCGACCGAGGACAGCGGACTACCCAAGTGTAAGGACTGCAGCAATGTGGATCTTCGAACATCTACATTTATGGTAGGTACAAAACTGTACTTTTTCCGTCTGGGCTTTGCATCGCAATTTGGATCCCTTTCAGCATTCATTTGAAGTTTTCCATTCAGACTTTTTGACGTTCATTAGTTAAGGTGCATTTGGTTACAATATTCAGTTTTGATGCTGGACATATATTTTTTTCTTTTTTTAACATCTTATTAAAATATGTAATGCTTTCATTGAGATACTTTTCTGTTTTGTCTTCCTATCAGGAAATCTGCCCCCCCCCCCTTCTAGATTTGTATTTCATTATCAAGAAGTTAACTGCTCTGCCATTGATCCAGCAGCATCTGCAGATTTCAAGTATATGATGAGGTAGAGTTTCTGCTTAAGTGCTTTAACTTCAGCCAGGTGGCTGTCTGAGTTACAGGCCTTGTGTGTCAACCCTCCAAACCTGGTTTCCATAAACGGGCTTGTTTCAGGACCTGCCTGTAATATATGCTAAAGGTTACTAAAGAGAGCCTAACCTTAATCAGTCAGTTGAACTTCCTTTGTTCTGCAGAGATTGTATACACCAGAGAGTACCTGAAACTCTGTAAGGATGTCCATAGGCAGCTTAGTTGTTATGTGGGCAGGACCAAAATTTTCAGAAAGGGTAATCAGTTATTTATTTTATTTGATTCACTTGAGACTAGGTCAAATGCTCACTGAGCTCTGTCTTGCTTAATGGCTTTTTAGATGTATCTTCTTCATCTGTCCTAAGGGTGGGAAGGGGTTCCCAGGATTGCCCAAGGCTCTTTCAACATCTTTAAATGGCATTTATGCATCATAATTAGGTATTCACTGAACACCATTACTAAACAGTATAAAGTAGGCATAGCTTCTAGATGTAGATCTTTCTTTGTGGCTGCAGTTGATCACATGCATGTTCCAGTTGGCCAGACACCTGGGAAGATCAACTAGGGACTGTGTCATAATGGTTACTAAAGAGTGAATCTCCTTAGCAGATATGAAAGTTGTGTCCTTACCATAACATTGCATCTGCTCAGAGATCTTAATCTTTGGTTACCATCCCACCATACATTCCCTGTCAGTGTGGATTCGTGGGTGATTGTGGTTCTCTGTTTGGTGCCTTTATGTTGACCAGGACCTCGACATACATATTGTACCATGGGTAGGAAAAAGTGCAAGAGTAGCCAGATAATGTTTTATTTAGTGAACTGAACATGACTCAGAGTAGTGGAGTCCTAAATTTTTAAAGCCTGAATTCTCCAAGTAGATCTAACATTATGATACATACATAACTGCCATTCAATGGGGAGTGGGTACTTATTATAACAGTAAGTCTTTGGGAGACATTCAGCACTGATATTTAGTAATTTCATGTTCATATTTTTCCCAGAAGTCATGACTCTTTGAAGCTATACAACGTCCACTATAAGCTGCTTTAACACTTTCATGCTTTCCCTACCTGATGACTCAGTATTAACCTTCAGTATGAAGGAGCTTAAAAGAGGTTAATCTCCATCCTGTTTGATGATGATATTAACACTCAGACAAATTTTGAGGAGTGGGAGTCACCTGCACAAACTTGGAAATCTGTTCTCTCTAGTGGCCTCCTCTCACCCTCACCCCTTTGCTAAGTCTAGTTATTTGATTTGTGATGCATGTTAGTTGCTGGACAAGAATTCATTAAAGTTTTTATAGCTATGAATTAGTTACTGGGAACTACGTCTGATGCTGTTTTCTGTGAAAATGTTGTAAAACTTGTAGAAGTATGTTCCTTTTGGTTCACTTTATTAGGCTCTGCCTGATATCAGTCTACAATAAGTTGCTATTCTCTCCACAGGGCTGGCAGATCCCCAGGCCTTAACACAAGCAGTTGCTGCTTATCAAGGCTGTCATTTAATTGGAATGCCTGAATGTGAGGTAAGGCTATCACCGACAGTCTTTGCTGTCTGGTATTTCATTTTAAGTGTGACCTCTGGTGGCCTTTTAATGGTCATTTGCATAATATCTGGAATATTCATTGTAAATATTTATACCTGTGGTGGACTTCCAAGGATTTTGTGCTTTTTCTGTTGATCAGGGTAGATTGTTTAATTTCAAGAGCTGTTAAAAGTGTTCAACTGTTACTCTGTAATAAGTTATAACTACCGATCTGAAGTAGGAACTTCATTTGTCAGCAACCTTTGGGATACGGATCTGATCTCGGATCCGAGCCGGCAACTTTTACCACAGCATAGATCCGAGCTCCTAGCTCCTCCCTTTACCCATAATCCCCTGCCAACCCTAACTGACCCCAGATCTAGTTTGCCGCGCTTCAAGCCAACAAGCTGGATTTTGAGCTCCTGGCATTTGGAAGGTTTTTTTGTGAAAAAAAGCTAAGAATTTTTGTATTTTCTTGTGTGATTGAGTGAGTTTGTGTAGGTTCCCTTTTAAACATCTATTTTTTGTTAAAATTTTTTCCTCCCTACCCTCGCTGTTCCGTAGTGTGTGTTTGTGGTGTATTAGGGGCCTAGTGAGTGTGGTTTACGTTAGATATGTCGGAGGCCCCTAAAGCCATCTTTTCAAAATGTACCGAGTGTGGCCATAAGCTCTCACCGGCAGATGGCCACACCCGGTGCGTTAGGTGCCTTGGGGTTGAACATCTTTCTTCGGGATGCACGATTTGTGCAGCGTTCAACCCCAGGGCACTTAAGGACCGGAGATCGAAGCTGATTCTGGCGGGCCTTTTGCCCCCGGACTCGGCTCCAACCTCCGGTTCTTCGGTGGCCGCTACCCAGTCCTCGGTAGTGACCACCCTGCCTCCCTTCCTCCGTCGGGACTCAACCTCCCGTTTGGCTCCGGAGGATAGGGAGGCCGGAAAAACTAAAAGGAAGGAGAAGCACCATAAGCGGCGGGCCGAGGACTCTTCCTTGGCCCTGCCTGCCAAGCGGGCTTCTCCATTCAGGGTTTCTGGATTGCCTCCTCCTCGGCTCCGGTCCCCTTGTTTTCACGGGACCTGGGAGGAGGCAACCCGTCCCCGTCGAGGTCATCGGCGTCACTCTAGGTCTGCCTCGTGGCCTCTTCGAGGTCTACATTTAGTATGCCAGATGCAGACATGGACCGGATGATGAGGAGGTTCATCCAGGCCCAGCTGCAGATGGGAGTGCTCTTGCCTCCCCTCTGGGGAGCTCAACCCTTTTTGCCCCAATCGCTCCTTCTCCGTCCCACTTCCGGGTTCGAGCACTGGAGCCGAGCGCGGATCCGGGGTGTGTTGGAGCCGACAGTACTAGTTACCGGCTCTGACTGGCCCCTCGAGTTTGTCGGATCCGACCTCTCGGAGCCATGGGTGGAGCTTGGATCTGAGGGACTTTGTGTGACTTCGGCTCCGTCCGGTCGGAGCACACGGGTCCTTCGGATCTGAGGGTCTCAGCCCGGATCCGTCCCGCCGGATCCGATTGGGAGCTGACTCTCTGAGCCTATTGAGAGTAGCTCCCCCTCGGCTTTCGCGGTGGTGGAGAGGGCACTGTTGAGTGTATCCAGACCCCCGGTCCTGGCTTCGGCTCCTCCCTGCACTCCCTCTCAGCTGGTCCGGGCTCCCATCACCCGGCCTTCGGGACAGCCTGCTTCGACATCTCTGGGTGTTCCTGCGGAGCGTGATATTGCTGGTGAGTCTTCCTCGGACCGCCCCCCCCCCCAAAGAGGTCCCTCACAAAGCCAAGTGTAAGAGGAGGCACATGGACTCCCCTGAGTCCCTTACTGAAGATACGGACTTAGATGAAGGGGAAGGCTCCCCAAGGTCACCCCCCGAGGATGTCTTCTTTGGAGACATCATGGAGATGCTCAGGATTAGGGGGGGGGTCTGCCCCCAAGGCTTCCTCCGATGAGTCCGTATTCCTAGAGGCGTTCGAAGCAGGGCCATCTACCTCTTGGGTGTCCCCTCCCCCCGATCCCCTGGTGGACCTTATTGCCACCAGGGCTTGGAAGGAGCCAGACACTGTGGAGCCTATCCCCAAGCGCCCAGACAGGATCCTGAGTCCCCCTGCTGAGAGAACCCACTGGAGCAGAGGTCCCCCTGTGGATGCCATGTTGGTGGCCACCAAGAGAGAGCTGGCTCAGGAGAGCTCTGCGGTCCACCCTCCGAGTAAGGACTCTCGAGCGATGGACCGCCTGGGGAAGCGGGTCTTTAGTTCAGCAACCTTCTCCATGAGAGCGCTGAACTATATGGCACACGTCATCCGGATGCAGCGGGATCTAATAAAAGAATACGCTGCATCCCCCCCAGAGTCCATGTCGGAAGGAGACAAGCATCTGTACTCCTCCCGAATGTCTACTCTATGCTCAGTTTCTAATACCTCTATGCGGCTCTTGTCACACGCCACTGAAGGAGCCGCTAGAGCCGGCCTGGTAATCAGGCGTCAGGCCTGGCTCCGACACTGTGACTTCTCGGAACCCTTTAAGGCATCATTCGCGAATGCCCCCTTTGATGGTTCTGCACTTTTTGGCAAAACCGTTCGCGACACCTTAGTCAAGAGCGAGAAAGACGGGAAGACGTCTGCCATCGGAGTCCGCTTCTCTGCTCCCCAGAGGTCCTTTTCTAAGAACCAAAAGGGTCAGAAGAAGATGTGGTTCGAAAATCGCATCAGTCCCAGTCTGCTCGGACAACCAGTCCTCTCGTGGCAGAGGAGGACAGGGAGGACCGCCCAAGAGGCAGAGGGGTACCAGAAACTTTGGGTCCAGAGAACCCTTCTCTGAGAGGCCCACGCAGAACCCCTGAGGGGTTGCCCGGCTGCTGCACTCTGGAGGCAGTCGGGGCATCTTCAAGCACCTAGCAATGTGGGAGTCCATAACAACAGATCGCTGGGTGCTTCACATCATATCCAGAGGTTACCAAATTCCCTTTATTGTAACCCCCAAAATTAGAAGCCTCCCGACACCACCCAATCAGAGGGAGGCAGCTGCTACAGAAATCCAGCAGCTTTTACAAAAAAGAGCCATCCAACCCATCCCCCCAGATCAGTTTGGATCGGGGTTTTACTCCAGGCTCTTTCTGGTGCCAAAAAAGATGGGGGACTTGAGACCCATCCTCGATCTCTCTCTCCTGAACTTGGCAGTACCCAAAGAAAAGTTCCGAATGGTCACCTTACAATCTATTCTCCCCCTATTACGGGAGAACGATTGGATGTGATCGATAGACCTCAAGGATGCGTACTACCACATTCTAGTGGACAGACGCTCCAGGAGGTTCCTCCGCTTCCGGCTGGGAGCCAGTCATTTCCAGTTCAGGGCCCTTCCTTTCGGTCTCACCTCAGCCCCCAGGGTGTTCACCAAAGGCTTGGCGGTCATAGCGGCCCACCTGAGGCTTCAGGGAATTCAGGTCTTTCCATACCTGGACGACTGGCTCCTCATCGCATCAACAAGGCATCTACTCTGTTCAGGCAGGGATTACTTCCTCAACCTTGCTCTACGTCTAGGGTTAACTATCAACATGACCAAATCTTCTCTAGTCCCCTCACAGGTGATAGATTTTATAGGGGCCAGATTGGATTCCAGGATAATGCTTGCCTTCTTAACTCCCGATTGGCTTCAGAACCTGAGGTTGCATGTCAAAGCCATTCTCATTCTTTCTGCTCCACCTGCGGAATTGATCCTGAGGGCTCTAGGGTCCATGGCGGCAGCTATTCCTCTACTACCCCTAGCCCGCCTAAATATGAGGGTTCTGCAATGGACCCTCCAAGTACAATGGTCCCTGTCTCGTAACTCCCTGTCTCATCCTATTCCCCTAAGCAGGGCTTGCAGAACGTCGCTCATGTGGTGGCTCCGGTCCCCGAGTCTCCACATGGGACGACCACTTTCGATGCCTTCCCCCATCGCCACAGTGACCACGGACGCCTCTCGCCTGGGGTGGGGAGGGCACTATTCAGGCAGAGCGGTCCAAGGCACGTGGAATGACACAGAGACCTCCTTGCATATCAATGTCCTATTGATGAGGGCGGTGCTTTTGACGTTGCAGGCACTTCACAGCCTTCTACCGATTGGGACAATTGCAGTACAGACGGACAACATGTCAGTTGTCTGGTACATCAACAAACAGGGGGGAACCAGGTCTTATCCCCTTTGTCGTGAGGCCATGAGAGTGTGGGAAGGGGCGATTTCCACCAACCACTTTCTTATTGCAACGCACATTCTGGGACGGTCCAACATTCTAGCAGACAGGCTCAGTCGTTCGATCCTGACTCCGTACGGATGGTCTCTCAATCCCCTAGTAACAAAACAAATATTTGCCCTATGGGGGCAACCCTGTTGCGATCTTTTTGCCTCTCCTTCAAATACCAAGTGCAACAGTTACTTCGCTCTAATTCCCCCTCAAGGGGAGTCCCCGAGAGACTCTCTAGTACATGCTTGGCCTCCCGGTCTCCTTTACGCTTATCCTCCGTTGCCCATGATGCTGAAACTCCTACAGAAAGCCAGTCGGCTGGGGAGCAAAATGATCCTCATTGCCCCAAGGCCTCGTCAAACATGGTTCTCGTACCTGTGGTCTCACCTAATTCATCCACCATGGATTCTGGATCCACTCCCGGATCTCATTACCCACCCTCTGGGTCTCCAGACCCCCAACCTGGTCAACCTCAAGCTGACGGCTTGGTTGCTCCAGTTCCACTCCTGATTAGGACTCCCCGAATCTCCTCACCAGTCAAAGCCATCCTAGTAGCAGCACATAAACCTTCCACCAGAAGAGTCTATCGAAGCAAGTGGAAACGCTTCTCCATCTGGGCGGAGCACCATCACTTGGATCCTTTCACGGCACCTCTCACATCGGTTTTGGAGTTCTTAACTACCCTTTTTCATCAAGGGGCTAGCTGCTCTACAGTCAAGGTACAACTGGCAGCGATTTCGCATTATCATGTAGGGCATGAATCAGGCCCTCTGATGACTGCTAAGCTTTGTAAAGTGTTCCTCAAGGGTACTTTCCTTCTCAGACCTCCAGTCAGGGAGGTAGTACCCCCATGGGATTTGTCCTTGGTTCTCCAAGCCTTGACTAGCCCCCCTTTCGAGCCGGTGGCCATGGTTGATCTTAAATATCTCTCTTGGAAAACAGCCTTCTTAGTGGCCATTACTTCAGCTAAAAGGGTTTCTGAACTTCAGGCTCTATGTGTTAAGCCGCCTTATTTATCCTTCCATCCAGATAGAGTTTACCTCAGGATCAATCCATCTTTTCTGCCTAAGGTGTCTTCAGAAGCTAATATTAATCAATCCATTAATCTTCCCATGTTCTTTCCCCATTACCAGAACAAAGGAGAATATAAACTGCATTCCTTGGATGTGCACAGACAATTACGTTTTTATACTCATCGAACTGCTGGTCATAGGCAATCTGACCAGTTGTTTGTCTCCTTTGCCAAAACAAGTTTAGGAAAGTCAATTTCTAAAGTTACTCTATCACGGTGGATAGCTAATTGTATCCTCTTGGCATACCAGAGTTCGGGAAGGCCTGCACCTCAAGGGGTTCGAGCTCATTCTACTAGGGCCGTCGCTGCTTGGCTTTTAAATCTAGGGTTCCCTTAGATGATATTTGTTCCGCAGCCACCTGGGCCTCATCTCATACCTTTATCAGCCATTACAAACTGGATGTTGTCTCCAGAGGTAGGGCGTCCTTTGGCTCTGCAGTGCTCCGGAATGTTCTTCCATAAAGGCCACACAGGATTCAGGTAGCTGGGGACTCTGTCCCAAAGGTTGCTGACAAATGAAGTTCCTACTTCAGATTTAGAAGTTATGTACTCACCATAACGTTCCATCTGAGTAGGTATCTTCATTTGTCTGCAACCATCCCCCCCTCCATCCCCCTGACCTTTAGAATCTATCTTACATTAGCCCCTTCTGGGGCACCTTTACATTGCTTATATCGGGCAAACTTGATCTGAGGTCAGTTAGGGTTGGCAGGGAATTATGGGTAAAGGGAGGAGCTAGGAGCTCAGATCTATGCTGTGGTAAAAGTTGCCGGCTCGGATCCGAGATCGGATCTGTATCCCAAAGGTTGCAGACAAATGAAGATACCTACTCAGATGGAACGTTATGGTGAGTACATAACTTCTAATTTTTCATTGCAATTTTGTGAACAGAGAGTCGCAGTTCCCAAGTGTTTACATGACATGCCAAACCATTCAAGATGACATAGAATTACAAATTAAGGTTTTTACATGATTTCAAAATCACAGTACATCCATGACAAAAATGTAGAATGAGTTAATTTCTCATTAGTTCTGCACATAGTATGGCTGCAGAGTATGTTATATAATGGAATTTGCTTTTTTAAAAATATGGGTCAAACTAGGTATGCACATGCACACACACACACAAACTGTAGATTATGGATAATGAATCTCACTATTCTCCATGTAAATATCCTAAGTTTCCTATAGTGGCAAAGCAAACAGATTAATGTCGTTTTTATCATACAAGGCAAATGAAAAATGTATCTGCAGCCTCTGTAAAGTTCTTGAACTAAACGCTTCATAGACTATGTAGGTAGACAAAATTATACTGTCTGTTTTCTACAGGCAATTAAAGCAGGAAGCATTGTAGTTAATCTATAACAGCTTGTGCACTGTTTGTTGTGTTTAGAAATGCAATATCAAGTCATGCTCAAATTTCATACAGATTTTGCCATTGTTTATTCAGTTTTGAAACGGTACATGATATGTTTCTGCACATCTGATGACTTGCTAGCGAAAGGTGTCGTAAACCAAAATGAGTTGGTAATGGCTGTCCGGAGGGTATTTCCTAGAGTCCAAGTACCATCACACAGTCACTGAAAGCCGCATTCATTGATTCTGAAAGAAAGGTTTGCTTGCATGCCCTTGACTTCCAAATACCAACTACAGATCTCACAATAATGGAGAAGAGGGAATACTTCAGTTTAGCTGAAGGCAGCTTTCAGCAAATGTATTCTGCAGTATTTGGACTTCCAAGAAAAATTAATACTAATACTAATGTTAAGGTTTGATCAGTGCAGCAAGGTTTTAAGGAGCGGACCCAGTGTCATCAAATACATATAAATACTTTCAAAGGTTACAATATTCTCTAAACTACCAGTCCCAATGAAAAGTTGAAATATATTTAATAACAAATAATAAATGTACATGAAAATACTAAATATCTACTTACAGTAAACACCAGAGTTTCAGTCACAGGAAATATTAAAAATAACACAGATGGAAAGATTCACACATACAGAAAAACAATACTTAACTAATCTCACTATATTTCCTGACTGATTAATGGATTACTGGTTACTAGTTCACTAACTAGAGCAAGGCAAGATGACGTAGGTGAGTGGTTTTCTTTGACAGGTTTCATAAACAGACTTCCCTGAGACTTCTGTCTTATCTAGTATTAAAACATCATTTCAGTGCTGGATTACAGAATAACATACTTCTGGTTGTCTGACTCTGGTTCCCACACTACCCCCTTTACTAGAAACTGAACCAGAATCTAGCACATATGTGTCATAATACACACACACACACACACACTTACACTTGCTAAGATGTGTTAGAACCATTTCACAAATTTCCACCCTTCCAGAGTAGCAAATAGTTCACTCCTAAGGGACAATACAGTAGGATTCCTAGTCCTGGTATTCACAGACATTTTGTCTCTGGCTGCAATCAAAACTGTAAGATGCAATCTGTATGGCCTAAACCATGTAATTTAATTTTAGACTATTTTTCTAAGTTATCTGGACTGAGATTAACTTCTTCTCTTCCAGTATCCTCTGTTATAATATATTCATTTCAACAGTTACAATACAGTCTGACATACAGGAGTATTTATTTTCTGTTCAGCAGGACCCACTGTTGGTACATAACACAAGCAGCTTTACAAATGCATTTTCAATGCAAGCACCTTCACAAATCAATTTGATATTCAAATTAGCTATACTTCTTTACAAAACTCCAGCTAGCTATGCTGGCATATGTTACACATCCACTACCTTACTTCTCCTGCCATAGCTGGCAGTACCTCACATCATCATACTGACCATATGGATTTTCCTGTAGTTGTATCTTATCTCTTTGAGCTGTTCTTCACTAGCTTAGTTTATACCTCAGTGAAGGTGCATTTCTTGGCCACTTCTGCATACCTTTGGACCCCCACCACCAAGCATTCAAACCCCTGGTTAAGCAATTCTTGATGGACATCCTCCTCTCAGACTCCTGCCTACATCCTAAACTTCATGTTTAAAACCTGATCTTACCTCCTTTTGAGACAGTTGCTTCAGTGTCCTTGAAATTCTCATCTTTGAGAACAGCATTCTTAGTAGGAGTCACCTCTGCCATGAGAGATTCAGAGCTCCTGCCATTGATGTATAAAGAACTCTTTCTCATATTCCACAAAAGCAAAGTTACCTTGTACATTATCCCTTCCTCTGTGACTAAGGTTATTAAAGAAATGACACTGAATCAAGCTATTCAGTTACAAGCCTTCAGACCACCTCTGAAGAAAGGAAAAAGAATCCTACACTTTTTGGATATTCACAGGTAGCTGAGGTACAATCTGGACAGAATCAAAGAAATTAGGTCAAAACAACTGATGTTCATCATGTTTCACAGTTGCAGCAATAACTTCTTCAGATTTCCTGCTGTGGAACCCCTTAGCTTTTTCAAATACCAGAGATTTTTTGCTCCACTAGGTCCTCTGGACTCTTCCCTCTGAAGTCAGGACATCAGGGTTAAAGGGTCATCAGCTATTACCATTACCACAGGTCATTCTTGCATGTACAGGACTAGAAGCCCCACTCTCTGAGCCCCAAGCCAGGAACACAACCCACCCACACTGCCCCTGGAAGGCATGGTGGGATAGAGATGTGTTGGTAGCATCAAGCGGGGGAAGGGACCTAAATGAGAAGGAAAGAGGAAGCCCACCCCAAACCATAGTTAAGAAGGAGGAAGGAAAGGATAATGAAACAGTAAAGACACTCTAACATCTACATTTATAGTAAATTGACACAACTGTAATATGTTCATGTTTGCTATAGTAACATCTTGAGAGGATTCCAAAAGTTATCGGAAAGGGTGGCTGGATAACAAGAGGACAGAAGCCTCTGCAGGACTGCAGTGGCAAATTCTGCTCTAGTTCTAGAAGCAGAAGATAACTTGTGTCTGGGAAAAGGTCTGGACTGAGGTCTAGAGGTGGCTGCCTCTAATATAGCCTGGGTAGATGCTACTGCTCTGATGAAGGCAGTACTGGTAACAGGGTCCGTGGTTGAATGAGTTTTAATGTTGTCAGGTAGACTTTTGACATGGTGCTTGTAACATAACGAGAGACAATTAGAGATTCATTTTGAA
Organism: Protopterus annectens; assembly: GCF_019279795.1. Lineage (NCBI taxonomy): Eukaryota > Metazoa > Chordata > Ceratodontiformes > Protopteridae > Protopterus > Protopterus annectens. The sequence goes on from NC_056731.1 coordinate 829,709,683, forward strand.
ATAGTTTGTTTATAGGTTGTCCTAGTTTGTTAGAGGCAAAGGAATCAAACAGATGATCAACTTTTCTAAGGGTGTTAGTCCTATGCAAATAAAACATAAGTTGTCTGTGCACATCCAGTGAATACAGTGGCCTTTCCCATCTGTCTGGAGGACTGGCATAGAACTCAAGTAAATTGCTCAGTTCAAAATAGTTCTGATGCTGCTTTGGATGTGAAGGAAGGATTTGTTCACAGTGAGGGATTGTCTTAATGAAATCTAAGAAAGGATTGAGAAAGGATATGAGAGCCTTATGGGAAATCATTGAAGCTTTTGGTGGGTAAACATCTAAATTTTGGAACAATCAAGAATTTGTTTACCCTTGAAAAAACTAAGACTAGTCTCCAGGTCCCTTCTTTTCTTGAAACTATGAAAAGTCTTGGATAAAAACCTCTTTTGCACTATTTTGGAGACACTGAAACATCTACATTTATGGTAAGTTTACAGCTGTAATTTTCTTCTTTCAGTGAAGGTAAGAAATGATTGCCTGTGTCCAGATAAATAATTTCTGTACAGATAGATCAGAGTATTATTTCTTGAGCAGGACCTGTGGAAATTCACTGCAAGTAACAGTTTAGTAACAATGTACAAGGAACACAGCAACTACTGTACTGCTGACTTCCTAAAGTGAGTTAGTATAACAAAAAGCCACCTGGTTTTGTCCTTACATTTTCCAAATATTATAAGTTGGACTTTGTATCCATAATTAGTGCCACTGCAGACACTATATACACAGTAATGTGTAACTCTAATGATACACAGAGACAGCTTTGCAGCTACTTAAAATCTGTAAGTAAATAGTACTAGTATCCATGTACAGAATGCAGTGATTTGTTTAAATACCATTCATGTGAAAACCACAAGTATAGTAGTCATTCAGCTGTAAATGCTAGTTTTAATGTAACCTGAATGTAAATACAAAAGTTGTTACCTGCTTTTTGGCCCAGTTCACTGTCCTGGTTAACAAAGTTAAACAAATTAAGAGGATAAATAAGAGCAAGAACAGGGTTGAATCTGCCATCCTGGAAGGCATGTTACCTTCTTCTGCTGTTCATTAGCCCAACTAGTGTCTGCATTTAAGGACCGTGTTATAACTACAGTAATGATCCTCGCAAAGAACACAGTATTTTCTAGCCATAACTGTAGATGTGTGAGTATGGTCACTTTTGAAGACATGATTCCCCTCACCAACCCCACTGTCTTTTGGGACATTAGGGGCTACATTCTTTGTTTGTCCTTTTCCTCCCATTTTTGCATTATTTCTTTTTCTTGCTCCCCTTTCTATCTTACAATTCAGTTATCTCAGGTGGACAAGGTCTTTCCAGATCACAACCAGCTTAAGAATGACCTTTTCTGAGCTTGTAGCACTGCTCCTTAAAGCAAGACTGGCTAGAGGGAGGCAAGAATGAATATGGAAAGATGGCCAGGCCTATGCCACCACTGTAAGGTAACGTCAGCCTAGCTAAGTAAATTAACTACACAGCTATAATTTCATACTTATGACATTAATTTTTTGCTGTGCTAAATTTTAACTGAAGGTGAGAGAATAATTAATTACTTAATGGATGAAGTTACTTTGCATTTGTTAAAATCTGCCTGTCTCAGTGCAGCTAGCTGTACAGCTCTTGTCTTTACAGTTCATGGTAGTCTCTTGTTCTATTTTTGCACACATATACATCATCTTCTCTTGAAATACGCAGTAAAAAGGTTTCAGATTGCTTAGCCCTTGTTACTTTGCAGTTGTTAAAATCTGCTATTCTCAATGTTGCTATTAGTATAGGTTTTACGTTTTTTTCTTTCTTGGTAATCTTTTGCTGTCCTGTTCTGTTCTGTATGCAGAAAAATAATTGTCTCTGAGAATACAGCAACAAAAAATGTTTCAGATTGCTTAGCCCCTGAGTAAAAGACATTCTGGTAGTTTATTATTCATAAACAGCTTGTAAAATACATATTTCTACATTCTCGATAACTAATCTCAGCAATTAAAGGCTACAGTTACAGCAAGAGTCTCAGACTTCTGTGAAAATGGATATTACTGGTGTATGTAAGCTGCTGAGATAGGAATCTTGTTGAACAGACTGACATCTGTAAGTATCTTCACACAATTTAGAAAATGTTCAACCATGGGGCCTACTGCTGTTGCCCTACAAATGGTATGCATGTATAGTGGATAATGATACTCCTTTCTTCTTCTACATGTCATACCCTTTCAGAAGCTTTAAGTCAGATCAAGCTCTCAAAATTGTTTTTCAACGGAGTCTTTGCATTTCTTCATGTACTATCTGCAAAACATAACTTTAGTTCCAACAACAGAGAAAGTTTATATTATATACCCATTAAAATATACCGTTGTGCTCCAGTTCAGGTGCATATATAATGGAAGGTGGAGTCATGTCAAAACTTTTATTTCACAAATCATGTGCAGGTAAGTTTTTAAAGATTATCTGAGTGGGATGCAATCATTAGCAGCTCTTGGGTGCAGTAAAATGCCCACCTGTGGCATTCAGTTTTATCAGGGAATTGCTTATTTAGCCCCCCCCCCAAGTGAAATAGTTTGCAAAGGGAAAGTAGGGTTGCTTTCATTTGCTGAATGCGAGTTAAATTTGACTGCCATCCTTTCCTATTCCTCACGAGGAATAGAGGGTTAGGCTTATATTGGAGTTGAGCAACTTCAACAGTCACACCATTGTGTCATATTCAGGACAGGTTATGCTTTAGTCCTTCTTGTTTCCCCAGTGATTTGCAAAATGTGCTGCTCAGATGTGATGGATGTCTGTTCCGTAATTAAAGTCCTAGAGAAATATGATGAATTTTGTGGCTTCCTAGTAGTAGGGAGCCAGCACTTTCAATATTAGCTTTACCCTTTTATTCTTATTTTGGTCCTGAGTGTATTTAGCAGATGTCTGGGTTTTGATCACGGTCTTCGAGGACAGGGACCTTCTAGTGTTCTCTATCAGAATGATCTGCTTTGGTGTGACATTTCAGGAATTTTCTGCAGCTGGACCTCCCCCATGTGCTGTTTTGATTCCAGTTCTTAGACATTCACATAAAATACAGTGGATGTAAAAAGTTTACACACCCCTTTTAAAAATGCCAGGTTTTTGTGATATAAAAAATGAGACCACAATAAATCATTTCAAAACTTTTTTAATGTGACCTATAACCTGTACAATTCAATTGAAAAACAAACAGATCTGTTAAGGGAAAAAATATAAAAATTAAAAAACATACAATAAGCTGGTTGCATAAGTGTGCACACCATTAAACTAATACTTTGTTGAAGCACCTTTTGATTTAATTACAGCATTCAGTTTTATTGGATAGGAGTCTATCAGCATGGCACATCTTGACTTGGCAATATTTGCCCACTCTTCCTTGCAAAAGTGTTCCAAATCTGTCAGATTGCAAGGGCATCTCTTGTGGACAGCCCATTCAGGTCACCCCCGCAGATTTTCTATTGGATTTAGGTCTGGGCTCTGGCTGGGTCATTCCAAAACTTTATTTTTTTTCTGGTGAAGCCATTCTTTTATTGATTTGGATGTATGCTTGGGGTTATTGTCATGCTAAAAGGTGAAATTCCTTTTCATCTTCAGCTTTGTAACAGACGCCTGAAGCTTTTGGGCCAAAAGTGACTGGTAATTGGAACTGTTCAGAATTCCCTCCACCTTGACTAAAGCCCCTGTTCCAGCTGAAGAAAAGCAACCCCAAAGCATGATACTGCCACCACCATGCATAACTGTGGGGATAGTGTTCTTCTGGTGATGCAAAGTGTTGTTTTTGCGCCAAATGTACCTTTTGGAATTATGGCCAGAAAGTTCATCCTCGGTCTCATCAGACCATAACACATTTTCCCACATGCTTTTGGGAGACTTGATGTATTGTTTTGCAAATGTTAACCAGGCCTGGATGTTTTTCTGTGTAAGAAAAGGCATCCATCTTGCAACCCTACCCCATAGCCTAAGACATGTGGAGAATATGGGAGATTGTTGTCACATGTAGTGCACAGCCAGTACTTGCCAGAAATTCCTGCAGCTCCTTCAGTGTCGCTGTAGGTCTCTTGGCAGCCTCCCTGAACAGTTTTCATTTTATCTTTTCATCAATTTTGGAGGGACGTCCTGTTCTTTGCAACATCACTGTTGTCCCATATTTTCTCCACTTTTTGATGACTGTCTTCACTCTGTTCCATGGTATATCCAATGCTGTAGAAATTATTTTGTACCCTTCTCCTGACTGATACCTTTCAACAATGAGATCCCTTTGATGCTTTGTAAGCTGTCTGTGAACCATGGCTTTTGATGTAACAGGCAACTGCGTAAATGTCAAGAAAATCCTACTAGGACAGCTAAAATTTATTTGCAGTTAATCAGTCTCTTTAATTGATGGCAGGTGTGTACCCAAGAAGACTGAATGTTGTAATTAAATCAAAAAGGTGCTTCAACAAAGTATTAGTTTAAGCTTGTGCACACTTATGCAACCAGCTTATTGTACATTTTTTTATTTTTTTATATTTTTTCCCTAACAGATTTGTTTGTTTTTCAATTGAATTGTACAGGTTATAGGTCACATTAAAGGTGAGAAAAGTTTTGACATTATTTATTGTGGTCTCATTTTTTTATATCACAAAAACCTGGCATTTTAACAGGGGTGTATAAACTTTTTATATCCACTGTAGGTAAGTTCTGTCCTAGTGTCTATAGTTACTAAGGACCCACCCTTAACACTGTATGACTTTTCCCTCACTAGACTGCATGCAGGGAGAGTTATGACTTTTGTTTTGTACTGTTTTGACTTCCAGGTCACATTGCTGCTTGTATCTTTCCAATGCCTTAGTCCAGCCTAAGCATGCAAGACCTTCATTGGATGAAAAAAAAATCTTTACATTTTGTCCACCCTTTCATTGTAGGAGTAGTTTATCTTGATGTTGCACAACATACAACCCTCAAAAGAGGCCTCTGCTTTTGCTACCTAACCTTTCACCAGAGATGACTTCATATGGGGTTGGGTTTTCAGTTAGGTCTATATACAACCTGAGAAAGGAGATCCTCATGTTAGACACTATGATTTAAATAAAGTGGAGGTCAAAGCAATGTTTTGTCTGCAACCTGTAACTCCAGCTGCCAGGGCAATACTTTGTTGATTAGGTATTTTGCAGTGCTCTGATAGTAGAGCAGCAAAGAGATAGCTCAGAACACTTCAGATATGGTAGTGGGTGCTATGAAATTACATTGTTATGATTCCTGTTCCAAGATTATACTCAGCTGCAAGCCCCAGCATATTTCTGATCTCTGTAGTCAAGTAATTGACACATAACATATGTTCCATTGTATAAACTTCATTCTGTAGATCATCTTGCTTAACTTCTGCCTCTTTCATCACAGTACTGGTTAAAGGGTGGCCGATGACATCTTCCTTTATGAGAGATAAAGATATTTCTTCCTTATCCATTTGCAATTTCCCCTCTTAGTCAAAGTCAGAATGGGTAACACCTTCCTCCTTTATTTCATTTTCAGGCATTCCAATTAGTTATTTCATTTCTTTTTTATACTTATTAATCAACTAAGCCCACTAGATGTACATTTCCCCTTACAGGGGTGACACAGGCGTAGTATTTGGCTACTTGCTCCGATTCACATAATAGATAGCTCGAGACTGAAGGAGTCCACTGTTTGTACCATTGACTACAGGAAGCAAGATATTACCAGCTGAGAGCCTTAAAACTGTATAACAACTGCCTGATAATTCATGGCATAAGGCCTCATGAGCGTTCACAGGCTTTCTTCCTAGCAAATGTTCCTGTACACCATCCCATCCTTTGGGACATGGCTACAGTAGAGGCCCTACTAATTCTGTTTGGTTTCCCTAAAATTATATCCCAGGTGTTTTTCAGAGATTCATAGAGCTCACCAGGCAGTCAGTCAGTAGACCATGATCAGCTTGCCAGTACTACAGCCTCATAGGTCATATTCTGCCTGTAGGAAGGCAAAACAATTCATCCAGAAAGCAAAGGTATCACTCGGCTTTTACATATAATAGATTGTTCCAGAGAGGGGGAAGCATTGAGTAGTAAATCTGTCCTCCTGTGTGTCTTGTTTGTTTGTTTATGGGGATTCAAGTCTTTAGTGGAATGTTTGTGAAGCCATTTGTTTTGTGAAGGTGTAAGTGATCAAGAGGATCCTTAATAGCATGGAATGCTAGATCTAAATAACTGCACAGTAGACTGTTGGAGATGAAGTGTAGGAATAAAGCTTTAAGCCTGTTTTGTTAGCTGTGGGTCTTCAGACCAGTCTGTGGTATTTTAATTAGGAACCTCTGAGGTCTTTTTAGCTTCATGATATATTTAGACAGATCCGTACTAAGAAGGCCATTATTTTCTATAATTGGTCTGCTCGGAGCAGAGTATAGCGGAGTGATAACTTTTGATCTTGATACCCCACTGGGTTCTGATCACAGTCTTACAGGGCAGGAACCTTCTGGTGTTCTCTAGTTGGATGATTGTCTTTGGTGTTGGTTATTAATTGGGCCATGTAGAAGGATTTCATGACCACTGTTGCTGGGTGGTGATCAAAGGCTACAAAGTTGTTTACAAAGTCGCTGAGATCTCTGAAGACCATTATCAGTGTAAAGTGGGGTGCTCACTATACTGTAAAGTATAGTGAAGACTTGTTTACCAGAGGTGACAGTACTATACTATGCTTTTAATTTAAGACTGATTCTAATACACCACTGATTTGTGTAATTCAGCTCTTACTGTTGCAACATGGTATCAGATGCTGAGGGAACAACAGTACCCAACTAGCTGTCATTAGACCCGTTTAGTTATCCATGAATGGGTTAGTATTTTGAAAATCCAGAAAGTAGATGTTGAACAGAAGCAGTCCCAACACTGAGTCCTTAGGAATGCCGTTAGTCACGTTTATGCTTTCTGAGGTGGCAGCTGCTACCTTAAACTGTGTGGGTCCTATCTGATGGTGATTTTGATGTCCATCTTGTAATATAATGGGTCTACATGTAGGCCTTCTCAAATAAGTTTACTACATTAAGTAGACACAGCGGTGGTGGTGTTGCCTCACAGCAAGAGGTTCTCCCTTTCGATTCTCGGCTTGGGTTGGGAGAGCCTTCTGTGTGGAGTCTGCATGTCCTCCCCGCGGTCGAGTGGGTGTTCGAAAGACATGCGTTGAATGGGCATGCCTTCGTTGAAGGTTGGGCGTCACGCTGGCAACTCGATACCATAAAAAACAACTGCCAATCATTAGCGGACCGGAGTTCCGCTGTGGCGACCCCCTAACCGGGAAAAGCCGAAAGACAACAACATTAAGTAGACATGATACCCCTTTGACAAAATTGTATAGCTGTGAGTCTAGAATAGTTAGAGTTTCTTATAAAGAAGCTTATGAAGTCCGACTGTGTTCCATTGATAATTCTGGGGATATGAAACGAGGCGCCCTTTATGGAAGAGTATATCTGTTTTCCCTGTCTTAGGAACATACCTGTGTCTCTGCTTAAGCTGTACAGTTTTAAGAGGGATTCAGACAGGGCATGTTTTTGTTTGGTAAAGAACCAGGTATACTGTTAGAGCCCATAGAGGGTAGTGTTTTTAACTTTAGAGAGCATTTAGTATTTTTTTTTTTTTTTGGGGGGGGGGGGTCTCAGGAATTTTCACTGACCTTTTCTAGCATAAAGATGGCTCTAGTTTATCTGCAATTATGTTAGTAATATCTTTAGGGTCAGCATATGTAATATAATTAATTAATTTTGGGAAATGCTGAGAATTATTTCTTAATCATCTGATGTAGTAAAAGAAGCATTTCTGACTAACCCTGACTTCAGATGCTAATTTTATGTTCTGATTTAGTCTTCCTTGTGGTAACTTTCAGATGTTTGCTGCTCTTTTTGATAGTCTAATGTGTGCAGCTTTTAATTTATTATAGATATATTTTTCTTTTTGTTATAGAGCTTATTAAAGGTGGCATTCTACCAAGACGGTTTATTTTTGTGTTCCCCAATATATTTATTTCTGATTTGGACCACTTGGTTTATGCTGTATGTTCATCATATTGATCACTGCTGCAGTAGCCTTATCCATGGGTTATATCCTGTCAAGGATGTAACAGCTAGAAAGCTTCCAAAGCTTCAGAAAACTCAGCTTTCCTGTTCATTTGTTCAGCAGATAAGTTCTGTTTGAGTAAAAACCTTATATTAAAAAAAAAGTTTGTTTTAATAATACTTTCCTGTTCAGAAAAGTTATTTTAAAGCTAGGAGTTTGCGTTTTAACAGACTATCACAATACTTTATTATACTTTTAAAGGAGAGTGCTCTTTTTTCCTTTCAGTTTAAAAGTTGATCTGAAGTTGTTTTCATTTGGTCTTTAACCTGTGGGACACCAGTCCGGTATGGATCTGACTCGGCCACATTTTCCAGCATCAGATCCAAGTTCCTACCCTACCCATAATGCCCCTGTATCCCTCCTCCCCTCAGATCTCGTTTGCCGATCGTGACAGTCAGCAGTGTGATTTCTAACTCCGACCTTTCCCAGGGTTAAAGTTATTTTGTGTGAGTAAATCTTCTCCCTTTTTAATCTTTTAACCTCTTCCTATCTCTAGCTTCCTTCCCCTACCCTTTTCTTGTGCATTTCTGGACAGACCCTCGCAGCAGCCCTGAAGGGTTGCCGACTTCTTGTCACTGGAGGCAGACAGGGATGTCTGTCTCTATACCCAACAGCCTGGGAGTCGATCACAAACAATCATTGGGTGTTGCAGATTATATCTAGAGGATACTCCATCCCCTTCCTTCAACCTCCACTCCCTCACAAATGCCTCCTGGACGTCCCACCCGCACAATGGGAGGAGGCAGCAGTGGAAATTTCCAAGCTGCTGGAAAAGCAAGTCATCCAGCCGGTCCCCCCAATCAGTCCAGATTAGGCATTTATTCCAGGTTCTTTTTTAGTGCCAAAGAATATGAGGGACTTAAGACCCATCCTGGATCTTTCATCCCTGAACCTGTCAATTGCCAAATCAAAATTCCGGATGATCACTCTCCAATCCATTCTGCCCTTTCTGCAGATAAATGACTGGATGTGCTCGATAGACCTCCCAAGATGCGTACTATCACATAAAAATGGACAGGCGCGCTCAGAGGTTCCTTCGCTTCCGGCCTTTGTCGCGAAACCATGAGATTGTGGGAGTGGGTGATTTCCTCCGGCCTTTTTCTGGTGGCAACGAACATTCTGGGGAGTCCAACATTCTTCCGGACAGGCTTAGCAGATCTATTCTGATGCCTTACTAGTGGGCTCTGAATCCTTCAGTAGAAGAACAGATCTTTCTAAAGTGGGGTCAGCCTTGCTGCGATTTCTTCGCCTCTTCTTCCAATGCGAAGTGCAGCGAGTATTTTGCTCTAAACCCCCCTCCAGAGGAGTCTCCCAGAGATGCTCTAGTTCATGTTTGGCCCTCCGGTCTACTGTATGCTTACCCTCCGCTCCCTCTAATTCCGAAATTCATTCAGAAAGCTCGATGGCTAGGGAGTTTGGTGATCCTCATTTCCCCCTTCTGGCCTCGCCAAGTTTGGTTCCCGTCTCTGTGGTCTCATGTAGTGTCTCCTGCCTGGACACTAGATCCATTTCCGGATGTGATCACACACCCCTCAGGGATCCCACACTCAGACTTAGTCAGTCTGAAGCTTACGGCTTGGCTGCTCCAGTTTCAGTGATAGTTAGGACTCCCGGGCTATCTTCTCCTGTTAAGAAGATTTTGGTGGCGGCTCACAAGTCTTCCAAGAGGAAGGTTTATTCCAGTAAGTGGAAACGTTTCTCTATTTGGTCTTCTAAGCATGATTTAGACCCCTTTACAGCTCCAGTTCCCGCCATTTTGGAGTTTTTGGTAGATATCTTTAATCATGGAGCTAGTTTTTCTATGGTGAAGGTACATTTGGCAGCAATTTTCAGTTTCAACATTGGAGAGAGTTCGGTTCTTTGGCTTCTTCTAAGTTTTGTAAGGCCTTTTTGAAAGATACTTTTTTGCTCAAGGCCCCCATTCAAGGACCCAACGCTTCCTTGGGATCTTACCCTGGTACTACAAGCTGTGGTTTCTTCCTCTTTGAACCAGCAGCAAATGTTGACTTGCAATTCCTGTCTTGGAAAACTGCTTTTCTGGCCGCCATTACTTTGGCCAAGAGAGTATTGGAGATACAAGCCTCATCTGTCAAGCCCCCTTGTACCTTGTATGGTGTTTGATAAAGACAGGGTTTCCTTTTGGACAAATCCTTCATTTCTTCCGAAAGTGGCTTCAGAGTCTAACATTAGCCAGGTCATCAACCTCCCTGTTTTCTTTCTGAACTTTCAGAATAAGGGAGAGTATAAATTGCATTTGCTTGATGTTCATAGGCAGCTCCGTTTTTATTTGCACAGAACAAAATAATTTCAAAAGTCTGATCAGCTTTTTGTTTCCTTTTCAAAGCCTTTCTTAGGGAAACCTGTTTCAAAAGTAACTATTGCTCGTTGGATGTCCCAGTGCATAGCGTTGGCCTATCGAGCTAAAGGATTGTCTCTACCTGGCCATGTCAAGGCACATTCTACCAGGTCTGTAGCTACTTCAGTGGCTTTTTGGTCCAGGGTTTCCTTGGATGACATTTGCTCTGCAGCTACTTGGGCGTCATCACATATGTTTATTTCTCATTATAAATTGGATCTCCTATCCAGAGGCAGGGCATCTTTTGGCTCAGCCATGCTCTGGAACATCCTTCCATGAGGACCTCCCAGGGTTTTAGGTAGCTAAGGACTCTTTCCCACAGGTTGAAGACCAAATGAAGAAAACAACTTCCGATAAAGGTATGTGCTCACCATAACGTTCCATCTGAGTTGTTGCTTTTCATTTGTCTTCAACCATCCCTCCATCCTTCCCCCTGCCTTATATGGGCTGTGTAGTGGACCGGGTGGAAAAGGCATGGTTCTCTATTCTGGCGAGCCCTTTCATGGTTGAGTTCATGGGTACTAAAGCTAAGGTTTTAGGCGTATAGCTACATTGAAGTGCTGATGTCCACAGCAAACTCAATCTGAGGGGAGGAAGGGGAGACAGGAGCATTATGGGTAGGAGGAGCTTGGAGCTTGGCTCCAATGCTGGAAAATGCGGCCGAGTCAGATCTGTACCAGATCCGTGTCCCACAAGTCGAAGACAAATGAAAAGCAACAGCTGAGATGGAACGTTATGGTGAGTACATAACTTTTTTTAAAGTAATTAAAAACATTTTTATTTTGCTTATTTTATTGTTACTTTTTGGAGCTGGCTAAGTGTTTCAGAGTGCTTTTTACTGCGTTTTTGTGGGGAAAAGTGACATTTAAAGACATCTAATTTTTATGGGCTTTTGCTGCTTGTTTTTCCTGTTTAAGAGGCACCATTTTCAGCTTGACCATGGAACAAACTACAGGTCCCATGGTCTGTCCTTCTAACCACGAAAAGAAAAAGCCAAGCAAACAGCCTCTGCCACCATAACAGGCTAACTAGTAGTTTCCCTCAGCCACAAAAGGTTGACTGCTGGGGCCATTGGTAGTTCATCAGACCACTTATCTTTTACCCACATCCCTGTTGTGTAGCGCCAGCAGCTACTATGAACCGGAGGGTTGCCATTTCCTCTGCAGCTGTTGGAGTCCTCTAAGTGGGCAAGGGAGAGCTGCTTTTGTTGGTCCTGAGAGAGGGAACAGGGAAGACGTTTCTGTTTTGTCAGAATCTTATGCCCATCCCTGGAGAAGCTGCTACCATTAGTAACACTGTTGACCCCATTTTCCTGTCAAAAAGAAAGAGAAAACTAAACATGTATCTACTCCTCCTCAGATTCCCTTAGAAAGGAGTAGTTAACTGGGTCTGACTAAGGGTTTAAGTTAGGCTCTTGGTCCTTCTTATACGGTAGTTTGTGGTAAAAAAGAGGGATGCCACTTTTCCTGAAGAGATTTAAAATTCTGAATCTGGACAGAAAGTTGAAGGGACAGATTTCTGATTCAGAATCAGAGGAGAGCTCAGTTTCTTATTCTGTGTGTGTGTGTGGGGGGGGGGTCTCTTTCTCTGAGACTATTACCAGATTGTGCTCGCATTTTCAGTGGGAGAACACAGAGGTTTTTCTGTCCTTCAGAAAATACTGAGTGGTTACAGAAGGAAGTGCCAAAAACTTTATATATTTATCGAGTTCTGTCACCTTTAGAGGATTTGTTTGCCTCTACCTGCAATTTACCTGATACTCAGCCAACTGCCCCTAAAGAGGCAGATTCCTCGGTTTTCATAAATTCTTCCCAAACCTGACCCAGCAGCTGTAGCTTTAGTTAATTCCAATCCTACTCTTTCTGATAAGGATGGGACAATTATTTATAAGTATGGGAAAAAAGTGTATGCTTCTGCAACTTTTGGGCTCATATGTTAAAGTATATTCTAATTAATTATGGTGGTATGAGAAATGTTTTGCCTGAAGTTTCTTCTTCTGAGGAAAAATCTGTTATAAATAATTTTGTTTCTTTATTGTACAAGTCACTACTCATTGTTTACAGTGTGTATATGACTCAGCTGATCTTTCTTCTAGGGCTATGACTACTGGTACTGTTTAGAGGAGGTTTGTTTGGCTGGGTTCTCATCATTTAAGATGATGATAAAATGAGATTTTAAATTCTCCTTTGGCTAGAGATTTAGTTTTTGGTTCCTCTGCTGCAGAGATGAGAAACAAGTGTGATGAAAGGGGTAAACTGAATCAGGGAATCTCTTAAGATTTCTCAGAACCTTTCCAAATTTTCTAATGGATTCTCTAACCCCTCATTCAATTTAGGCAGAAACAAATTGAACAGATTGAACAAAATGCAGGTAAACAGATATTTAAGAAGAAATGGCAGGGGGTTCCAAAATGAATTCAGAAACACCCCAAAACCAATGACAGTCCAACAAGTCAGAATGACTATTGAAGGGACTGTGTCCCTTCCCTGGCAACCCCTTTTCCCTTCCTGAAAGTCAGAATATCCACTGTTCTCTTTTGCAACAGATACTTTCAGACAAATAGGTTCTGTAGACTATTCATCAAGGTTACAGATGGCAGTGGGAGAAAATTCCTCCATTCAAGGGAGTAATTCCTCATCCATCAAATCAGACCAGACTCATTTTTTTACATCTCCTTCATCACATGTTCTCCCAGGAAGTGATAGAACCAGTTGGTTCTTCCCAGGTGGTAAAAGTTTTTTTTTTAAATTCAAAGATATTTGTACTGCTTTCTTTCCTAAACCTGTTTGCAATAGTGTCCAATTTCATAATTATGTCATTGCAATACTGTCCAAGTTAATAGTTATGTCATTTCACAATATGTTATCTCTTCTTCTGCATGCAAGTTTCCTGGTAACACTACACTTAAAATATGCTTATCACATTCCAATTCATTCAGACTTCAGATTTTTCTTAAGTTATTGTGTGTCTGGATCCATTATCAGTTCTCTGCCTTACCCTTTGGACTGTCCACTGCTCCAAGTGTGTTCACAAAGTGTCTAGCTCCAGTTATAGCTCATTGCAGGTTATAGGGTATCTGCATTTTTCTGTATTTAGATGACTTGCTTATCATTGTAAAGGCTTTTTCAAAATGTTATGAATCCCTGATCTCTTACAGAAGTTGGAATTCCAAGAAAACATTCAAATTCTTTTTTGACTTCTTTACTCTTCCTGGGATGTCAGCTAGATCTATTTCTAAGATTTTTCCCACTCAGACTTCAGTCACTTTGAGGGAGTACCTCAAGATTTGGGTCTCATGGCATCTGTGATTATCATGATACCTCTGGCAAGACTCCACATGAGGAAGATACAATGGTATCTGAAGTCTGTTTGATCCCAGCATCAACATCCTTTGTCTTTTCAAATCCCAGTGCTGGAGTTTGTCAAAAGAGAAATCACTTGATGGAGACAGGAAAATATGAGTCTCTCCTTCTTCCTCTGTGTTCCAAAGCTGTCAGTCATTATAGATTCCTCTGATTCTGCTTGAAGATCAGTTTCAGGATGGATGAAGTGCAAGGTTTGTGGGACACCAGGGACAGATGCAAGCACATAAATATAAAAGAGATGCTTCCTTTGATCAAGACATGCAACTCTCTGAATCGTATTTGGTCCCCGAAACCTTTTTATGTTGTTACAGGCAATACCACAGTTGTGTTACATCAACAAACAAGGGGGAAGCAGGTTATACCCCATTTTCAGGCTAGCCATGTTAACTTGGGATATAGCTTCATAGCACAATCTTACCCTACAGGCATCATTTATTCTATCAGAACAAAACTGTGTGGCAAACAAGCTTAGCAGGACAAAAGCAGTCCCCCATGAATGGAAACTAGATCAGGGATGGGGTCTTCTGAGATTTGATCCAGCTGTGAGGAATTCCTCAAGGAGACCTATTTGACTCTTGTCTGAACAATCAGTTGTAAGATTTTGCTCCAGGACTCTGTGCAAGGAGGCCTGGAAGACTGATGCCTTTTTTTTCTTTTTCTTGGACAGGGATGTTCCTGCATGCTTTTCCACCCTTTCCATTATTATCCAGGGTACTTATGAAGATTCAGAAGAAATCTCCCAAACATTGTGGAGACTGACTTGTGGCCCACACAGCAGTGGTTCTCCCTTCATTTGGAAATGACCATGGACAGTTACCACAAACTTTCCTTCAGACTGGATCATCTCTCACAAGAACAGGGGTGTTTGATATATCTCAGTCCCAGTCATCTTTAACTGACTGACTGCCTGGATGATATTGTCATAATTCCCTTTAGGCACCTGCTTACTGAGTTTGTGCAACAGGTACTAATGGAGGCAAGAAAGCCTGCTACTAGAAAATCAGATATTACCACATGGAAAAGGTTTTCTAGTCAGTGCCACCAACATAACCAGCACCCCTTTTCAGGGCTAGCTGTTCCCTGATTTTACAGTATTTGTGTGAGTTACTAGCCAATGGCTTTTCCTACTCCTCCATCAAGGTTCATTTATTGTTCATTTTAGCATGTCTGCCCATGGATCCTCCTCTTTTAATGTTAAGTCAAAATGTTTTTGAAATGAGTTTTGCTTAAGACGCCTCCAAGAAAACTGGTGGCCTGTCCTTGATTTTGTTTTGAGAAACTAACACTTGGACCATTTGAACCAGCTAAACTATCTGGCTGATTTTAGGTTTTTTAACATGAAGGCAATTTTATTGATTGCTCTGTCCTATGCAAGTAGGGTATTGGAGTTGCAAGCTGTTATGGTTAGTCAACCCTATCTCATTTTCCACAGAGACAGGGTTTCTTTGAGAACTAATCCTTTTTTTATGGCTAAAATGGTGTCTTGAGTTTACTTTAAGCCAAACTATCCATCTCTCCATTTTCTTTCCTGAGCCTACGTATGAGGGAGGAAGGATACTCAATACCTTGGATGTCTACAGACAACTCTGGCACTATCTTAACATAAATAAACCTTTCAGATCTTCAAATCAATTGCTAATTTCTTGTGAAGGTAAGCTAAAGGGACAGCCTATGTCAAAACAGACTATTTCAAATGGTGTTACCTTTTGTTATACTCACCACAAAATGTAGGTCTCTCAGTTATGAAAATATGAAAACAAATATGAAAAATATAAATAAGTGGCAAGGATTCCATTCTCCACTGTAGTACATCCTAGACGAACAGTCTTGGTGTCATTTTGTTAATAACTCCTTGCACTTACTAATACTGCCTGTTATGAGCTGGTAAGACACTTAAAGAAGCCAGACACAAAAACGTTCTGGACACCATAAGGAAGTGAACTGGAAGTACAGAAAAGGGTATTATAGGCTTGAGTGAGTTAATTATTCCATTGGTTTACTGAAATATTTTTCACAGGTATATTTCAGTTGTTCTGCTGTGTAAAAGAGAGGGTTATTAAAAAATACATCCCAAGAATTTAAGGTTTTTTATTAACATGATTGGATAGCAGCCAATTTATGCCGTTGACAAAACTAAGAGTTTATATATTATTACAGCTGATTGTATATCCAGTGTAAACACTAAACTAATTTATTAAAAAATAACAGATGATAGTTGGAAGATTAAATATTTGATGTTATGCTGTCCTATCTCGCCTTCATTGTTGCTGGTTGGGTTCAGAACTGAGCATCGGTTCCGATTCAGCCTATTACTAAAACTCGAGAGTTTCCACTGTCTCGAGGCTATACCCTATTCCATCATGCTTAGGGAAGGTAACCCAGATCTTGTTTGCTGCTAAACTAGATCAGGCGCTTTTCACTAGGCTCAGGCTAAGTGAAATACTTTTTGAATGTTCAAAATAGTACCACGAATGGAAGGCCAATTCCAATATATTATAATAGAATTTATTAAAAACAAATGCACACAAGATTTTTCTCTCTAGTGCCTTGGCAACACTTGCCTTTAACAGAGTTAAACACTCTGTTAAAAGCAAGTGTTGCCGAGGCGCTAGAGAGAAAAATTTTGTGTGCATTTGTTTTTAATAAATTCTATTATAATATATTGGAATTGACCTTCCATTCGTGGTACTATTTTGAATACATTTCATTCAGCTGTGGTTTATCTTACTTTTTGAATGTTATTCGGTTATTTCTAAGTAATTTGTATAAATATTGTTGATCTAAAGTAATTTACTTCATTTGGTCTTCAACCTGTGTGTTACTAGATCCATATCAGATCCGAGCCGGCAATCTCACTAGCATCTGCTCTGAGCTCCAAGCTCCCTTCCCTTACCCATAATACACCTCCACTACCTTCCAACCCCCAGATGTCATTTGCCGCAGCTAGCTGAAGCATTGTGATCTCCAGAGCTCTGAGTAGTAAGTGGGTATTAAAGCTTTTAGAAAGTCTTTTTTCTCTCTAACTTTCAGGATAGTGTTTAGTGTAGGTTCCCCTTTTCCTCCCCTCGCTTGGTGCATCGTGTGTTTAAACTTTAGTGTTTAGCTTAGAGTAGTTGGTTAGTGTACTTGCTTCCCCTCCTCCCTCAGTGTGCTCTGTGAGTGTGGTGAGTGGTTTTCAGTGGGAAAATAATATTTTTTTCTATTTGTTTTCCCTCTGGTCTAAATGGCTGATACGCCGGTGTTTAAAAGGTGCACTGAGTGTTGGCCATAAGTTGTCCCCAGCAGATGGCCACACTCTTTGTGTAATGTGCTTGGGAGTGGCCAATCGGGCCAATCTCAGTACAGACTGCTCTATATGGGTGGGTTTTAACCCATGCACAGTCAAGGACAGGAAGGCTAACTTGGCCCTGAAAGGCCTTCTTCCCACTTCTGAGGAGGTTGCCTCATCCTCTGTTTCGGTCACAGTGGCTGCTGTGGCCGCCTCTCCTTCTTTTCTTGCCCTTGCTTCTTCTCCCTCCCAGGCTAGGACAAAGCCAGTGGAAGTGGAGTGGAAAAGGGGCAGAGAGAAGGAGAGAGAGCCAAACTCCAGGACAGAGAAACGTAAGAGATCCATGAACCTCCATTCACCTAAGAATCATAGGATCCGTGACTCCGCTCTGCTCCGATCTCCGAGGTTTTCCCCGGAGCCAGAGGAGACGCGCTCTACATCTAGGGCCTCGGTGCCCCGACCCGCAAGGTCGGAGTCCCTGGCCTCGTCGAGGTCCACGCAGGCCTTATTGGAAGTTGACATGGATAAAATGATGAGGAGGTTCATTCGTACTCAGATCCAGATGGGGGTCTTGCCAGCGCCCTCTCTCAGGAGGGGGAGCTCGCTTTCCTTTTTTACAACGATTTTTCCTTCTCCAATCCATCCACCGTGTTCATAGTACTCTGATCCGAGAATGGCTTTAGTCAGGTGGTCGGCAATGATGGTACCTGCTTCCTTGATGCCGACAGCTGCCTGGAGCGTGTCGGTCCAACCAGCTCGGATCCAAGCTGCTGTCAGAGCCGGAGCTTGAGTGTCGGATCCGAGGGAGTGGAACTTTTTTCATCGTGTCCGCCTTTGTCGAGCCAAGTTTTCTCCCTTGGAGCTCCGTCCACTTTGGGCCCAGCTTCGATTCTCTCTTCGGACCCGGGGAGACGGGCTTCCTTATTGGTTCCACAGGAGTTTCATTCTCCCTCGGCGTTTGACATAGTAGAAAGGGTTCTCTCAGCTGGATCGAGACCCTGACTATCCCCTCTTACTCCGTTCTGACTGTCTCGGCTCTTTCTAGGAATCCCATCATTTTACCAGAGGGACAGCCCATGCTCAAGGAGCCACAGATGGTTCCCCCTGAGCAACAAGTGGCTTGCGAGTCCCCCCCCACAGAGACCCGCACCGGAGATGTGCCTCGCAAGCATACGTGTAAGAAGAGGCACTTGGACCCCCCCCCCCCCGAGTCCCTCTCTGAGGATATGGATTTGGATGATGGGGAAGTCCCCCCCCCCCCCCAGGTCACCTCCCGAAGACGTCGCCTTTGGAGACATCATGGAAATCCTTTGCCAACAGGGAGGTTGGTCCGCCCCCAAATCTTCTTCTGACGACTCTGTGTTTCTGGAGGCTTTCAGCACGGGCCCATCTACTTCCTGGGTGTCCCCTCCCGCAGATCCCTTGGTGGACCTGGTCTCCTCGCGGGCCTGAGGAGCTGGACACCTTGGAACCAATTCCCAAAAGTTCTCACAAGATCTGGAGTCCACCTTCGGATAGGCCAGCATAGAACAAGGGCTCCCCGTAGATGCTATGGTGGTAGCAGCAGCAACAAAGAAGGAGCTAGTCCAGGAGAGTTCTTCTGCTCATCCTCCTGACCGAGAGTCACAGATGATGGACCGCTTAGGGAAGCGGGTTTACATTTCAGCTACCTTTTCTGTTAGGGAGCTGAACTTCCTGGCCCACGTCATGAGACTCCAACCCGACCTGTTCAAGGAGCTGGCAGAGTCTCCCCCTAAGTCCATGGACAGGGACTTGTTCTCCATGAGGATGGCCACTTTGAAAGCAGTCTCCAACATGTGCATGTGACTACTTTCACATGCTACTGAAGGAGCGGCTAGGGCGGCTGGGTCCGGCCTGTCCATGAGGCTCAATGCCTGGCTCAGACTATGTCAATTTTTGGAACCTTTCAAGGCGTCCTTTGCCAATGCCCCTTATGACGGCTCAACTCTCTTTGGTAAGACCGTCAAAGAGACTTTAGTCCAGAGTGAGAAGGATGGGAAGACACTGTCTGCCATCGGAATCCACTTCTCGAACCCTCAAAGGTCCTTTTCCCGGAATCAGAGAGGGCAAAAGATGTGGTTCCGGAAGTCACAGTATTCTGGGGACACTCGGGGCTGTTCTTCTTCCCCCAGAGGCAGAGGGGGACAGAATGGATGCCGGCCCAGAGGCAGAGGGGGTCCGAGGAATTTTGGGCCTCGAGAAACTTTCTTGGACAGGCCTGGACAGCAACCCTGAGGGGTGGCCAGACTGCTCTACTCTGGAAGCATTCGAGGGATGATTGTCCTTGCACCTGGCTGCATGAGAGTCCATAACAACAGACCACTGGGTGCTTCAGATCATATCCAGAGGATACTCTATCCCTTTTGTGGTTCCTCCCACATCTCCCAAACACCTCCCGGACGAACCACCTATGCAAAGGGAGGCAGCAGCACAGGAAATTTCCAAGCTGCTAAGAAAACGAGCCATCGAAACCGTCCCCCCCAGATCAGTCTGGATCGGGCTTCTACTCCAGGTTCTTTTTGGGGCCAAAGAAAATGGGGGACTTAAGGCCCATTCTGGACCTATCTACCCTGAACCTGTTAGTTGCCAAAGAAAAATTCCGGATGGTCACACTACAGTCCATCATGCTGTACCTGCAAGAGAGCGACTGGATGTGCTGGTTAGACTTCCAGGATGCTTGCTATCACATAAAGATGCACAGAAGCTCCAGGAGGTTCCTCCACTTCCGGCTAGGAGTCAGTCATTACCAAATTTCTAGCCCTACCCTTTGGTCTCACCACAGCCCCCAGGGTGCTCACCAAAGTGATAGCGGTGGTATCGGCTCACTTGAGGCTTTAGGGGATTCAGGTCTATCCGTACCTGGATAATTAGCTTCACACTGCTCCCACCAGGCATCTAGTCTCTTAAACCAGGGATTGTTTCTTAAACCTTGTCCTGCATTTGGGGATCATACTCAATGCTTCCAAATCACTCCTAAATCCTGTCCAAGTGTTAAGACTACATTGGGGCAAGGATCCATACATTACAGTGCAAAATCTTCCTGACCTCGGAGAGAGTACAGAACTTGAGGATGCATGCCTCTCTGATCTACCATTCTCGTCTTCCATCAGCAGAATCAGTGTTGAGGGCCTTACGTTCAATGGTGGCGACCATAACACTTCTCCCGTGGCCCGGTTACATATGAGAATTCAACAGTGGACACTAGCTGTACAATGGTCCTTGTTGGAACTTCCATTGTCGTATCCAATACAACTCAGTTGAGTCTGTCCGTCATCCCTTATATGGTGGATGTGTTCTCCGGACATTTTGGAGGGACGACCCTTTGTTCCAGCCCCTGCCCAAGCCACAGTGACCACAGACACCTCCCAACTTGGGTGGGGGGGCATTGTTCGGGCAAGACAGTCCAAGGCCTGTGGTCCCCTGTAGAGACCAGCTTGCACATAAACGTTCTGGAGATAAGAGTGGTCCTTTTAGCGTTGCAGGCCCTTCATGCCTTTCTTCCTCTGGGAACTATTGCAGTTCAGTCAGACAACATGTCAGTGGTCTAGTATATCAACAAGCAGAGAGGGACCAGGTCTTTACCCCCTTTGTGGCGAGGCCATGAGAGTGTGGTAATGGTTAATCTTCACTGGTCGTTTTGTCATCACAATGCACATTCCGGGATGGGCCAACATTCTAGGGGACCGCTTAAGTTGGACTATTCTAATGCCCTATGAGTGGTCTCTGAATCTTCCAGTAGCAGAGCAGATTTTCCTGGAGTGGGGTCAGCTTTGCTGCGATCTCTTTGCATATCCTTCCAACACAAAGTGCAGCGAGTTCTTCGCTCTGAACCCCCTGCCGGGGGAGCACCTCAGAGATGCTCTAGCCCATGCTTGGCCTCCTGGTCTTCTGTATGCTTACCCTCAAGTACCTCTTATTCCAAGGTTTCTACAGAAAGCTCGTCGACTGAGGAGCAAAATGATCCTCATTGCCCCGTTCTGGCCTCGCCAGGTATGGTTTCCCTTCCTTTGGTCTCACCTTCTGGGTCCACCCTGGATCTTGGATCCCATTCTGGATCTGATTTCACACCCATTGGGGGTTCCTCATCCGAACCTGGACAGTCTGAAGCTCACAGCTTGGCTGCTTCAGTTCCCATGATCGCTAGGACTCCTGGATTATCCTCTTCAGTTAGGTCTATTCTGGTGGCTGCTCATGAGTCTTCATCCAGGAAGGTTTAGCGCAGTAAATGGAAACATTTTTCCTTTTGGGCCTCTCAAAGGGGTTTAGACCCCTTCACGGCTCCTATTTCTGCCATTCTTGATTTTCTAGCTGATATTTTTCAACATGGAGCTTGTTCTACTGTCAAGGTTCAATTGGCTGCCATTTCTCATTTTCATATGGGTGAGAATTTTGCCTCTCTAGCCTCCTCCAGACTGTGTAAAGCCTTTATCAAAGGGACTTTTCTGTTACGCCCCCCCCCCTTGTCAAGGATCCTGTTCCCCCATGGGACCTTACTATGGTTCTTCAAGCTCTGGTCACTCCGCCTTTTGAACCCACTACAACCACAGATCTAAAATTCTTATCTTGGAAAATAGCATTTCTGGTGGCTATTACCTCTGCTAAAAGGGTTTCAGAACTGCAGGCCTTGTCCGTCAAAGTTCCTTATATGATTTTCCACAAAGATAGGGTTTCCCTTCGGACCAATCCATCCTTTCTTCCCAAGGTGGCATCACCAGTTAATATCAATCAAACCATCAATTTACCAGTTTTCTTTCCTAATTTTGTTGACAAAATGGAATACAATCTCCACTTGCTGGATGTTCATAGACCGTTACAATTCTATTTACACAGGACAAAAAATTTCCATAAATCCGATCAACTGTTTGTATCCTTCTGTAAACCTTTTTTGGGTAAACCTATCTCAAAGGTCATTATTGCTAGGTGGATTTCTTCATGCATCCTTCAGGTCTACAAGGACAGAGGCATGTCTCCTCCAGGTCAGGTGAAAGCTCATACCACTAGATCCATGGCTACATCTGCAGCCTTTTGGTCTAGAGTCTCTTTGGATGATATTTGTTCTGCAGTTACTTGGTCCTCATCTCATACATTTATTTCTCATTACAATTTGGATTTGACTTCCAGAAGGATATCATCGTTTGGTTCCACGGTGCTCCGGAATATGCTTCCATGAGGGCCACCCAGGAGTTTAGTAGCTGGGGACTCTGTCCCACAGGTTGAAGACCAAATGAAGTAAACTACTTCAGATAAAAGTTATGTACTCACCATAACATTCCATCTGAGTAATTCTACTTCATTTGTTTTCAACCGTCCCTCCCTCCTTCCCCTGGACTTTGTCATGTGAACAGCCTGTAGGCTGCAGTTATAGGTCATAAGTATTTTTCAGGTCGGGTTATCAGTATAAGGCTCTGCAAACTCGATCTGGGGGCTGGAAGGTAGTGGAGGTGTATTATGGGTAAGGGGAAGAGCTTGGAGCAGATGCTAGTGAGATTGCCAGCTCAGATCTGATACGGATCTGGTATCCCACAGGTTGAAGACAAATGAAGTAGAACTACTCAGCTGGAACGTTATGGTGAGTACATAACTTCTTTTTTTTTTTGTCATTTGACAGTAGTTTTAGGTCCCAGCTTATGGTGAATACCTAAGTTTTTTGCTTGTTGTGTTTTCTTGTGGCTGGCTGTCGCTTTCATTAGGCCTACAGCTCCCTATCCCGTTCTTTGAAACTTTATTTTACCCTTAACAAACTCGATTAAGTTAGAGGGTTCATCTTTCTTTCTGTCTTTAGCCCATTTAAATTAGATGGCACCTTTTTTCTTCTAATTCCATCCCTTCCCAAGAGGTCATTGTTTTAGTTAGAGTCCTCTCCTCTAGCCCCTTTTCTCTCCCCTGTGGGACTGTTAAAAAAAACAAAAAAATAGTAGAGTAGCAGATATATATTTACTTTTTATAGTGTGGTATGTTCAATAGTTTGATAGTTTTTGGCTAGCCTTGTTATCATTATCATTAACTTAGTTTCCTAGGCAGTGTTTGTTGTTGTTTTTTCACTATAACCAAGGAAGGTAAGGAAGTGAAGCAGTCAGGCTTCAAAAAGTGTGATTCCTGTTCTCAGAAAATGTCTCTAACCAACAGGCACATTAGTTGTGTCTACTGTCTAGGTGCAGTACACCTTCAAGACTCATGTTCCATTTGTCATGGGTTCAGTGCTAGGATACTGCAGGAATGTAAAAATAAAGTTATGATCGGGATTGCTTCTTTTTGTTGAGGTACTAGAAGGGAACCAGAGCTCTTCCAAATCATCTCAATCCCCAAAGTCTAACAGGCCAACAAAAAGAGCTTCTTCTTCGGCTCCTGCTTCTAAGCCAGCTAAAAAGCTATCTAAGGATACAACTTTGGACCTGAAGGATTTCGGGACCAAAAAGACTACTCCTTCAAGTTCCACTAGTTTTATCGGAACCGACTAGGAGCCATATATGGAACCAGTTCGCAACCTTGGAGCCGGTCTCCTCAGTTCCTTAGTCACCTATTTTACAGACGGTGGCTGGTAGTGTAAAATCTTCGACCCCGTCCTCTCAATCCTCCAGGAGTCTGTCGGATGTCGACATAGAGTGGGTCAAGTGGGTCAAGAGGTTGCTTCAGACTCAGGCTCTGGTCAAGATCCTTTTGAGTCCAGCCCAAAAGGAATTGGAACTGACTTCTGCTATTGCCCCTTCTCCTATTCCTCCTCTGACCCGAGTGGTTTCGGAGCCAGAGTGCTTGGATGTGTTTGTGGTGGAACCACTGGGTCCGAGACTCACCCCAAGGTTTTTGCCCCCTGACTTCTGCTCTGACCTCTTCGGTACCAACTTCTTTCAAGGGGTCTGGGAGCCAATGCTCCCCTGTCGGGTCTGGGGAGGAGAGTCAAATCGGACCCTTGTGGGATCCGAATCTGCACCTCGGGGCATCGGCATGGGTGAGTTCGACACCTCTATTGGCCTCGGAGCACACCTCCTTGGTACAAGAGGGGTTTCCTGGTGCTTCGAGGTGATGAGGAGTGTGCTGTCCCCCCCGATGGCTCCACTCTCAGATCCAAGCACTCTTCCCCTAAAAGTCCCAGTGTCTGCCTCTCTACCATTCCTCCCCATCCAGGCGTAGAGAACCGATGCCCCAGGGCGCCCCATTGGGTGAATCCCTCTCTTCCGAAATCTCCCTAGAAGAGCCCTCCAGGGAGGTCCTCAGAAGAGAAACATGTAAGAGGAAACATCTAGACTCCCCTGAGGAGTCTGTCATTTCAGATACGGACTTAGATGACTCAGAAGGGTCCCTACGGTCACCCCCTGAGGATTTCTCCTTCTCAGACATCCTAGAGATTCTGAAGCAGAGAGGTGACTGGAAGACCCTTACCCCTTCTGAAGAGGAGTCCGTATACCTGGAGGCATTTTGTTCCCGACCCTCCACCTCTTGGGTGTCTCCGTCCTTCGACCAGCTCCTTAACATTATTAGTCGAAAGGCATAGGGCTCTTCAGAATCCATGGGACCTGTTCCGAGGAGGCCCAACAAATTTATAACTGCAACGTCGGACTAAGACTTCTTAAGCAAAGGTGTCTCAGTAGATGCTATGGAGGTGGCGGCGGACACCAAAAAGGATTTGGCTGAGACTTCATCTGTCCATCTGCTGAATAAGGAATCTCAAACGATGGACAGGTATGGGATGCGTACATTCTCGTCAGCAGCTTTTACACTCTGAGCACTGAACTGTTTGACATATTTTACCAAACTTCAGAGGGATCTCCTAACAGAGCCCTCCAAGGTTCCACAGCTGGGAGGGTTCAAGACAAGGTGACCGCCCAGCTTGCTACCTTAAATTCAGTAGTCAACTCATCTATGCGACTCATTTCTTATGCAGCCGATGGTGCGAGTAGGGCAACTGGTACAGGAATCACTCTGAAGAGGCATTCCTGGATTCGCCTTTGCGAGTTGGCTGAGCCCTTCAAGCCTTCCTTCGCTACCGCCCCTTTTGACGGCTTGTCCTTGTTCAAGCCAAAAGTTAGAGAGACTCTGACCAGGTGCGAACAAGAAGGCAAAACTCTATCTGCTGTGGGAGTACATTTTTCCCTCTCTACCAGGCCTCATCCAAAAGGCCAGAAGGATGGGAAAATGTGGTTCTGTAAATCTCAAAGAGCTTCGCCAAATGCACGTGGTGAATCTTCCCACAGAGGCAGAGGGGGAAATAATGAAAGACACCGACCTCGCAGCGGAGGGGGGGGGTGCAAAATCAGGGTGACAGAGATAGCTTCTCTGGCAGACCCTTTAAGCGCTCCTGAAAGGAGGCCCGCCTGTCCACCTCTGGAGACAGTCGGGAGCAGACTATCACTGTACCCAAAAGCCTGGCTAAACATCACTCAAGACAAATGGGCACAGTCAGTAATATCCAGGGGATACAACATACCCTTCTCCACCCCACTCCCAGACCAGAAACAAGATCAGTCCCAGACATTTCACCCTGTCAAAGGGATCAAGCAACCCTAGAGATACAAAAGTTGCTAAGAAACAGAGTCATCTAAAAAGTCCCCACAGACCAAACCAGATCCGGAACTTACTCAAGGTTCTTTTTAGTTCCAAAAAAAAATTGGGGCTGGAGACCCATCTTGGATCTCAGCAGGCTGAACAAGTCTGTAAAAAAATCAAAGTCTGTACTCTCCTTTCTGGGAAAAGACAATTGGATGTGCTCAATTGATCTTCAGGATGTGTACTACCATATAAAAATGGACAGGAATCCAGGAGACATCTACGCTTCCAGCTGGGAGCTAGTCATTACCAATTCCGAGCTCTGCCCTTTGGTCTCATTACAGCCCCCAGAGTGTTTACCAAATGCATGGCAGTAGTCACGGCTCACCTGAGGCGCCTAAGATTCTGGGTGTTTCCATACTTCGACGACTGGCTCCTGACCATCACCACCGAGTATCTACTAACCAAGGCAAGAGACACCAACGTTCATCTTTGCTTGGAACTGGGCATTACCATAAATTTTGAAAAATCAGCCTTTTTGCCATCACAGCATATTACATTCATAGGAGCAGACTTAAACACAGAAGACTTAGTAGCAAAACTGCCTCATGACAGGGTACAGACACTGTACCATCAAGTGTCCATCTTGCTCTCGGGGAAAAAAAGTACAGGCAAAGTTTGTTCTAAAGGTCTTGGGCACTATGGCAGCTGCTATAATATTAGTACCTATGGCACGTCTACATATGAGAGTCCTACAAAGGCTGCTCTCTTCACTCAGTGGTCCATGCAGGAGTTACCCATGTCCCACAAGATCTTCATTACAGACTCCTGCAAGAAAAATCTATGTTGGTGGCTTCAATCCCCTCAAGTAACTCCAGGTAGGCCGTTCATTCTCCCTCAGCCAGTAGCCACAGTGACCAGACCAGGGGTGCTTCCCAGATGTGGGAGGGGGGCATTATCTGGAAAAGACCATCCAAGGAACTTTGCAGGAACATGAGTACCACTTGCACTTAATGTCCTAGAGATAAGAGCGGTGCTTCTGGCATTGCATGCATTCCAGAACTCTCTTCCACCAGGTAAGATTGCAATACAGACGATGTCGGTAGTGTGGTATATCAGCAAACAAGGTGGACCAGATCCTACCCCCTATGTCAGGAAGCTCAAAGAGTGTGGCAGTGAGCAGTCTGTTCTCAACGTTTTCTGATTGCAGCACATATTCCGGGGAAATCCAACGTGATAGCGGACAAATTAAGCAGAGCAATTCTAATGCCTCACGCGTGGTCCCTAAAACAGGAAATTGCGAAACAGATTTTTCGCAAGTGGGGCAATCTGTTTGCCATGTCCATGAACACCAAATGCAGCAGCTACCTTCCCCTAATCCCCCGCCAGGGGAGTCACCAAGTGATGCACTTGTTCACAATTGGCCCCCGGGTTTCCTTTATGCCTTTCCCCGGTTTCCTCTAATCCCCAAAGTTCTACAGAAAGCCATATCATTGAGTTGCAGGTTAATACTCATCACTCTATACTGGCCTCGTCAGATCCAGTTTCCTTTCCTATGACCCCATCTCCGAGAAGAGCCATGGATTCTAGACCTGGTACCAGATCTTCTGACTCATAAGGCTCCATCCCTCTATCCAAACCCTCAAATTTACAGCTTGGCTGCTCCAATTCCAGTCTTAGCCAGGCTTCCAGACATACCCCCTGCAGTGAGACACATTCTAATTTTAGCGCATAAGACAACAACTAGAAAGCTTTATGGTAGCAAATGGAAAAGGTTTTCTTGTTGGGCTTCTAAGAATCATAGACCCCTTCATAGTCCCTGTAAGTACAATTTTAGATTTCTTAGCAGAAACTTTTTAATGAAAGCGCAGCAGCAGCTACCATACTAGTACAATTAGCTGCCATATCTAACTACCACATAGGAGACATGGGATCAAAAATAATGTCTCACAGATTATGCAAAGCTTTCCTGAGAGGCACAAAGACAGAGTTTGTCTTAGAATGAATCCTTCCTTTCTTCCCTAAGTATGTTCTGAAACCAGCTTGAATCAATCCATTGACCTGCCTGTTTTCTTTCCAAACTATGGCAACAAAGCAGAATATTCGCTACACCAATTGAATTTCCACAGGCAATTAAGCTTCTACTTGCATAGAACAAAGGAATTTAGAAAATCTGACCAGTTATTTGATTCCTTCTCAGATAACAGAAAAGGTGCACCAATATCAAAAGTTACCTTGCCAAAATGGCTTACTGACACTATTACCCACGCATATAATTCTCAACATAAACAATTGCCAGGAAAGATTAGACGCCACTCAACAAGAGCTATGTCAACTTTGACCTCCTTTCAGGCCAGGTTACCTATGGACTCAATCTGTGCTGCAGCCTCATGGGTCAACCCCATACCTTTATCACTCATTATAAAGTAGACGTGGCATCCTGGAACAGGGCTCCCTTTAGTTCCACTGTTCTGAAGAGTTTATTCCCTTGAGACACCCAAAAAAGAAGGTGATAGGGACACTGTCCCAACCAGAAAGAATGAAGGTGAGATAGGGCAACATAACATTAAGAAGTTATTTACTCACCATGACTTTCCATGTTTGTTGTCCATAATCTCGCTTTCATTCTTGCATCCCACCTTCCTTCCCCCAACCTTTGTTCCTGGAGGATCAACAGCAAATTTTCATTGGTTGTGAATTGTGTTCTCTGCTCCCCTTCTTGCCTCTTGAGACAGAGGCAAATAGCTACTACCATTGGGATTTTTGTATATTTCAAATGTGTTACTATTTTGCAAACAAGATCTGGGTTATCTTCCCTAAGTATGATGGGATAGGGGTGTAGCCTCGAGCCAGTGGAAGCTCTTGAGCTTTAGTAATAGGCCGAGTCGGAACCGATGCTCTGTTCCAAACCCAACCAACAAGAATGAAGGCGAGATTATGGACAACAAACATTGAACATTATGGTGAGTACATAACTTCTTATTATAGCTAGAATGTTCTCTACATAAGAATAAAGTTTTAATGGATTTTTTAATTATTATTTTGGGGTTTATTAATTAATTTTCTTTTGTTGGTAATATGGAATTTATAACAGTTTTGAAAATGGTTATGGAAAGTGGCTCTCCTTGGAGTATGCCTGAATGTTGCATATGTATTTCTGAGTCAACAGAGTTTATATGTAAAATGTATCTAATTTATGTAGAGTTTTTATTAAATTATATAAATTTGATGGGAGATTTAGAGATTGGAAACTAGTAAATAAATCATACATAGATTTTTATATATGTTTTTACAATATATTCATTTGTTTAAGGGTATTTATATCATTTATTTCTCTCATTACAATTTGGATTTGACTTCCAGAAGGATATCATCGCTGTTGGTTCCACGGTGTCTCGAATAATGCTTCCATGAGGGCCACCCAGGAGTTTAATAGCTGGGGACTCTGTCCCACAGGTTGAAGACCAAATGAAGTAAACTTCACTTCATGATATATGTACTCACCATAACATTCCTATCTGAGTAATTCTACTTGCTATTTGTTTTGAACAACTGTCCTCCCTCCTTCCCCTGGACTTTGTCATGTGAACAGCCTGTAGGCTGCAGTTATAGGTCATAAGTATTTTTCAGGTCGGGTTATCAGTATAAGGCTCTGCAAACTTCGATCTGGGGGCTGGAAAGGTAGTGGAGGTGTATTATGGAGTAAGGGGAAGAGCTTGGAGCAGATGCGCAGTGAGATTGCCAGCTCAGATCTGATAATGGATCTGTATCCCACAGGTTGAAGACAAATGAAGTAGAACTACTCAGCTGGAACGTTATGGTGAGTACATAACTTCTTTTTTTTTTTGTCATTTGACAGTAGTTTTAGGTCCCAGCTTATGGTGAATACCTAAGTTTTTTGCTTGTTGTGTTTTCTTGTGGCTGGCTGTCGCTTTCATTAGGCCTACAGCTCCCTATCCCGTTCTTTAAAACTTTATTTTACCCTTAACGAACCCGATTAGGTTAGAGGGTTCATCTTTCTTTCTTCTTTCTTTCCGTCTTTAGCCAGTTTAAATTAGAGGGCAACTTTTTTCTTCTAATTCCATCCCTTCCCAAGAGGTCATTGTTTTAGTTAGAGTCCTCTCCTCTAGCCCCTTTTCTCTCCCCTGTGGGACTGTTAAAAAAAAAAAAAAAAAAGTAGAGTAGCAGATATATATTTACTTTTTATAGTGTGGTATGTTCAATAGTTTGATAGTTTTTGGCTAGCCTTGTTATCACTATCATTAACTTAGTTTCCTGGGCAGCGTTTGTTGTTTTTTCACTATAACCAAGGAAGGTAAGGAAGTGAAGCAGTCAGGCTTCAAAAAGTGTGATTCCTGTTCTCAGAAAATGTCTCTAACCAACAGGCACATTAGTTGTGTCTACTGTCTAGGTGCAGTACGCCTTCAAGACTCATGTTCCATTTGTCATGGGTTCAGTGCTAGGATACTGCAGGAATGTAAAAATAAAGTTATGATCGGGATTGCTTCTTTTTGCTGAGGTGCTAGAAGGGAACCAGATCTCTTCCAAATCATCTCAATCCCCAAAGTCTAACAGGTCAACAAAAAGAGCTTCTTCTTCAGCTCCTGCTTCTGAGCCAGCTAAAAAGGTATCTAAGGATACAACTTTGGACCTGAAGGCTTTCGGGGCCAAAAACACTACTCCTTCAAGTTCCACTAGTTTTATCGGAACTGACTAGGAGCCATATATGGAACCAGTTCCCAACCTTGGAGCTGGTCTCCTCAGTTCCTTAGTCACCTATTTTACAGACGGTGGCTGGTAGTGTAAAATCTTCGACCCCGTCCTCTCAATCCTCCAGGAGTCTGTCGGATGTCGACATAGAGAGCGTCAAGAAGTTGCTTCAGACTCCGGCTCTGGTCAAGATCCTTTTGAGTCCAGCCCAAAAGGAATTGGAACTGACTTCTGCTATTGCCCCTTCTCCTATTCCTCCTCTGATCCGAGTGGTTTCGGAGCCAGAGTGCTTGGATGTGTTTGTGGTGGAACCACTGGGTCCGAGATTCACCCCAAGGTTTTTGCCCCTGACTTCTGCTCTGACCTCTTCGGTACCATCTTCTTTCAAGGGGTCTGGGAGCCAATGCTCCCCTGTCGGGTCTGGGGAGGAGAGTCAAATCGGACCCTTGCGGAATCCGAATCTGCCTCTCGGGGCATCGGCATGGGTGAGTTCGGAGCCCACCTCCTTGGTACAAGAGGGGTTTCCTGGTGCTTCGAGGTGATGAGGAGTGTGCTGTCACCCCCTGATGGCTCCACTCTTGGATCCAAGCACTGTTCCCCTAAAAGTCCCAGTGTCTGCCTCTCTGCCATCCCTCCCCATCCAGGTGTAGAGAACCGATGCCCCAGGGCACCCCATTGGGTGAATCCCTCTCTTCCGAAATCTCCCTAGAAGAGCCCTCCAGGGAGGTCCTCAGAAGAGAAACATGTAAGAGGAAACATCTAGACTCCCCTGAGGAGTCTGTCATTTCAGATACGGACTTAGATGACTCAGAAGGGTCCCTACGGTCACCCTCTGAGGATTTCTCCTTCTCAGACATCCTAGAGATTCTGAAGCAGAGCGGTGGCTGGAAGACCCTTACCTCTTCTGAAGAGGAGTCCGTATACCTGGAGGCATTTTGTTCCCGACCCTCCACCTCTTGGGTGTCTCCGTCCTTCGACCAGCTCCTTAACATTATTAGTCGAAAGACATAGGGCTCTTCAGAATCCATGGGACCTGTTCCGAGGAGGCCCAACAAATTTATAACTGCAACGTCGGACAAAGACTTCTTAAGCAAAGGTGTCCCAGTAGATGGTATGGTGGTGGTGGCGGACACCAAAAAGGATTTGTCTGAGACTTCATCTGTCCATCTGCTGAATAAGGAATCTCGAACGATGGACAGGTATGGGATGCGTACGTTCTCGTCAGCAGCTTTTACACTCTGACCACTGAACTGTTTGAACCATTTTACCAAACTTCAGAGGAATCTCCTAACGGAGCTACGTGATGCCCTCCAAGGTTCCACAGCTGGGGGGGTTCCAGACAAGGTGACCGCCCAGCTTGCTATCTTAAATTCAGTAGTCAACTCATCTATGCGACTCATTTCTTATGCAGCCGATGGTGCGAGTAGGGCAACTGATACAGGAATCACTCTGAGGAGGCATTCCTGGATGCGCCTTTGCGAGTTGGCTGAGCCCTTCAAGTCTTCCTTCGCTACTGCCCCTTTTGACGGCTTGTCCTTGTTCAAGCCAAAAGTTAGAGAGACTCTGACCAGGTGCGAACAAGAAGGCAAAACTCTGTCTGCCGTGGGAGTACATTTTTCCCTCCCTACCAGGCCTCATCCCAAAGGCCAGAAGGATGGGAAAATGTGGTTCTGTAAATCTCAAAGAGCTTCGCCAAATGCACGTGGTGAATCTTCCCACAGAGGCAGAGGGGGAAGTAATGAAAGACACCGACCTCGCAGCGGTTGGGGGGGGGGGTGTGTGTGCAAAATCAGGGCGACAGAGATACCTTCTCTGGCAGACCCTTTAAGCGCTCCTGAAAGGAGGCCCGCCTGTCCACCTCTGGAGACAGTTGGGAGCAGACTATCACTGTACCAAAAAGCCTGGCTAAACATCACTCAAGACAAATGGGCACAGTCAGTAATATCCAGGGGATACAACATATCCTTCTCCATCCCACTCCCAGACCAGAAACAAGATCAGTCCCAGACATTCCACCCTGTCAAAGGGATCAAGCAACCCTAGAGATACAAAGGTTGCTAAGAAACAGAGTCATCTAAAAAGTCCCCACAGACCAAACCAGATCCGGAACTTACTCAAGGTTCTTTTTAGTTCCAAAAAAAAAATTGGGACTGGAGACCCATCTTGGATCTCAGCAGGCTGAACAAGTCTGTAAAAAAATCAAAGTCTGTACTCTCCTTTCTGGGAAAAGACAATTGGATGTACTCAATTGATCTTCAGGATGTGTACTACCATATAAAAATGGACAGGAATCCAGGAGACATCTATGCTTCCAGCTGGGAGCTAGTCATTACCAATTCCGAGCTCTACCCTTTGGTCTCATTACAGCCCCCAGAGTGTTTACCAAATGCATGGCAGTAGTCACGGCTCACCTGAGGCGCCTAAGATTCTGGGTGTTTCCATACTTCGACGACTGGCTCCTGACCATCACCACCGAGTATCTACTAACCAAGGCAAGAGACACCAACGTTCATCTTTGCTTGGAACTGGGCATTACCATAAATTTTGAAAAATCTGCCTTTTTGCCATCACAGCATATTACATTCATAGGAGCAGACTTAAACACAGAAGACTTGGTAGCAAAACTGCCTCGTGACAGGGTACAGACACTGTGCCATCAAGTGTCCATCTTGCTCTCGGGGGAAAAAAGTACAGGCAAAGTTTGTTCTAAAGGTCTTGGGCACTATGGCAGCTGCTATAATATTAGTACCTATGGCACGTCTACATATGAGAGTCCTACAAAGGCTGCTGTCTTCACTCAGTGGTCCATGCAGGAGTTACCCATGTCCCACAAGATCTTCATTACAGACTCCTGCAAGAAAAATCTATGTTGGTGGCTTCAATCCCCTCAAGTAACTCCAGGTAGGCCGTTCATTCTCCCTCAGACAGTAGCCACAGTGACCAGACCAGGGGTGCTTCCCAGATGTGGGAGGGGGGCATTATCTGGAAAAGACCATCCAAGGAACTTCGCAGGAACATGAGTACCACTTGCACATAATGTCCTAGAGATAAGAGCGGTGCTTCTGGCATTGCATGCATTCCAGAACTCTCTTCCACCAGGTAAGATTGCAATACATACGATGTCGGTAGTGTGGTATATCAGCAAACAAGTTGGACCAGATCCTACCCCCTATGTCAAGAAGCTCAAAGAGTATGGCAGTGGGCAGTCTCTTCTCAACGTTTTCTGATTGCAGCACATATTCCGGGGAAATCCAACGTGATAGCGGACAAATTAAGCAGAGCAATTCTAATGCCTCACGCATGGTCCCTAAAACAGGAAATTGCGAAACAGATTTTTCGCAAGTGGGGCCAGCCTTGCTGCAATCTGTTTGCCATGTCCATGAACACCAAATGCAGCAGCTACCTTACCCTAATCCCCCGCCAGGGGAGTCACCAAGTGATGCACTTGTTCACAATTGGCCCCCGGGTTTCCTTTATGCCTTTCCCCGGTTTCCTCTAATCCCCAAAGTTCTACAGAAAGCCAAATCATTGAGTTGCAGGTTAATACTCATCACTCTATACTGGCCTCGTCAGATCTGGTTTCATTTCCTATGACCCCATCTCCGAGAAGAGCCATGGATTCTAGACCTGGTACCAGATCTTCTGACTCATATGGCTCCGTCCCTCTGTCCAAACCCTCAAACTTACAGCTTGGCTGCTCCAATTCCAGTATTAGCCAGGCTTCCAGACATACCCCCTGCAGTGAGACACATTCTAATTTCAGCGCATAAGACAACAACTAGAAAGCTTTATGGTAGCAAATGGAAAAGGTTTTCTTGTTGGGCTTCTAAGAATCATAGACCCCTTCATAGTCCCTGTAAGTACAATTTTAGATGTCTTAGCAGAGACTTTTTAATGAAAGCGCGGCAGCAGCTACCATACTAGTACAATTAGCTGCCATATCTAGCTACCACATAGGAGACATGGGATCAAAAATAATGTCTCACAGATTATGCAAAGCTTTCCTGAGAGGCACAAAGACAGAGTTTGTCTTAGAATGAATCCTTCCTTTCTTCCCTAAGTATGTTCTGAAACCAGCTTGAATCAATCCATTGACCTGCCTGTTTTCTTTCCAAACTATGGCAACAAAGCAGAATATTCGCTACACCAATTGAATTTCCACAGGCAATTAAGCTTCTACTTGCATAGAACAAAGGAATTTAGAAAATCTGACCAGTTATTTGATTCCTACTCAGATAACAGAAAAGGTGCACCAATATCAAAAGTTACCTTGCCAAAATGGCTTACTGACACTATTACCCACGCATATAATTCTCAACATAAACAATTGCCAGGAAAGATTAGACGCCATTCAACAAGAGCTATGTCAACTTCAACCGCCTTTCAGGCCAGGTTACCTATGGACTCAATCTGTGCTGCAGCCACATGGGTCAAACCCCATACCTTTATCACTCATTATAAAGTAGACGTAGCATCCTGGAACAGGGCTCCCTTTAGTTCCACTGTTCTGAAGAGTTTATTCCCTTGAGACACCCAAAAAAGAAGGTGATAGGGACACTGTCCCAACCAGAAAGAATGAAGGTGAGATAGGGCAACATAACATTAAGAAGTTATTTACTCACCATGACTTTCCATGTTTGTTGTCCATAATCTCGCTTTCATTCTTGCATCCCACCTTCCTTCCCCCAACCTTCGTTCCTGGAGGATCAAGAGCAAATTTTCATTGGTTGTGAATTGTGTTCTCTGCTTCCCTTCTTGCCTCTTGAGACATAGGCAAATAGCTACTACCATTGGGATTTTTGTATATTTCAAATGTGTTACTATTTTGCAAACAAGATCTGGGTTATCTTCCCTAAGTATGATGGGATAGGGGTGTAGCCTCGAGCCAGTGGAAGCTCTTGAGCTTTAGTAATAGGCCGAGTCGGAACCGATGCTCTGTTCCAAACCCAACCAACAAGAATGAAGGCGAGATTATGGACAACAAACATTGAACGTTATGGTGAGTACATAACTTCTTATTATAGCTAGAATGTTGTCTACATAAGAATAAAGTTTTAATGGATTTTTTAATTATTATTTTGGGGTTTATTAATTAATTTTCTTTTGTTGGTAATATGGAATTTATAACAGTTTTGAAAATGGTTATGGAAAGTGGCTCTCCTTGGAGTATGCCTGAATGTTGCATATGTATTTCTGAGTCAAGAGAGTTTATATGTAAAATGTATCTAATTTATGTAGAGTTTTTATTAAATTATATAAATTTGATGGGAGATTTAGAGATTGGAAACTAGTAAATAAATCATACATAGATTTTTATATATGTTTTTACAATATATTCATTTGTTTAAGGGTATTTACATCATTTATTTGTTTATTTATAAGTAATAGTTTTTATAAATAATGAAAGGGTTAGGAAATAAATGTTTTAAAGTATATGGATTAACAGGCAACATTAATTAATTTTTAATTTGGAGATTGCAGTGATTGGGTAATGGTTTTAAACAAAGGTATAAAAGGTTTGAGTTATTTTGTCAGAGGTTATCTGAAGAAGTCAGTTTGTTAAGACGAAAACGCAATTTTGTTTTAAGGCGTTTATGTGTATTGAGGACTGTATTTGGCGTAAGCTTTGTGGATTTACCAATAAAGTATTTTGCTGATATCCGTGGCTCCAGCAGTTTTGGCACTTTACCTTGTTTTTAGTAAATAAATCTCTGTTTATATAATCAAAGGCTTTTTGCGTATCTGGTGAGTGCGAGTTGCTGCGGACATTTTTTTTCCAGTATAAATCCCAATTGATATTTATATTAACATGATAACTTTTTGTTAGACATGTTTGTTTGCATATCTTTACTATAATTATGTAATCAGAGTTAAGTAAAACAGCGGACAGTAATTTAAGTTTAAACCACCTGGATTGGGTTTACTGATCAAAATTCGATTATCCAAAGGAAAAATGGTCTGGAAATCGTTTCGAAAGAAAGATAAATTATTAGTTTGTGAATTTTTGGGCTAAGGTCATCTGCAGAGTATTTATAGAACTCTATTGGTAATGAGTCAGTCACAGGGGCTTTTTATCAGGGAGAAATCTAATATTTTTGTATAGTTTCAATTGTGATGAACTGAAGTTAACCTAAATAGAAAAAAATATTGTTTTACAAAGAGATTCACTTCTCCTGTTTGAATTAATGAAGCTGAAAAAAATATTCGTTTTAAAGTCCTTTGATTTTTTTAAATACACTTTCTGATGTCTTGATTTTTGTGATGCAAATGGATTTTTTAAATGTCTTTAAACAGATTTTTAAGATCTACATGCTTCTACCTTTTAGTGCTTTCCTTCAAGCTTTTTGGTTAACTTTTTGTTCCTCAGTTCATTCATTAAAGCTATCAATTGTAGATGAATGTCTGATCTTTTTGAAGTATATTTTAAATAGTTTAACCAACTAGTTTATCAAGTGCTTCTAACTTACAAATCAAATTGCTTGTGTTTTTCACTCTTTCCCCATATGACAGTTAAAACAGACTTCCCGCTATGTATGTTTAAATCAACCCCATAGGGTTACATAGTTTGAAACTTCATTTTCATTTTTATCCTGAAACAAAAACGTAACATTTTTTATATTTTGCTCATCTATTGAATATATTCCTTACTAGTAAAGAACAGACACTTTTTTTTCATGAGATAAAATTAAGTTCTGTTGGTGCATAGGTTCATAGGTAGGTACTAGGCTATCGTCCAAGGGCCTAAGTAAGCCTAGCCAACAAGGTTCCCTGACTTACGCCACCTAAGAAAGTTATTTTCCTGTGCCCCTGTCGAGCAGAGCCACCGAAGTGATCCCCAGGGTGTATTTCTTATTTCCCATCCACTTATCAAGATTTTTCTTGAAAAGTGCTAATGAGGAACTTGGCTTGACATAGATGGGTAGCTTGTTCCAGAGTATGGGAAGTCTCTGGGACAGGAATCTATCCCTCCAGCATGTCCTGTTTATTATGGTGACAAGGTTTAGGTCTCTAGAGCGTGTAGCTCAGAGGGATTGGGATTACTTTAGGTGTAGCATGTCTAATAGCTCCGGGTTTGACATAGCTTTATATGTTAGGCAGAGATCACCTCAGTGTAGGCAATATGCTACGGAGTAAAGCTGGAGTTTTTTGAGATGGTCAGTGTAGGGCATCTGTTTGAGGCCAGTAATCCTCCTTGTGAGGTACTTCTGTGGCCTTTCCTCCTGCTGCAGATGTCTTGTGAGGTACACTCCAAAAGGGGCGTTGTACTCTATAATGGGTCTAATGAAAGTCGAGTTGAGGGGAACAATTACCTCTTTTTTCCTAGATGAGAATCCTTTTGTGATGAGGTGTGCCACATAGAAGGATTTCCTGACTACTGTGGCAATGTGATTATCGAAGGAGAGACTACTGTCCACCTGGGTCCCCAGGTCTCTTATCACACATTCAGCATTAAGTAGACTGCCGCCTATGTGGTAGTTCATGGGTACAGAGTTTTTACCAAAGGGGATGACAATGCACTTTTTGGCATTGAGCTTGAGGCCATGGCTCTGACACCAGGCATCTGTCTCAGTGAGGCCTTTTTGTAGAATGTCCACATCATTTGGGGACTCAACTATGGCTCCTAGTTTGTAGCCATCTGCAAACTTCGTTAGCCAAAGGCCTTCTGTGTTAGCCTGTATGTCAGAGAAATAGATACCAAACAGGACAAGGTCCCATGACTGAACCCTGTGGTACTCCACTTGTCATTGGTTTGAAGTCAGATTTGGAGTCTGCAACCTTTACAGTGTGGGTTCTGTCAGTGAACCAGTTGGCAACCCATCTTGTGACATAGGGATTTATACCTAGTTTAGTGAGTATAGCTATAATCCCAGAATGGGGGATGGTGTTGAAAGCCTTGGTGAGGTCAAGATAGGCTGTGTGAACCACCTTACCCTCGTCTACAGCTTTGGTGACTGCCTCAAAGAAGTCGATCAGGTTCAGGAGGCATGATCTGCCTTTCATAAACCCGAACTGTGTGGGGTCCAGAGTTACAGGTTACCAATCTCTGTTTGAGTTCCATAATGATATGTTCCATGGCCTTACAGACCAGGGTCGTCAGGCTAATAGGGAGATCAGTGGTGGCTCCCCCTTTGTGGAGTGGGATAACTGTTGCTGTGCGCCATTCAGTGGGCACAAAGCTTGATGTGAGACTATGACTGAACATGGTGCTTAGGTGGGTAGCCAGTTCGTTCTGTAGTTCATGTAAAACGCAGCCTGGGATGTTGTCCGGTCCTATGGATGCTGTGTTTTTGGCTTTAGAGAGTGCAGCTTTTACCTGCGTAGTTGTAAATATAGGGACTCTGCATTCTGCCTGTATAGATATGGGCTCTTTAGGGGGTTGGGGGGGGTAAAGTTAGCACTGAACCTATCTGCCAGGACGTTGGCAATATCAGTTGGTTCTGTAATTTTATGCCGTTGTGCTGTAACTCAGAGCAGATCTGGGTGTTGCCATTGAGATTCTTGACATAGCTATATAATGTTTTGTGGTTGTCCCTAGAATCAATGGCGATTTTGTTTTCATAGCTAGCTTTGGATGATCTTATAAGGGATTTCAGCTTCTTACTGAGGCTGACCAGGGAACTCCTCTACTCATGGGATTTTACTCTCTTTTGGAACAGTGTCTTCCTTCTGGTGTAGAGTTTTTTTATGGCAGGGGACCACCAGATTGGCTTCCTTTTTTTGGAGGATAGCGTCTTGATTCTGTTTGGGAAAGCACGATCCATGCACTCATGTAAGTGCTAATAGAGTGCATCTGTATAGGATTCAGCAGTCGTAACTGTATTGTCCATCTGCATGGGTGTCATGAAGTTCACCACTTCTGTCTTAAGAGGCATGAAGTTGGCTTTGGAGAATTTTTTACTGTCTAAAATATAATCGGAAATAGCTTAATTTCAATCATATTCTCAGCTAAAGCATCAGTAACCTGAAAAGCATCAGTTCTGTATTTCTTTAATCTAAAATCAAGATGAGTGAATCCTTTTCCATGAGAAAATGCTTGATGCCAGAGGTCCCTAAGATTATAGGTTTTAGAAACAGCTTTAAAAGATTTGATTTTGCTATTTATCCCATCTCCTGAAACATCCAAATTAAAATTGCCAGCTAGTGTTAATAACTTTTAGAATGCTGCCTTTCTTTATTAAAAATTCAGAATAATGAAGAAAATGATGACTGATACATAACTTTAAATTATTTCTGTCCTTATGAGTGTCAGTTACTTCAGTGTTGCCAAAGGTTAACATAATAGCGATGCCATTTGCCTTATTATCACAGAAATTAATGATTTTGTGACTAAATGCTTTTATATCTGATACCACATTATGCTTTGATTCTTTCAAATGTTCTTCTTGAAAACAGCCAATCTCACTCTTAGCCTGTGAAAGAGAATGTAGTATTTTTTTTCTTTTTTATATGGTGGTTTAAACCATTAATATTAACTGGTGATCTGATGTCAATCTTCATTCATTTATGATAGATGGGTTTCAGTTCCATCCTCGAAACCGACTCGGATGATATAACAAGCTCTCGCCAGCCAGAAACTCTCAAGCTAAGGTTACCCATAGTACCCCTATCCTCATCTCCCCAGATCTCGTTTGTCGCGTAACGCTTCAAGACGCATCAAGCCAGC
Organism: Protopterus annectens; assembly: GCF_019279795.1. Lineage (NCBI taxonomy): Eukaryota > Metazoa > Chordata > Ceratodontiformes > Protopteridae > Protopterus > Protopterus annectens. The sequence goes on from NC_056731.1 coordinate 829,749,688, forward strand.
TCTCAAGCCAAGTGTTCTGTTTTTCACAAAATTTTTGGCTTCTATTCTTCTATAATTCTTTTTATTGCTTAGTCGTATGTGTGTGTGTGTGTGTGTGTGTGTATATATATGTATATATATATATATATATATATATAGCCTCTTATTGTGTGAGTGCTTTTCCTTCTCACCTTGTTAGTATTTCTTCATACCATTGTTGGTACAGGCCTCTCCCTTCCCTTTACCTCTTGGTAATCTCAATACCGTCGTCTGTATTTTCTCCTTCCCTTCTTTCTTTACCCTCTGGGTATATCTCTCTTCACCATTGTTGGTATATTAAAAAAAAATCCTTTTCCTTAGTGTGTGTGTGTGTGTGTGTGTGTGTGTTTCTTGGTGCATAGCACAATATCTCACTGTTGCGTATTGTATTTGTTGACAAATGGCTGACAAGAAAAGCACCACTGGATTTAAACAGTGTGACAGGAAGATGCCAAATTCCGATGGACATCTCTCCTGTGTATATTGTTTAGGAGTATCACACTTGAAGGTTCAACCTCCGTGCGAGCTCTGTAAGGGCTTTAGTGCCCACACCTTAGCAGAGCATAAAAATAAGTTAATTCTAAAGGGTCTGCTAAAACCCCCTTTCTCTGAGGTGGAGGTTTCAACCCCTCCTAGAAAAGAGAGAGAAGACTCATTCAGTCCCATCATCTCCTCAGTCACAGGAACCGAAAACTACTAAAGCCCAGGTTCATACAGAACCTAAGACTAAACATGCCAAACTGACACAGAGCCTAAAACACCCACCATGGGGCTGTCCTTAATTATGGAACCGACTACAGCAGTTGCCACAGTATGACCCCATTCATGGTACCACAGATGCTCTCAGCACCAGCAATAGGTTCTCCCTTAAAATTGGTCACTCCCCTCCCATCATCCCAACCTTCTGGTCATCCAACCACTGTGCTGAAGGTCAAGACACTAGCCAAGACCCGATACTCCCCGTCCATTGACCCCTTTGTGACAGCTTATTCCATTTCTTGACCAGCCAGAATCTCCATCGGGGATGTCCACTTGTTCCACCAGGAGCCTTTCGGAGTGTGATGTAATGAGACTTGTGTTTCAGCTCCTTGCGGCCAGAGGCATCCCAACCTCATCTAAGACCTCCCTCCCACCTGGAACCAAGGATTTTTCTCCACAAACTCCAACCTATATTCCACCTTCAATCTCCTAGCAGGTCTTGGAGCCCTCGATGCTGACGCCCCTCCAAGTGCCAGCTCCTACAGTTCCATTGGTGGATCTTACCTTGGTTCCAGACCCTACCCTGTAGACCATGGCTCAGTCGGAGCCGACCCACCCTCGAGACCATGACTGTTCTGTTGACACCGTGATCCCTAGTACAGTTCCATTATTTTCTACAACGCCATCTATGGTTCCGGTTGCTTTGACGGCTCCGAGTCCTCTAGTGGCTCCTTGCCTGGAGGTGGGCTCATCAGAGCAGGGTGCGACCCCAGTTCCAAGGTTGTCTTTCTTGGTTCCGGGCTCCCATCTCTCTTCGAGCAGGCCTGCCTTCCAGGTTATGGAGAGGGCACTTGCCTCAGCAGGCTCACAGTTGGCTCCGACGACACCAGAATGTCATATATGTATATGTCCTCTGGATCGCAGCTGCCACAGTCCACTGCACTGGGGCAAAGGGCACAGGACCAGCAAGATACCCTACCTCAGGGTACCCTCTCTTCGGAGTCCTCTTCAGACCTTCCCCCTGATGAGCCACCCTGTAATAGATTATGCCATAGGAAGCATGTTGATTCACTTGAAGAATCTCTCACCCAAGATACAGATTACGATGAGGTGGAAGGGTCCCCACGGTCACCCCCGAAGATGTCTCATTTGGAGACATACTAGAGATATTAAAACAGGGGGGTGACTGGGAGCCCCACCAATCCTTACTTGGAGGAATCTGTATTCTTGCAGGCTTTCTGTGCCTGACCCTCTACTTCCTGGGTGACCCCGCCTGCTGATGAGTTGATCAAGCTCATCATGCAGCGCTCTTGAAAGGCCCCTGACACCGTTGAACTAATCCCCTGGAGTCCAGATAAACTACCCCCCCCCCCCCAGAAGAACATCCACACTGGTCCAAAGGTTTGGCAGTAGATGCTGTGGTGGTGGCAGCGGCCACTAAGAAGGAACTCGAAGAGGAGAATCCTACTGTCCAACCTCCAAACAGAGTCACGGACGTTGGACAGATTAGGGAAGCAGGTTTATCGGTCAGTGACCTTTGCCATATGGTCATTGAATTATTTGGCACATTTTACCCGTCTTCAAAGGGACCTGCTCACAGAACTTTCAGGAACCTTAGCAGGAGCAGTGTCTGAATAAGGTGGCTTGCCACCCTAGAATCAATATTTAATTTGTCAATGCAGTGCACACAACCAAAGGGGCAGCCAGAGCAGCAGGTGCAGGCATTGTCATGAGACGTCACCCCTGGATGCTCTTGTGTGACTTTGCTGACCGCGTCAAGTCTTCCTTCGTCAACTAGCCTGACACTTCCTCTCTATTTGGTCCAAAAGTTAAAGACACGTTAGCCAGGTGTGAGAAGGATAACAAGACCCTCTCTGCTGTGGGCACGCGTTTTTTTCCACTCCCCAACGATCCTATACCAGGAATCAGAGAAGTGGAAAGATGTGGTTTAGGAAATCCCAAGGACCTTTTCATGACGCATGTGGCAAGTTTTCCTCCAGGTGGGGGGACTCATCAGGAAGATGTCTCCCTTGTGGAGGGCCTGCGTAACCAAAGCTGCAGAGATTCCTTTTCCAGGCAGCCCTACCAGTGCTCCTGAAGAGCGGCCCGATTGCTTGCCTCTGGAAGCAGTCGGGGGACGATTCTCCCTGCACCACTTAGCCTGGCATTCAATAACATCAGATTCATGGGTGCAGATGATAATTACCAGAGGTTACCACACTCCCTTCGATCTTTACCTGACGCCGCAAAGGCGAATCCCTGACATTCCATCCAGTCAGAGGGGTGCAGCAGCACAAGAAATTCAAAAGCTGCTCGAAAAAAGAGTCATCCAAACAGTCCAACCAGACCAAGTAGAATCCGGATTTTACTGAAGGTTCTTTTTAGTGCCAAAAAAGACACTGGACTGGAGGCCAGTTTTAGACCTCAGCATCCTAAACAAGTTTGTCAACAAACCAAATTCTGCATGGTCACGGTTCAGTCTATCCTCCCATTTCTGGAAAAAGACGATTGGATGTGCTTGATAGATCTCCAGGATGCGTATTACCATATAAAAATGGTCAAACGCTCCTGAAGATATCTCCGCTTCTGACTGGGAGCCAATCATTACTAATTTCAAGCAATGCCCTTTTGTCTCTCCACAGCCATCAGAGTGTTCATCAAATGCATGGCAGTAGTAACAGCTCACCTGAGACTACAAGGATTCTGGGAGTTTCCATATTTAGACGATTGTCTCTTTACCTTCCCTACCAAGCATCTACTACTTCTCGCCTTGCACTGCACCCTACAGCTGGCACAGCTGTTAGCCTTGAAATCATAGGAGCAACATTCAACATAAGATCCTGTCTTGTCGCTCTTCTTCCTCACAGACTACAGAGGCTAAGATCACTTCCAAGTGATACTCTTTCAGGAGAAAGTCCCAGCTCATTTAGTCCTTCAACTGCTAGGGTTGATGGCAGTAACAATTACCATAGTTGTCCTAGCCAGACCCCATATGAGGCTTCTACAATGACTCCAGCATCACAGTGGTCCCTAGTAACACATCCTATGTCCCACCCAATCCGCATAACAAACCATTCAAGCAGGATCTGAACTGGTAGATGAAGTCAGAAAAGGAGATGTGGAGTCGTCCCTTCTCACCCCCTCAGCCCAAGGCCGTAGTGACCATGGACATATCCCTGATGGGGGGGGGGGCATTTTCAGAGAAGGACAGTCCAATGCACTTGGTGCCCCTTAGAGCCCAATTTGCATATCAACACCCTAGAAATGAGGATGGTGCTTCTGGCATTGCAAGCATTCCAATCTGCCCTCCCATCGGGGACAATTGCTATCCATTCAGACAACATGTCGGTCATCTGGTACATCAGCAAACAGGGGTAACCAGATCCTACCCATTATGTCGGGAAGCCATGAGAGTATGGCACTGGGCGATAGCCTCCAACTGCTTTCTGGTAGCAATGCACATTCCCTGCAATTCCAATGTGATTGCGGACAAACTGAGCAGATGCAGTCTCCTCCTTCGTGGGCGGTCTCTCAATCCAGTTGTAAAGACTGAAATTTTTCATTGCTGGGTTAGCCTTGCTGCGATCTGTTTGTATCTCCTATCAACCAGAAATGCAGCAGCTACTTTGCCCTAATCCCCCCTCAGGGGGAGTCCCTGAGGGATGCTCTTGCACACGATTGGCACCTGGGACTGCGTTATGCCTTCCTCCCTTTCCTCTGATTCCACAATTTTTAAAGAAAGCACATCAGTTGAGAAGCAAAGTAATCCTCATTGCACCCTATTAGCACTGCCAAGTCTAGTTTCCCTTCCTATGGCCTCACTTAGTTCACTGCACATGGACTCTGGACCCAACTCCAGGATTACTGTCACATCCACAGGGGTTGGTCCATCCAAACCTATCCAGCCTCAAGATGACAGCTTGGTATCGCCACTTCCAGTAATTGCTAGGGAGAATAATCTTATCTTCCCCAGTACAAAAATACTACTGGCTTCCCATAAACTGTCCACTAGGAAAATTTATTATAGTAAGTGGAACAGATTTGTGTTTTGGTCTCGAGAAAAGGGACTTGATTTCTTTTTAACCCTGATTAATACTGTGTTGGAATACTTATCAACCTTACTCCATTCAAGAGCCTCAGCATCTACTATTAGTCCATTTAGCAGCTATCTCATATTTCACAGTGGTTTTGAAGATTTCTCTTTAATATTTCACTGTCTCTGCAAACCTTCTTAAAAGGAGTCATGCATTTAAAACCACCCTTTAAAGAGCCCATTGAACCTTGGAATTTGACACTAGTTCTCTAAACTCTGACTCGTCAACTCTTTGAGTTATATAATATTTTTGTCTTGGAAGACTTCCTGGTAGCCATCACTTCAGCCAGGAGACTATCAGAATTACAGGCCTTATGTTTAAAGTGCCCTTGCATAATTTTTCACAAAGAGAGAGTATCCCTTCGGACTAACCCCTCCTTTCTACCCAAAGTTGTCTCAGATTTCAATATTAATCAATCCATTGACCTGCCAGTTGTCTTCCCAAATTTTTCTAACAAAGGAGAATATTGTTTGCATTTGTTGGCTGTACATAGACAATTGCATTTTTACTCTGACACGACTAAATCATACCGGAAATCAGACCAATTGTTCCTGTCTTTTTCAAGGACCAAGTTTGGTAAATCAGTTTCTAAAGTCACTTTGGCGAAATGGTTGAGAGACTGCATCTCCTTTGTCTGTCAACAAAATCAAATGCGTTTAACAACTAAAGTTAAGACGCATTCAACCAGATCAGTTGCCACTTCCATAGCCTTTCATTCTAGAGCTTCTATGGATAACATTTGCGCAGCAGCTACTTGGGCTACCCCTCATACCATCACTCATTACAAATTGAACATAGTCCCCAGGGAGGAGAGCATCCTTTGGCACAATGGTGCTCAGGAATATCCTTCTATAGGGCCTCCTAGGGCATAAAGTAGTTAGGGAACTCTGTCCCATCTGTCATGAATGACAACATCAGGTAAAGAAGTTATGTTTTTACCATAACGTTCCATCTGTGTTGTCGATCTTCATTCATTCATGACATCCCATCCTCCTACCCCCCTCCAGAAGACTCCTGGAGGTTCAGATTTGGTCCTGGTTATGTGATAGGGCATTTGCTCAGACAAAGCCTCCGCTTTCTTTTTCTTACGGGCAAACTCGATCTGAGGAGATGAAGAGAGGGGCAGTATGGGTAACCTTAGCTCGACAATTTCTGGCTGGCGCGAGCTTGCAATATCGGCCAAGTCGATTCCGAAGATGGAACTGAAACCCATCTGTCTTGAATGAATGAAGGTCGACAACACAGATGGAATGTTATGGTAAGAACATAACTTCTTTTTCTAAACATATTTGATAATGAAATAACCCTTAAGAATCAGCATGAAGGATACCCCCTTACCAAATAAATGAGAAACTATGCCCAGAGATATACAGTGGCGGATTTAGGCATGGGCGCAGGGGCGCGCGCCACTTCCTTTTGTCCATACTCTAGTCTTTCAAGCTTTCAAGTTACGTTTTTTTTTTTTTTTTTTGACATACATAATATATGTATATATATATATTAAAGTCACTGTTTGAGTCCTAGTAATATTTAATTCTCTCCACGACAGTTTAAAGAAAATTTTTAAACTGTCACAGTAGTATCCGATACCGTACATTTTTTTTTCAGTTTGGGTTCTTCAGGACCCGAACCAATCAATGCTGTGAAAAATCGCGCCTAACTCAAATACATTGGAGAAGCGATTGGAGGTTTGCAGAGTCAGGTGATTTAATCTCCTCAATAATTGCTCCTCCAAATAATTCTCTGTTGTGGTTGAGTTAGGCGCGTTTTGGTAAACAGTTGTTTGAAGTCTTTACAATACTATTTAGTCAGCTGCACTAAGTGACTAGCGAACTCCAGCAAACTCTCTTCAGCAAGTGACTTAGTCTGTGAGTCTCTCAGAGAAGTATTTTTTTTTTTATTTTGTACCAAAGAGCTTGAGTTTGATATTAAATTAATTTTTTTTAAAAAGACTTGTCAGGTAGTTTAAAGTGTTCCGGTAATGTGATGGTCAGGTAGTTTAAAGTGTTCCGGTAATGTAATGTGTGTTTAGTGCCTACAGTGGTGCTTTTACATGTAGTGTTGTTTTTTGTAATGTCTGTATTTGTTTAGTTTAGCGTAGATAAGTGGCTTGTGTGTTCCGGTGTAATTACTAAAGCTTAATGCTGTTTTGTAGCTGGTTAAATTTATTAATTTTAAATTAATAAATGATTAAATTGATTGCTTAAGTTATGTTACAGTTGACAGTTAGAGCTTTTGTATCCATTTAATACAGCATCAACTGTTTACAGTTGTCTAAAGGTAATCAAAACGTAATCCTTTTGTAATCTGTATCATACACCTGATTGGTGATAATTATTAGTTGATCCATGTTTTCGTTGTATTTTTTTCCAAAAGCGATTTTGGTTTAATCCAGTATTATTGCCAAGGATTATTTTTGCTCTTTGTTTCTTTTTTTTTAACATACAGCAATGGTTAACTCTAATTCTTTAAAAGTCATAGAAGTTTATTGTTTCCACTTTGAAATAACTACTTTTCTAGCAAAAGCGAGTATATCTAATAATAAAGAATACTGTCATTTTTTTTAATGGTTTATGGAACTGGACAATTGACCATTATTAATGATTTTAAAACTGCATTTGTTGGACCATAGCATAGACGCCGTTAAAATGGCGCCATGAGTGCTCATTGAGTTATGGAGATGATTCATGTGGATTTATGACCGGCTTTAAATGAGGTCGTTAATCTTGTAAAGAAGGCAGCTTATTGTTTGGATATGTGAATCTCTCATACTAGTGCAACGCAAACTTCACTGACTCCAGAGTGCAATGATACGTACTTGTTTCCAAGTAAGAGTAAATATTGCAGTACGTAAGTTTGCGGAAATGCATACAATAAGTAATAGGTGTATATATTCACACCTGTTCTATGGTGTAAAAGTAAAATGACAGCTTTAATTATTGAAAAGCAGACGAACCACCGGCCAATTCTCCAGCACTGTGAATCTGTAATAGAAACTATTCTCATATAATTGAGCAATAAAGTAGCAGGTGGGTCACACATCTTCCCTAATTACTTAACGTCTGTAAACCAGACTTGGAGAGCGAAAAAACATGAACATTTAGGTTTCAGGGCTCATCACTGCATTGTATAGAAAACTGCAGTTTGTGGATCAGGACTGAAAACAAACACTGCAATTGTAAAAGCGCTGTAACTGTACGAATGTTATTTCAAATATGAGCCCTTGTCAATTTAAATAGGCTAGATGGAACACTGCAGCAAAGCAACGTGGGAGAACATTTTTTTGTCCTTGGGTTCTGCAGGTTGAAAGAAATGCTTTTGGAAGATCTAGCGATTTAGTTGAGCAACATTTAACAGTTCTTTGGTTGGGCGCTTGCCACAGGGAATGCCAACAGTACTACGATGTTCTCTACGTGCTTTCAAACTTTAATTTAAGTTAATAACAAAATTAACGAAGAGATACTATGCAAAAATAGGCCATTACAATCTTACGTATTTCTGATGCTTCCATTTATCACCTTTTTATAAACAAGTTTTACCATTACTTTCTCAGTTTCACATCGTTACCAAATATTTGGAAAATATTCATCTTCATATGGATCCCCGCATGCCTTCTTTAATACAGCTGCTCTAAATATTTATGAAGTTTTACCAGTATTTAACTTACCGATGATATCAGTAGATTCTGTGTCAGTGTACTGAGGCTAACCAACTGATTACCTGTAATTATCTTTGTAAAGATTCTGTCAAGTATATGAAGTAAGACAGCATTCTTCCTGCTACAAAGCATTGCATTAAAATCCTGGCAAACTATGCTGATGAGGCTGCTACTGACACGGCTATATTTTTTGGAATAAGGTGGTACTACCCTTTTCTGTTTCCCCCTCAGTCTTATGCCTTACCCACATTCATAACTGGGAATCTTAGATGCATTTGCCTATAAACAGACATGATCTCACTCGACATTTTATCTTTCTTCTCCAAGGCAAAATTCCTGATTGTGAAAAATAAGGAAAAGCCACTATCCTTTCCTTGCTATTTTCTACTACTTTATACGCCCAAAGAATATTTTCTTCTTTAATGTTTCTTTTTTGACATACCTTACTATGCTATCAATTATTATTCAGCACATTTCTTTTTGCAGTTGGAGTGCAGTGCTTCTATTCGCATACATATGATTCATCAACAGCAGATTGAATCATTTTTCTGTACTGACTGATGTGGTTTTTATCTAGTCTGTTGTGCGAATCTTTACTGATTAAGCGTGTACGTGCTATTCCAGATATGCTCAGATCAGAGTAAAGCATAATAATAGTCAGTTAATAGGTGCCTCACTGACCAGTATTATTTGGTGCAGACACACACACGCGAGCTCATGCATACACATGGCATTCTGCTGAGTTGTGGATATCTTAGTAACATCATTGTCACACATGTCCTAATCCATGCTGGATGCATGCATTTCAGATCACCCAGACATCTCTGTTTATGTTTTTCCACCTCAAAACACTGACTTCATGCACCATTGGTACATTTCACCACCTTATAGGGTTGCCACCTTTTCAAATGGCCAAAGTGGGACATTTTCCAGACACACATCAGATTTTACAGGCTGACACATACCCATGGTCAGTACAAAGGATAGAACTTAACTTTTTTGCCTAAATAAAAGATTATTCTTGTAGCAGTTTAGTTGCTTATTCTGTTTCTTGTAACATTTAGGTATTTTAGATACAGAACCAACTATTTTATGGAACTATCCCATAAAATATGGGACATAATCCTACAATCTCAGGACATTTGCCATTTTTAATATTTTTGTCAAGACACAACTGCCCAAAGAGGGACTGTCGCATAAAGTGGGACAGGTGGTAACCCTACCACCTTATCAGTAGTCGTTTCCACTACACTTTGCATTTTAGTTTTTTAGCATGATGGATATACTTGATGAGGCTGGTTTCAAGACTTGAGGAATGTCCATCACCCTAATGACTTTTATGCTAACCAGTTCTCTTGTATTTGACAGATAATATAAATGCTGCTATAGAAGAACACTGCATTTTCAGATCGATGTAAGTAGTATGTAGTGGTGCTTCAGTGTCATGGACTTCAGCATTCTTTTTGCTATGACAAACGCCATTGTTAAAGAAAATAGACATTCTAAATTATTTTTATTATGATGAGGTCTGAAGCTGCTCTTCAGCTGGCTAATTAAACAGCAGGTCTACTACATGTGCTCTGTTTTAGAGTGTTTCACTTAACAGAAATGCAGTGTATGTAGTGACAACTGTAGTCAAATTTAAAATACATTAAAGCTACAAATGTCAGCAAACCATGCTATTCAGCAGAAATATTTCATTTATATGTTCTTCCTAAATGTTTTCAAATTTTCAGATAGAGGCCTTAAAGTAATCTTTTGTGTTCATGCATTTATCAAATTCATTCAGATACATTAACTTATTTGGTTTCATATAAAGTTAACACCAAAACATGTTCTACATGAAAATATATTGGATGAATATTGTCTGTCTTCTAGCTATCCTTTTTAATTTGTTTAACAAACTAATGTTTTATTTATTTTTATTGTCATTTTTGAGTTTTCATTGGCAAATGAGTTTTCTCATTTTTAAGCAAACAAGTATGATTAAACAAAAATAGACATCAGGGTATTATACATACAAACAAGTAGTCAGTCTTCATCTGGTCTATGTGATATTCAGTGAAGTCTGCTTTGGCATGTAATACTTACCAAAAGCAGACTTGTCCACGGAAGACTGCTTTTTAATTTAGCAAATCATTTAGGTGTGTGTGTGGGCAGCCACGTTGGTGCAGTGGTTAGCATTGCCACCTCACAGCAAGAGGTTCTCCGGTTCGATCCTTGGTTGGGGTGCCTTCTGTGCGGAGTCTGCCTGTCCTCCCTGTGGTTGCGTGGGTTTCCTCTGGGTGCTCCGGTTTCCTCCCAAAGACATGCTGTAGGTGGATTGGACACTCTAAATTGGCCCTAGGTGTGAGTGTGTGCGCCTTCTGTGGAAGGTTGGGTGCCGGGCTGGCAACTCGACACTGTAATACTCCACTGCCAATCATGAATGGACAGGTGATCTGCTGTGGTGACCCCTAACCAGGAAAAAGCTGAAAGAAGATTTAGGTGTGTGTGTATCTATTTGTATGTGTGTCCTTGCAGTCTAACAGTATTGCAGGAAGGGAAAGTGTCCTTTTTTGTCTAAAATTCATTTATCTTGGAAGTGGGGAGTTAAGGTTCTGTGGAAGAGGACCCCTGCATGGATGATTTTGAGTACTGCTCTTCTCAAGAAAATACAGATTCATATGTTCTTCAAAAGTAGTCTGCTTTCAAGCAGTCTTACTTTGATGATTACATTTTGTGAATAGTTTGCAATGGTGTATCTCAGTCTGATAAAACAAACCACAACCATATAAAAGGTATTTGTCATGCAGCCTACACAGTGAGTGATATTTCTTTTGGGTTTCCTCCAAAAATCGGAGCATTAATCTCCAACTGTACAATGTTGAACCCAGAAGATCATGAATGGTATTGGTCCAAATGAGTTTTATGGTGACTCCACGTCCCTTCCTCACACTCTATGTGGGGTACTCAGGTCTACTGAAAAAGTAACTTAAGATCCTAAAAAAATTGTAAGATTAAACTTTTCTTCTTTCTCTAAGAAAAGATGGTTTTAAAGTTTTTATTAACATAATGGTGCACCGCCCTCAACATTTTGCAATGCTATTTGACTATCTGTTTAGGGTAAAAGGGTCATACTGATAAAACATTCAATAAAAACTGCAAGAAAACCCAGCCAAGCTAGAGTTTTCATAGTGCGATACCTTAAACCTCCTGTAATGGAGACCCATGGGATATATGCAATAGACCTCTTAAAGACGTACAGTATTTCAGCTACATGGCTTCTAAATAACCATAGCTTTTTACTTTTTAAGTCTTTATGGGTACATTCAGGCCAATAAATCCAAAGCCCACTAACTGAACATGCATGTTCTGGACTTTTTAGTGACCTTGGCAGCACAAATGGATTGTTTGTTATACTTTAGAAATAAATAACTTGCATATTAGCAGTAAGCATTTTGGTTTTCAATGCCCCTTTTAAGTTTAGAAAACTCACACTGTGTATTTTAACTCTCAGCTTAACAGTTTGAAAGGACTTTGTTATTTTCCTGTGTACATTTATATCCATTATATTATGAATCAGCAAAAGGTATACTCTGCAGTATAAAAGAAGGTATTGGGTTGTTATAGGTCACTGTGTGAAATATTCATCATAAACAAGACTGCAGCTGTGCAAGTCTTTGGCAATCTGCACTATCATGTTCCGGAGTTGGCCATCTACTTTAATGATTCCTCAACGTCCCTTGGTATAGTAATGTAATTGGGCTTTATGGGTAGTGTGCCTCCACTGCAAGTTATGTCTTTGATGCTAAAGGGAGGCTGTTAGTTGTTGTCAGGGAGCTCACTCCATTTCTGCCATCTCACACCTGGATGCCTAATAAAGTTTGTTTCTCTAAAGTTTTTTTCACAGACTTCAAACATAACTGTTTCAGGTGTAATCAACTAATTATTACTGTAACATTTGTGTACCTATGTGTGTGGGATGCATGAACAAATAACATTCTCTGGATAATTTTCTGTTTTTCTTTTCTTTCTTTCTTTTAATCGGTCTCCCTTTGTGGTTATGGTCTCCAGTTTACTCTGCTACAGTGTAAGTCCCTAGAACTCCTTCCCAATATGACCACAGATTTCTCTTTGGATTTTTTGTATGGTTTCCTTGGGCTTTAACCTCTTCAGGCCAGAGTTAGCAGCACCCTCCCCACAATGCTGTCAGGATGGTGTTTACCTATGAAACTGACAGCCACGACTGCTGATAGTGGGGGCAGGATGCTACTGCTTGGTGAGTTATGACTGTAACACTCTCCTGCATGCAGATGTTTATTTCAAGGACTGAGCTGCAATGAGGCATGGTCAGCAAAACTGTCCCACCCTCAGGCCAAGGATGTACAAGCCTCCTTCCTGCCTGTACTCTCAGTGTTGCAGTCACAACCAAGTCTCTGGTCTATAACAGGCTTTGATTAGTACTGCCTATCAGTCCCTGGTTTATACCATGCTTTGATTAGTGCTGCCTATCAGTCCCTGGTCTATACCAGGTTTTGATTAGTACTGCCTATAAGCACATCACCTACACCATCCTCCATTAGGAGAAGGTGAACAAGCTGATCCTTGTTGTTCCTTATCCCCTGTTTAACTCAAATAGGCACCCATGTTGCTAATCAAGCATGGGTCACCTGGGTCAGTCAGGGCTTTATCTTTCTAAAGCACAGAGATGGCTAAATAATTTTCTTGTTCACTTTGCAGTGCGTATTACTATAGCAGGAATTACTTTTGTATTTTGGAATTAAAATACAGATTAACATACATTTATTGATTTCTACTCTTTAACAAAAAGTGTTATTATATTTATACTGTTGTTTGGGTTAATCCTACTGCGTCGGGGGAAACTCAAGATGGTATTCATACTAACTAGAGGAAATTTGGTTAAGGCATTGTGCAACTCTTTTTCATAAATGCCATGGGATCTTATGAATCCAGCTGAGCTCCCACCAAGGCAGTGTGATCAGACCCCTTGGATTGACATCTCAATGGAAGGAAGACACACTGAACCCAGCACCCCTTATGCTGCTCTGCAGTGTTAGTAGAGGAAAAACAATGAAGCCAAACACCTGGTGGGGGAATAGAACTGCCTTCTGATTTTCTAGCTTCAAAGATAAATGTGATTTCTGTTGAGTCACTCACACTGACATAAACAGTGGAATACACAGAAGAAATACTGTATTTTCAAGACAACTTAAACCCCTTATCTGCTTGCTTGGTTAAGACACACATTTCTTTATTGAAGCATCCATTTCTTTATTGTCTGTAAAATTAACCTGCAAACCACATTCTGAATTCTCAAACTGTATGAATTCTGTAAAGAGAAGTTACACTTCCAAATTTATAAAGAAGTTTATGTGTGAAGCCATATCTATAATTTATCTGCATTTTATAATGTTATAGCAGGAAATCATTTTAGTGTAATGACGTTTAGGTGTCTTATGACAGTAAGAAACTCATTATGACATTATTATTGCTTTCCAGACGTGATGTCAAGAGCTTTGTGTCCCACTTTCTTGCTTCCACCCCGGTAGTCAACTATCGAGACTATGCCCCCCCTTCTGCAAATTCCTGGATCCGCCACTGATATAGTCACATAAAATGGATTGGTATTCCTCATCATTGGAGGTCTATGGGCAGCACATTCAGTACTTTCAGTTCTTTTGTAGCTTCTTATGGTGTTTTGAATGTTAAAGATAAGCACTGAGAGTTTGATTCTGTGGATCGCAGAAAAAATACTGTTGAAATTCAGATTTGTAAAAATTTTTCCTTTTTTTCTACAGTTTCTGCAGGAAAAGCTTTACAAATGCTTGATGGATGTTGAATAAATTAAAATGGTTTAGCTTTTAATGCAACAGAAAAAAAATTATTTCTGTCAAACACTAATGGAAATTTCACAATAACTGGACAAGTATAGCCTTGTTTGGGTGGACCTATAAAGTGAATCATGTCAGATTTAGAATACCTGCTGAATGGCTGTTTGAAGTGATTGTGTATTATTTTCTATTTTCATGTATACCAAGGAAATGTATGTTGATTTTTTTGGACTCTTATTTCTAAATTTATCAGTTTCTCTTTAAATCATCCATTGATTTTTTTGTAGTTTTAAGATGTTCATTATGGACTGTTGAGTTTGAGTAGATACATTATTAGTGTCAGAGAGTCTGTTTGCTTGAGACTCATTTAATTTATTTCTAACATGCCTCTGTGCTACAAGAATACATTTCATTTTGGATACTTCACCTTTTAAGGAATTTAGTGAGACAGCTGTCTTTGTTAGTCTAATTGAGGTGGCAAAGAATTTTTCCAAATGGGCATGGAATCACTTAGTTTGGGATTCCATCTGTGAAAGAATTGATTCAATGTTTTGTGGTAAATCTTGTAATATCTATGTTGCATTAATGTTTCAAATAGAGATGGTAGGTAGGAATCTTGAGAAGAAATACACCACTTTGTGAGTTATAGCAGCAGCAGCAAAATGTTCAGAAGCAGACCGTGGAAAGTACTTCAGAATTTCCCCCGGATTCAGTTCCTTCTTGGCTTTCCAGTATTGTTTGGAGCAAATAACACTGGTATTACTCCTTTGATGGCAAACTCTGCTGTTACTGCTGCTTGATTCTGTGAAACTGTTTCAGTTTAGATTTGATATTCTTTGTTACTTGTGCTGATTGTGCTCATTTGGCTTTATTTTCTGCCATATTGAAGTATTAGTAAAAAGAATGTTCAACAGGTAAATTATCTTAATGCTAAAAAAGAAAAATTTACAAAATTTGAAAAGCCTGCATTCACCGCAGTAATGTTATCTCTGCAACATGATAGTCAAAGTGTCATCACGTACTAACTCCTTCTGGATAGGTGAGACCTCTCTCAGTTAGGAAGGCGAAGGGTCCATTTTCTTCATGCATGTTGTCATGGTTACATTTTTGTTGGTGCATAATCTTTTCAACTATAAAGACATATGGTTTGTTCAGAAGAAAGGCAATGCAATGGCTGCCCCTTTTGCTCTTACCTGTGCAAATGTTTTTATGGCAGAATTTAAAATGGTTCTAATGATTGCTATAAATTATATGACATGTAATGTAGTTTAATACATTAGATACATTGAAAATTTACTATTATTAGTAAGAATAATAAGTAAAATACAGTGAATTGTGTTAATGTTTTAAATCAAAATGACTGGAATATTTATTTTGAGTTTCCAGTAAAAGACAATATAGTGAATTTCTTCAATAAAACATGGAAGGTAAAAAGTGCTTTTAATTCTAAATTGTATAGAAAAACTACATCAGCAAACATTATTTTGTATGCAAGTAGTGCTCATTTCCACACTTAATGAAAACATTGCCACTAGGTACATTTATTGGATTAAAAACAATATATAGCATGTTACAGGGACGCTTGAAGACCTAATGGACTTCATAGAATGGAGGCTACTGGACAGAAGTTATTCTAGGTTTACCTTTACAAAGGTGAAACACACTTGTGCGATTGCTCATATGAGCAAATCGTAATCACAAAAATCAAAACCACGACAGTTTTCAATGTTCGAAAATCAGCAAATCGAAAAGCAGATTTGCTGATTTTCGACCATAAATGTTGAATAAAAATGTAATTAAGTATAAAGCAGGGGGTCAAGCCATCCTGCACCCACCATGTAGGGGGCTGCACCCCCCACATCCCCCTACTTTAATATACTAACTCCGAGATCGCACTACAGTGGAGAAAGGGACCATTTTCTGATCCCCACTATAGTGCAATCCACCCCAAAATGCCGAATCTGCAATGAGCGAATGTCACTGTGCATTCGCTCATTGCACATTTAAACCTTTTTGCATTCGATGTTTGCAAACTTTGCAGATGTCCTTTTGCACATCTGCTGTTTGCCCATGTGCAAAATGCACACATGAAGGTAAACTTATTCTAAGTCATTAGAAGTTGTAGAAATGGTGTTGATGGGGATGTTAAGACACCAAAATCTCCATTTTTTTTCTGGCTAGATGTGGTCACATGGATGATTGAGACAACATTGTATTGTGTAGTAAAGTTTTTGTTGAAGTAATTAAAAAGTCATTAAAATAAGTAAGATATCAATTTAAGAAATGTGTTACCAAAGCATCCAAGGCTTGAATCATAGTGAAATTTTATCATAAAGTAAATATACATCAGCGTAAGTTGCAGAACTTTTTTTTAGTCAGAATAGATAGTAAAATTGGCAAAATGAACCCTGAGGAGTATGAGAACATGTCGATATCAGTGTTATAGTTGACTGAGGAGTGCAAAAACAAAGGAAATTGTGTCAGTATGATCAGAGGTGATGTGATAGTGAGCTGAAGCTTAGAGACAGGGCATTGATGGAATTTATGTAATTGTTGTCATGGCCTCTTGAATGGAATCCAGTGGCTTTTATAATCTCCTCCTGTCATAGGATGTTTGTGATAACCGTCCACTGGACCAGTAATCAAGGAGCTTCAATCGACCACTGGCACCTGTGGGGGACATTCACTGAGAGGATAACAGGTACACACACATTATTTCCAGATGCAGCTCTCTACATTATCAGTTTCCCTAAAGAGCACAAGATACCACATACAGTCCAGGGCTGGTTTCTCCCTGTTTCTCCAGATTCCCAATAAGAATCCCCACTGGCACAGCTATAGAGTTGAGATCTCAGCTGAGTGACCAAGCCAAGATGTGTAGCACTGTCTCTGTCCACCAGTGTGTGTCCCTGCCCAAGTAGCTGACGCGCACACTCTTTGAAGTTTGATTCACACACACACACACACACACCTGGGAAATGCTGGACGGGTTTACTGGCTATGCTCCCTTCTGCCCAAACTGTAAGGTAGTTACCACTGCCAGCATTCACTCCTCATCAGCTACTTTAGGGCCCTTAACTAAGGGTGTCCAATTTTACTATGTAATATTAATAGTAATACAAATGGTAGTTTGATGAAGAGTAAGGCTATTAGGAGTGGCCTACACAGTGTCACCAATTAAATATGCAAGTACTCTCGAAACAAGTATCTTTTCACAGATCAGCCACAATGAAAGGTTAAAATATATTTAATAATAAATAAAAGAACAAGACAATACTAAATATATATTCATGGTATCATCAGAGTTCAAAACCACAGGAAATATTTAAAATAACATTGCAGTACAGGCTCACACAAATAAAGAAAAACAACATCTAAACTAAGCTTCACTATATTCCTGACTCTATCTAAGAGAGTTACTGTGCCATGGCAACTTACTTAGAGCAAGGCAGATGTGATGAATGGTTCTTATTGTTGTTGTTAGGTCCAAGACAGAGTGCAGAATGCTATGTTTCATTGAGAGACTTCTCAAAATAATATCTAAAATATTACTGCTGGGATAGCTTGCAGAATGACATCACTTGTCAACTGACTTCGAGTTCCCAGGCAAAACCTCCAATTCTGGAAGCTGGCAGTGTTTAGCATCTACATGTAAAAATACCCAGACAAGGGCTTTTGCTCAGATCTTTGGCAGGTGCTAGAAGTCATAAAACAATTGCATTCCTTTGTGCTTCCAAATTAGCAGTTAGCTCACCCCAAATAGAATACAGACAGTTTCCTAGTACAGGCTTTGTGTCTCTGGCTACATTGAAACGTCTTTATGACCTAGCCTATAAAGTGGTTTAATTTCAGATTTTTTTCTAAAGTTTGCTGGACTGAGGGTAACCCTCCAGTTTTCTGTGTTAAAACAGATGCATTTAAAAAGTTACAATAGTGTATGTACATTTCTTTTTTCTCCAGTAGGGCGCACTATGGATACATTTTAAGCACAAGCACTTTCTAAATACCTTTTTAACACAAACAGCTGTACAGAGCAGTTTGATATACACATGACATGCAGTTCTAACAGATTTGTAACCCAAGCATCTAGTTATTTGATATTCACAAATAACATAATTATTTACAAAATTCCAGCTAGCTGTGCTGGCAGTACCTGCTTTTGTCACAATGTTCATCCTGCTTTTGTCACAATGTTCATCATACGATTCATTGTAGTCATTCTTTTTGGGATATCTTAACTGTACTTAGCCTTACCAGTTAGCTTGACTGTGAGAGCTGCACCTTCACTGCCATGGCATCTTCCTCCCACTGTCATGTAAGGTAATCAGGAGCATAAGAGGGACATCAGTCATTGTCATCCTCACATATTTCTTGCCTTGGTAATGCCAGGAAAGAAGACCCTGGTGCCAGAGTCTCAGTGGACCAGGAGGAAGCAATCCCATGTGCTGCAGCTATACTCCAGCAATCCTCAATGTAACAAGGTGAAAGAGGGAGGGAGGATTAGTAGAAAGATGACAGTGAAGGTGAAAAATTAATCAAAAGGATACCCATCCAAATCCAAGGGTCATTGAAAAGAAAGAGGGAAAAATGGGTGAGAACCTGTACTGCCACAGTAAAAACACATCTACATTTATGGTAAGTCCCTAACACAGCTGTACTGTGTTCAGCATAATATTCGCTGATGCAGTTGTCACTATTGGGAAAATTCCAGAAGCAATGATGTAGAGGGTGGAAAAGGAATTCAAGATAATAAGCATATCAGGATAGCAGAGGCGAAACTAGATCCAGGCTCAACCACCAGATTATAATTTCTTGAGAATGTGTAAACTGAAGGTCACTTGGCTGCTTCTGTGATATACTGGGTACTGACCTATTGGACCCCCCCCCCAGGAATGCTTTAGTAGCTGCAGTGGCTCTAGCAAAATGGAGTTTGACATGAATAGTAGTATGTTTGTCATAAGCAGAATAACAATATACAAATGTAATTTGCTAGACATTTAGAAGATGTCGTATTGCTTACTGTTTTCCCTGCTTGCCATTCATAAGGGACACATACAGCTGTTTTGTCTTTCTAAACTCTATAGTCCTGTGTAGCAAAATTTTTGTTATCTATGAATGTCCAAAGAATGTAGAGTTTTCTCTGCTTTGTTATGTGGATTTGGAAAAGGCACAAGTGAAAAGATGGCTTCATTCAGTGACTGTCGCAACTTTTGGCGTGAAGGAGAGGTTGATGCCTAGGGACAAGCCTGTCCTGCCATATTTCACTGATAAGGTGCTAACAGAGACAGTAGGTTTACTGTGACTTGCTTGAGCTAAATTTGCATCTGATGTTGTCAATCTTCATTCATTCTTGAGCTGTTGGGTTCTGGTTCTGACCCTCGGAACTGACTCAGCCATTATAACAAGCTCGCAGCAGCCAGAAACTCTCAAGCCAAGGCTACCCATACTGCCTCTCTTCCCATCCCCCCAAATCTCATTTGCCGTAGAAAATAGGACATGTCAGGCATGCTAATTTTTTTTGGGTAGTAATCTCGTTAGATACGTGTGTATTGCTGTGAGTTTCTGTAACCCCCTTTCTTACCTTCGGGTAAATTCTTCTTAACATCGTTGGTATAGGCCCTCCCCTTCCCTTACCTCTGGTATTCTTTAGATACCATTGCTGGTATCCTAATTTTTCCTCCTTTCTTTCTGTTACCTTCTTGGGGTTAATCTTTTAAGTACCATTGTTGGTACGTTTATTTAAAAAAAAAAAAAAAAACTCTCTCTCTCTCTATTGTGCTCTTTCTGTTGGTTTTTGGTGTGTGTGGTATGTGTCTGTGCATGTGCCTACTTAATTTTTTGGTAAGATGACAGAAAAACAAAATGGAACCACAGGGTTCAAGCAGTGTGACAAATGTGGCAGAAAGATGCCCAACTTTGATGGGCATCTTTCATGTGTTTATTGTTTAGGTGTGCCACACTTGGAAACCCAACTGCCGTGTAAACTCTGCAAGGGTTTCAGTGCTCGAATCCTTGCAGAGAGGCATAACAAACTTATCCTTAAGGGGTTAAAATGCCCTTTTGGTGAAGCTTTGTCTGAGGTGGAGATATTCAAGTCTCAAAGAAAAGAATCCAAAATAAGGAGCCACTCAGTCCCTACATCTAAAGTACAAAAAGGTAAATCCATTAAGGCCCAGGTTTCACCTCATTCCTTGGAACCGAGGCTAAGATACCAAAATCTACACCGACTCCTGCTGCAGCATAGATATCTGTCTCATCTCCCATGGTGCCAGCCACTGTTGAACATACCAAACCTACTATGGTGCCGACCTTATCATCGGTACCAGTGACCCTCTTGGCACCAACAATAGTCTCCACAAGCATTCCAGTCACTGCCTTCCCTGCAAAACAAATTATTGGTCTACAGACCACTGTGCCGAAGGTCAAGACTATACCCAGGACTAGGTACTCCCCATCTACAGATCCCTTCATGGGTCAACAGTTAAATGCATTCTGCTTGCCATTTGCAAGGGACACATATACGGCTGTTTTGTCTTTCTAAACTCTATAGTCCTGTGTAGTAAAATTTTAGCTGTCTGTGAATGTCCAAAGAATGTAGAGTTTTCTCTGCTTTGTTATGAGGATTAGGAAAAGGCACAAGTGAAAAGATGGCTTGATTCAGTGACGGTTCTGTCACAACTTTTGGCATGAAAGAGAGGTTGATGCCTAGGGACAAGCCTTTCATACCATATTTCACTGATAAGGTGCTAACAGAGACAGAAGGTTTACCGTGACTTGCTTGAACTAAATTTATTTATGCTGCAATTTACTTAAGTATGTCAGCTCAACTTGTTTATTGCCCATAATGTAAGTGATCTCCACATAGTCTAACAGTGTATTTTTGGTCAGAGTGCAGTAATTACTGCAACTCTGAGATCAGCAGCTAGCAGAGAGAGAGGGAGGGAGGGAAAGGTCACTGAGGTGGATGAACATCAGCGTGATAATGTACATGCAAGATGGATGTGGAGGTACAGTAGGCTTTTCTTCCTACAAAAAGACTTATTTTACCTGTTGGAATTTCCTGGGGATGAATTATCTTTCTGCCGACTGTGCTATAAATAAAAATTTTAGTTCTTGTACCCTCCAAAAGAAAAAGAATATGTTGATTCTTAAAGGTCTCCTAACTAAAAAGAAGACGGGGAAAAAAGTAGAAAAGGAAGATTGAGGAGTGTAGAATTCATGTTCCAGGTCTGCTTTCTCCTATCAAAATTGTGAGGGTGAAGCCCACCCTCAGCGCCACCCCCAGCACAGAGCCAGTTCCTGCCAGAGTACCTTCAGTACTGGTGCCCACTTTACCTTCCACAGTACCCCGGTCAGAACACACTTTGTCTTCTCACTCTGCTCTGAAGAGGAAATTAAGGAGCTTCTCCCTAGATCAAGAGCTATCCAGGTATCTGCAATCCATGCCTTCCTAAGCTTTGCTTCTTAGATCCTATTAATCCATGCAGAGCCCTTCAGGAGATGTACACTAGAATAAGATGATGATGATGGCCTTAGCCCATTTGGTACTTGGTGTCTTCTCAGCCAGTCTCTCTTCAGGGTGACATCTGATCTTCTGTTTTTATTCCAGGCTATCTTCCAACACCATGACTCTCCCAAGTCATCAGTTTATCCAGTGTCTTTTCCATTAGTACCACCAGTATATTTTTCCTTGTACCAATTTCCATGGCACTGGTGACTTTGGTACCAGCCTCTTTGGTGATGAGTCACTAGGTCAGTGGTCAACGCTACCAATATTGTGCTGTCTGTTGGGGCCTTCCCTGGTGCCAGCAGATATTTATGCTGTCATTTCGACATCAACTTCAGTGTTGCCCAGTCAGGTGGTTGTGGCTCCATCAGTGCTAGTGTTTTTGGAACTGATGGCTGAGATAGGAGTTTCTGCCTAAGAAAATCCTCTAGGTTTACTGCCTTGGAACAGGTACCATCCACTCTGACTGTTTCT